>NW_028318841.1:6865551-7481103 GCF_062004578.1 Staurois parvus | reverse complement strand
CTTTTTCATATACAGATATCTTCCATAGCAGATTCGTAAGGCCATAGCACAGCCCAGCTTAGATTCAGTTAGCTTTCAGCACCTGCACCTGGCTGGGGAAAGGCCCATGAAGGGACCCCCTCAATGTGGCTTCTTCATCAGCCCAAAGCTTAGGAGGGAAGGACACTTCTAGAAGGTGGCTCCAAATATTTATCATCTCCCTTCAACCACACCTCTGGCCAGAAACCCTCCGTAATTGACTGTGACATATAAACATTCATAGCTCATATGTTGCCTCTCACAATAACTACTGGAGATAACTCAATGGCAGAAGAAATAATCAATGTCCTGAGTGTAGGTAAATTTAATCAAACACAGAAAATATAAGCTAAAGCCTAGCTACAAAAACACATTAAATTCGACTAAGGACACTTCAACTTAGGATCCCTACACAATTTACTAACAAAAGCAGTACGTCA
Organism: Staurois parvus; assembly: GCF_062004578.1. Classification (NCBI taxonomy): domain Eukaryota; kingdom Metazoa; phylum Chordata; class Amphibia; order Anura; family Ranidae; genus Staurois; species Staurois parvus. The sequence continues at coordinate 7,480,645 of NW_028318841.1, read as the reverse complement.
ACCTGGAACACTACAGCTATCCCTTAATATATTTTGAAGCATAATTTTCTGCTTTGACTGGATGTTACCTTTAATAATTCAACACTACACTAGCCATAAATCCTACACAAGGCTTTCTGAAGGATAGTTCCTCATAAAAATATAGAAAAAAAAACCTGCTGTTTTGCTTGAGGGACAAATGCACCACTTGATTTCCAGGACCTCTTTTATCTGAGCGTAGAGGTCTTCCATAAAATTTCCCTGATGTTAATGTACTGAATATCATAGTGTCAAGTCAAAACCCAATGGCATCATTCTACCTTCATACCCCCTGAGGTTTATTTAAGCGAAGGTCTGCAATTACTGAATTATTTTAAATGTTATTTTTTATTGTGTTGAAACTAGTTATTTTATTATTTACAAGTTACTTGTATGTTTTCCTTTTTTTCATTATACATATTGACTGTTCATCTGTTCTATTTCAAAAGACTGCAAACATTGCTTTTACTTCATAGTGATGTTCATCTGTGCCACCATTTGTCAAAATACTCCACTTATTTCTCTGAAATCTGAAAAAAAAACATTGAAGTGAAATAAGTGTTTCAGTACTGTAGCATGGGAAGAAATAAAACAAGATGATTAGCAGCTTCATTATTTAGATGTCTTTGAAAAATTAAGTACTTCATAAAATATTTTTTTGGCATTACATTTGTTATGCTTCAGGATCTCTATACCCTGAAATCTTAATTACAGTATGTAAATTTGCCCCTGATAGTAGTACATTTTGAAACAAAGGAAAAAAGAAAAAGAGAATGACAAATTAGGTTATGTTCTCATACCCTTGCAGCAATAGAATATAAAGTATTCTATGCTGAATGACATACTCATTCAGAATTTGTTATTTTATCTACAATATGTAACAAAAACGTGTCACAAAATAATGAAATTTCACAGGTATATAATTTATTCAGTCTAACACATGCTTGCTAGTTTATTATATACATTTTAAGGTAGAAGGTCAGACAAAACACAAAATGATAAAATAAACCTTAAGAATTGTCATTTACATTTGCTTGCATTTATAGTTTTAGAGCTAGGGTTCAAGTTATAGTCCAGTTTTGCTTCTAAATATAGATACAAAACTATATGCAAAGATGCTAGCATAGGCAAAATGTAAGAAAAAGCAAGGTGGACTTTTAAGGTGTCACTTCCAACAAAATATAAAAACAATTAGATAACACAAACAATTAAAACACATTATTAAAAGTCAGCAGTGTACATACATTATATTCATACAAAGCCCCCCTTGAATTCAAACCCATAGCTATACAAACACCGGTACACATCATAATTTCATAAAATTGTCAAATCCCATGATTTCTGCATATACGTGGGGTGTCTACCATATGGGTAGAGAACCTTGATGCAATTTGCGGCAGCATCCCGCTTCTTTAAGAGGTGAGGGGAGCTAAGAAACTGGAATATGTAAAAGATATAACAGTCAAACAAAAACATTGAAATAATTAATTGCAAAACAACTTAGTATACTTGAAGCTCACCAATCCAGTGGAGGTCCAACAGCTCAGAGAAGAGCAAGTGCGACCACAGGCATAAGATAAGATATCATCATATCTTGGTTCCTGCTATGCCCACATGGTTCTCCCCTAACCACGTCAGATGCATTTCTGGCAGGGAAGTCACAAACAATGCTCTGAGAACTCTATTCCTAATCTATATAGCTAATTGGTGCAAATACACAGTCCTAGTCCTGTCTAGGAAGTGTTTAACAGGGTAGACAGGGGATTCATGATAAAAAAACCTTCAAACATTTGGAATTAGACCTGCAAATACTTGCCTGGGTTGGGGAACTTTACTCATTGCTATCAAAGCAATCAGATCCCCCTGATGAAGCCACATGACCCTGTGGTGTAACGCGTAGGAGAGTGGCTTGCTAACAGCACAATGCTTGTAATCCTTTGATGGTGTCTGGTAACTATACACTGGAGAAAACAACATTAATGTGATCTCTGTTTGCATATTGTGTGGAACAGTGTGGTGCACTATAGCACCAATTACATGGCTGAGGAGGAATGAAGTGTAAGATGAAGGAAGTATTAAGAAGCAGTGCATAACCATTTGAGAAGTAGAATCATCTGATACGTTGAGGAATCATTATATTAGTCCTGTAAGATAGGATGGTTTGGTCATATACCCCAGGGGAGAGCACATCTGGTGCTGGGTTTCTGTCAGGGCTCCCAGGTATGACCAGAGGTGTGTGACTGATGCAGGGAAACGCAGACTTCAGATATGTGATAAACAATACAATTTATTAACACTAACCATACAAACATAAACGCAGTGCAATACTAAACATAATACAGTGCAAACAAACCAAACCAACCACCCACAGATAACAGTACATACAAGCAAGCGTCGTCAGGCAGGCTGGGTCAATATCAATTGGGCAGGTAGGTACAGGGGGAGCAAGCAGAGAATGGTCGGGGTCACAGGCCAGGTTCAGCAGGTAGCAAGCAGCGTAGTACAGAGGGTCAGGCAGAGGGATGGTCAGGGTCACAAGCCAGAGATCAAAACAGGTAACAAGCAGCGTAGTACAGAGGGTCAGGCAGAGGGACAGAAACAGGATGCAGGACAGATACAGGGCCCAGGACAAACACAACACCAAGGCAGAGTCTGTGGGTCTGGCCAACCCTTAAATACCCCAGCATCATCAGTTCCAGGTGTTAGCTGGCTGAAAGGTTGAGTCTCTGATTGCTGGGAGCACCCGCTGGCCAGCCCTGGTACTGCAGATCAAAAGGCAGGTGAGTCCCACCATTGCTGGCCAGTCCATTCCTAACAGTTTCACTAACAACAGTATTTTTGGCACATAAAAGGAGATGATAAGGAATGAAGAAGAAAAAGGTTGTTTATAACTCTATTGTGAAGCACAGAAGTCATATATTAGGACTTTTTGTTGGACTGCACTATTGTGGAATTTTTTGATGGTTCATGTGATTTTTTTGAAGTACACATTTAATGGTTTCATGTTAAGGGAAGTGCTGCACTGGTGGATAATCATTTATATAACATTTGAAAACATTATATATGAGGGTGTGAATAGTGTGGGTGATTCCATATACAGATTATGCTAATTAGCTTTTTGATGTAATAGCATCTCACAAGGGTTTGGTAAATTTAACTGTAAATGGCCTTGTACTATGTAAAAACTGTGATTGATGACAGACATCACAATAGTAAGCAAGTTGTCATAAATGGCTGCCATTCATAACAGTTTTGTTTACATGTTATCATATGATTGCTATGTTTGGTCATAGAAATCACATGATACCCCAGCCGTTCACGGTGGCTGGGTACCGAGTTCTGTGAACCACTGTGTCCACCGGATTACACCACTGCGTGTGCAACTGGAAAAAAACATTCCTGGATGACCTCCCAGAACTGGAGAAACACCCTGATGCTGTATAATGACTGTAGGGTGCGCAGGAAATGGTTAAGGTACAGTTGAACTGCAGTCAAAAAAGGCCAAATGCAGACTTTTTTATGTCAAACACTGCATTTTACACTTGAACACAGCTGCATGCATTCAAATAGAAAATGCAGTGTTTGGATAGAATGTGTCATGTACCTTGGTTGAAGGCCGAGTTGATGGTAGGGCTTCCCTTGTGACTCTGGTCCGAGCACCCCTGAATGTGGTGACAGAGGTACAAGGCTCAAAAAGACACGGGTGTCGATAGCTTGATAGCAGGTCACTGCCATGGTCAGGGATGTAGTCAAGGTGAGCCAGGGTCAACACAGTGTGACTGCAGCGTGGTCAGAGGCAGGCTGGGGTTGGTAGCAGGTTAGCAAGCAGAGTGAGAAAAGATCAGGCAGAGAGTAGTCTGAGGCAAGCCGAGGTCAAAATCCAAAAACCGCAGAACAAGGTCAGGAGCAAGTCGGGTCAGTAATGGAAGATCGGTCAGTACAAACAGGAAGACAGGAACACAGATCACAGGAAGCTGAAGTACATCTAGCGATTAGTATATAGCAGAGTCTCCTTTAAATAGGCAGCTTGGCGCCAATGCAGGAAGACGTGCTCCCCGATGCGAGATGGTGCATAGAAATGCATCTATGTGTCAGTGAATGCTGGGTATTAGCCTAAGCTTGTTATTTGTGGCTTATATATGTATAAGCATTATATGTATATGTGGCTTATATAATTCTCCCTAATTAGTCACTGTACCTAGAAAAAGTATATTGGACACAGCCTGATTGGAGGATTCAAAGAAGGCTGCTGTTTACAACTCTCGAGAGATGTGAAAAGGGACAACAGAAGACCAGACCTTTGAAGTGGAAAATTATTTACAGTCACACCAATATGGAAGCTATGAATAGTTTGATGCTGTAACAGATTCAATAATTTAAATACTGTACATTTCCATCTAACTAAAATATATTTCTAATTAAAATATTATTTACATCTGTTAATGGAGATTTTACATAAACTCATTATCTAACACCCTTAAAGTGCTTTTAATGCCTGTTTAGAATATGTGAATTTAGTGTGCATAATTTGGGCATAGGTTCAAATTAAAAGCTGTGTCTTTCTCTGTTTTCATATAAACTGCTCAAAAAATGAAAGGAACACTTTGAAGACACATCAGATCTCAATGGGGAAAAATATCATGCTGGATATCTATACTGATATGGGTAGTGTGTTAAGGATTAGGGTAAGGAAATGAAAATTATCAACCTACAGAGGACTGTAAACCCTGAAAATCGAAGTGAAAAAATGATGCAGTAGGTTAGCTGATTTTGCTAAAATTTCATTGCAGCAGCTCAAAATGGTACTCAGCAGTTTGTATGGCCCCCATATGCTTGTATGCATGCCTGACAATGTCGGAGCATGATCCTAATGGATGGTGTCCTGGGGTATTTCCTCCCAGATCTGGACCAGAGCGTCACTGAGCTCCTGGACAGTCTGAAGTGCAACCTGATGGTGCCGGCTGGACCGAAACATGATATCCCAGAGGTGTTCTATTGGATTTAGGTCAGGAGAGCATGGAAGCCATTCAATGGTATCAATTCCTTCATCCTCCAGAAACTGCCTGCATACTCTCACCACATGAGGCCGGGCATTGTCATGCACCAGGAGGAACCCAGGACCCACTGCACCAGCGTAGGGTCTGACAATGGATCCAAGGATTTCATCCGAACACCTAATGGCAGTAAGAGTGCCACTGTCTAGCCTGTAGAGGTCTGTGCGTCCCTCCATGGATATGCCTCCCCAGACCATCACTGAGCTACCAACAAAACGGTCATGTTGAATGATGTTACAGCCAGCATAACGTTCTCCACGGCTTCTCCAGTCCCTTTCACGTCTGTCACATGTGCTCAGGGTGAACCTGCTCTCATCTGTGAAAAGTACAGGGAGCCAGTGGCAGACCTGTCAATTCTGGTGTTCAATGGAAAATGCCAATCGTGCTCTATGGTGCCAGACAGTGAGCAAAGGGCCCGCCCGAAGATGTTGGGCCCACAGGCTACCTTCAGGAAGTTTGTTTTGGATTGCTTAGTCAGAGACATTAACACCAGTGGCCTGCTGGAGGTCATTTTGTAGGGCTCTGGCAGTGCTCATCCTGTTCCTCCTTGCACATAGGAGCAGATACAGGTCCTGCTGATCAGATAAGGATCTTCTATGGCCCTGTCCAGCACTCCTACAGTAACTACCTGTCTCCTGGAATCTCCTCCATGCTGTTGAGACTGTTCTGGGAGACACAGCAAACCTTCTGGCAATGGCACGTATTGATGTGCCATCCTGGAGGAGTTGGACTGCCTGTGCAACCTCTGTAGGGTCCAGGTATCGCCTCATGCTACCAGTAGTGAAAACTAGTGGAAAAACAGTCAGAAAAGATGAGTAGGGAAAAAATGTCAGTGGCCTCCACCTGTAAATCCATTCCTGTTTTGGGGGGTCATCTCATTGCTGCCCATCTAGTGCACCTGTTGTTAATTTCATTAACACCAAAGCAGCTGAAACTGATTAAAAAACCCCTCTGCTACTTAACTGACCAGATCGATATCCCAGGACTTTAACTGACTTAATGCTATACTCTGATTAAAAAGTGTTCCTTTATTTTTTTGTGCAGTGTATTTATATGTATTGTATTGATATGCATAAGATAATTATTTTGCATTAGTATCCTGACATCTAGTGGCAGTGTCTGGCCACAACAACTTGTTTTACAATGTGATTTTGGTATAACCCATTGTCCTCCCCTCCTGTCTAGTACTAGTTAGTTTAGTTCTAGATAGACCCTCCTCACTTCTTTAATGTTCCCTCAGTCGGCATTAGCTATTCACAGAGACAGGGCTCAGGAAAGTTATTGTCTTCTTAAACTTTAAAAGCCTAGAAAAAACATCCTCTGTACTACGATTGTCTGAAGTAAAATTGCATTGGATTCAACTGCTGTGCCTTACTGAAGAGTTAGGCAGCCTGTGGATTGTGCCAAGTCAGAAGGTGACCATACTCTTTGGACAGACTGGGGTTTATTTAACAAAGCTGGAGAGTGCAAAATCAGACTCACTTCTGCATAATAGCCAATGAGCTTCCAGGTTTTATTGCCAAAGCTTAATTGAACAAGCTGTGGTTAGAATCGGATTGGTTTCTATGCAGAAATGAGCCTGATGTTTTACTCTCCAGCTGTAGTAGATAAACTAAGGAGGCATGTCAATTCATAAAGTGGCATTTGAAACAGAGCACTGTAAAACATAGATATATAATTTATGACAGTTATTTAAAAAATGTTGCTCCCTAATTGGTTGAATTGCAAATACTTAATAAAAAAGAAAAACAAACAAATATATATATATATATATATATATATATTTACTGTTTATATAATTTTATGTTCTCCATATTTGATATACTGTATGTGCTGACTTATGTTGTAGGAGTTATTGTTTTTTACCAGACAACAGGTAATAATGATGATATTAGCATTCTGAAAGATAAAGTTGCTAATAGAAACTGGTGCCCTATACATTCTTTTACATATGCTTATATTGTCTGATTGTGCGTTTTTCCACATTAAAAAAATAAGAACAGAAGGTGATCTTTGTATCTTTTAATTTAATTGTAGGTAGGTTTCTTTAACCCCCTTGCTGCCATTTTTGCATTTTTTGCACACATTACAAAAATCATTTTAGGCCTGAAGATTACACAAAACCCCCAAACATTTTATATTTTCTAAAAGCAGACAACCTAGAGAATAAAACAGTGGTAGTTCCAATTTTTTATGCCACACAATATTATTGCAAAGGCCTAGGAAACTGAAAATTTCAGTAAAAATCACACTAAAGTGAATTTTAGGGCAAACAAGCACAATAGATTACCCACATTTTTGGTAAGATATAAAAGATGAGGTTATGCCGAATAAATAGATACCCAACATGCCAAACCTTAAATTTTTGTGCGCCTATTAAAATGCGTCAAACTTCAGTACCCTATATTTTCTATAGACAACGCCCTACAGGTCATCAGTTTAGCATTACGGAGGAAGCCTGGTGCTAGAATTATTTCAGGGGATGCTTGGGGTGTAACTTTATTTTTTTACTCAACTTTTTTTTTCATCACATAGGGGACACAAAGTCCCTTATGTGATGATTTGTTTAGTGACAGGTTCTCTTTATTGAGACATGCAGAGTCTAAAAAACTCTGCATGCCTCCACTGTAATCCAATAGATGTATAGCAATACAAACCACAATGCAATACATCTTTCCCTGGCTATTCTATCCTGGAAAGTAACAGCTATGACCTAGAAGTGATGTCATAGACGTCGTCTTCCAAGTTACACAAAGAAGGGGAGGGGAGGGGAGTGGAGGATCATCTGCTTTCCTGTCTCCTTTCCACCCGCTGGCACCCACCATGGCTCTCCCTGTGCCCACAGATGTGTAAGTGGAGCTCGGGGGCTGTGGAAGCAATTGGCGGCAGCGGAGCCGCCTGACTGCTTCCACCTGACAGGCAGGAGTCTACCTGTCAGTTTTATACACAATCACGGTGGCTGCATCCACTGGATTGTGTATATAACCCCCTTCTGTCAAGTTCATATGGCATATGGACCTGACAGCAAAAGGTTTAAAGTGTTTATATGGTGCTCTCATAATACCGCCATATCCCCATCATGTAAAAGATGCAGAAAAATCTCCATAGGGTGATAACATTGAAAACTATCTATTTAAAAAGAATGTGTGCACTCACAAGGGTCAAATAAAAGTATCACATAACATAGTCACCGCTAGTACTCCTACATGGCAAACACCCTCCACTTAGCTTCCGGGAAGCTAAGTGGAGGTGTTTGCCTTATAAGGCTGGTCATAAATTATACAATATTCTTGAGATTTTTGGTTTAGATTTACCAAAAAACATATAATAGGGAAATTGGGCAGAAATTGGACAGAAAATTGTATAGTGTATGACCAGCCTTCGAGTACTAGAGGTGACTATGATATGATTGCTTTGCTTCCTTTACATGATGTCAATATGGCAATATTATGAGATCCAGTTTATGCCGGCCAGATGATGGAGAGCCGCATATAATTTACTGGAGTCTGTTACCCTTTGAGCGTGGTATGACCATTAGAATCTTAGTGGAGATTTGGATTCGGCAAGCAACTTGTGGGGATATCTGTGTATTGGACACTTGCTTGTTGGAGAAGTGGATTCATATTGATCTTTCTTCACATGCTGAAATCTTCTCAAGGACACTGTTTTGGTGATCGTACAATGTATGGACTTTTTATAGTTTTTTGAAGACTTTTTTTTTAGTTATTGTATTGTATTCCTTTCTTTCCTTATATTATTGATTTCCATTTGTCACATATGTTTTTGAAATTGTAAGCACTGCACTTTATAATAGTACAAGCAAATTTAAAGGCAAATAAACTTTTTTTATTGGTTTTAAGAAAAATGGAATAACAGAAAATGTACATGGGTATATAAGAAGATAACACTGCCACAAGGCGCACAGAGAAACTGCCAGTGTAAAATGATGCATTATAGACCAATGACTCAAAATACATACAAAAATGGACATATAAAGCACAATAAAGTGAAACTGAATGTATGCAAGGTAGATGTCCAACCATACAAAATAACACTACTGTATGTATGCCATGCCACAAGCAAGGGAAAGAGCAACAGAGTTGAATCAGTTATACACCCATGTATCTAATGCATGAGGATACAGAATGTATAAACATACATAAAAGAATAAGGTAAAAGAAAAAGAAAAAAAATGGATAATAATAATAATAATAAAGAAAAAAAGAGAAAAAGGAAAATGAGGGGGAGGAGTAAAGGGGGGGGGGGAGTACAGAGGGGATCCCAGAAGAATTATTCAAACGAGAGAAGTGTTATATTGCTCAACTATGGGGAAAGTTATAGTAAATAATTCAGGATGAGTATGGCTCTTCACACTGTCCTCAATCTTAACTGTCCTCAGGGGTATGGAGTGAAGTAATGATATTATGAGAATAAAAAGCCACGAATAGCATCTGAAGAGGAAAAGTTAATCCAGATAGACCTTAAGATGTTAAACTTGCCAAAAGAATCAGCATCTATAGCTAAAGTTTCTTCCATTCGAATGATATCACAACTTCACAACTTGAACCCAGCTTCTTTCCACTCTGCAACTGACCAACTCTATGACAGAATCTCTCCCCTGTCCTGCCCTGACCTGGCCACTACTGTCTACAACAGTTTGCTTTCATCCACATTAGACTCACTTGCTCCTCTAACAACCAGAAGCATCAGGCCCTGACCATTACAACCTTGGCAGACTGACGACACCAGAAATCTTAAACGACATAGCTGTGCGCTGGAGCGATTGTGGCGTAAAACCAAATCTCAACAAGCATTCAGCCTATATAAATCTGCTTTCTTAACATACAATTCCTCCCTTCATGCTGCCAAACAAGCCTACTTTGTCACTCTTATTAATACCTTGTCAACCAGTCCTCGTCGTCTCTTCTCTACTTTTAACTCTCTACTTTCTCCACCTCCACCCAGTACCTCACTCACTGCTCACAAGATTGCAAATCATTTCAAAAACAAGACTGACGCAATTCGTAGGGGCATTGCCACTGCACAGACATCCATCCCGTTTAGCATACCTTATACTAAACCTCCCTCAACACTTTCCTCCTTTGACCTTGCTACTACCGAAGAGGTCACTAAGGTTTTCTCAGAAGCCCGTATCACTACTTGCCCCCTGGATCCTGTCCCCTCACAACTACTACGGTCACCCTCTTCTTCCATCCTATGCTCCCTCTCTCACATCTTCAATCTTACCCTCTCTACTGGTGCCCACCCTCCCCTCTAAAGCATGCACACATCACTCTGATACTTAAAAAGCCCTCCCTGGACCCCACCAACCTAAACAACTTAAGACCCATCTCTCTGCTGCCATTTACCTCTAAGCTCCTAGAACGCCTAATCTATAATCGCCTGAGCTCCTACCTCACTGACAACAACCTTCTTGACCCTTTACAGTCTGGCTTTCGTTCACTACACTCCACTGAAACTGCCCTACTAAAACTCACTAATGATCTACTAACAGCTAAAACCAATGGCCATTACTCCATACTCTTACTACTTGACCTCTCTGAAGCTTTTGATATGGTTGACCATCCCCTCCTCAAAAAAAAACTCCACTCTCTTGGCCTCAGAGACTCTGGTCTCTCCTAGTTCTCCTTCTACCTATTGCAGCGCTCCTTCAGCGTTACCTACAACGCTGCCTCCTCCTCTTCACTCCCTCTTTCTGTAGGGGTCCCTCAAGGTTCTGTCCTTGGACTCCTTCTCTTCTCCATCTACACCTCCTCTCTTGGTCACTTGATAAACTCCCATGGCTTTAAGTACCATCTCTATGCTGATGACACACAAATCTATCTTTCTACCCCTCACCTCACCCCTTCAGTCTCCTCTCGCATTATTAACCTACTAAGTGACATATCGGCATGGATGTCACTACACTTCCTCAAACTCAATCTTTCCAAAACTGAGCTCTCAGTATTCCCCCCAGCCCGTGCCCCCTCCCCTGACTTCTCCATCAAGATCAATAACACAATCATCAGTCCCTCCCCTCATGCCAGGGTACTAGGTGTAATCTTAGACTCCCATCTGTCCTTTCAGTCCAAAATCCATTCACTGTCCAAATCTTGTAGACTTCACCTCCGTAACATCTCCAAGATACGCCCGTTCCTAACCTCGGAAACCACTAAGCAACATATTCACTCCCTTGTTATATCTCGCCTTGACTATTGTAACTCCCTCCTCATTGGTCTACCTAATCACAGGCTATCCCCTCTTCAGTCTATAGTGAATGCTGCTGCCAGACTCATCCACCTTACTAACTGTTCTGTATCTGCCACCCCTCTCTGCCAATCCCTCCACTGGCTTCCCATTGCCCAACGGATAAAATTCAAAACATTAACAATAACGTATAAAGCCATTTATACATTAACTCTGCCCCAAATTACATCACCGATCTTGTCTCTAAATATCACCCAAACCGTACTCTCTGCTCCTTGCAAGACCTCCTGCTCTCTAGCTCCCTTGTCTCCTCCAATGCTCATCTCCAGGACTTCTCCAGAGCTTCCCCCATCCTCTGGAACTCTCTACCCCAATTTATCAGACTATCGCCTACTCTGCTCACTTTTAGGTGATCTCTGAAAACCTGTCTCTTCAGGGAAGCCTATCCTGCCCTCAGCTAATAATGGAATCTTCTACTCTTCCAACCAGTCCATCCCCCACAGTTACTACCTTTTGTACCACTAGCCCCTCCCTCCTAGATTGTAAGCTCCAAGGAGCAGGGCCCTCCTATCCCTCTTTTATTGAACTGTATTGTTGCTGTATTGTCTCCCTTTATATTGTAAAGCGCTGAGCAAACTGTTGGCTCTATATAAATCCTGTATTATAATAATAATAATATCATTAACAGTAGCTATCCAGCAGGCATTAGTAGGGGTGGTGGGATATTTCCAATATTGAGAAATTAAATGTCTAGCCACTGACAAGAAAAATCGTAAAAGCCTTTTTTGGGGGGAAGAAATGGAGCCTGGTAACACGGAGAGCAGGGCAATTTCATGGGAAGGGGATACAGATTTATTATAGATCATGTTATATATCGCAAAAATTGTAAACCAAAATGGCTTAATCCGCGGACATTTCCACCATATGTGCAGGTAAAATATGGAACACTTCACAAACTTGCGTGTCATCCCTGCGCAGGGGCCGCGCTAATCTTCCTCGTATCATTCCAATTTTAGTATATGTGTTGCTGAAGCAAGCTTGTACTAGCAGATTTAGATACAATAACAAATTTAAGCCAAACTCCAGCTCACAATGCGGTTATAGAAGCAGTTACAGCAACATTTTTTTTTTTCTTTTGGAACAAAGATTTTACATAAATAAATGAAAGATGGTCATTGTATGCAACCCTGTCAGTGGTAAATCGTTTGTCTTAACCCTGTAACTACTACATTTGGATAACTTATTCTTTCAAAAACAGACGTACTGGCCAGATCACCAGGTGAAAATAAAATAAAAAAAGAAAAATAATGCAGCCACCCCATTTAAATATTGGTAAGCTACAATATAATACAGTGAATGTTTGCTTGCAGCTTTAATGTAGGGAAAGACCTGGAAAACAGAATACTTTTTTTAAAATTATATTACATACAACGTTAGTGAATTGGGAGTGTGCATATTTTTTACTTGTTGCCCATGTCTTTTTTTTTGTAAGATCCAATTTACCATTTCACTATAGCAGCTGCACCAATAAGGCAGGTAAGCAGCACACATTCCTGAATCAATAATCTGCAGCAAAAGATGTTCCAGTTCCCATTAACACTTGTGTCAGTACCCTCATCAGTTTCACTTTTTTTTTTTTTTTTTACTGGGGCCTACTGTTCTTTACATGATAGCTAAGCTCCACCTTCCAGTGGACAGTGATAGCACCCTAATGGCCCCGAATGCAGCCTCATTAAACAGTATATGGGGCCAGTAAATTAAACTGTATCAGAAAGGCATAGAAAATGCTTTTCTTTCTAATAATGATAATTGCAATTATGTAGTAATGTTTGTTCCTTGCTGCTAGGCAGAGCTTTTACTTTTGGATCACCAGGTGAAAATTAAGGCAAAGAAGATCCTGAGATTCCGCATCAACAATTACATGCGTCATTTAATAGATAGAGGCCAAGTTGGCTTTGTGCCCTGTAGGTAGGGGGGCGACAATGTTCGCAAACTTGTACATCTCATTCACCTGCTACATCACCAGAAGATTCCTGGCTTCCTTCTCTCCTTGGATATTTATAAGGCATTTGATTCTTTATCCTGGGAATACTTACAATTTGTACTTGGGTGTTTTGGAGACGCTCTGCTAACCTGGAACACAGCCTTATACTTTACACCTACAGCAACAGTTAAATACGCTGAGTATAATTCAGCGCCTTTCCCCATGCATAGGGGCACAAGATAGGTTTGCCCCCTGTCCACAGCATTATTTCTTTTGGCACTAGAGCCTTTGGCAATCGTGCTTCATGTGGACCAAAATGTTTCTGGAATCCCTTATGCAGGCCATGATTCAAAAGTGAGCCTGTTTGTGTATGACGCCTTCTGACGTTGACTAATCCACTCATGACTATTCCTAATTTGCTACTCCTTTAGATGTACTTTTTGTATATTTCAGGCCTACGGGTTAACTTAGCCAAGTCCATGGCATTGCATGTCACTCTAGGTCAGGCTTTGGCTACTAGCCTACAATCCCATTTCTCATTTCACTGGGCGACCTCATCTATTAATTGCCTGGGTATTCAATTGACCCCCGCCTATTCCTCTTTGTTCTCCGACAATTATTATCCTTTGCTCCACTCATTGACTTTTTTATGCAGTCATAGAGGTACCCACATCTATCTTAGATAGGCTGCATCAATTCATTAATGATGACTGTTTTACCTATGCTTCTGTACTAATTCCGCACCCTACCTCTGTGGGTACCCCCACATTTCTTCAGTCTGATCCAGAGCAGAATTTTGCACTTCATTTGGGCTGATAAAGCCCCAGGGTCCCCAAAGCTACCCTTTTGATACATAGGTTACAAGGAGCATTGGGGGTCCCTCATGTTTCTAGATACTACTTGGCTGCCCAAATTTCTCCACTGACCTGGCTCCATGCCTGTTCTAATGTACTCTTATGGGTGTTGCTGGAGCTTCCTGACTGTGCCCCACTCTTGATCCAAATGCTTTTATGGCTTCTTCAGAATAATGCAGCCCATTGCTTTAAGCCTTCTTATGCAACATACCTTGCATCTTTGGGACTAATTATTCAGGCACCCTTATGTCTACCTTCCTTTTTTTGATACCTATTACTAATAACCCCCTGTTTCCCCCTAGCCTTGACCAGCCCCAGGTATTCTCCTGGTGGACCTTTCATGGTCTCACCCAAGTGTAACACTTCCTGACCTCCCGCCCCCCCTCCCCAACATGGGCGGCTTTCCGTGAATCCCATGATTCTTTGCAGTCAGAGTATTTCTGATATCTCCAACTTCAACACTGGATATCTTCCCTTGTACACACCTCATCTTATCCTTGTCGGAAAACTACATCTGAGCATACCTGCCAGAATTCCCCGGTCTCCTCTCTTCACTCTATGCGTCTCTGAATATTTGATCATCTCGTACTTCTCTCTTCTCTCTCCTGTGTGGTCCAATGGGAACAAGACTTGCGATTTGAGATTGATGTGGTGGATTGGAGCACAGCTTGGTCTTCAATCGCTAAATGGTAATTCAACACTGCCACCCTAGAGGCAGCGTACTGGGTCCCTGCTCGCATTGCCCACACTAACCCAACCTCTACTGACCACTAGTTTTACAGGTGTGGGAATGTCTTACATACCTGATGGACATGGCCACGACTGGCAGACGTTTGGTCTCGTGTTTTGTCCTTTTGTATTCTCCATTCCACCTGACCATCTGGAAGGAAGCAAAATTTACCTTGTTAAATTGCCCTATCCTTGGCTTACGTGCTTGTCAACAAAAATTGGCATCCTGTCTGTTTATAGCAGGCAAGAGGAAGATTGCCCAGGCATTGAATAAACCTACAGTCCCCTTTCAAGGAGTGAAGGACCGCTTGATGGTCCTGATACATAATGAACAAATGTCCAGTATTCTTAATGACTCCCATGCCAAATTTTGGAAGATTTGGAACCATGGTGGATGTATGCCTTCCCTGATCTTCCTCTGAGTGTGGGCCGGCACTGACTGGTGTCTCTCACAGTCCCAGATCCTCTATCTCTTCTTTTCTCTTTCTCTTGCCCTTGATTTCCTTTCTGTTCTTGATTGTTTACCCTTTCTGATGGGCCTGTATCCTCCTTGGCTTTGTCATTGTCCAGGTTTGTTCCACTATGTTTTGCTTGTTTTGATACCAGGACTACCTCTGATGCCCACGGGAAAGTAGCTGAAGATACACATGTTATGTTTCATGTTTAATATGACTATTGGTGGAGGATGCTCCTCCTCCTTTATGCTTTTTGTGCACACTAGTTTCACCTGATGGTGCCAGTCATAGCCCCTGTCTGGGCGGACTAAGTGCTCTTTGTACTACTGAGCTTTCATGTAACTACTAAGTAAAATTATTGAACAAGAAAATTAAGGGAAAAAGTTTGGAAAAAGAAGACTAAGGCAGCCACCACTTCCAAGGACCATAAACTACAATACAGTATATTCTATTTTGTTTTGGGGTTTAGGTACACTTTAAAGTGCACTAAGCTTCAACAAATGCAATGGGACTAATTTATTAGGCAAATGAACAATAGCAGGAATAAATCAGTACAGTACACTTGCACTGCAGCCAAGCATGCGTGTGGATGCAAACACATAGCCATTGCAATCCCTTTGCAAATTTAGCTAACAGAACTTTGAACATCCAAGTGCCTTTCTGTTCCTATAAGATGCACTTCAGCATCTGTTCACCACCATTTTGCTTTACTAAGTGGGCTTTTCACAGTTCCCTTTAATGATAGTTAAGCACATTTAATGCAGTTTTATTCCTGGTATATGTTCAGGCCATGGAGCATGCAAATAATGGCAGTCCACATTTGGTAGTAAATCCTGTGTATATACCTATATATTGTAACCTGTGTGCACACTTCTGTATGCCATGTGAACACAGTCAGTTCCATTAGAATATGATGCTAATCTGCCCATGGTAGTGAATACTGTACTCATGATTAAAACAAAGGAAAATTATTTATAAAATGACCCAAACTGGAGCACCTAAACACTACAATCATCGATTTATATATTTCTCATGTCTCCTTTATCGGCGTCTTTTTTTTTTTTTTGCCCTTATACATAGTATAGTACAATGTTTTGGCTATTCTAAATATGCTTACCTAAATCTTTTTATACTGTACAATACAAACAGCTATTCTGCTATTCTACTCTAGCAAACCATAAAATAGCACATTGATGCTGACTTTGATTAGAATAAATGAGCATAATATTGCAGCAAATGTTGAAGCTCTAAAAGTATTGATGTTCAAACTGTCAAAAAGCCAGCAAAGGTCACAGAAAAAAAAGTATTAAGTTCAAAGCAAAGCTATTTTAAAATGTCATTTTTCAAACAATGTTGCCTTTCAGAATGTCATTTTAACAAAAAATTGTAAAATAGAATAGTCTCTGAAAGAAAGAAATATAACATTTTTAAATTCTAAATACATTGTTTTTACCAGTTTTAATTTTTTGAATGTGTTAAATAAAGTAGGCAATGATCAAAGTCAATCCGTGATTTTTTGTCTTCCATTGAGAAGATTTCCCTTCATGCTATGTCTCTGAAATCTAAGCAAGTGAAAGTGTGATCTTTATAACTATCTATTTGTGGTGAGATAGCTTAACTTACAGTCTAGTAACTTGGCAGACAGTGACTCGATCCAAATGACATCCTGCAGAATGTAAGAGTTTCTCTTGAATAATAAAAATATATTTTATCATTTCTAATTTTTTTGTTTCAATATTTTTATTAACAAGAAATTGTCAAGGCACTTACTTGAGCTATAGAGCAGACTCAGTCTTGTACAGATACATATCAATATCGTAGAGTACAAAGAAACAGTACACAATGGTATATAAAACATAAAGGACAAACATCTACTCAATTCAAGGCACATTAATATCTATTAGTCTTCAGCAGGATGCATAGTGTATGCTTCAGAATGTACTGTTAAGTATATAGTAAACACCTACATAACTTAGGCTGCATACCAAGTAACTCATGATTTCCAGAATTGATCAAATCTGGAGAGAGTAATCGGACTGAAGAGCTAGCATTCGCTTATATGTAAAATGTTGGTGAGTGATATTTACAGCTTCGAATAGACATGGGGAAAGTTCACTTTTCCAGTGTCTTGCAATTGTAAACCTTGCAGATAGCAATAGGTTGGCTACAACAATGCAGTAAGAAGGGGGAAATGACTCAATAACTAGATTTAAGATGGCTAAAGCGGGGTTGGGTAGGGTCAAAATACCTGTAACTTCAGATATTATTTGAAATATGTTCCACCAGAAGCTGTGATTACTTTTATTAAGGACCAAAATATGTGGATAAGAGTATCCAAAAGGCCACATCTCCTCTAGCACAGGGGTGAGCTGTCGGAAAAGAATTTAGCCAACCTCTATGGAGTGAGGTACCAATGAGTAATTTGTTTTAAAGTTAATTCCCAGTGGTTCACACAATGGGGTACAGAGTATAAATATCTTATGGTTTGACTCTATTGAGAAGTAGAGAAAGATGTATTTAAATCTTTTTCACATGCTTTGTTTTGTGAAGGTCGAATTTGTGCTGCAGTAATGTAAGTAGAACAATGATAGTACTGTATAGAACAATGATATACCTTTCGTAGAAGTGGCCAGAGCTGTAAGAAATTGCCACACCTTGGGGTCAAGGTGTACTTCAGGCATTGAAGTTGACCATAAGCAACTACAAATACTTAGCAATGTGAAGGAATACTTGCTTGGAAGGTTAAATTTAACACTTAAACTGTGTGTGGTTGGAGCCTAGAATAAAAATCCACATTGTGGCACCATCCCAAAACATTTAACAAGAAATAGAAATGACGGGTCACCACATCTCTAACTAGATAGTGAGATCTTGCCAAAAAACAGGGGACTTTACATGTTCCTACCAATGAGAAACATATAAAAACACAAACATCTATAAAATCAAGTATTTATTAGCTTGTCCAGATAAAAGAGAACCATTTCTTATCATTTTAGCAAGATGCTTCAAGCAGATGGCATTAAGGGATAGGAAATTAATGGTCATAGCCGCAACATAGTTACATATGTAGGTACATAGTTGGTAAGGTTAAATAATGACACCAGTCCATACAGTTCAACTTGTGTGTGTTTGTGCACACATGTGTGTTTACATCTATATAATTTCCCATATCTTTGTATATTGCATTCACTAAGATGCCTATCTCAGAGTCTTTTGAAACTATTTATACTTCCAGCAGACACCACAACTTGTGGAAGGAAGTTTCACATCCTTACTGCTCTAACAGTAAAGAACCCCCTGCACAGTTAAAGGTTAAACTGCTTATCCTCCAATTTCATGGAGTGGCCACATGTCTTCTTAAGCTCCCTGAAGCTGAATAGTTTTTTTCCTATGTTGAGATCACCATTGAGGATATTGTATAACATTATCATATCTCCTCTCAAGCGTCTCTTCTCCAGGGGGAATACGTTTAATGTTTATAGTCGTTCCTCATAACTGAGGTCCTCCAGCCCCCTTATTAGCTTTGTTGCCCTTCTCTGGACTCTCTCCAGCTCCAGCACATCCTGCCTAAGGATTGGTGACCAAAACTTGATGGCATACTCCAGATATGGGTGAAATAGAGTTTTGTAAAGTGGTAGAATTATGGTTTTATCTCTTGAGTAAATCCCCTTTTTTATACATGCTAACATTCTGCTGGCTTTGCTTGCTGCAGCTTGGTATTGCATGTCATTGCTGAGCCTATGATCTACCTCAGATCCTTTTACATACTTGAATCCACTGATGGCTCTCCTCCTAGAGAGTAATTTGCATTCATATTTTTGGCCCCCAAATGCATTACTTTGCATTTTTTAACATTCAACATCATTTGCCATGTAGTTACCCACACCATGATTTTAATGAGGTTTGCATGTAAGGCTTCTATATCCTTCTGTGACTTTATTGCCCTGCTTAGCTTTGTATCGTAAGCAAACACTGAGAGTAAGTTATTTATACCAACCTCTATATCATTTATGAATAAATTAAACAGAATAGATCCAAGGACAGAGCCCTGAGGAACCCCATTGACCACTCCAAATCACTGAGTACTCGTTATTTATAACTACACTTTCTATGTACCCCTGTAATCAGTTTTCACATATAAGATCAGCAGAATGTAGCTCAACACATACCTCCACGGTGAGAGATAAGGCAGGGTGTCCAAACTGGACTTAATGAATAGGTGGGTTTGGATCCAAATCTGAGATATGGAGATGACTTGAAGAAGATGGAGACCTTTCTGCAAGTTACATAGAGTATGGTTGGAGTCATCATTAGCAATATTCAATGTTTTAGGGTATTTCCATGTGTAGGCAAGATGGTGATTGCATAAGACTTTGGTTATAGAGATCAGATTTTTATGAAGCTGTAAGGTGTGAGCAGGCAAATCAGAGAGTACCTGTAGTGTGGCAGCACGCTCTGGTAGGGTGCCTTCTTCCTGAAGACTGACAGTAGATGATCTTTAACTTGATACAAGTTCACCCTTAGCACCACATCTCTGGGTACTTCAGCTGGAAGGAAGGAGGGTTTTGGCACACGGTGAACTTGGTCAATAGTAAGCTCTGCCAAAGTAAGTGTAGGGAGAACAGATTGAAATACATCTTTAACATAGTGAAATAGCTGCGATGGTTTCACTGGCTCGGGAATCCTCCGGATTTTAAGATTATTGTGGCATGACTGATCTTCCAAATTGGCCACTTAAGGTTTCAGCTAGGCTATCTCCTCACTATGGACATCATGTGCATCCACCATAGTGTTTTAAAATGTAATACAGTCACTCACACTCCCTTCCACATGGCTCAGCCTCTCAGCCCTGGACTTCAGTTTCCCTATGGAAGCACAAGAGGTAGGTAGGAGTAAATGAAAAGCAGTATCACTTCAGCATGGTGATGAGAACTGAGGAAAAGTGCCTCTAAATGCAGTAAGATAAATATTATATTAAAAACCAAGTTGGGCCCCCTCACATTTTCAATGTTAAAAACAGGCTAAACATGTAACTCAGTGACACCATGTTGGATATGTGCAGAATGGAAGACACCGGGTAAACCACCAATCATGAACCAGGAGGGAGGAGAAAGCTGGCCAGTAACTCTCTTGTTGTCTGTAAAGTTCACTGCGAAGCTCAGTGTCGATGGGATGATGTCACAGAGGACCAGGATGCAACATGTTTCAGAGCATACGTCATGCCGCATTCAGCTCCTGGACCATCTTGGACTTTTCAAATATGCAATATAGCTGTTAAATTATTAAGAGGGATGCTAACCTTTAACCCCTACCATCCTTTCTTTGTTTCTCCTTCAGAATGTGTCTGAGACCAACCCAAGCTGTAGGGAAAGAGGCAATAAAGTCATTGCTCTACCCACCCGCTTGTGGTAGAATAGTGGGATTGCATACCTCCATGCCATTGTGGTTTCACCAAGCTGCGTGTGCTGGGAGTAGAAGCCACCGAGCTGCCATCTGTGTCTGAGACAATCTGCATGGAGGCCGCATCATCTGAGCCAAGCAAAGAAGCTGTTACTAGAGGACCTACAGTGGCCACAATGAAAGGTCTCCTGGCACCATTTTGTTGTTAATCATGCTGAACAATTGGGAAGAAACACAACAGTTTTGATGGTTCCCTCTGATGGCGCGGCATGGCTGAGATATTGTCTGGGCTTTGGAGCTGTAGATGGAGTGTCTGCCATCACTGGGATTGGGTGTAGATGTGGAAATCCCTGAAGGACTGACAGAGCTACTGGATCATGTGGCCTTCTTGGATGGACAGTTGCCATGAAGCAACTGAACTATGTCATTTTGAACTATTAGGCAAGGCATGGCATGGGAACTATAGAATACTTCTAAATAGGACAAGAGACAAAGGTCTTATTAACATTTAACTAGCCAAAAGGAAAGAAACTGCCTGAGGTGTTAGACCACCAAGCTTGGGTATAGAACAAATTCTCTGAACAATGAGGTGAGTTTATCCACACCTGCAGCCCTGGAGAAGGCCATCTTATTATTTGGAAAATGGTCTATGTTTACAAATTAACATATGTTATTTGACCGGCTAGAGGAAAAGTAGGGATATAGGGAAAAGTTTATGCATTGTGTCACTTGTGGACCAAAAGTTAACAAGCCTGTGTGTCCTGTGGTTAATCATTGTTCTAAGGCTGAAAAAATATGCACAGGACAACAACCCACTAACAGAAATGAACTGCTTGCAAAAGTCTACTATCTCAAATTATTCATATAACATACCGTAAGTTGATTTCATGGACTATATTGCAAGTCTTAAGGTTCAGAGCTAATTGCACTGTTGTAACTTACATACATATCAATGCAAGAGACCATATTCCCTACTAAGGACTGTTTATGAGCTGATATTATAAGGTCTTTTATCAGGCAAAATAACTGCAACTATCATGGACATATTTATAATGACTTTAAATGGGAAAACAAGCATGCAATATATATACTGTATGTGTTGATCAAATACAAAAAGACTTCATCCTTATAAAATAACCTTGTGTCAAAAAAGTGTTTCTTAATGTTACTACAATTTGATTATTATTAATCACTATTGTTAGAAATGTACTATATGTGTGTATTACAATGTAGCCATACTCAAATAGTAGCTTAAAATATGCAAACTATTTTTATTTCTTTATGTGTATCATCAATTTTTTAATTATGGACCACTATGTATGAAACTCTACCTCTTTGCTGTTAAAAATTTCCAAGATTCAGTGTATTATTCTCTTGGCGATTTTTGTTTGCTTAATTAATAGGCTAAATGGAATAATTCTTGCTGTAATTTAATGTTCCTCTCATGATAACATAACCTCTAAAGTTAGATCATTTAAAAGAAAAATGTTTTCTTTTCTTTGCCCATATTGGTGCACACTTTTGCGTGTTTCAACACTTATTCTTTCTGCAGGAGAATAGCAGAACAGAAACTGTAAAATCCATAGTATTGTCTGACAGGTTTAGTTATAAATGGCTATGCTGTCTATGAGGGGTATATATACCCATGCTTTAGTGGGATTCCTTAAGTAATTCATTGTGAATATACATTTAGTGTCTGTGGTAACCTCTTAATCCAACTGTTAGAGGTGTTTGTAAAGTGACTTGTAGTCCACAGCCTATACTTATATCTGACAAGATCGTAGAAAGCTTGTGCAGATCATAACAGAAGAACATCAATCAGGTCAAAACATCATGCCTAGCTCCAGCAGAAAAAAGTACATGTGGTGAATGGGGCCTAAAGCATGAAGAATTGTGGTACTAACTGCATAGAGCAGCCCCTAGATAAAGAGTGGGCTAGGGACAAAATTATTTAGGGGCAAAAAAAGTGTGTATATGTATGTATGTGTAACATGATACTTCACTTCCTGTCATATGGACACAACAGGAAGTAACACAAAGTCTCTGCAAAGTGAGGGATCAAACAATTGCCACTAACAAACACCACAAAACATAGGGTAGAACCCCACTGAAGAGAGACAAATCTTGGCATTTTTTTCAAACTCATTTGCAAGATTCTTTTTTTAAAGTTTGGGTAACTGGGCATTGCAAGAGGAGACTTGTACCAATGTAAGTTTTCAAAATACTGCTCAGCAGGGAGAAGGTCTTTTCATATGACTCAGAGCACAAAATTAAAAAAACACAAATTCCTAATTAGCATGCTTTCAGCATGCCTTAGATTTGTACATGATTTTAAAAAGTAGTACAATGTAGTTTTTTAAAATGACATTTTTGTTTACAACCTCTGCCTTGAGATCTGATCTTCAGACATTTTCAGTTTGTAAAAAGGTGAGCTGTCATTAACTAGCAGTAGTGGGCAGGGCTACCATTAGAAATCATGGGGTCCCCATACAGCCTACCTGACACCCCCACCCTGAATTACAAAAATGACAATTTTTAAAAATGTTTTTCCAATTTCTTACATTTTTACTATTTATTTTTAACATTTTTAAATGATTTGTACTATTTTTTTACAGCACTGTTTGGAGGGGGGAGGTATTGATGGTATTGCTTAATGAAATATCAGGAGTCTAAACAGACCCCTTCATCTCACCTTTGAGATAGAGAAAGGAATTGTGGACACAGATTTTTCAGTTCCTTTCTCTGTAGCCTCAGCTACATTGAAGATGAATGAACAGGACACAGAGGCTCCTGTTCATTTGTTCATTCATAAACTGAAGCATAGTAAACACAGTTTACTATGCTTAGTTATCAATTGACACAGGAGCGATCAGTATAGATTGCTCACTGTGTCCAATTCAGAAAAGAAAGGGGCCAGTAAATTACATATTTACTGGCCCCTTTCCCTACTCTCAATCCACCTGTGTATCTGCAGCAGCTGGCAGGAGAAGAAAGCTGCAGCACTTCAGGGGGACAAAGAAATACCCAAGCACACTGGAGGGGAATTAGATGTGGGCAGCGGAGGGACAGGAGGACAATTCCAGAATGATGCATTGTATCTGTGTCTCTCCTTCCCGCTGCTGAAAGCTAGTGGAAGGGAGAGGTTGAGAAACCAGCTTTCAGCTGCTGGAGGGAATGACACAGACACAGTGTATAGTTCTGTAATTGTCCTTCCATCCCACTGCACCGAACCCCAGCTGTCTGGCCCCCCCCTGTTTTCCCTGGCCCCCTACAGGAAGCCCGGTCATATCTCCCTTTCAGCAGCCCTGGTAGTGGGATTTGGAAGATCTCTTTAGAATATGGGGATTCCCAGATATTCTCACCCAGGTGAATGAGTATAGGGTACACATACCCTTTGTTACATCTTCATAAAACAATGCTTTGAAAGGGCTTTCCCCTCTACACTGGAAGATTATGGTAGAAGGGGTGAGAGAGAAAGATTTATACTAAAGGAAAAGACAGCTGTGCAAGGGACACTTGGCATCAATTGTAAGTAAATTCCCTTATGCTGATTTTTTTTTAGTAAACTTAGACTTTCATATCACTTAAATTTAAAGTTCTTCTGATACTAAAATATTGTATTTTTATAACATAATGTACTTAACAGAGTAAACATAGGTTTTAACTCTTTCACTGTCAGGCCCTGTGCTCTTTTAAACTCCATTGTCCACACCACTTTTGCAATTTTTCCATTGCATTTTTATTTTTCCCTTACAACTCTCAGAATTTGTGAAAGACCCCACAAACAATACATTTTCTGAAAGCAAAGGATTGGTAGGATAAAAAGAAGGTGCTGCTGATTTTTTAGGCCTCACATTAGTCACGCAAATGTTTATCGAAACAATATTTTTACTAAAAATACACTAAAATCATTATTAACCGACACAAACAGAGCAAAATTTACAAAATTCCTGCTAAATTTCTACTAAATCTGAAAGATAAAACTGTATTGAGTTAATAAAAAAACAAATATTACTAAATGTTAACTTATATCTTTTTTAAATATTACTAAATGTTAAATTATGTCTTTTTTGTGAAGTGGTGAAATTTGAAGATATACAAAACTGTAAATAAGCAGATTACTCTCAAAATCTGGAGGTTATCTTTTTTAACTTACAGTACAACTTTCAAAGTTTGTAAAAGACCCCCCTCAGACCATACATTTTCTGAACGCATAGGACCAGTAGAGTAAAAAGAAGATGCTGCTGCTTTTTTTTAGGTCCCGCAATAGTTGTGGATATGTTTATCAAACCATATTTTTGCTAAAAATACTAAAATCATTAGTAGTGGACACAAACACTGCAAAACATACAGATTTCCTGCTAAATTCCCCCAAATCTTAATGATAAAACTGTGTAGAGATAATAAATAACAAATATTTGTAAAGTTATACCTATTGGCTAAATGGTGAAAACTGAAGGAACGCAAAACTGTATAACAATATGGAGGTTGGTTATCAGCTATGCATTGTGCCAATGCCCAATCACAGTTCCATATGCATTGGTGTACATTGTGATAAAATAATGCAAGCAAAGATTTTATTGTCACTCATTGTGTTACAATATGGACCAATGCACATTTGAGTTGTGTTTTAGGCCTAATGCACATGGCCACAAACACCTGTACAGCATCAAGAGGGAGCATTTTTCTGTGCCCAGGAGTCAAAGATGTTTATATACAGCAATAGACAGAAGCCTGTATCGATGAATAACAAATTGACAGAACTATGGTTTGTACATATGTACCTGCACATCCAAGTAGTTACATGCATATTGGCATTTATGAGCAGCCCACTTTGCATACAGAATTAAATTATTACATAGTTGGTAAGATTGAGTAAAGACACCAGTCCATCTAATTCAACCTGTGTGGGTGTGTGTTCGTATCAAAAAACATATCCCTGTATACTGTGTTCACTAAGATGCTAATCTTTTTTGAAACTATCTATACTTCCTGTTGACACCACTGATTGTGGAAGGGAGTTCCGCATCCTAACCACTCTGACAGTGAAAAACCCCTACGTAGTTTAAAGTTAAACTGCTTCACCTCCAATTTTCTTGAGGATGTAAGATGACATGTGTACAGCTGCAGTATCTCTCATTCTGATGTTGCTTCATACAGGCTGCTGCCTGAGGCTATACACAAACACATGTGACTCCTGAGTGCTAAGTGCTCGGTGAATGAATGAGGTCTTGGGGCTCATTTGCACAGGCATTGTGGCCTATACAGTGTGATGAGTGGTTTGTTTCTATGGCTGGCGCCACCTGGAGCTGCATGCAGACTGTTATTCTATGGGTGCTGCAGTGACTATGTGAACACACCAGCAGGTCCTAATTTAACTGGAGTGTGGGTGTGGGTGCGTGGTCCCAAATATTAAATTAGGAACTGTCACTGTGTCCTCATAGAGAAAATAGTGTGCCTACATACAGCTGCACAAACAAGCCACTCATCACACAAGGTCCTTAGGCCTTGTTAATAGAGACTATTAACCCTGCTATTGAGTACACCCATGCAGGGGCTGTGTTTTCCCACCCAGGGATGCACAGGTGTTCCCTTCATTCCTGTGCAAGCAGTTCCATTCATGTCAATTGGCATGTGTCTCACGTGTGGCTCCTAAAATCAAACCACCACTACATAAACATAAAACATAACAAAATTAAACATAAACCCCCAGCACCTGCCCCCCTCCTTCCCCAGTTGGTACGCATTTCACAATTAATATCTATGGTCAAGTTATGTATTCCTATTGTTCAACAATATATTAATTATGACCCACTCATAATGTCCTTATAAACAGAAGTAGTTGTAAAGGTAATCCACACTAAGATGTTTTTAAATTGTTCATAATAGTCCTGCGTCTTATATATCCATTCATCAGCCTCCCTCATTTCTTGAATTCTAGTAGGTCACGCTTTCACTGTTGGGATTCTGTGTTGTTTCTGTAATACTGAAATCAAGATTTTGTCTGTGTTTAGAAGATATGGAATTAGAGACATCTTATAAGCTCCAATCAACATCAGAGTGGCATGAAATAGAAGTAGAAGGGGATATTTGGGTAGGTTACACTGTAAAGCTTCAGCTATAAATTCTCTTACCTTCTGCTAAAAGGGTCTAATATACATGCATTGCTACCAGAGATGTAGAAATGTACCTTGACTACCACAACTCCCCCAACATCCTACATTAATTGAAGGATACATCAGAGCCTGTTTTGTTCAAACCCTATGCCATATTTAGAGTACTGTATCACAAGCTCTTGTGTCTTAGAATGAATAGAGGAGGTGCAGGCCAACTAAATAATTGTACGTATTGTACTTTCCAATATCACCCTTGTCATATTTTTCTGCCATAGCCTAATAAAATACAGAGTATTCCCAGAAGCATGGCTTAAAAAAACTTGTAGGTAGCTGACAGAGGTCTCAGAGCTGGGTCATGATCCTTATATAATTTCTCTTTGCATGGTCCTAAATTATGCATTCAGGCTATTTATGAAAAAAAGCAATTGGGTATGTCTTGACTTATTGAGGGTTGAATGTCGCCGTTCCCTCTGTGTAGACAAAAGGGATCACAAGCAGGATCCTTCAAGAAAGCAGAAACCTTTAGCAGATGGGGAGAATCGGGGAAGGTAAATAACACCAAACATTCCCCAGGAGCGAACATTTGGAAACCACCAATCAATCCACCATTTTTTTCCAGGGGAGCCCAAAGTTTATTTCAGATTTACCTATTCTAGTCCACAATATGGGACAGGGTATTAGCTTTGTAGTACATTTGAGAGGCTCATGCCTCCATTCTCCTTTGATCTACTAAGTAGTGGATAGGATTACCCCCTCTTTCCAAAGCAAATTTTACAAATCTTAAGAAAAAACAACTTAAAGATATATTGTATATTGGAAGCTTTTAAATTTAAAATAGAAATTTGGGCAGAATAGTAATTTTCTGAGTTTTGATCACAAAAACTGGGTTTTAACTTATCCTTCTAAATCCTTTTTTATTTGCTGCAATACATCTGGAAGTTCACAGAGTACAGATCCTCCTGTTTAGCTGTGAAAGAGATATTAAGGTTATTTTACCACAAAATCTAACAGTTTCTGGCCAACTAAGTCAAAAAAGGAAATATGATGTGTGTTTGAGGAGTAGACAGAAGCCAGCCTTTTTTGGCCCTTTAATGATGTTGATTTACTACAATTGCAGAGTGTAAAATCTGGTGCAGCTATGCATAGAACCTAATCAGCTTCCATTTTTTATGGCAAATCTTAACTGAACAAGCTAAAGTCAGAAGCTGATTGGCTACCATGCACAGTTGCACCAGATTTTGCACTCTCCAGTTTTAGTAAATCAACCCCAATGTGTCTTTAACAAAAATGTATCTCCGCTCAGGATCAGAAAGGTGATCCATAAGAAGGGGAACTATTTATTCACCACTATTGCCACTTCATTGGTGGAGGATTTACTCAAGAACCAATGATTACATTTATGTCTAGGCAGTTTAGGGGTTAAGGAGTGTTATTAAGGTTGGTTCTGTTTATGGTGTTTTAGTTCACTCCAGATACTGTTACAGTTTGATTGGGAAGCCTGTACATTGTAGGTCAAAATTTGTAACTCTGCCAAGACTCATTAGGAACAGACATTTATAATCTAGGGATGCACTATTAACAAGTGTTGGAAAAAAAATGAAAAGCAAAAACAGAAAAGACCAGGGCAGGAAATTTTAATGTTGCAATATAAAAACAGTCAAATTTTATTTAGATAACATAAATGCACTTGGAAAACAAAATGGGAGAGAGAAAGAGACCAGAATGACAGGACTGTTCGAACAGTAGTATGTGTATACAGCCATCCTGGTTCTCTGTGGATGTTACAGTCCTGGCTAGGGGAACAAGCAGGGATTGCTGGAACACACAGAGTGGAGAGACTAAAAGATGCTGCAGCCACAAGGGAACACTGCCAACCACTGTCAAAGGAGAGCCCGCCCACCATGATGACTTCAATCAGAGACCAGTAACTGGTTGCAGGACTGTGTATCAGGGAGATCCTCCCTTTCTTCATCCTGCTGAGGGACTATCCATGCCTGAATAAATAGGCTGTTTTCCTGCACTCTCAACCCTAATTTTGCTTTTAATTCTTCCAGACTTATAAATCCCCTTAACTTCATGGAGAAATGCTGCCAGGTCTGCTTTCATAGGTAAGCAGGCATTTCTGGGTAGAGCTCAGTATCTGCTTCATACTACTATTGTTCTCCTCTGCATGTGACCTCTTGATTATATTTTGTGATTGTTGGGAAGCACTTTCTAAGATTTACTGTACTCTGATAAGGAAGATCCAACCGGAGTTTTAGGATAAAGAGGGCTGCTAACCTCTTGTGCTGCCTCCTCCACTGCTGCTATATTGGGGATTGTAGCTCCTTGTGATGTGTAGTCCATTAAAAAGTTCTCTATTGTGCCTTGGAGTGGAGGTCTAGCATCTGCCAGTATGCTGTGGGATCCTCATTTTTTGGTCATGGTGCAGGGTGTAGTCTGAAGGATGTAAGATTCATTTTTTCTGGGTAAAGAAAGAGAAGAAGCCTAAACTGAACTAAGCTGCGTCACCATGTGAGCATGACCAGACCACACCCCCATCCCTGTCAGTGTTAAATGTTTTGTCTCAACCCTCTAACTTCCACTTTTGTTCTGTTAAAAGATTTTGTAAAATAGCAGAAGAATCAAAAATTTAAAAAAAAAACTATTAAACAAGCAGGATTTAGAAAAATACTTCTTTATTAATGCTAATTACAGACTGCATCATATATGTTATTTTTTTATTCAACTTAAAAAAATGAAAAACTACTTGAAATACAAATTGCTATACAACATAGATCTAATTTAAAGGAAATTACTGAAAAATTAACTTACATGTAATAAAGAAATTAGGAAAGGATGTTGCGCACCATGAACAAAACCAGAAGTACCCAATCCCATCTTTCTTCAGAAAGCATTAAAGACGTGTAAAATGGTACAGTGCCCTTAAGAGACTGTTAACTCTTTTTATAATTGCTATCAGTTGATTTGAATTGGGTTTGTCCTATTAAGCTTGTAAAAGTGGTTATGCATTAGCAAAATTTGCTGAGCTAAAGTAGACTTGCATCCCCTAATCATGACAAAGTTTAATTATATTGCATTTGCAATGCTTACATATGATTGTCAAAGGGAAGCATTTTCTGTTTGAACAGTAAAAGCTAGTAAATTGTTTTTTCTTTTTACAAACCTTAGGCCTCTTGCACACTGCTGCCTGAAAAAGCTTGGTTTTTAGGCATACATATTTTTTCTTACCTGATCTAAATGCAGCCCATTATTTTCAATGTGCCTGTAAACCCAGGAACTTAAAATGTAAGTGAAAAATTAAACAGAAGCTTTTGTGTGTGCGTGTGCGCTTACTCACAAATATGAACAAATACCTGCAATTGATATACAGACCGTTATTTTTCTGCCAGGAATGTCTGATGCTCATACAACAGTACAGTGTGAAAGAGGCCTTAGCAGACTCTCTCACTAATTAGTTTTACATAATGCTTAACTGGATGAGGATAGTTGATCTCTTATCAATGGTTGTCCTCTGAATAGCAGATGATTTATGCATTCTCTGCAGAGAAAGGGTAAACCATTGGATCAAAAATACTGTCTGTCTGATGAGAATATCAACCAGCTCTTTTCAATCTCTGAAACCAGGCAGATGATGGGGATGACTTTTTTTTTACTGTTTAACGGCAGCTTGTAAGGATAGAAATAGATAAACTGTCTGTACCTACTTGTCTTAATTCAGGACTTGCATCCTACATAATTGTTTTAGGTCAGCAACTCCCTGAACAGCGAAGGAAACTTCCACTGGAGCATCTACATTTACTGTATATTTAATCTATTTTATTATTAGTCAGAAAGAATATAAAAAGTATAAACCCTAATCAACATTCATTAGTAGCCAATACATAAGCATAAGCATACACAAGCATACATAATAAAATATAACATCAAACATGGTTTTCTAAATGATAGATCCATGGTACAAATGCACAAATAACATCAAGTTGTGGACGCATACCACATAAAGGTTCATTATATCAAGGAAACAAGGGGATTGTAGGGAAGAGAAATATATAGCAGAACTGATGCCATACAGAAGTCCTTTCTGCCTCAGACCTAAACCAACAGTCAATGGGCTATAGAGGGATTATAAACCTCTAATTCTATCTAGAGAACACAGAGAGAAAGTCAGGAAAAGGGGAGCAATAAATAAAATTGGTGGGGTTAAGGAAGACATGGAGTATATGATATGAAATATATACAGAGCATCAAGGAAAGTAAGAGATTAAAAATGACATTTTACATTTATAGTTTACAACATTGCGCTGTCCCCATCCTCCCCTCACTGAGGAGATGTGCAGAAAATGAGGGGAAAGCTCAAAACGAGTGCTTCACTGGTGCAAAGTAAAGTCTGCAAAGCGTCTAAAATTAAGTCAAGTAGACTATGTCACAGTAAAATTATTCATTATGTCTCTAGAGAACTCCTCTTCTATTTGATGCACGGAATTCATCTCTCGCTCACACATTCTGGAAGTGAGGGAAAGTCTGTCTTGCACAAGTGTTTGGGAATAATGCTGTGGGCCTACACCAAGTGTTGGAGTAAGCCTTACTTACTCTTCCTAAAAGAGCCTGGGATCATAGAGAGAATAGTAATTTGGAATTTTTGGAGATCTTGTCATCTGTAAGCTTGTAATATATTCATAGTGTTTTATCCCAGAAAGGGATGATGGAGGGACATGAGCTCCAAATATGCGACTATGAGCCAAGTAATGTCAAGTATTTTCAGCAAGTATTTGGAATTACCCCCATCTGAAGAGAAATTTTGAGGCTTGGAGTGAGTTTCATGAAGTAACAGTTGGCATAGGGCAGACACTGTGGGGTTGATATACTAAAGGTAATTAGTCTATGCACTGCAAGTGCAGTTGCTGTAGATCTGAGGGGAATCTGTTTTTATTTCCCTTGCATGTGATTAGGTATACTTTGCAAAGTGAGGTTTTGCCTCATTTACTAAGCTCTGGAGTAACTGCACTTGCAGTGCACAGTATATCTGTCTTTAGTGAATAAACCCCTGTGTGTTCAGACCTTTCTGTTTAAAGGATTAGTTTTTCATAGCCAGTATGAGCCCTAGAGAGTAGGTTAGGAGGTGCAAGAAAGCCCAGGAAATGGACCAGCTGAGAGTTCTCATCTATGCAATTTTTATTGATTTTCAAAAATATACAAACAGTATGTTTAAGAAAAAAAAAGAATAAGAAAAGAAAACAAGCAAAACAGAAAGGTACATCGATGGCAAAACTGCGTAGGACAGGACCAACAAAAACATAAAATAACAGTGTGAAGATTATCAGGACCTTACATTTTGGGCCGGCATTGAGGAAATGAAGGTATCCCATGGGAGCCAAATCATCTCAAACACAGCAAACGAACAATTATGTAGTGCAGTCAAGTATTCCATCTGTCTAACATCAGCAATAAGTTTGTACAGAATCGACATTGAAGGAGGGGTAGAAGACAACCAACACATAGGAATGCTTCTCCTAGCCGCGGTCAGAACATGTACAGCAAGTTTTCCGGATGGTTTAGGTAGACCCGGAAATGGTAGACCTAGCAAAAAATGTAGTGGATCAAGTGGGAGAGAGGTACGCATTAGTGATTGTAACAGGGAGAGAACATCTTTCCAGAAAGGAGTAATGGAGCTGCATGTCCAAAAGATATGATAGAGAGAACCCTGGTCTCCACCACAGCGCCAGCAGGCAGGAGAAGCATTCGGATTATAAGCATGAAGAACTTCAGGTGTTTTGTACCATAACATTATGAGCTTGTATATATTTTCCTTAAAAACCACACAAACAGAAGATCTAGATGCATTTTCCCAAATTTTCTTCCACGTTAATAGATCAATATCACATTGTACGAATTGGGACCACCTACGCATGTAAAGGTGAGTGTCATTGGATAAGGAGGGGGCATATAGAAGTAGTTTATATGTGTTAGAAATAATACCCCTTTGGTGGGGACCCTGCATGCATAAACGTTCAAAGGAAGTAGGCTTCCCCAGGGTTAATGAGGGTGATAAGGTGGAAAAGAAGTGGCGTATTTGAAGGTAAATATATAGGTGTTGAGAAGGTAGAAGAGCTTTTTTCTGGAGATCTGGGAATGAGTGTAACTTACGAGTCACCGGGTGTACTAAGTGACGCAATTGAAAAAGGTTAGCTACTACCCAAAGAGAATCCGCCTCATGAAGATCACGGAGCACAACTTGAGTATTGTCCCTAGTTACGATCAGCCTGAAGGGGAACCCCCACCGATAAAGGACACGGTGTTGCTGAAGGTGTGAGGTGATCGGCTTCAGAGCTCGCCGCTTGGCCAGGGTAATCGGGGACAGATCGCAGAAGAGTTGGAGTCTGTCACCTTTAAATTCCAGAGATGGCTTGTGGCGAACTGCTGATAATAAGGCTTCCTTGCTTTGAAAAAAATGGAAGCGAACAATGACGTCGCGAGGTCTGGTGCCTTCAACAGGTTTTGGGCCCAAGGAGCGATGAGCCCTGTCTATACGCCAATCAGCTTCTGGAACCAAGGGAGCAGTTGCGGTGAAAAAGGAGAATAGGTGACGGTGTAGTTGTGCATCATCAATAGATTCGGACATACCGCGTATACGGATATTTTGGCGCCGTTCCCTGTTTTCCAAATCCTCTTGTTGGAGGTGCATTTGGGACATGGAATGTTTCAAATACGCGTTGTCCTCTTCCAGAACATGAACGTATTGCACCAAATCATCAAACTCATTTTCCAATTTATCCGTGCGGTCACCAATCTGAGCTATTTCCCCTCTGAGATCCAACGCCAGTTTTCCAATTTCAGTGGAAATGGATGCGGTGATATTGCGTAAGAATATTTGCAATTTATCATCTAGCGCTGAAATTGTGAGAGATGATGATGTGACGGCCTGCTGGGAAATCTGGGTGGAGGGGTGTTGATTCCCTGAGGCAGGGTGAACTATTGCCCCCCCAGTTATAATCTGGGGATCATGATCCTCCATCTGAGGCTGGATCAGGGCAGAGGCAGGCAGAGGAGCTGTGATGCTGGAAGATGCAGTACCCTCCGTGAACACCGGGGGTCCGGGATCGCTCCCTGGGTTCCTGGACATGCCAGAGGCCGGGGATTGCGGCCTAGATAAGAACTGCCGGAGCGGTGACGGCCGCGGATCCTGTGGCTGCGGGGAAGGGGGCTTCCAGCGCCCTATCTTCCCCATAGAGGGCTCGTTCTGGTGCCGTGCCGGGTGCAGAGGGTGTATGACTCACCCGGAGCTGAAAGAAGGCAGTGGCGCGTGGCGGGTGAGTCCGTGCTGGCCGGGGATGAGCGGAGCTTAGGGACTACACAGCCGCCATCGTCCCTGGTCGCGCATGCGCCCCTCATCTATGCCTTTTGTTTGCTGTGGCAGGTTGGTTAGGGGTGGAGACATTCAAGTAACCTGCTATGGGGTTGAATTTGCCTGGGACAAGGCCAACAATCACTCTGCCATATCAAGAAATGAGTTATAGCCTGGGCAAAATGCTGAGTCCTTGGCTAACTAGTTGTCCCATATCTGCCGAGTAGCTGCTGTCAGCATTGACAGCAGTTGCTTAACAGACCTCTTCTCTAGAAGTGTCCAGAGAAGAAACGTGAGGATGGGTGAGACACAGTTTTCCTTTATACCAAGATCCTGATAAAAGAGGAAAGATGGAGAAAAGGAGGTATATTTGGCCTATCCTCCTCTTAGTATGGTCCCAAGCTTCCAGGTTAAAGGCTAAGTTTACGTTTTACAGGGAAAAAAAGCACATCACAAAGGTGAACTTATTCTTTATATAGGAGTTGTCAGTGGTGGCTCCCATTTTTCCCACCTTAGCTTGTTACCCTTACAGACTTTAACTTAAAATGCTTCTCTTTGCAACTATATCTTATCACAGCTTTGCCTATGGCAAATTTTAGTTAAAATGTCTACTTTAACTGCTGCAATAATTAAATAAATTATTTACTTCTTAATCGCAATTAGTAAATACACTCAATTACAGGCTATGAGGCTGGTTTATTAACGGTGTTGAGAATGTCTGCAAAATAAATCGAGTGAAGATTAACTTCAATTATCGAGCATGAAAAACAAATTCCTGTTTGTTTTATCTGCACATGATTGGGTTTTCACATCTATGATTTAGATGATTCAACTCCTTTGAAGCAACCTTTATATCTAGCTTATCTACACAGCACAAAATACTATTTTTATCGAATGCATAACTGGAATTCATGGAGATTTTTTACATCTACTTGCACCTACACCTTAAAGAACATATCTTTCAAGTCTTTGTAAGCTAGCGTCCCTCTATTTCCATCATATTTTTTACTGACTAATTTACTAGAAGTAGCTTACATAGTTTTCTTCCAGTACTTTATCCAATCTTGGGGTCAAACTTCATACCAACATTTTTTAGTTGCTGTTCTAGTACAAGTTATATTCCATATAAAATATCGTTTCTGCAGTGTACAGTTAGATTTACTTCAAAATGAATTTTGCCCTCAATACCTGACACTAAAGGTATTTAAATTTCAGATCAAAAAGAAAGGATATTGCCATGTATTCTGTTCATGGAGAGCTGTGCAGCTTGAAGGTAAATGTATTTGAATGTATTACATATTCCATAGTTGAGTAATGCTAGGACAATTGGTATTTAGAGTAAGATAAAAACAATAATAAAACAAACAGTTTTTGCAGATAATATACTAAGTATAATAAGACAAACAGAACAAGCAGTGTTTCTGCAAAGACTTCAGGCGCACTGGGGCTCTTCTAAACACTTTTCTCCTAGAGTAGAGTAGCTTCAAAAACGTACCTAAGCCACATATTTTCAAATATGTTTAGGCACTTTAAGCGCGTGGGCATTTATTAATATCACTGGGCAGAATGTTAATTTATGTTGCCCATTGAAATGAAAAAACTCTCAAGAGCTAGTGTTAATGTGTATTTAGAAGCAACCTCAGGGCTGAACTCGGGCTGGCTCAGGAGGAAAAATTCAGTGGAGAGGCATGGTTAGGATCCAGGCCTGGAGAAGCAGGGAGCAAAGAGGACAGTGTGAGTACAGCAGCACACTCTGGGATCTACAAGGGGAAAGACTGCCACACGTAGCAAGCTTTCTATGAACAGCACTAGGCTTAATCCTTAAACATTGTCCTGGGAGATCTTCCAAGAAGCCAAGAGGGCTAGTAGTGCTTTCAGGTTGTGGAGCTGGGAGCAGCTCTATAGGGGCAGAGAAGACATCTCTGCATGTAGCTACAGGAAGTAAAGTGATCTTTGAGGATCTGCCTTTGTATATAGGAGGGAAGTGTCCCCCTTCCATTGATTCAAGTGAAACTGTGCATCCCATAATCCCTATTTCCCTATCCAAGTTAATTTCCCCTACCTGTTACCTGGCTGTGTGGATAGAGGCTTATCCCCACAACACAGTGACCCTCACGCTAAACTCACATCAGGCTTTTTTTTCTGCCAAAACACTCCTCTCTTGAATGCACAAGTGATGTTTCTTCGTTATGCCTCTAAACTCTCCTGCCTCTAAATTAATGTAAATGCCTATGTGTGCATGGTGCCATGGACACTTTGGGGTTTAATTACTAAAGGCAAACATATTGTGCACTGCAAGTGCAGTTGCTCCAGAGCTTAGTAAATAAGGTAAAGCTTCACTTTGCAAAGAATACCCAATCACATGCAAGAAAACAAAAACACATTTTTGCTTGAACATTATTGTATGATAGAAATCAGCAGATCTTCCTCTCATTTCAGAGCTTCCCCTCAGATCTAGAGCAACTATTTGCCTTTAGTAAATTGACCCCATAAGCTAGCTAACACAGAGGAGAACATAGAGTTGAAAAAAAAAATCTCAAACACTTGTAAAAGCAATGTTTTTCAGCTCATGTGTACCACTACCCCAAATACATGAATGGCAATGCTATTTTATTACAAACTCCATTCCTTGTATCCTATGGTAATTTTTGTAAAAACTGCTACCTTAAAGCACTGTTGGTAGCATCATACTGTCAGCTTTATATGCAAAGATACTTGGAAGATTCACAGAGCACCACATGTGAGGAAGGATGGAACTTTTATATTCGGTGGACTACACAGAGCCTTCTGACTCTTATTACTTTATTTTCTTCTGAGCTGGCTAGAAAAAAGGAAGCAAAAAAGTGATGTAATTATGACAGATTACAGCAGGAATAAAAACCTAGCTAAGGGTGTAATTTGCTTCTAAAACAGATGCAGCTCACTAATGAGGTCATCTCTGTGCTTCCTCCTCCAATCAGCATTCTTCTTTTTTAGATTCATAGCACTGTGAAATGTAAAACAGCCTGATTGGCTTACTCTCACAGTGTGAACATAGAGTGGATTGCAGAAGATTAGTACAGATACAGATTCAAGTAATATTTAACCACTTCAAGTCCGGACACTTTCACCCCCTTCCTGTCCAGGCCAATTTTCAGCTTTCAGTGCTATCACACTTTGAATGACAATTGCGCAGTCATGCAACACTGTACCCATATGAATTTTTTTAGCATTTTTTTGAGACAGATAAAACTTTATTTTGCTGGTATTTATTCACCACTGGGATTTAATTTTTTTTGCTATATAAATGAAAAAGTCCAAACATTTTGAAAAAATTGTGTTTTTCTTATAACAATTTGCAAATAAATAATCTTTCTTCATAAATCTTGGCCAAAATGTATTCAGCTATCTTTTTAATAAAAAAAATAACTCAAAATAGTTTATAACCAAAAATGATCATTTTTCAAACATTTTCATTTTATTTTTTCACATTAGTATTATTATTATTATTTTTTAACATACCATCACCCTAGCAGTACAGTGTCACCATATGACACTGTACTACTTGTGGGGGGTGATGAAGATTTTTTTTTTTCTACACTGATTGCTTTTACATATATAAAGGCTGTAAAAGCAATCATTTCTCCTTCGCTCTGGTTGCATTCTTGGAGCCATTGAGAAATACTGTGCAAGCTATGATTGGTCACAGCATGTCACATGGTACAAGGCTGTTGTGAATAGCCTTGTACCATGTGACCTCTGTGATCATTCACAGATTTCACACGTAGTAAGCAATGATTGGCCAATCATTGATCACATGATTGGGACCTCACACAGAGGTCGTGTACAGTGATCGGTACAGTGGGCACCGGTTAGCGGTGCCACGCGCTCCTTTGGAGCATGCACAGGCTGGGAGGCGGGAGAGTGTTTATAAATGGCCACCCGCCCCTGCACTGCTCTCAGCTGTTTATATACCTGGGCCAGACGGGAAGTGGTTAATATGTGTAACTTTTTTTATTGAATGCAAAATCACACTTTGACTTTAAACGAATATACCATTCTGGAGTGTTGATGAGTTTTTTTGTGAATGAATTTTAGTTTGGCAAATTTAACCATCACTCCCTGCTACGCTTGACCCACTGAGCTTTAAAAAAATTATTGCAATGCTGTTTTTTACTCACCTGAGTTCACTGTCCAAGCCTCTCATTGGTACCTCTTCTACTTACGCAGATTGATAACCCAGTACTGTAGTCTGTGCACACATGAGCTGGTCCCCTCAAGTCATGACACCACTGGATCCCGAGAGGGCTCTGCCACTGGACAGCCAATAAGAAGATTCCATGTCATCCTGGCAATGTGACTGTCTTTTTGAAATACAGGATGGAACTGTGAATAAATACTGAACAGCAGCAACCAAGTTGCTAAGCATTAAACACTTTTGAGTCTGTCATGGACAACACTGGCACTGACTTTTTTTTAGTCACTTTTATTTT
This sequence comes from Staurois parvus, assembly GCF_062004578.1. NCBI lineage: Eukaryota > Metazoa > Chordata > Amphibia > Anura > Ranidae > Staurois > Staurois parvus. The sequence continues at coordinate 7,442,011 of NW_028318841.1, read as the reverse complement.
TTATGGTCCAATATTCATATTAATTATTAGAGATAATGTAAAAACCCAACAGTGTTGTGCTTTTATTGCTTTATTTAGGACATGAGATAAATCGACAGAAATATAAACCTGACAAATGTTCTTGTCCACTCCATCCAAACCACATAAAATTTTTGGCTGCAGCTGGGATTAAAGCACTAATACAAATATGAAAAAACATATAAATAATAGCACAGTGTTTTTTTGCTCTGCTTTACGATTTAAATTTTATAGGAAATGTGGACTTGAGACAGACATGTAATTCAACTGCAATAAACAGTAATCCACTGAGAATGTCTCGATAGATGTATAGCCTTTTCATTTTAAACACAACCACAGATATGATTTAATAAAATGACTGCTTAAAGCTTTTAAACTTCACCAAGGACCAAGAGTAGCATATCCTTATTCTTGGCATTGACAAGTTAATTTATAAACCTCATGAATTGTCACAATCTGAAGCTGATGATACCATTCAGCTAAAAGCCTAGCATCTCAATCCAATATTGTTCAAAATCTAAGTTCTATTTTCTATATGAAAAGCAAATTACATGCTGAGTACATGCTGTTCATATCCTTTTTATCCAAAAGTGATGCTGAATTAAACAGTAACACATCAAAGCCAAAGTGACAACTACCTAGAGATCTAAATGTTGCTCTTCTTAAATACCTTTGATTATTATGCATTATTTTCCAAGCCAGTGGGAAATATGAATTAAAAATAATTTGTTTGTTGCCTATAAAGATTAAACTCTTGAACTTTTGAAACCACAGTGGCCCGATTCTATTTGTTAAGTGTAAGCAAGGGCAGACTCTGATGTATGCTGATTTTTCATGGAAATAACGCTTCTTTCGCATTTATTAATATAAACATTGTAATCTAAGAACTTGAATTATGGCTATCACCATAAAATAAAAACCTGTAACCCTTGGGACCCATTTAGACCAATTTGGTCTGTCACAGTGTGCATTAGGATGCATGTTGCAAGATAATGTGCATTGCTTTGTGGAAGCCCATTCATTTAAATGGGCTGCCAATGCAACACTGTACACTTAAAATCAAACCCTTTCTTTTTTCTCTATTGCAGCAGAACCCAACTCAAAGTTAATGTACTTCAATGCACCCTGGTACATGTCTTGCTATATTTTGCAGTAATGCACCTTGAAATGCCTATTTTACTAAGCATTACTGCAGTGCATATGTTTGAATATGTCCTTCATATTTTCATACATATTTTCCAAATAAGCAGTGACAGACACTGCTTGTTTAATTTGCATCCTTTGTTTTGTCTCTCGTCATCCTAGAGGAATATGCCCCTTGTAGATAGTCATCCTGGGACAGGGGTTAAAGAGGAGATTATTTTGGGGACATATACTTCCCTTACAGAACTGCCTGTTAGTTCCCTTTCACACTGATGCGGTATGACCATTCCATGGATGCAGTGCAGTGTACCCAAGTTTGGTGCAGGTTAGCTGTGCTTTACCATTGACCTCTATTATGTCTTGCAATTTTGGTGTGCATTCTGAAAGCGCACCAAGACTCCTGCATGCAGATACCCTGGGCTGCCGCTGCACCACGTCAGTGTGAAAGGGACCTTAAACAGGTGATCTCAGAGACACTGGGCTTAGGTGTGTTCTGCTTAGATTTCAGTGAAAAGCTGATGCACTGGGCTTCCTGAAATACTTGAATGTGATGGACTCTCTCATCTGCCTGGTGTGCCTGTGTACTGAACTTTTTGTTCAGTGCTGAAGAAAAGCACCAATCTTTGCCATGCTTAAAGACTATGTTATGTGATAAAAAAAAAAAAAAAGATTATCTCCTCTTTGTGCTGTTACTGAAGTAAAATCAAATTATTTTCTTTTGTTTGATGACAAAGCAAATTTAGGTTTATAGAACTGTTCTACAAAGATCTGCTTTTTCCTGATCCCTGACAATTGTTGGAGGATGCAGGCAGTTTGAGGGGCACAGGCCAGTCCTACAGTATATCATAGGCTAAATCTGAACAGGATTTAAAAAAACACAGAAAAAGCAATAGAAGAACTGTTGAAGCAGTTGGCATGAACCAAAATGCAAGCACAGGCCCAACATGAGCAGGCAATGGCTGCAAAACAGCAGTCTCTGGCACAAGCACAGGCACAGGCTGGCCATAAACAGATGACAGCTGCACAACAGCAATGCCCTGGCTTAGGCTGTAGCAGGCTAACAAGAGACTAACTATGCAGAATGAACAAATAGTGGACTTATAGAATGCCGTAACCCAGCAAGCTGGGAAGCTCCAAGATGGCTCTGCTATGCCAGCTATCCAATGCAAGGCCATGCAGCATGTTCCTCAAAAAATAACATCACAGACTATGTTATAGCGTAGCTGGTGCTGCTCGAGCAAATTGCCACTAGAGAAAGATTGCCTGGGACACACTGCGTGGATGTGCCTTCTTGCTAAGCTGACAGATCTACACTATGTATATGAATGCTGTGAATAGAAACTTGCATGTATCTCTCTGCACATTGTGAGTGTTACTCTGTTACATTCTTTTATTAAAAAGTCACTGGCAGTACTGCACTATTGGATCTTCTTTGCATACATCTTTGAGGTTTTTTATGCAAGAGCTGTGGAATATGGAGATTTGATTTGAGTGCTGCTGACCTGTTGTCTTTTGACCACCTTGATTATTTTAGGGGGTTAATTGCATCAGGTAAGGAGACTCCCGATCAGAGGCGGACTGACCATGTGGAAACTCGGGCACTGCCTCAGGGCCTGGGGTCAGTAGGGGGCCCCATGAGATGCCCCTGCTACCTTTTTCATAGGCTTTTTTGACTTTGGGCAAGGACACAGGGACCCCATGATCCCCAATTGCCCGGGGGCCCCATGAGTTGTCAGTCCGTCCCTGCTCCCGATTGGGCATGTGGGTGCTATACTTTGGTGGCACTCCATGGTAGAAGATTTCTGATACTGTGAGATAGACACTAGGGGTGGCCAAGTCTCCCCTTCTTGCAAGATACCTTATCATTATGTTGAGGGGACAAGGACCTCATCCCCATAAAGATTTGGGGGTTTTGTGGGGACTTATCATGGTATGAAAACTCCTTGTATAATAAGGGGCCCTCAGATACCCCGCAGGAATAAGTATGAGGCATAGTATATTACCATTTATTACTAATTCTCATAAAAGATAAAAGTAAATAGAAACACCATCACAAAGTCCTTTATTTGACAAAATAAACAAGGTGCCCTGATGTAAATCAAACATCAAGTGTTATGTTGTTCAGCTATGTATATCCTTCAATCATGATCTCCCACCACCTGACGATGTTGATTTACCAACATGACAAACCGTCTGACCTAAGAGATCCATTACTGGTTACTGTATGTAAACAATTTAGCCAGGGATCCTGTGTGACATCATTGACCAAATATGGCCATGACCAAAGATGTCACCCAGAATCCTTGAATGGTTTACTTGCAAACACCAGCCACTAAGGATTTGTCATTTTATAGTGGTAGTGCTACTGCCACAGAATGACAGATCCTCAGCTGATTTTTTTTACAAACATAATCAGGGAGTAACTATTCCTTCACTATCCAAACACAGTTTTGATAAAATTGTATTGCTTTAATTGTAATAGAAAGAGGTAACGTATCACAAATTAGCTATGGTGTCTAGAGTAGAAAACTAGTTGAACAGGATTACAGAATGTTTTGGGCATTTAATGTGATATACACATACAGTATGTATTTCAACAGTGTATTTAGTTGTTTGGTTAAACTTTTAAAATAGAGATTTGTGGATTAGCTGAGAGAGGTGTAAACATCCAATTTACAATTCCTCTCCCCCCATTCTTAAATTGGGCCTTCACCAATGAAATAAATTTTCTTTCCTCTGCTTCTCCCCTACAACGTGAAGAGTGTGAGCATAGGCATATTTTCCACATTGGATGATGTTCTAACTTGTATCATTTATCTCTGAAGCACTGTATGGTGAGTGGACCTATAGTTTGTTGCTCTTACAGGAATACTTCATTTTTATGTAACAATATACTGTACATACAGTATATACTGTATATACTGTGCATGTGTGTATATATATATATATATATATATATATATATATATATATATAGTTATTGGATGGATAATGCACATTTATGTGCTTGCGCTGTATGAAAGTTATTTATGCATTCACTGCGTAATTTTCTGGATAATTTGGGGTTTAATATTGTCTTGTGTTAATTTATTTTGTGGCATTCATCAGTGGCATTGCTATGGGGGTGCTGGAGGTGCAGACTGCACTCAAGTGACACAGGAGGAGAAGGGAGGAGAGACACTGTGCATGTCCTGCTCTAATCTGAGGTAAGTATTAACTTTATTATATTGTTCCTGGACAGAGGAGGGGACAGAGTGAATGGGAAGGGGGGTAAGTTAAAAAGGTGGTGGAGTTATTGTGGAAGGAGTTAAGAGGATATGTGCTGGGGGCAGTTTGGGAGGGGAGAGGACCTATGCCAGAAGTGGGGTTGGATTTGAAATCTGACCCCCCCACAAGTGCACAAGCCCTCTCCCCTCCCAAAGCAACCCTCCCAGCAGCACCCCCCAGCAAATATCCAAAACTTTCCTTGTTGCTATTCTGCCTCTCCCTCAAAACGTTATGTCTCTATCTGTCTCATAAAGAAGGTATACAACTTTATTATTCACCACCCCCTTATTGCTGGATCCCACTTGGCAGTAAGTTCCAGCTGCTTGAACATCACTGCCTCTTGCTTCTAGCTGCCTGCTGTTCTCTCCCTCTGTGGTCATGGCCTTCTTCTTCATCCTCACTATCTGATAGGAGGAATGCTTGTGCATGACAAAGAGTATCCTCCTGCAGCAAGTCACTGATTGTGTGATCACATAGCTCTGCTGACTCTTCATTGCCATTTTTTGGGGCTATGGCAGAATGATAACATATGCAAACAAGGAAAAAAAATGAAAACACATCCAGTGATTAACAGTAAGTATTCATAATAGTCAGAATTGCTTACACAACAAATCCTTTATTAAACGATTTTTTTCCAAATAATCCATTTTCATTTGCAGTATGATAATACAGTCAAGTCACAGCTTGACAAGTAAGGGGACAGTATAGAATGAATAGACCTCATGTTTTTGAGTGACATTTTCTAAAAAAGCCTATATAATTGCTTACGAATACATTTTATAAAGTCATTGTAATTAAAATGCTAGACTTATCCTGGGTAATAAGCGAAAGGCAAATCATTACATACTGCACAAAGCTGCTTAGGATGGCATTTTTAGCTACATGTATTACTTGTGTAATTGAAAATGGATGTTCAACAAAACAGTTCCCATCCGTCTCAAACATTAGCAGACAAGTTGTTGTGCAGAATTTGCAAAATATAACCCCTTCCTGGATAACAATCTAGGCTCAACAATCTCAAGTATATATTACAAAGAGTTCTGAGCATGAATATTTAATTTATTATTATACGCAATGTCCAGCTGTGTCACAACTTACCTGCCATCTGATACTTAAAGTGGAATGCCACCCAAATCTTTGTAAACAGTGGGAAGGGTAGAACATTTTAGTACTAATGAAACAAAAAGTAATTGCTCTAACTCCACATCACATTATGCTTTTGGGACTTTCCAGCGATAGGTCCAAGACTCCTGCACACTCATACACAGAAACAAATTACAAAGGGAAAGTCCTGCAGATGGTGCAAGCCCTTAGAAATGTTTATTGATGATTTTCAAACAGCTCCACAAAAGGACAGCAGTATAGCAGACCCACTAATGCATTTCAGCTAATAAACCCTTAATCATAGCTTAATCTAACTGATAAAATCACTCTACAGATATACCCTTACTCAAATCTAAACGGGTGGAAATGGGTGGGATAACAGCCATTCATTACATATACCTTTGTATGTATGTATGTAACTTTTATTATCCTGATGTATTATGTGCTTTGCATTCAGACTTAACAACAGAAAAAACCTGGACAAATACTGTATGTGAAAAAGCACAGAAAAAAACATATAGAAAAGCATATAGAATACTCTGCAACAAGGTTTAGAAGGCACATAGCAAATACCACTACTGTAGTTACATAATTATAAATTATTTTAAATGCAAATTAAAATTCCATCAGCGATTTAAACCAAGGGGAATCCTTGTATTAGTTAAAGTGGAACTCTAATCTACAAATAAAAAATTGCAAGCAAGCAGGATTTTTAATGCAGAAATTACATACCATGTCCCTTCTGCATTAAAGCTGCACCTGTCCGTCTGCACTGTACACTGATGTACATCGACACAGCTCAGTGCAGAATTTCTGTAGTTCCAGGATGACTGAATTACTGTGCATGCATGGGAGTGACAACATCTCAACTCGGCCAACAGAAACAGCCAGACCTTCTTTTGTTTTTCTACAAGAAACTCATTTTCTAACACGCTATGCACCAAGCCTATCTAACAAACATTTTCCAAAAGAGTATCATGCCACAAACCCCTCCACCAAATCTAAAGTGGCATCTATACTCATAGAAAAATCTGAGTTTGAGGTTACTCAGCATCCGACAGATTCTAATGGCAGATTCCTTTTTGTCAAAGGAATGATGCCTAACATGCCCATTACACTGGCAATTGTATATTTTCCAAATTCAGCACACATTTTATTTTGTTGTCAGGTGGTAGAATAACTGAACGGGTTTGCTATGGGGTTCATTTTAACGTCCCCTTGAACAACCTTCAAGATACTTCTAATGGTAAATCTATCATTACTTTTACAATTCTTAACCACTTCCAGTCCGGACACTTTTACCCTCTTCCTGACCAGGGCAATTTTCAAAAATTATAATTTCTAAACATTTTTTTTTTTACATTTTTATTTTTTTTATATTATTTATTTTATTTTTATTATTTTTTTTTAACATACTGTCACCCTAGCAGTACAGTGTCACCATGGTGACACTGCACTACTTTTTGGGGGTGATGAAGATTTTTTTTTTTTTGTACACTGATTGCTTTTATACCCATATAGGATGTAAAAACAATCATTTCTCTTTTTCTCTGTCTGCATTCTTGCAGCCATTGAGAACTGCTGAGTGAGCTGTGATTGGTCACGGCTTGTCACATGGTACAAGGGTGATGTGAATAGCCTTGTACCATGTGACCTCTGTGATCATTCACAGATTTCACACATAGCAAGCAATTATGTCAGAAGTGACATCTTGCTTACTACTCTGCATGTGATCACTGATTGGCCAATCAGTGATCACCTGATTGGGATCTCGTACAGAGGTCCGTCCGATGATCGGTGTTCCACTGTGTCCGGAGGACAGAGCGGGCACCGGATCGTGGTGCTGCACGCTCCCAGGGAGTGGGCACAAGCAGGGTGCGGGGAGGCCGTTTATAAACGGCCACCTGACCCTGCAGTGCCACCGCCGGCCGTTTTTATATGCAACGGCCAGTCGGGAAGTGGTTAAAAGGCTCAAGACCCTTTTAGGGTTCTTTAACCTTGCTTGACTCTTGGTGCACAGTACACCCCTTGGGAAAAAGACATTACTTCTTACTCTGTGTCACATAATAAATATTTCAGCATTGATTATATCTTTATTTCTCCAAGGGATTTGCCACTTTGAGGATGTGGGAATTCAAGCTATTTCTGACCATGCACCAGTGTCCATTTCATTGAAATTCCCATCCACTTAATTTAAACCATGCAATTGTAGACTACATCCTTTTCTACTAATGGACCCCATGACACTTCAGCATACCAAGGAGGCAATACAGTCATACTTTGTTTACAACTCTATGGATTACAACTCCCCCCTGACAGTTTGAGCAAATAAATGTGTATTTAAGGGGGACTCATTAGCTTAGGCGCTAAACATAAAAATAGTAAAAAAAAAAATTGAATCAAAAGGGAGTAGAACACACATTGTACAGACGTATCTGTCAGAGTGGCATGTTCACATTGACACCTTTCTGAATGAGAATCCCTGGAACAACCTATTACTGAGAAATAACATTTGCTAGCCATTAAGACCTTAAAACCTGGAAAAAGTCTGGACCCAAATGGCTGCACAGCACACTATTATAAGAACTTTGCTGACTTACTTACAACTCCTCTTTTACAGTTTTACATTTTTTTGAAAGACCCACAGATGATCCCTGATATCTTCTGTATGGCACATAACCTGTGCATGGTAACCTGTGCTAACCTTTAATTTTCTTTAATACTTTAATTTCTGTTTCTTGCCACTTCCATTTTTACATAAGATCAAATATAGCACCACATAATAATCCTTTAAAACTCTTAATTAGGATTAAAGGCAGTCGTACTCTTTGCCCTCTTTTTTTAACTTGTAATGAAAATGGTTGGTTTCAATCATCCTGATATTTCTTTCCATGTTTCTGTAAACTAATTGCACTCCATTGTTCATCTCTAGTTTGGGTGCAGATTGTTTAACGCCATTGCATTTAATGTATCTTTGGACACCTACAGTATGTTTACATGTATGTTATGAACTAATTTGAATAAAAATTTTATTGCAAGATAAAAAAAATGGGGAAGGACTGGGCTGCGGGTGCATTTGCTCTCTGAGCAAGTACCAATAGGATATGTTGGGCTGGTTTCCTTGAGTGAAAATATTTTCCCATGTAGACATCGATTATTGGTGGGATCCAAAGTAAAACATATTGGGCATTAGATAGCCATCTTAAGGCACCAATTTCCTTTTCAATGTTGAGATGTTATTTAAACAAAAGAAAATGATACTGGAAGAAAATGTATGTCACAAACCATATTTTTCAGGAATACAAACCTTTCATTTGCCCATTTATTAATTTGGCACCATTGCAAACTTTGCATGGTACACCTTCCTTAGCCACCATAAATCTTTACCTAATATTAAATTTGTTGTATTTGCCTCACAGGTCAAAGGTTCCCAGTACTGCTCTGTATGGCCTACCAATAAGTGGCCAGTGTACGGTGTATCCCTACAGCTTTTCATATTTCTAGGTTATCTTCAAGGAGATATATAACAATAAGATCCTGCAACCTTTAACTTTCAGTGCTTGACACACCTGCACTCTGCTTCAAACAGTAATTGAGCCATGTGAACTTTCTGCTAATTTTAATGTAATATTCAGTAGCTATATTGAAATGAAAAGACAACAGCTGACCTCCAGTAAGCATGTTAGTCACTGGCATTGTATTAATAATTGGATTTTAGTTCTAGACAAAATAATTTTGCAGTTCAGTGTGGGTGCAGAGAAGGAATGGTAACTATGGGTGATGGGGGTTGTTGTCTATACTCCCTCATAGGTGTACCACTGAGTTCAACAATTGTTCTTCTACTGGATACTTAATCAAAGAATCTAATATTTTTAACTGGATTTTGATTGATCATCTGTATATTTTTTGTTCTTCAATATAAATCAATAATGGGGATGATTAACAAGTAAGCCAGTCATGGTTTTGTTTTCTAAAAGAACAATAAGACAATAAACTTCTCTTTCACTTAGCAGCCTTTAAACCATGATGGAGGCAGGAACAGCACCTGGGCTTGTCAGGACAAATTATTGGATCACAGCTCATAGTAACATCCTGTACATGCTAGAGAACAATTACTAACAAGGCTATCTGCAAGTGATAGAAAAGAACTGTTATTACCGGATCACCATTATTTATTTCTCTGGTGAAATGACACAGTGGATAAGATCCAGGAGCATCTGAGTTCTTGCAAACACACAGTTTACAAAAGAAAAAAAAATATGTTTCATGTCAGCTACATAGAGTATAGCAATCTGGGTAACTGCACATTTGGATGATGTGCCTATTTATTTTAGTTTTCATATTTTTTCTCAACAGGCTAGCATAAATAAAATGGTTTAACAACATCCCACATTAACTAACTTAGAAAAACTCAATTTAACTTTCCTTTTAACAACCAGTAAAGTCACTGATTGATATGTACTCGGCAGTGTCTGCACCCACCAGTGTCCTTAACAACCATTAACAGCGGGAAGCTGTCATGTGTAATAACGGAAATAATATCACTATTATACATAACAGTCAGCTCCCGCCAAATAGGTAAATGTTAAGGCATTCGCCTGAATGACCAAACAGTCAAAGTTTTGTTCTTGTGTTTGAACCAAACCTTAAGCTCATCTCTATTTATCACAGCTGTAATTCTGTGAGATCCTCACATGTGCTGTGCAGGACTGAAACTACTGTAAACAAGGGGACTTTAAAGCATGTCTTGGTCTGATGCCAGATTAATAAAAGCCCTAAGGAAAGTAGGTGTTTCCTGTATGTATTCTAACTCTAATTTTTTTCAATTTGATGGGAAAGTACCTTTAAAAGAAACTTTCTGTTATGTTTACTCATCTTGAAACCCATGACACAGCAAATGCACCAAAATGAAACTGTTATCAAATCCCAAATCAAATGTAAGACCTTTTGTAAAAATACGTTGTTTAAAAGTTAACTAATGGTTTTAGCTATTGGTTATCCATAAAGTCATAGCTCATGGATCACACTTTTGCATAGCGAGAGGTGCTAACCCCTACATATGCACAAAGAGGAGAAGTACTTTCAAGTTTATTTTATCTCTTCATATTCAAACGTATTGATGGAGTTATTTTTTTCTGTAACCCTATACATTAATACTGTATTTGGTTTAAGTATTTTCTTTAACATCTGAAATAATTATGTTTAAAGAATTTCCATCAAATTTTCAGAACTCTCATTTCTAAACAATGCATAATCATTGTTGTTATATTAAATTGCACCTTGTGCAATTTCATTCTGACTGCTGTTAACTTAGCCTTGATCTTAAATTTGTTTTTATTTTATCTTTGCTGACATGTACAATCCAAGGCATTTGAAGTTTGGCACTCTCTCACTGATATGCCAACTGATTCTGGAACTGTTAATTATAGAATTTGTGTATTCATCTTTGTTGTTAAACATGTACTTCGTTTTTCTTGTGCAAAAAAACACTCAATCTGCTACTTCATCTAATTCTTGAAAGTCCTTAACTAATATTAGTGCACTTTAAACCACAAGGTATAGTATGTATCTGTTATTACTGCTTTGAAGATTAAAGCTCAACTTCCATTGAACTTTTGTTTTTTGTTTTTTTTTTTAGTTTAGCATTTAGGAGATTTTGTTTGCCAGATTTTAAATGCTTTCAATGCTACCATAGTGGACATTTGTCTTTTTTTCTTGTTCTGTCTGACACCTGTCACCTGGGCCAGGAGAAAGGTGAAATCTATCTCAGGGACACAGATGGCAATAAAACATTAACAGGGGCTCTAACCTATCCACCTTAAAGAACAAAGAAACGAATAGGAACGAATATATTTTACACATTTAATAATATTTTAAATATGCTTTCAGCAAATACCACAATGCAAATATAAATCTTCTAACAGATGAATCTGGCTCTAAAAATCAAAATTATTTATAATATATACATTTAATTATATTTTAAATATGATTTTCAAATTTTAAAAAGCTAACAACAAACACTACAATGAAATTGCATACCAGAATGAAAAAATTATGAAATAAAAGGGAAATCTTTAAAAATGTAGGTACAAATATGCAACATTTATTTGGTATCTTTGACAGCTTTCTGCTACATCAAGCCTCTCTACATTTATGGAAATAACTTATTTATTATTTACCCAACAACATAAAGGCATTACATCTTAGTCAGGAAACCCCAGAAAGGCTACAGTGACCTTATAGTCCATTGAAGCCTTCAGTTTAAATCAGCTAAATTGCATCCAGGCAAAAAGTGTGCAATGCCTTACATTCTCCTGAAATGTCAGCAACAGCTTGAGTAGAAAAGCCTATGTTCTGTTGGACCCTTGCTGCCTGTGAGTAAGCAGTGAACTACAGTATTTGCAGAAGTATAAAACTTTCCAGATTAAATCAGAGCCAGATCCCCCAAATCAGCAGGGAACACAATGTTTTTTCAGAGCTATAGTTCTGGCACAGAGAGGGAAGTGTTGGACTCCTGCAATGAGTCCACTGTTTGTCCACTAAGACCAAAGGGACAGGCTTTTCTAACTATGCAGTGGCTGACTTTTCAAGAAAGCAAGCTGTAAGGCATCGCACACTTTTTGTGTTGCAGCGCCTGAAATGTATCTACTTTATTTAAACTGAGTATTTAAGAATTGTGATACTCTCTGATAACTGCCTCTGAACTCTCATCTATCTAATTTATCTTTACTATTAAATTTACATGGTTAGATGATATCTAGATACCCTTTGAATTCCTGCAGATTTCTGTACATTATTTTCAAGATCTATTGTCATGTTTTTAAGGCTAGGTTCACAATAGTAGAGCTGTGATTTGAAACAGTTTTCATTGTGATTATATAGTGTGACTTGGTTGTGTTTTGACATGTTTTTGACACATTTATGTTTCTACTGTGTTTTTTGGTAGAAGGAGACTGGATCTCAGTTTTCAGGGAGTTGGCACCTGTCCATTGTCCTAAAAACCAATGACTCATCTCTGCTGTCACCCGGGGATTCCCAACTGACAGCACAATGTAAATAAAGAAGCTGGACAGAAACATTAGAAAAAATCAGCATGGAGGTCCCCCCACAATTCATACTAGGCCCGTTGAGTCTGGTATGGGGTTAGAGATACCCAGAAAAAACAAAAAAGGCATAGGTTCCCTCCAAAAATCCATACCAAGCCCTTCAAGTAAAAGCACCCCCTATGAAAGCACTTTGAGGGTCCTCCAGATCCCACCCTCCATGTGAATGAGTAAGGGTTACATCGTACTCCTACTCATTCACCAAAAAAGTAAATGATAAATGAAATCACAAACATAGTTTTTGATAATCATTAATCACTTTGTCCAGCAATGCAGGTCCATGTCAATCATGATGAATGGTGGCCTTCTACCGGCACAAAATAAAAAACCTTCTTCTTGCTGACACTTGCCAAATCCTGTCACTTGCCTTGCAGCAAATAATATTCCTGATTTTTCCTGCAGCTTAAGTATACAAAGGGATGAGGTCACTCAGAAACGTTCCATATCACACTCCCTAAACCAACTGCAACCACTGGAAAAGTCTCCTACTTGACCCCACAAAACAGTCAGATCTTTTCCCTGAATGAAAACATAGTTGGTAAGGCTAAGCCAGAGTTTTATAAAGTGGTAGAATTATAGTTTTATATTTTGTATAGATACCCTTTCTTATGCATGCTAATAGTCTGCTGGCCTTGTTTGCTACAACTTGACATTGCATGTTATTACTGAGCCTATGATCTGCTAGGAACCCCAGATCCTCTTCCATCTTTTGTTCCCCCAGAGGTTCTCCCTCTAGCAAGTAGCTTGCAGTCTAATTTTTAGCCCATAAGTGCATTAATTCAAATTTTTCAATATTAAAATTAATTTGCCATTTAGTTGTCCACCCATTTATTATATGAACGTCTTCCTGTAAAGTTAGTATATCCTGTTGTTATTGCCCTGCCTAGCTTTGTATTATCAGCAAACACTGAGATTGAATTACTTATTCCATCCTCTATATCATTTATGAACAAGTTAAACAGAATTGGTCCCAGGACAGAATCCTGGGGTACCCCATTCAAATCTCCAGATCATTCAGAAGATACACTATTTATCACCACCCTTTGGATGCTCTCCTGTATCTTTATCGATCCAGATGCATATGCTATAATTAATGCCGACAGACCTCAATTTGTAAATTAAAGTGAAACTTCACTCTCTCATCATTGACTGTTTTAATCCGTATGCTCTTAGCATTAGTAAATAGATAGGAAATTATATCATATTGACTTGTTCTAAACTTTTTTTTTTACATTTCACCAGTTACTAGGCATATGATGTCATACATCCCAGGAATCTTCAGGAAGGGGGGAGGGTTTTTCTCAGCTAAGCGCATCCTCATGCCTGAATGCATGAGCTAAGGGCAGATGGATTGCAGGAAGTAAATGCTACATGAATCATCTGCCTTTACTTACAGTAAGATAACCTCGGCTAGAAATGCTAGGGGGGTGGTTTACAAAGTGATTTCTCAGCAAAAAAATTAAAGCATAAAATAAAGCATGTACCCATGACATTGTTAGATTTTATTTTAGGACAGATAGAGCTTTCTTTTGGTGGTATTTATTCACCACTGTTTTTGTTGTTTGCTATACAAATTAAAAAAGACCTAAAAAGTTAAAAAATAAAATTTTGCAAATAAGTCATTTTTCTTCTTCACTGATGTGCACTGATAGTTTGCACTGATAGGCTGCACTTATGGGCATTGGTGAGGTTGTACCAATGAGGCGGCATTGATGAGGAAGCACTAATGAAGCTGTGCTGATTTGTGGCACTGATAGGCGGCACTGATGGGCACTGATAGGGGGCACTGATGGGGCTGCACTGATCAGGACATCTGTGTACATACCCCTGTCACACTTGTCGGCTGTTGGCTCTGCTCTCCTCATGCATGAGGGGAAAGTATTGCTGATAACCGGCAAGTGTGTTTAGATTGTGATCAGCTGTGATTGGATACAGCTGATCACATGGTAAAGGGCCAATGTGATTGGCCCTTTACCACGTTATGTGATTAACTGTGTTTGAAGGACATAGCAACCACAGAGCTTGCTGGGCACATGCCACAGGGGGCATGTGGGGAGGCGACATTCACGGATGGCCTCTTGAAACAACATCTTCTCATTTAATATCATGAAGTATGGACTGCAATTTAGTAAAGTTGGCTTTTTGAAATTTAATGTTCCCACCCTCATGTCTCCTTTTCCTATGATTTTGGTCAACATAACTACCCTATCATTGCTACTTCCCAAGTTATCCCTTACTTCCACATCCACAATCAGCTCTGTTTTATTTGTAATTAGTATGCCAAGCAGAGCCTCATTTGTAGTTGGGGCATTCACCAATAGACAAATTAAATTGTCCTGCAAGATACTCAAGAAATGACAAGCCTTAGATGAGTGAGCAATTCCATCTGCCCAGTCAGTACCTGGATAATTGAAGTCCCCCATGATAATACCATTGTCCTGCCTCACCACCATTTCTAACTGTGAGAGATCAGTCTCTTCTTTATCCTTAAGGACAGGGGGCTGTAGCATATACCCATTATTAATTTCCCCATTTATTTTTTCCCTTTGAAGCTCCAGTTGCAAGGATTCCACATCATCCTATGCCACACTAGCAATGTCATCCCTCATGTTCACTAGCAAATCACTCTTGACATACATGGACACCCCTCCCCACTTACCTACCCCATCCCTTCGATACAGGGAATACCCCTGAACAGTCTGAAGCCAGTCATATGAGCTGTCAAAGCAGGCTTCTGATACTCCCACAAAGTCAAATCCTTCTCATGAATTAATAGTTAAGGTTCTTCCATTTTACACACCAAATTTTAAAATTTGCGAACATGCTTTTTAGTTTTGTACAAGCAGATATTATTTTCTCCTTTTGTGTACCTGGACTGCAATAGGATTCTGCCAGCCTATGCACATTGGTCTTAGGTACTCTAGTTAAACTTCCAAAACTGACCACAATAGAATCCTCTGACCCTCACTCTCTGCCTAGAATAGCTTTCTCTGATCCCTCCCCCCACTACCTAGGTTAAAAGTTCCTCTAACCTTTTGGCCATCTTCTCCCCCAACAGAGCTGCACTCTCCCCATTTAGGTGCAGCCCATCTCTGCTATAGAGTTGGTAATAGACTGAAAAGTCAGCCCAGTTCTCGAGGAACCCAAAACCAGCCTTCCTGCACCAGTATCTCAGCCACTTGGTAAGTTAACTAAGCTCCTGCTGCCTCTCTGGTGTGACTTCAGGAACAGGCAGTAATTATGCATTGGAGAGCCTTTTTAATATTGCTCTGTCCCTGAAATTTTAAGGAATCTCTATATGCCTCTAACTTTGTCATTGGTCCCAATATGTACCATGACAGCTGGGTTCTCTGCTGCCCTACCGAACAATCTGTCCATCAGATTCATGATGTGCCAAACCTGAGCACCCGATAAACAACATATTGTTTGATGATCATGGTCTTTGTGACAGATTTCCCTATCTGTCTTTCTAATAATTTAGTCCCCTATCTGTCTACCTTTTTCTGTAACCTTGCCCTGATCATCATTGGAGGAGTTGTTCCCCTGGCAGCAATCTGCTCCAGTAATGCCTTTCCTTGACTGATACCAGGACTGACCTCTCTAACACTTTTTCCTTTACCCCATCTTCTAACTATTCCCCAGCTATCTTCCTCTGGTGCTGACAGCTCCATCTCACCCCCCTTCTCTGTGCTGGCCCCTATCAATAATCTGAAGGGTATGGTCCAAACACCCTTTAAGGTTGAGAATGCTTCACAGTGTTGCCAACTGCTTCCTTAGATTCAGGATCTCAGTTTCCAAGGAAACAACTTGCTTGCATTTTGTACATCAGTATTCATCCTCGATTGGCGTTCAAGGAATGCATACATGCAGAGCCACTGTTAGAAATCATGGGGCCCTGTACAGCCTACCGGATGGGGCCCCGAACCCTTCCAGCTACCTCCAATCTGATGCGCTAAAAAAAATGTATGGGGATCCGTCCTCCTCTGTCTAGGCAGATCAGAGAGTATTTGGGTTTAAACAGACAGCAGAGCTTATTTACACCCGATCGCCCATAGAGCAGAGGGGGCTTGGTCCACATCCGCTCTGCATAAACTGAATGGACACAGACCTGTCATCCACCCATTCCAGTCTGATCAGTGGGGGATCAGCGGACAGATCCCACACTGAGCAAAGTGGAGTCTGCCTCATGTGTTATAGGGGCTTAAGGATGCATTTTACTGTCCTTCCCGTCAATGATCATCATCATCATGATCATCATGATAATCACTGTGTACTGTGTGACTATCATTATGATGATAATGATGATGATCACATTTGGCTGCTGTATAATTCAACATATGGAACAGGCAGGGCATGGGGAAAGGTGTGTGCATCCATGTACTAAAGATCTTCCTGCTCCCTAGGTGAAGGAGTAGATGGTCTAATAATGGTGTAATGTTTGTGATATTTTGTGACATGCTGAAATAGTAACAATAGTTTTAAACTGCAATGAACTGAGGTGTTTAAAATGGGTGCATAAATATAGAGTTATATAACAGAATAATGATGTGCTAAGTGTCTGAATCACAGAGAGGATAGAGCTGCTGACATAAAATTGCTGGCAACAATGAAGATGAAAAACTATACATGATGTAGCGCTTAATCTCTCATGGTTGACATAAACATTAAAAAATAAATGGAATGTCCTAAAAGAAAAAAGTCCTTAGGGTTATGATAAAATCTTCCATATATCACACTGGAAAAAAAGAGTGATGAGTTGTCCCAAAGAAGAAAAGAAAAAATCCTCCACCAACACCATACACAGCCTCTTACCAGACAATAAGGCCACAGATCATGTAGTTTTATACAGCATTTATGGACAATCAAATGGACGGATAGGGCCAAATAACTTCTCCACCTGAAGGCACTCCAAAGCTCACTCCAAAAAAGTTGTACTTCAAAATAGTGGTTTACAGGCATAGGGATGGAAAAATGGAACCATAGAGCTTCTCTACCAAAAAACAACTCCTTTGTTTGTAACGTGAAGGTTATACTTCATTAAACCATCTCAGGATATTAGGGTGCATGTAAGAGAGAAATAAAGGCTCCTCATGGTGTATTATTATAAAAAAGCAATATTTAATAGAAGAAATGCACTTACAAACTAAAAGTGGTAAAAGCATATGGATTTGCTGTTTCCTTACGCATTTCTTCATAAATGGCATCATCAGGGACCAGGGGTTTATGTCAACCATGATAGATTAAGCGCTACGTTTTTTATAGTTTTTCATAAATATGGGGTTAACAGTTGCAAAGTAATATGCCCCTATGTTAGTGGTGTCATCGGATGGAAAAAAAAGCCCCCACATCAGTACTGTCATGTGAAGGAAAAAATGCTACTGTGCTGCTGTCAGTCTGAGGAGGACTGATTGGAAACTACTGTATGTCAGTGGGATGAAGGAGTAGAACTTGGTTCTGTTGGTGCATGGAACTAAAGGGCTCTAGGGGAACTTGAAGGGAGAATTGGGGACTAAAAGGACTTTAAGGGCTGATTTGGATGGGTGACTATCATTATTGGCATTTGACAAGCAGTGAGGAAGCATTATGTCACTTCCTCATGGCCTGTTTTAACCTGACCTACAACACGTCAACTATGTTGATTGCATGCACTTGCAGGGTAGTTGTTGTGCACCCCATTCATGGTGACATGCCATTTAATATTTGCCATGTAATAGTACTGAGTGGCTGCGTCTCCTTGTTCAGGTGGGGTGGTCAGGGGTGGTAAAACTTCAGCTCAACTGCCTGCTTGTACTGCCCTACCCACCTTTGTGAATGAGTCCCTAAGGTCTTGTTCACAAGTGTGATCTGAGATCTGGGCATTCCTCTCTAGGAGTCACACACTGACTGTCTGCATGGCACCCTTTCCATACCAGCTTACTTTTTCTCTCTTCCAACTGTCCAGCAGCTCAGTACACTGCCGTCCTTTAATGTGGCCATAAAAGGAATGAAAAAGTGATCATCTGCGGCCACGCTGAAGGACAGCAGATAATCTACTGAGCTGCTGAACAGTTGGAAGAAAGTCATTGTAGAGAGGAATGCCCAGATCTGAGAGCAGAGGTTGCAGGATGAGAGCAGTACAGGTAGATGTGAGGGGGGGGGCAAAAACAACAGGAAAAAGTGAAGTCTGGGGGAGGAGGATGAGTGTGATTGTCTGATCTTCCCAGGATGGAATAGAGACTTGCAGGACACGAAAGGAGTGGAAGTGAAGCTGGAGGTGAAAGGTGCCTGAGTGAATGTAATTTATCAGGAACAAAGCCTGGAAGGAGAGCAAGTTGATGGGAGTGAAGAGAGCTTCATGAAGGAAGAAGCGGCTGAAACTCTCCATATAGCATAGCAGGTTCCCCCTCTGAAACCACCCCAGTCCTGGCCCTGCTTGCACTGTACCTTGACTTTTCTGTAAGTGATCCCTCTGTGTGCATTGCTGGCTGCCGAGTCTGTGTCAGAGGGAGATGGAGGGACATGGACTGCTGCGTTTGCCTCTATCTGCTGCACAGGTCGATCACTTCCAACCTGCCCTGAGGCTGCCAGTCTGCCACCCTTCTTCTTTGGCTGCTGATCCCCTCAGAACTTACTTGCTGAAGGAAGCAGGCAGTGTGCAAGATGGATCGCTCCTCCAGCAGCACAGGGACTGAGGGAGCCAGGACTTAAATGTCACTATTGGCAAATGAGGCACAGGTTGTTGTGTAAATCCGCATGTACGCAAAAAAAAAGAAAAAAGTTCCTCTATGTACAGTCTCCATGGCTCTCTGGATGCACTGATGGCCCCCCTCTCTCAGCCCAAGGAATGGGATTTACCACCTGGGAGCCACAGGGAACAAAATTATGCTCACAGTATGAACAAATATGTGATGTACTACATGATGCTTGAAGCTGACCTCTTGTAGTTAAAGATTGAACAGATTTACTACAATTACTGTAAAGATCCCCTTCCTATACAGATGAAAAAATTTAATTTGTCAACTCACAAATTATATCTACTTGTCCTTTGTATAGTCCTTGGGATAGAATATTATTTGATAAATCCTTATGCAGGCCATAGATGGGTCGTTAATCATCCGATTTTTCGGGCAAAAAAAAATCGGCTGATTTTCGTACCGTTAGTGGATTAGTTCGTCGCCCATTTTTCTTGTATTTTGCACTTTCAGATTATCGGTTATGTTGGGAAATCTGCGGCCGATTTTGATGATCGGACGATTTTACCGGCAATGATGGCCAAATCGGACGATTTTAACAATAAAAAATCTGCGCATGAGCTGTGACCTGAAAGGGACAGAAGTTATGGGGTGAACTTTATGATTTAGTCGGACGATTTTTTTATTCGTTGGTGATAACGTCGGCCGAACGAACGACCGATTTTTCGTTTATCATTCGAAAAATCGGCCGATGTTCAACCCATCTATGGCCTGCATTACATTGACATTGGATATCTTTATACATATTTGTTAGATAATCTCATCTTCTTTCCTAAACTAAGCCAAATTCTTCTAACATCAGCAAGAACTAATCTCCTTTTAATTAAAAGTTCAACATATTTTAGGTAGAAGGCAGGAATTAGAACATCTAACTTTTTTTTTGTACTCACGTAATGTTCGTTGATATGTCAAATTTATGTATTGTTCCTCTCCTGTACTTTCCTGTGTACAACTAACAGAGAAATGCAAACCAAGTATTGTCTCTATATTTCTTAGGCTGTTTGTAGGTTGATTGGCTTTGCTTGAAATCTAGCACCGTGGATATAAAAATCTATCACTGCCTTAAAGTCTATGGTGCAGCTCTGCAAAGAAACCAATCAGCTTCCAGGTTTTATTATCAAAGTTTAATTGAACAAGCTGAAGTTAGAAACTGATTGGCTGTCATGCACAGCTGCACCAGATTCTGAGTTCACCAGTTTTAGTAAATATCCCCCCATGCATAATCAAAATGTTTGCTTTGAGTTTGGATAGAGTGGTAAGGGGTCTGAACCCCTGACAGATTTTTAATTTTTGCTTGTATCCCTATTGGCGAGAGTCACCCCCACTATCTGTACAGATAACCACTCTCACCTGATATAGTGCATTTGTATCTCTATGTTTTATCCATCATGACATTGATGACGTTTATTCATTTATACAGTGGTAAAAGTAATGAGGATGTCCCAAGAGCTGCAAGCCACAGTAACTTAACCAATTAGAAGTCATATCCTAGCTTTTCTAGTGAGGTAAAAATTAATTGGTTGATATAAGCTTTGAGAAGACCAGTTAGTCTAAACCATTTTTTTTTACAAATTGTCACCAATAACTAAATAAAACTCAGTGAAGATCTTGTTTTATTGAATACTGTAATACTTCCCTATTAAGTCATGGGAGTGGGGTATATCCCCCTATAACTCCCTGTTCATAATACAGAGATCCCCATTGGATAATGGAGCACTGGTTCCAGACTCCCCATCAGAACTAATAGCAACTTACTGGTTAAGTGAAAGAAGATGTATTGTTATTGTTGGTTTCTGCATTCTCTTTATTGAATAAGCCTGTATGTATTGTCACTTTATTGCCTAATTTATTCTTTCTTTATCCGCTGGTTGCAGTAACTGTTCATAGGAAGGAAATACTGTATATAAAAACAGCGAGAATACAATTAAGAACATCACACAGTACGTGGTATAATAATAATTTTTATATACCACTTAATCATAAAATATTGACTTACTCTAAATTATTATTCAACCAACATAGAATTCAGCCATTTCTCTATGAAACAGGATTTCATTTAGAACTTAATAATGTATATCATGCAGATGTGATAAGTATGTTTAACATCAAATTGATTTTCTTGTACAAATATACCATCTATTTTATCTTACCTATTACAGAGCATAGCAAAAATGGATTGAGGCTTTCAGAAGGTCCATCTGCAATGTATTAATATGCTGATCTGATCTCAGGGACAATTTATAATATTGTTTTAAATAGTCTATTATTTTCACTGCTCAAGGGATAATTGGCAATGCGTTTGCAAACATATAAACTTTCAGTTATTGCATATTTATTTTGCTTGAGTAATACTGCTTAGTTATGCCTGACCATTGCAATGTGAAAGCACCTTTGTTTATTCTTTCTACTGATTTGGTTTATATTATTCCTTGTTCATCAAATTAGGGTGGTAGCTGAGGGCACTACTGTACACTGACTTTTACAATGGAAAAGAAGTTACAGAGCAGATATTAAGGATTCACGTCTTTTGTCTAGCCTGTCTGTAGCACTAAATATGTTGTATTATAATTATATTGTATCATATACAGTAAACTAGTGTTGGGAGGATTACATAGAAAAATGGTAGGCACAGCCCCAAGATGAAGCTACTAGATAAAATTGTCCTTGAATCAGAAATAGTTTTCTATGATGCTTTTCTGTACATTGGTTATAAATGGAAATACGTATTGTTTATTTCTCTTCAACCTACAACAAGCTTTCACAACCAGGATTCTGTGGAACCCTAATACTCAAAAATTACTAGGGGTTCCTTGATTAACCACTAATATAACAACTAATGCAAAGGACTTTCTTCATCCAACTGTCCATCAATACAAGAGCCCTTCTGATAATGATCATTGATGTAGAGGGCATTTTGCACAGATCACCAATGTAAGGGGGGGGGGGGGGTGTCCACTAATTACAAATGTAAAGGACATTCTTCCTCCAAATGTCCACCAATGTGAGGAGTCCCTTGTTCCACAAATCATAAAGGTAAGAGGTCCTTTACTGCTAACCACCACTGTAAGGAAGTCCTGCTCCACTGACCATTCGTATAGAGGGCTCTTTTTCCTATGATCAATGGGAATGGGGGGGGGGGGGAGGATCCATCTCCACTGACCACCAATGTACTGTCTGATTTTTTCTTTCTTGTCATTATTATCATTTGTTTCATTTTATATTTCATGATTGTATAGCACAATGTATTTATCAATACAACTACAACTCCCTGATCATTTTTTAAAGTTCCATGATACCTAAGCCCTATTTAGAGTTCCTCTAAGGGTGGAAAGGTTGAGAAAATCCATTATGGAGGTATGGATATGGAGAACCTTATTTGCCCAGAATAAAGTGAAGAAAGGTAGTGTTATCTACTGTATAGCATTTAGGGACATGTATAGAATTGAGTAGTTGGTGGACTGATAGAAAGTTATTTTTTACACTTTGATTGCTGTTACAGTGATGACCACTGTAACAACAATAGCTTAAACTGTCATGAATGAGTTTAGTTCATGACAGCTGTGATTACTATTGTGATCTGTGATTGGCCCACAGCTATCAGGGTGCTGTGATTGACCCAGGTACCATGCGATAGCTGTTTTCCAATCACAACATCACAATACTAAGCACAACTGGGTTTCATTCATAACAGTTGTGTTGACACTGAGATCATGCGATTGTATAATGATCACATGAGATTCCAGCTGCTCAGTCTTGAGAGCGGCGCACATGTGCTAAGCAACATATGGATACATTGCTTAGACTGGCCATGCCGCAGCAAATGTGTTCTGGGCAAGCTAGGAGTGGCTAAAGAGTAACTTTTGTAGGGTGATAAATGTACATGTGCCGACGTCTGGGGAAAATCTGTGAGCCAAACACACAAGCAAGAAATTACATTTATGGACCTGTGGTGTACCTCCAGGTGGCTATATTGCATTGAATTTTACAGAAAAGCATGGCGATAGCAAATTAAAAAGAAATGCCCATTTTTTTAACATTAAATTATAACATGGCTTGTGTAGCAATTTTATATGCTAGATTTTTTTTTTTTGTATTTGCTATATTGTTTTCCATGAAAGTGGCGCTACTTTTTAAATAGTGAAGCCAAGATGAAGAAAACAACTGTGTATTTGCACAAGATAATTGTTTAACCATTATGAAAAAGAAAGACAAGGGCAAGTGTGAGTTGTATCTGCTTAAAATATGTTTTTGGTTTTATTGTATTGTTCTAAAATGTAATATTAGGTTTCACTAAATTAAAAATTAAGTTAGCTGCTGGAATTTCATAATAAAAGCACATTTAGTTTGCTGTGGAACATTCACAAGTTCATTCTTCTCATTGCCCAGAGCAAGAAAGGACCAGGGCAATGCCAGGAATAGCATGGGAGTTCAGATCATAGAGTACTGGGAGTGTGCTTCTCACTCTGTCCAGGCAACCAAGCAGAAATAATGGATGCCTGGAGGCTATATTTCCCTATGGAATTTTGGCTCAATTGCCATATAACATTGAAAAACTGGTATTTTTATTAGCTAGAGATATGCATAAAATATATTGTATTTATTTTAGCTGAAATTAGTGGTTTACATATTTTGACAAATTCACTTTAATATTCGTACACTAGCCCAATCTTTTAGAATAGTGCAATCGAAGACAAATAAAATTTGAAATTCCCCTGATTTGTGAATTAGTTTGCTTATCATTTTGTAATTGTTATACATTAGCAGCACCTACCAAAGTCATTCTCTGTCCTTCATCTTACATTTGACTATTATACTATAATGGCAATTTATTTAGAGTGAGTGATAAATCAGGTTTTGCTTTTCCTGAATATTTCAGTATGTGCAGAATCGTATCAAAAGTTTAGGATGATCATGCTTTATAAATTGTGTTGCCTGCCATTGAACTGCTCTCCAGTTCACAATAATTTAACATATACATATACATCTTGTTTTGTGGTTTTTGCATTGTTTAGTGTGAATGTTTTACTGGCGCTAATTGGGCCATTTTATTGCTTTACCCTTCCTAAAAAACAAAAACAGATCACTACAAATAGGTGAACCAGTTCAGTAAATGTGTCTTTGTGCAAAAATTACAAACACATACATCCACTATATATATATATATATATACTGTGTATATGTATATATATATATATATAAGTGTGTGTGTGTGTGTTCTGATGTTGTGACAGTAGGCAGGTAAAATCACCTGGTTGCGTCCAGGATGGTAGGTACATTTGTCCTAGATTCAGGCTCTATGTGGATTTGTTCCACTAGGGGGAAGTGCTGAGCCCTTCAGCAGAGAGTTATGGGCCCAGCTGAAGCAAGTGGGCTCATTAGGGCCTCTATAAAACCTCCCAGCCTGCATAGGGAGTTGCTCCATCCTGGAACCAGTTCTGTGCCTGTGTGGCCAACTTCTAAATAACAGGGAGATAGGAACTGGGTGCAGCACAAGGCTGCACCTAGTTGATTGCGAGGGAAGCTGTGTGTATAGTAAGTGGCCAAGTTGGCGAGGATTTATTTTCATGTTTCTTTTTGTTTTGATGCTTTTCCTCTTGTAAATAGTGTAAATAAACCGCACCTTTGTTTTCTCACCTAAACTGTTTTGCTGTGCCCGCTTTTGTGTTGTGAACTCATCCAAGGGATCAAACCCGCTGCCAAGATAACCCCATTACAATATATGTGTGTGTATATATATATATATATATATATATATATATATATAGTGACAGTAGGCAGGTGAAATCACCTGGTTGCGTCCTGTATGGATGATACATTTGTCCAAGGTTTTAGACTCTATGGGGATTTGTTCCACTAGGGGGAAGTGCTGAGCCCTTCAGCACTGAGGTAATGAGTCCAGCTGAAGGTAGTGGGCTCATTAAGGCCTTGATAAAACTTTCCAAGCTGCTTAGGGAGTTGCTCCACCCTAGAATCAGATCTGAGCCTGAACTGACTGGGGAGGAACATATTATCTGTGTGCAGTGAGACAAAAGCCTGTGTGGCTAAGCCTCCAACTAACAGGGACTAGGTATAATAGCAGGCTGTACCTGGTGGATAGCTAGGGAAGCTAATTGTACAGTAAGTAGCCAAGTTGGCCAGGGTTTGATTTGATGTTTCTTTTTGGTTTGACGTTTTTCTGTAAATATTGTAAATAAACTGCACCTTTTTGTTTTTTCACCTCCAATGTTGTTGTGCTGTGCCTGTGTTTTTGTGTTGTGCACCCATCCAAGTGCACAGTCCACAGAAGTTGCCAACTATCTGCAGAGTCAATAGCTAAAGACCTCCAAACTTTGTGTGGCCTTCAGATTAGCACAATAACAGTGCATAGAGAGCTTCATGGAATGGGTTTCCATGGCTGAGCAGCTGCATCCAAGCCTTACTTCGCCAAAGCTAAGCGGCAGATGCAGTGGTGTAAAGCACGCCGCCACTGGAGTCTAGAGTACTGGAGACGTGTTCTCTGGAGTGACGAATCACACATCTCTGTCTGGCAATCCGATGGACTTGCCTGACTGCATTGTGCCGAGTGTAAAGTTTGGTGGGGGGGGGGGTTATGGGGTGGGGTTCTTATTCAGGGGTTGGGTCTGGCGCCCTAGTTCTGTTGAAGGGAGCTCCTAAGGCGTCATCATACCAAGACATTTTGGACAATTTCACTCTCCCAACTTTGTGGGAACCATTTAGGGATGGCCCCTTCCTGTTCCAACATGTCCATAAAGACATGGATAAGCGAGTTTGGGGTGGAGTAACTTGACTGGCCTGCACAGAGTCCTGACCTCATCCTGATAGAACACCTTTGGGATGAATTAGACCAGAGACTACGAGTCAGGCCTTCTCGTCCGACATTAGTGCCTGACCTTATAAATACACTTCTGGAAGAATGGTAAAACATTCCCATAGATGCACTCCTAGACCTTGTGGACAGCCTTCTCAGAAGAGTTGAAGCTGTTATAGCTGCAAAGGGTGGGCCAACTCAATATTGAATCCTATGGACTAAGGCTGGGATGCCATTAAAGCTCACGTGCATGTAAAAGCAGGCATCCCAATACTTTTGGCAATTCCAGTGTGTATACATAAATATATATATATATATATATATATATATATATATACACAGAGAGTGAGAGTGTAAATGATTCAGGGCTGCCGCACACCTTTTTCTTTCAAAAGTTACATCTTCTTTATTTGTAAAAATAAATTTCTATCTGATGGAAAAATTGTTATAAATAAAGAAGGTGTAATTTTTGAAAGAAAGGTTGTGTGGCAGCTCTGAATCATTTATTATATTGTTAACTGTTGGGGTCAGTCTTGCTGGAGGCACCACGCAGAAACTCGTCAGGTGGCTTACCTACTTGGTTATATGTGGATATAACTCCAATTGAAGAACTTTCAAGGACTCAATCCACTCACCAACTTGCATTTTATGGCTTTTGTTTTGCCCACTTACATTTAAAATATAGCTATTGCAAGAAGAGTTTCTCTTGGAAAGGTTCTTTGGTTTTCAAATAAAAATTATTTGATTTAAAAAAAACAGTTTCCATTTTCATAAAAACTTTTTACATCATGCAGGGCGGCAACAGTAGAACACAGGTATAGCGAGTTATACTAGTACACTTAGCATCATTACAGTATCTTTGCTCAGACAACTTGTGGACATCCAAGCAAAAACAATAAAAGGAAAAAAAAAAACACCTGAAAAATTATATAAAAAAACTAAACCCAACCATGTGTGGCAACATCCTCTAGTATCATCCATAAGTAGCTATTACATAGAAAAAAAAATAAAGAGTAGTATTAAATCACAAAGAGTATACATGGCTACTGTTAGGTTAGTGGGAAAAAGAGCTGATATCTGAGAGGGCCTGGACTGAAGTAATCGTTATGCTATGGGTGAAGCTGGTGAGAGAAGCAGAGGATGATCATAATGCTGGAGACAACCACAAGAAAGATATAGTTCACAACCTGAGCTCATGAGGGACAAAACTTGAATAGAAACAAAAACTCCCCACAGGGATGCTTGGGGGAGGAAGAAGAAGGGTTAGAGACAACTTTCCAAAACAAACAGTTGGCTCTCAACCAATATGTACAAAATTTACACTTACTGAAGCTCCAGAAATGAAGAGTTAGACCAGGCAGGATCTGAGCGTAGTCTCCATTCATTGCTTTCGAGCCAATGGGCTGCAACAGATGGGGAGTCAAATAATTGTGCAGAGCCATCCACTATTACTCAAAATTTAGCTGGGTAGCGCATAGAGTAGGAGACCTGAAGAGGGAAAATTGAGACTTTCCAACCTTGGATTTCCATGGAAGGTTTTTGTCTAGCCAGCCTGAGGATGATATATCTGTCTTTATAGTGCAAAAGTTTCAACAGGAATGGTCTGTCAGGGCCCTCTGATGGTGGGGGTGAGGTGTCACTCTGCAAGCCCTTTCCACAGAGAAGAATGGAGTGAAGTTGTCTTTCCCAAATGTGGATAAAAGCCAGTTTTCAATAAAATCAACTGGGTTTCTACCCTTCGGTTTTTCAGGGGTGCCCATCAAACGGAGATTGTTACAGTGTAAGCAGTGTTCCATTTCCTCAATCCTGGCGGAATATTCCAAAGTTTTAGTGATGTTAGAATGGACATCTTGCTGAATAGCAGGAAACTCATCCTCAATGGCAAGCACCCGTCCCTCAACAGCAGTTGCTCTTTCTCTAATTTTTTGCATATCATGGGGTATGAATAAAATGTCCTCTTTCATGCTTTTAAACTCCACTGTTAGTTGAGTGATAGAATTGCCATATGTATGAACTGCTGCTAAGATATCTTTGAGGGAAGGTTCTGGTTGTGGAGTGTCCCCTTCAGCCCTCATGATAGACAGCAGAGGAGAAGAATTACTCACTGTGATCGTGTTGAAGACCAGCATATCACAGGCCTGTGGAGCAGTGGATAGAGAGGTGGCTCCCGGAGAAGAGGGCTTCCTCACACTGGCAGATGGAGGAGTGGAGCATCGCTCTTTGGAGGGATGAGCAAATTCTCTCAGCTTTGCCGCTGCTTCCTTTTGGCAGTCTTTTGCAGAGTGCTGCAGGAGTGGGTCTCCGCCATGTTGGGATGGCCACCAAGCAGTGTCTCATTCTTCTTTCCTTTTGGTCATGGCCGTGGTGCTCGGGAGTAGTGGCAGGAGTGAGAACATGAGTCAGCGAGAGATAGTAACTGTGTGCCCAGTGAATCGAGCCGAGCAGGGAGTCTCCAGACAGAATAAAGGTCAGGATAATGTCACAGTGCTCACATGGATAGCTTAACCACTCCGCCTCAAAGGTTCTTATCACTTAGACAATACAGTGCAATGCTTTTATCCTCCAGGCAAATTGGTTGGTTAAAAAAAAAAAAAATAAAAACAGTCTGCCACCTGCCTGGCTCTAACTGTGCACAACAGTGACCCACTTACTTCCCATCAACAGGGCCATAATGGTGGTGGGAAGGATTGGCATCTGCCCAGGGCATGACACTGAGCGGAGGCACCTCTGCTGACAGGAGTAGTGACAGTGGTATCATAATTCCTGTGGCCAGAACCTCTGGAGGGATGCTGGGAAAGCTAGTGCAGTGACAGCTCAGCCAAGTAAACAAAGAGTGGTAGCAAAGGAAGACTTCCACCACTGGATTCCTCTTCTGGGTTCTGCATTAAATGAGTTATCTGTCTTGACAGGTAAGTGAGTAGAAGAAGTCTTCTTTTGCTTTTGGCTCTTTGTTGACAAGGCATCCCTGGCATACCTCCAAATGAACCTGTCACTGCATCTATCTGGAGAAAAATCATCAGAAAAGAACAGTGAGAAAAGAATGATTCTTCTGTAGAATTCCAGATGGATCATACAGCCAGGTACTGAGAATTTGTCCCCCCCTCCCCCACTGACTGGCAGTGCCCCCCAATCTGCCCCACTAAGCACCAGAGCCCTTCATCTCTCCCCCTTAAGGACCAGTGTTCTTTTGTTCCCCCACTGAGCACCCATGCCTTTGTGTTCCCTCATGTTTCCCCACTGAGCACCAATGCACCCTTGTTTCCCCACTGAGCACCAGTGCCCTCTTGTCTCCCAACTGAGTACCAGTGCTTTCTATGCCCCCTCACTGAGTATCAGTACCCCATTTTCCCTTCACTGAGCACTAGTACTCTCTTTGTCCTCCCACTGAGCACCACAGCCCCCCTTGTCCCCCCACTGAGCATCACTGCCCCCCTTGTCCCCCACTGAACAACAGTACCCCCTTGTCTCCCCACTGAGAACTAGTACTCTTTTTGTCCCCCCACTGAGCACAGTGTCCTCTTGTCCTCTCACTGTGCACCAGTTCCCCCTTTTTTTATTGAAAAACAAACTTTATTGAAGGAAAACAACAAGGAAAGGACATAAACATAGGCATAAAAAGAAAACCCCAACATAGGGTATAGAAACAAAATCACAAACCGTATGGTACATCACAGACGCCTTCTCGGGTCACAAATTAGTCACAAGGTCAGGGATTAAAAAGCACAACAAACCATGCAAAAACAGCACAATTGGTCAGACATCAGGTGTAAGGAACAAGGTATCATAATGCCCTGGGAAATTATGACAGAAGGATCGTCCCGGGGGGAGGGGCCGGAAGGGCTCCCCCCACATCATCCCCCCATCTTGCCAAGCCAGCTAGGCATTGCGGGAAGACAACCATCTATCCCATATTTTATTGTACTTTGTTGGTCAACTTCTATGCATATAAATAAGTATCTTATACTGTAGGGTGGAATTTACCTCAATCAACCACATCTGTAGGGTGGGAACAGTTGCCTGTATCCAATGACTCGCCAGGAGTTTGAGAGCGCTAAATAGAGTTTCACGTAAAAGGATAACAAGAAATGTATCCTCAGGTATATCTGGGAAAGAGCCAAAGAGGCACACCCTGGGGTCCAATCGCAAAGGCGAGCCCATATGATCATGTAGGAATCTAATGATTTGTACACAATAGGTTTGAACAATGAGGCAGGACCATATAAGATGGAAAAAGGTACCAGGCTCACCAAAACAATTGGGGCAAAGAGGAGTCTGCTGCACCAGTTCCCCCTTACCTCTCCACTGAGCACCAGTGCTCCTTTGTCTCCCCACTGAGTATCAGTGCCTCCCTTGTCTCCCCACTGAGCACCAGTGACCCTCCAGTTCCCTCACTGAGCACCAGTGCTTTCTTATCCCCCTCACAGAAAACCAATGCCCCCTTGTCCCCCCACTGAGCACTAGTACTCTATTTGTCCCTCCACTGAGAACCAGTGCCCCCCTTGTCCCCCCAGTGAGCACCACTGCCCCCCTTGTCCTCCCACTGAGCACCAGTGCCTCTTTTGTCTCCCCACTGGGCACCAGTTCAGGTTTTGAATGAAGAGGAAACTGCTCAGCACAGAGCACTTCTCATTCATTCCCTATCCAGTGCAGCTGAGGGTGCCGAGATGGGGACTGATGAATATCTCCTCAGTCCCTTTCTTTCTCTCCAAGTGAGACATCAGGGGGTTTATTTACTAAAGCTGGAGAGTCCAAAATCAGACTCCCTTCTGCATAGAAACCAATCAGCTTCTAACCTCAGCTTGTTCAATGAAGCTTTGGCAATGAAACCTGGAAGCTGATTGGTTTCTGTGCAGAAGGGAGTCTGATTTTGGACTCTAAAGCTTTAGTAAATAAACCCCCAGGTGTCTGTTTAGACCACTGATATTTCCCCAAAGCCCGCCAATGGGGCTCCTAAAACGTGAAAAAATAAAATAAAATAAAAAACTAATGATACCATCCACTGCCCTACTGACATCATCCTCCTTTCCAAGTCCCAGCCTACAGGTAGGTGCCTTCCCACTGGGCCCATTCCCAGGCTCCTGTATTTCAGCCTTCCTCATATCTTCCACCCAAACTCTTCTGTCTCTGTGCAGGTTCACTCACTCTTTAGGGCTGTCCTGACCCCATGCCAAGCCTT
This sequence comes from Staurois parvus, assembly GCF_062004578.1. Taxonomy (NCBI): domain Eukaryota; kingdom Metazoa; phylum Chordata; class Amphibia; order Anura; family Ranidae; genus Staurois; species Staurois parvus. The sequence continues at coordinate 7,410,661 of NW_028318841.1, read as the reverse complement.
CTGCCTGGGGATGGACTCTTGATCCCTCAAGAATGCAGACCAGCTGCTCCTCATGCTCACCCACTGAGTGTCAAGGTCCTACCTTTCCTCAGAGTGCTGCTCCATGTGCTGGCATCCATCTTAGGTTTCTGAAAAGCATTGTGGGTTCCTTTATGCTTTCAAGCCTCTGTGGCTCCTCCTCCAGGAGGTGGTGGCTTATCACATTTAAGCCTGCTGTCTGCAGCTGCTCTTTGCATTCATGTCCTGTCTGTTGAATTCCAACAAGCTCCTGTTAGTGTCTCAGTGCTCTCCTGGATATCGACTCAGTTTTGGCAAGACTCCTTCCTGGCTTCTGACCCCGGCTCTGGCAACCACCCTTCCTGGCTTCTGACCCTGGCTCTGGCAACCATCCTTCCTGGCTTCTGACCGCGGCTCTGGTGATCATCCTTCCTGGATTCTGACCCTGGCTCTGGCGACCATCCTTCCTGGCTTCTGACCCCAGCTCTGGCAACCATCCTTCCTGGCTACTGTCCTACCCAGTCATCCGCTGTTGCTGTTGTACTTGTATAGACTCTGTCTTGTTTTTGTACAATAAACCTACCTTTTATTGCACCTCGTTGTGTGTCTGGCTACTCACTCCCTGACACTGAGTTCTAGAAAATTCACCAAGTCTTCTAGATCAGGGTGCGGTATTAGTTTCTTTGCTCCTGGCTCTATTGCTCTATTCCAAATGCAATAGAAGGGGAGCAAATGGATATGAAGGTAAACCAACATTAAAGTGGACATGTTACTTTACCCTAAATGCCCTTTTATGCTGATTTAAAGAATGGTCATCACATAACTATGTATTGGGCTGATTTAAACAACACTTGTAACCAGCAGTGACAGAGTGTGGACTATAACAATACACAAGGTGGTGGATGGGAGTTATTTGTTGGCCACAATGTGGATTGGGGTAATTGTGTGTTCCTAGGAAGCCTAGGGGAATACCGGGCCAACTTCTTCCATACATGTAAAAATCAGCATTATTTTGATAGAAAATTACTTAGAACCCCCCAAACATTATATATTTTTTATAAGCAGAAGCAACAGAATAAAATGCTGGGTGTTTTTGTGCAGGGGTTTTTCAAATGTAAATTTGTTTGGAAAACAATACATTTTTTTAAAATATATTCTTCAAACCTATAAAAAAGTCATTTTAACATATATCATTACATATATTTGTAAATGCATTCCAAAAATGTAGATTTGTATTTTTAAAGACTTGCAGTATATTTGAAATGTATTTTTAAAAATATTCTTCATATATTTTGTTCTAAAAACGCATTTCAACATGCAATGTATATGTATATATATATATATATATATATATATATATAGAATATGGCCAAAATTGTAGCATTTCAAATACTGTATATGGCAATATATTTGGGAAGAATATTTCTAAAGTATATTTCAAATATATTTTTCTTCCATATGGGGAAACATGATATCCCAGAGGTATACTATGGGATTTAGGTCAGGCGAGCATGGGGGTCATTCAATGGTATCAACTCCTTAATCCTCCAGGAACTGCTTGCATACTCTCCCCACATGAGGCTGGACATTGTCATGCACCAGGAGTCAGGGTGCCATTATCTAGCCTGTAGAGATCTGTGTATCCCTACATGGATATGCCTCCCCAGACCATCACTGACCCACCACCAAAACGGTCATGGTGAACGATGGTACAGGCAGCATAACATTCTCCATCACTTCTCCATACCCTTTCACATCTGTCACATCTGCTCAGGGTGGACCTGTTCTCGTCTGTGAAAAGCACAGGGCACCAGTTGCGGACCTGCTAATTCTGGTGTTCAATGGCAAATGCTAATTGAGCTCTATGGTGCTGGGCAGTAAGCACAGGACCCACTAGAGGACATCTGGCCCTCAGGCCACCCTCATGAAGTCTGTTTCTGATTGTTTAGTCAGAGACATTCACACCAGTGGCCTGCTGGGGGTCACTTTGTAGGGCTGTGGCAGTGCTCATCCTGTTCCTCCTTGCACAAAGGAGCAGATACCAGTCCTAGAGACACAACATCATTAATATTAAATTTTGATAACCTAGGAGACCAGAGCTACAAATACAACTGGTGTATGCTCATTGTAGATGGGCAAATTAAGGTAGTATTAAATCCAAAACCAAAAAAGAATGTAATATATTGCAACTCACCAATCATTAGATATGGTGGCTGCATTCATTTTTTAGGCGTTTTTGCTTCTGTTTTCATCGGGTGATCTGGCCGGAAGCATACCTCCTGTATTAGTGTGTCCTCACTCTGGATGAAGGAGCACAGGGGTCACATTTGGGCAGCAGCATTGTCAGTCTGGGGGGAGGGGAGTGTTAGATGTACTAGCAGATTTAAATACCATAACAAATTGAAGCAACACTCCAGCTAACCCTTTATAGGACATTCCATTGAACAGTTTTTTTTTTTCTTTTGGGATAAAGGTTTTACAAAAATAAATAAAACTGATCACTGTGAGCACTCCTGCCAGTGTTGAATGGTTTGTCTAATCCTCATAACTGATACATCTGCAAAAGAGCTTACTTTGCTGGCCAAATAACCAGATGAAAATAGAAGATAAAACCTAAAAAAGAAAACTAATGCAGTAATTACATTTAAGAATGTGTAAGCTGTATTATACATGTTTGCATCTAGGTTTAATACTACTTTAAAGTAAATGTGTGCTTTATGTGCTTTAGCCTGGGTTCACATATATGTGGTGTGGTATATTAACTTACCATACACACCCGCAGTGGTTCGAAGGAATGGGGTGCGATTCCGATGCGGTGCCAAATTCGCACTGAAAACGCTGTGAATTCTGCACCGCATCAGTGTGAACCAAGGCTTACTCTCCTTTTTGCCGAACCAGAGAGAACATTGCGGCAGGTTATGATGGTGCAGAATAGTGATAAAAGATCTAGTTGATGACTATGCCAATTTTGGGGAATACTAAAAATAAAATTAACAGTTAACCTAGATTCTAAAAAAAGGAAAAAAATTAGGAACAAAGTTTATCCCAACAAGGTATGGTGAAGTGGGTCAAAACACAAGAAAACCTGCTTGGTACAGAGAGTATGCATATGTCTCATTCAATAACAAATTAAAACAGGTTTTCTTAATTTTGGGACAATAGCTGGAGCCATGCCAAATCATTCCTTTTGCCCATTGGCTAACTGCACAACCAGAACTGCTAGTGCATACCGCAGATACAGCCTAATATTATAGTGCTATAGAAGCCCTTGTTTCTATGCATTGCATTGGGAATGGCAGCAAGCCCCCCAAAAAAACAATATGCAGTAAGGAATAAATAGCTCCAAAGTATTAAACTACATCTCTACTATAAACCAGTAGTATGGGACATAAAGAAAAGATTTGCCTAGCTCCACCTATTAGCTCAAAATTAAGAATTTGTGATTAAGATGTGAATACCTTCTGTTCTAAGAAGATTCCATTGTATTATAAAGTATATCTCTATCTATCAATCTATATATATATATATATATATATATATACACACACACTGTATATACTCACTTGGAAAATATAGCAAAAACACCCATTTCTTTTGATTATACACATATGCAATTTACAAGAATATATGATAGAAAATAACAGGTTCTTGTAAAAGCTGAAAACAAAATAAATATTTGCACTGTTTTTCAATATTTAAAGATTCAGAAGTGCAAATAGCTATTGACTAGACAAACACCTGACTAAGTCTCTGTATCTGTCAATTGTTTCAGTATTCTATATACTGTATCAGAAATACAGTATTCAACCTTATACTGCACCGAATATGAAAATTACAGATGACACTTTTAAATCAGTTATTTCCCTTTCACCTTGATAATTTGTTAAGCAAGAGAGGTGGCTGATTGACGTGAAGATAATTTAAATCCCCCTGTCATAATGAGCAGGTGCCCTTCATGACACTATGTTAATGATGGTAAGGTTAATATTGCAGTGCAGAGACACTTATCTGGGAAAGTTAGTGATGTATAAATATTCCAAATTTGACCCAGATATTGGTAATACTGTCATTTTGGGTGGCTGATCCTTTTCATTGTGCACTGATAGCATTTATTGCTGACCTTACAATTCAGGAGAATACTTAATGCCTCTGCAAGATCATTACAAGTATAGCTGCTACAAACTTTTAATAACATCTTAAAGCAGATATCAAGATTTTCAGTATGGAAATCTAATTCATGCGTTCTTATCATTATAGTCTGACTTTAAAATCCTCTTTAAATCTGTCTACAGCTATGCAATGATAGGACTTGTCTAATTGGATACAGATTGGTTGGATACTTTAGGTAGCTTTTCATATTACGTGAGCTTAACTCTGTAATCCTTATCCCTGTGCATGTATATGATATCTGCAGTGGATCGCTGTTTAAAGTGCAACTAAGCAGCCACTGTCAGGCATACAGAAGGTGATTCTGCCACCTCCTGATTGCTTGTTTTTTCTTTTTTTTTTTTTTCCTTTCCTGAACGGCAGTTTATATTTGGCCTGATGCACCACAACTGAGAATGACATTTTTTTTTTGTGATTGCAGCATGGCACCATTGACTTGAATGAGCAAGATTGATAGGTGTTGCTACCTGTCAACTCATAATGGCACATTAAATTTTCAGTGGCAGTGTGACAAACATTATGCCCATAGTATGTGAGCAGCCCCCTCTGGCTATATTGTAGACTTTAGGTGGTCCACTTTGAGTGCACCAGTTGTGGTGTCACCTTTGGGAAGGCGCTGGATGTAGGAGGAAAAGGTTCACACGCAGGTATCATGCTGCATAAGATGTAACACCACATTCTGCACTTGCTGCAATAATCCATCATTCTTGGTGGAGATTACATAGGGAGAAAAATATGGATTCTAAGGCTTAGGATGCTGGGTGGATGCTTCAGGGATTCTCCACTAAACATGCAATTTGTTTTGTCACAATTTTGATTTGTAATGAAATTTTGTTATTCAAAAATTCAGGTGTATTCAAATTTCTGAATCACAATAGTAATTTCAATGAATCCAAAATAAATTATAATGAAACAAATTATCTTAATTTGAAAATTAATTCAAATTTGAAAATTTATTTGAATTCAAAAATGAATTTGGAATGGAAACATATTGCAATAAATATAGTAAGGTATAAAAGTGAAATACGATGATTCCTACTTAAGCTGCTTTATAGAATAGAAGAGAATAAAACAGAGTAGAATATTATATATATATATATATATATATATATATATATATGTGCACATAATTGAACATAGTTATAATGAGAATCCTTTATTATTTTTTTTGTATTTAGAGATCACTATTTGGATACGTTACATTCTTTGAGGCCTGTAAAACATGCACTTCTACAGAGAAACTATGGAGTAATCATTTTTAAGTACTCTTATTAAAATAAATAAGAAAAAAAAAAGAATAAGTCTCAATGGAGATGTATAATAAACTCTTTTCATAACCTCCATATCTACCACCCATGAATAAATTTCCCAAGGCCCTCTAGTATTTGTTTTTTTTTCCAAAGTACTGCTTCCATCCTGGGGAATGGAAGCAGTGATATATATCCCTTGTTGGTTTTACCTTGTTGCATGAGTTGGAACTGAGATGCACTACGTAGGCAGCACACCCACACTTCTTATTTATTCATATAATTGTGTCAAATACATAATTTGTATATAAATAAAATATCAATATTTAGATTTTTTTTTAAATTATATGTCATCTCCTTCTGATGAAGTGAGTTGTAGAGCTTGAGAAATGTGTTTAAGAATTGTAACTACATCCCACAAACTGTACCTACACCCCAGAAAGCATGTTATTCATCTATAAAAGGCTACTTGCAATTCTGCAAAGAAACTAACATTTTGATCCGTGGAGTTATCAGGGATAATTTGTGGATGGAAGCTATTCTGACCAATTACAATATACCTGTGATATTATGATGCCAATAACTGTACATGTGTTAAGACAAAATCTTCTTGGTTTTGTACTCGTTTTATGCTATGTAATAAAGATTGAGAATAAATATTATTAAAAGATATGCTTATTTTAAAAATATATTTTTTATTAGTTGCGGCTCAAAGTAGCACCTGAAAAGTCCCAAGTTGTTTATTTCTGTATTAGACTTTATGTGGGTGGCCAGGGGGCAAGAAAACCATGGTTTAGCTGTCTGTTTTTACTGCCCACTCAGTCACCTTTAAAAGGCTTTATTATATTAGATTAAAAACAAAATTAATTTAATTTAAAATGACCAGTGATTTTATGGTTTCTGAATATATCCTACTGTCATGAACCAGTTTGTGTGTTCAACCAAGAAAGGTTCAGCAATTCTCAACCACTTCCTATAAACTTCCTAAAAAAATTACAGGACTGACTAACTGATCATACCATCCCACAGAAGTTTTTGCCATCTCAGAGGAATTTGAACTGTGTATATCAGTTATTTTAATAGGCCTAATGACAATAAAATGTGATTACAACCAAAGCTTTTTTTTTTTTTTATTATTATTAATATTATTATAGGTTTTTACTGCCTTGAAAAAGACAAGCAGTGCCTCATCAAAAAAATTGATCAATAAACCTGTTTATGTTGCTTCAATGAAAGACCCACTAGTGCCTCTTCCACTGAACTCCTTATGAATATATATATATATATATATATGGCTGTTTTCAGCAGGAAAGCAGGAGAACGCAGTTCTGGCACCTCCAGCACTGAATGTATGTAATGGCAAGGGGAGCTGGAATGTGCTGGAGGATCTATTGTTGTTGGCAGCTGGGGTATCTGTTGTTACTGAAGGGGATCTATTTTTGTGTGGTGGGGGAACTATTGATAATAAAGGATTTTCTTTCTACTATTGAGAGAGTTGTGTATTATCGATTGTTTCTGGCTGCTAAAGAGTCTATTGATGCTGGCTGCTGGGAGATCTGTTGTAGCTGCTGGGGGTCTTTTGTTTCTTGGGTAGTATTTTGTTTTGGGGGTCCATTGTTTCTGGAGGAATCTATTGTTGCTGTGGGGTCTATTGCTGCTGGCTGCAGGGATCTATTTTTCTGCGTTTCTTGTTATCATTAACAAATTCCATACAATTATTTAGCACCACAAAATGATTCTTGGCTCTATTCTCTAAAAGGAGCGGTACTGGGAGGTAAGTAGGGGGGCAGAGACAAGAAGTGACTAAAAAGCCCTGTATATATATATATGTGTGTGTGTGTGTGTGTTTCTATTGTCTTAACCACTTGCCCGCCTGAGGATTTACCCCCCCCCCCCTTCCTGACCAAGCCATTTTTTTGCATTACTTTAACTGATAATTGTGCAGTCATGCAACACTGCACCCAAATTAAACGTACGTCCTTTTTTCCCACAAATTGAGCTTTCTTTCAGTGGTATTTGATCGCCTGTGTGGTTTTTTATTTTTTGCGCAATAAAAAAAATAGACAATTTTGAGAAAAAACAATATTTTTAACTTTTTGCTATTAAACATGTCCAGTAAAAAATTTTAAAAATCACATTTCCTCATAAATTTAGGCCATAATGTATTCTGGTATTCTGCTACATGTCTTTGCTAAAAAAAAATCCCAATATGTGTAAATTAATTGGTTTACATGAAAGTTATAGCATTTACAAATGGCGATATAGCTACTGGAATTGTTTTTTTTTTTTTTTACTAATAATGGCGGTGATCAGCGACTTAGATCGGGGCTGGGGCTGACATTCTGACTCTGGGGGGAACTGACTTGGTGTCGCTGACATCCCCAGTGACAACAATATAGTGATCAGTGCTAAAAAAAGCACTGACACTGTACTAATGGCACTGGGCAGGAATGGGTTAACATGAGGAGCGATCAAAGGGTTAATTGTGTGCAGGAAGTGTTTTACTGGGCGGCGATGTGTGTGGGCTGTTAGTAAACAAAGCAGCCCTCCTCCCCGTCGGAGATCCTTGGTAATCACCGGGCGCAGGTGGGTAATCACTGGCCGGGACCCGGTGATTGACAGCCGCAAATGGCAGCGCAGGTAGGGCTCACGGCTCGCGTGTGCCCCCTACTCGGAAATGCAAAATCACGTGTATATACAGTCATGGCCGAAATTGTTGGCACCCTTGATATTTCTCCAGGAAATCATGTATTTCTCACGAAACGTATTGCATTAACACATGTTTTGCTATACACATGTTTATTCCCTTTGTGTGTATTGGGACAAAACAAAAAAAGGGAGGAAAGAAAGCAAATTCGACATAATGTCACACAAACCTCCAAAAATGGGCTGGACAAAAGTATTGGCACCCTTTCACAACTGCGGATAAATAAGAATGTTACAAGCATGTGATGCTCCTGTAAACTCACCTGGGGCAAGTAACAGGTGTGGGCAATATAGAAATCACACCTGAAAGCAGATAAAAAGGAGAGACGTTCACTTAACCTTTGCATTGTGTGTCTGTCTGTGCCACACTAAGCATGGACAACAGAAAGAGGAGACGAGAACTGTCTGAGGACCTGAGAACCAAAATTGTGGCAAAATATCAACAATCTCAAGGTTACAAGTCCATCTCCAGAGAACTAGATTTGCCTTTGTCCACAGTGCGCAACATTATCAAGAAGTTTGCAACCCATGGCACTGTAGCTAATCTCCCTGGTCGTGGACGGATGAGGAAAATTGATGAAAGATTGCAACGCAGAATAGTCCGGATGGTGGATAAGCAGCCCCAAACATGTTCCAAAGACATTCAAGCTGTCCTGCAGGCTCAGGGAGCATCAGTGTCAGCGCGAACTATCCGTCGACATTTAAATGAAATGAAACGCTATGGCAGGAGACCCAGGAGGACCCCACTGCTGACACAGAGACATAAAAAAGCAAGACTACAGTTTGCCAAAATGTACTTGAGTAAGCCAAAAGCCTTCTGGGAAAACGTCTTGTGGACAGATGAGACCAAGATAGAGCTTTTCGGTAAAGCACATCATTCTACTGTTTACCGAAAACGGAATGAGGCCTACAAAGAACAAAACACAGTACCTACGGTAAAATATGGTGGAGGTTCAATGATGTTTTGGGGTTGTTTTGCTGCCTCTGGCACTGGGTGCCTTGACTGTGTGCAAGGCATCATGAAATCTGAGGATTACCAAAGGATTTTGGGTCGCACTGTAGGGCCCAGTGTCAGAAAGCTGGGTTTGCGTCCAAGATCCTGGGTCTTCCAGCAGGACAATGACCCCAAACATACGTCAAAAAGCACTCAGAAATGGATGGCAAAGAAGCGCTGGAGAGTTCTGAAGTGGCCAGCAATGAGCCCAGATCTAAATCCCATTGAACACCTGTGGAGAGATCTTAAAATTGCTGTTGGGAAAAGGTGTCCTTCCAATAAGAGAGACCTGGAGCTGTTTGCAAAGGAAGAGTGGTCCAAAATTCCGGGTGAGAGGTGTCAGAAGCTTATTGATGGTTATAGGAAGCGACTGATTTCAGTTATGTTTTCCAAAGGGTGTGCAACCAAATATTAAGTTAAGGGTGCCAATACTTTTGTCCAGCCCATTTTTGGGGTTTTGTGTGACATTATGTCATATTTGCTTTTCTGCCTCTGTTTTATATTTGTTCCAATACATACAAAGGGAATAAACATGTGTATAGCAAAACATGTGTTAATGCAATACCTTTTTTGTGTGAAATACTTGATTTTCAGGAAAAATATCAAGGGTGCCAACAATTTCGGCCATGACTGTATATGTGATTTTGCACACCCCTGCTGCCCTGTAGCAGTATATCTGCTATAGGGCAGTGGGGATGTGGTTAAAGAGGTAATAAATCTAAAGGCAAAAACTTTTATATATTGAAATCAGAAAGTAGGGATTGTTTTCTTTTTAGGGCATTTTCCCTTCATTTTCACTTGGTGATCCAGCCAGTAAATCTGTTATTTGTTAATTTTCTTTCAAGTGGCACTTTAGTCAGAAAATGTTTGAGAAGTCCTGCTAGATCACTTCATGCTGGCCATTTTGCAGGTATAGCTGCTTAAAACATTAAAAAAAGTACCTACTGTATGCTGTTTAAAATCCAGTAATACACTGTCTCATTCTGCTTTGTACATGCTCATTTGCTCCTTATTTTTGGCACTGTGCCTAAAATCAGAGCAACTAGAGTCCGATCAGCTGACAGCTTTAAGATTTAGGCCCCTTTCACACTTGCAGACCATTCGTTTCATCAGTTCAGTAATATTTTTTTAAAGAAAAAATGATCAGTTTTTCCCATGCACTTAACCACTTGAGTCCTGGAGCCATTTTTCAATTTTTTTTACGTTTTTGGTTTACATGATTAAAAAATTATTTTAGGCCTGCAGATTAATTAAAATTATTTTCAAAAAACAAACACCTAGAGAATAAATTTGTGGTAGATCCAGTTTTTATGTCACATGATATTAGCGCAAGGGTTTAAGATATAAAAGATGAAGTTGCTCTGCGTAAATAGATACCCAACAAGCATTAAAATTGCGTGCGCCCATGAAACAATAAAAAAAGTCAATACCTTATATTTTCCATAGCTAATGCTTTAAAAGCCCCATGACCTGTAGGTCATCAGTTTACCAATATCCATAAGCTCTGGTGTTAAAATTATTGATTTCACTGTGGCATGCGTGGTGATAGGTAACATGTAGCACAATTGCCGTTTTTTACGTAGGCGCCTTAACGATTGCATTTTTTTCATGTAAGCCTGCATATATATGAGGGTGGAGAAGCTTCAAATTTTTTTACTTTTTATTACTTTTCATGTGTCTTTTAGGTGTTTATTTTTTTTTAACTTATGATTTTATTGCTATCACAGAAGGGACCAATAGTCCCCTATGTGGTAGCGTAAAAGTGACAGGTCCTCTTTGTGGGGGTGGGGGGGGTGCAGTGTGTGCAAGGAGGGGGCAGGAGAGGAACAGTGTATATATTGCGGGACAAGTGTATACAGATGGGCTCCTCCCCATCTGCAGTACACACAACCCCCCTCAGCCACTGCATTCAGTTTGCTGACAGCAGAGATGAGTCACTGGTTGTTAGAATGCCGGCAGGTGCCGGGTGCTAACAACCGATGCAATAAAAGATGCATAAACTGACTGTTTGTCCATTTATATGCGTTTATACTCCATTCCATTTTTTTTTACGGAACAAAAATAGGGTTCTGATCTGTTTAAAAAAAATGGATGTGGACGGATGCAAATGTAAATGGCTGATCATCCCTTTACATCTGTTTTTCCACAGAGATGCATTGATATCCATTTTTCATCTGTCAAAGGATGGATGAAAAACGGACAAATGGTCCGCAAGTGTGAACGAGGCCTTACTGTTGCTGAATGTGGAAGAAAGCAACAGGAATAACACAGTCTATGCTGAAGGAACACAAATTAGGGAGAGAGAAAAGAAAAGCATGAGAGGTGACAGGACACACTCTGCTGCCAGGGAGACATGAAAGAGTTAAACGTACAAGGAGAGTGACATCTTATTTCCCTGATTCTCTCTCCTTTCTCCCTCATAGGCAGTCTGTAAACGTCAGCACCGTAAAGCTTAGTCCATAGGGTTCAATATTGAGTTGGCCAACCCTTTGCTATTGACTGTGCAGTGCATACAGTTGGCAACCTCTGTGCACTGTGTTCTTCAGCATGCGCTCACCCCGTCCTGTCATTTTACGTGGCCTACCACTTCATGGCTGAGTTGCTGTTGTTCCCAGTTGCTTCCACTTTGTTACAATACCACTAACAGTTGACCGTGGAATATTTAGTAGCAAGGAAATCTCACAAATGGACTTATTGCACAGGTGGCAACCTTTCACGGTACCACGTTTGAATTCACTGAACTCCTGTGAGCGACCCATTCTTTCACAAATGTTTGTAGAAGCAGTCTGCATGCCTAGGTGCTTGATTTCATACACATGTAGCCATGGAGGTGATTGGAACATCTGAATGCAGTGATTTGGAGGGTTGTCCCAATACTATTGGCAGTGTATGTTCTTTTGCTAATGAACATTCATTGTTCTCAAACTGTTATGGGTAAAGTTTGCCTTTAACAAACTAATCTGTCCAGAAAAAGTTTCAGTTAGAGGTTGAGGCAAACCATTTAACACTGACAGAGGTGTGTTTTATGAAATTAGTGGGCCTGGGTGCAAGATGTTGGGCCCCATTGTTTCATTTAAAAAAAATGTGGTGTGCTTAGTATGCAATAGTGAAGAGCGGGCATCGTTTTCATTGTGCCAGAGGTGTTGCTAGGATTGTAAAAGACCTGGGGCACCTTTGAGTAATGTGACACACATAATGCACCACAGTGAACAGTAGGTATGGCCAAATTTTGTTAATGGTGAGAGGAGCTTAAAGGATGTGGCTTAATAGAACAATCTCCCCGGTATAATCCCCCCTGGTCGATCTGTCCCCCGGTATAATCCCCCAGGTCAGGCTGCCCCAGTATACTTTTTCCCCCCAGGTTAGTCTGTCCCACAGTACAATCTCCCTCAAGGTCAGTCTGTCCGCCAGTATAATCTTTTCCCCCTAGATCAATCTGCCCCAGTATAATTTTGTTTAATTTTTTATTTTTTTACAATGTTAATTTTAGAATTGTTAATTGATTTTTGGGGAGATTTGGAGGGGAGCTTTTGGTGAAACATCAGGGGTGTAAGAAAACCCCTGATGTCTCTTTTTTGAGATTGAGAAAGGGACTGGGGACAGACATAGAGTCCCCTTTCTATTTTTCTGCAACCTCACTGGCACTGCAGATGAATTAATAGAAGTCTCTTTACAAAGGTTCCTATTCATTTACAAACTGAAGCAAAATAAACACAGTTTACTATGCTTTAGTGATGAATGAACAGAGGAGCAATCTGTACCAATGGCTCACTGTGTTCATTAAGGAAGGGCAGGTAAACATGTTTAACAGACTCCCCTCCCCTATGCTCTCCATCCTGACATCGATCTTCGCCCACAACAGCAACTGGAACTAATGGGAGGAAGAGGAAGGGAAGCCAGCCAGCAGCGCTGCAGTGAGGGGGTGTTGGGTATTGGTGAGGAATGGCCCAGTATGGGGGAGGTGAAAGCATCGGGGGATCTTTTTACAGAGTTAAATCCCCCTGGGGAGCCACAGGGGACTGGGGCTATGGAGTGGGGGGTATATAAGAGCAGAAAGGGGCATATTAGAGGACAGGTGGAGTGGCAGCAGCACCTCCATGTGTACAATGTGTGAGGACACAGTGGGCTCTACCCTCCTCAGGGCCTGTGTGCACCGCACACATTGCACCCATGGATGATACGCCACTGCACCATAGTGACACTGAACTCTTCTGGTGACAGTATGTTAAAAAATATATATATTTTCATACTATCACCAGAGCAGTGTCACCACTGTGGTGGTGATCATACACAATGACTGGCTGCTCAGATATCATTGTATATCAGTGCAGCCAGCCATTGTCTCTGATCATTGCCACAGCAGTACAAACTGGTGCAGCCAGTCACAGTGTCCCCAGTCACTGACACATTAGTTCCAGTTTTACCATAAGACCTTGTTCACATGTGCGGTACTCTCAGAAGAGCATTCCACATTTGGATTTCTTCAGAGGGCATTTGACAGGAAGTGAGAAGGTGTTGTATCTCCTCCTCTCTACTTGCTTTAAACCCTTAGACCCTGCACGAGTGCCCCCATTCACTTTAATGGATCATGATGGGTGGGGTTTACACCACCAAAAGCGACAGAGGTATAATTCCAGCCATGGCTGCAAAGCAAAGCATGTATACCAGACCAGTGTAAGCAAGCAATGGTGTTCCTGATCACCCCCCACCACAATTCGCAGTGTCACCAGACTAGTGTAAGCCATCAACAGTGTTCCTTACTGCGGCCACACTAGTGACAGTGTCACCAGAGCCAATTCAGCCATCAAAAGTGTCCCTTATCACTACCATATCAGTACAGTGTCACCAGAGCCAGTGAAGCCAATAACAGTGTTCCTGATTAAAGCCACACCAGTGCAGTGTTGCCTCTGCCTGCCACCTGTACTAACCCTGGCATGTTGATTGACCACATTTCTGTCTGCTACCTGAACCAATCGTTTGCATGTTAGCTGACCATGTCTCTGTCTGCTGCCTGAACTGACTCATTTGCAAATTCCACTGACTATGTTCCTCTGAGGCACCAGTCTCAGCCATCCCATGTGGACAACTGAACTCCTGGAACCACGGGAACTCTTTTGTTCTTCTTTTCTTCAGCCCCCTGTACTTGCTGGTGAATGAACATGGCATTCCTGGGGGCAGCCATGTACCAGTAGGTTAGGCTTGCTTGGCTTTTAGGAATGGGAACTGCTATAGGTGATGCTACACTAAGCTATATTCCCTGACCACACATACAGAGGTGACCATTACACTACACTGCTTTTGATAAACTTGGTTGATCTTTGTGATACACAAGATACAATATCTGGTACATATTGAATCCAAACACTGAAAAAGTTTCAAACATGTAGTGTCGTCTTGTTCAGGAGAAATCTCAGAAGGTGTTTTGGGATGAAATTCTAAGTAAGCCCATGCTGTGTGTGAAAAATATCTTATTAAATTGACAACTTTGTGTAAAAATTATTTTTAATTTTCTTTCCACATTTTCCAAAAAGTGGTGGAAAAAAATTGAAGTCTTAAAAAGATGTGCCATCCCTCTTGGGGTGTTTGCTTCCAAAATGTGGTCATTTTGTTGTTTTTTTACTGTCCTGATGCACAAGACCTACAGATATATGATAGGTAGTCCAGAAATTAGATGCCCCTAGAAATCCTGAAGATGCTTCTTGGAGTTTGGGCCTCTCTATGGTATTGCCATACTTGAGAAGAGTAGCAGAATGAGTTTTGTGGTGTACTTCAAAGTATACCTGTGCTGTGTGTTAGAAATATTATTATTATTATTTTACAGTATTTGTATAGCGCCAAAAAGTTTGCTCAGCGCTGTACATTACAGTGGGGGACAGTACATGAGACAATACAGTAACAATACAATACACAAGGGGTTTGAGGGCCCTGCTCTTTGGAGCTTACAATCTAGGAGGGAGGGGATAGTGGTACAGGAGGAAGTGGCTGTGGGGGATGGAGTGGTAGGAGGAGCAGAGGGGATCAGCTGTTAGGTGAGGGCGGGGTAGGCTTCCCTGAAGAGATGGGTTTTCAGGGTGCACCTAAAGATGAGGAGGGTAGGTGACAGTCTGATGGATTAGGGTAGTGAGTTCCAGAGGATGGAGGAAGTCCTGGAGAAGTCTTGGAATCGGGCATGGGAGGAGGAGACTAGGGAGCTACAGAGTAGGAGGTCTAGTGAGGAGCGAAGCGTACGTGTTGGGTGGTCTTTGAATATCAGGTGGGTGAGGTAGTTTGGGGCAGTGTTATGGATAGCTTTTTACGTCAATGTTAGTAGTTTGAATTTTATGCATTGGGCAATTGGATGCCAGTGGAGGGAATGACAGAGGGGGGTGGCAGATACGGAGCGGTTGGTAAGGTGGATGAGTCTGGCCGCTGAGTTCAGGATAGACTGAAGCGGGGATAGTCTGTGATGAGGTAAGCTGGTGAGGAGGGAGTTGCAGTAGTCGAGTCGTGAGATAATAAGGGAGCGAATGAGTTGTTTAGTATTGTCTGGGGTTAGGAACAAACGTATTTTGGAGATGTTGCGGAGGTGGAGCCTGCATAAATTTGCCAGCGATTGGACATGGGGTTGGAAGGACAGATTGGAGTCTAGAGTGGCACCTAGGACTTTGGCTTGCGGGGTGGGACTGATTGTGTCATTATTGGTCGTGATGGAGAGGATGGAGGGGGGGGGTGCGGGCTGGGAGGAAAACTAGGAGCTCGGTTTTGGAAAGGTTTAATTTGAGGAGGTGGAGTGAAAAAAGGAGGAGGAGGGGGTGGTCAACTGTGTCGAAGGCCGCGGAGAGGTCGAGGAGTAGGAGGACTGAATAGTGGCCATTAGCTTTGGCGGTTAGCAGGTCATTGGTGATTTTGAGAAGGGCGGTTTCGGTGGAGTGTAGGGGATGGAAGCCAGACTGTAGGGGATCAAGGAGGTTGTTGTTGTTGAGGTGGGAGCTTAGGCGATTATAGACTAAGCGCTCAAGGAGTTTGGATGTAAATGGCAGCAGGGAGATGGGTCTAAGGTTGTTCAGGTCGGTGGGGTCCAGGGAGGCTTTTTTGAGTATGGGAGTGATATGCACGTGCTTTAGGGGGGAGGGGAATATGCCAGTAGAGAGGGAGGGATTGAAGATGTGGGTGAGAAAGCGTAGGATGGAGGAGGATGGTGACCGGAGGAGTTGTGTGGGGACAGGGTCAAGGGGGCAGGTGGTGAGGCGGGCAGCTGAAAAGACCTTAGTGACCTCTTCAGTGGTAGCAAGGCTGAAGGAGTGGAGTGTTGGGGGGGTATTAGTGTGCGGGATGTTAGGTGTGGTGGGGGTCAGGGCAGTTGCGAGGTCAGAGGAGGAGAGTGTTGGGGGGGTTATCGTGGGAGGGAGGCTAGGTGGGGTGGAAAATTGAGCATTGGCGATGTCCTTACGAATTGCATCAATCTTGTTTTGGAAGTGGATAGCAATCTCGTGGGCGTACTGGGTGGAGTGAGGTACTGGGTGGAGGTGGGGGGGAGAGTAAGGAGTTAAAAGTGGAGAAGAGCCGGTGAGGACTGGAGGAGAGGGTATTGATGAGGGTTACAAAGTAGGCTTGTTTGGCAGCGTGGAGGGAGGAGGTGTAGGTGAGGAAGGCGGATTTGTAAAGGGTAAACGCTTGGGGGGATTTTACGCCATAATCGCTCCAGCGCACGACTGCGTCGTTTAAGATTTTTGGTGTGGTCATTCTGCCAGGGTTGAAGCAGTCGGGGTCTAATGCTATGTGTGGTTAGGGGTGCTAAGGAGTCTAGGGCAGCTGACAGCAAGTTGTTATAAGCAGTAGTGGCCAGGTCAGGGCAGGACAGTGGAAGGATACTGTCGTAAAGTCGGTGAGCTGCAGAGTGGAGAGGGGCAGGGTTCAGGTTGCGGAGGTTTCGGCTGGTGATGGTTTGACATTTGGGGGGGAGGTGTTTGAGGACGAGGAGACAGAGAATGTAATGAGGTTGTGGTCAGAGAGAGGGAAGAGGGTGTTTGTAAGGTTGTGGGGGGTGCAGAGATGAGAGAAAACAAGGTCCAGGGTGTTCCCGTCGGAGTGGGTGGAGGACTGTGTACACTGTGTGAGTGCAAAAGAAGAGGTTAGGTGGAGGAGTTGGGATGTAGCCAGGTTATTGACGTTGAAAGGGATATTGAAGTCTCCGAGGATGATGGTGGGTAGCTCAGAGGAGAGGAAGAAGGGTAGCCAGGTGGAGAAATCGTCAAGGAAGCCGGATGCAATCCTCAGAGGGGTGGGAGAGAATAGCCGGATGTAGTGGGCCTCAAAGGAGGAGAAGGATAGAGAGGGGGGGTTTGGGAGGGCCTGGAAGGTGCTCAGCGGTGACAAGAGTATGCCGACCCCACCACCTCTACAACCGCTCGGTCTGGGTGAATGGGTCCAGACGAGACCTCCATAGGAGAGTGCCGCAGGGGAGGTAGAGTCAGTGGCTTGGATCCAGGTTACGGTAACTGCTAGCAGGTTGAGGGAGTGGGGGATAAAGAGGTCATGAATGGCGGTGAGCTTGTTGCAAACCGAATGGGCGTTAATATCTTATTAATTGACAACTTTGTGTAAGAAATGTCCTTCTTCAGACTCACTATGCCCTTCAGAAAATACCTTGGGGTGTTTGATTTCCAAAATGTGGTCATTTTGTGAGTGTTTCTTCTGTCCTGGCACTTTAGAGACTTAAAAAATAGAACAAGTAGTCTGGAAATTAGATGTGTAATTTATGCTATAAATTACAACTAAAATTATAAAATTACAACTTTATGAAAAAAAAACAGATTTTATTTAATTTTTTAATTTTCAAAAAAATTATTTGTTAAAACTCACCATGTCTCTTACTAAATGCTGTACCTTGGACTGCCTATGTTTAAAAACGGGTAATATTGGGAGTATTTGTTCTGTGCTGACATGTTAGGGACTCAAAAATGAGTCAGAACTCAGAACTGATCAATTTATATTTATATCATGGTTTGTAGACTAAATAATTTAAACCCATTTTTTTTTTTTTTACCAAAGATATACTGTACATACCAACCAAATTTTGGAATACATTTATGTAGAAATAATATTTCTTTGCAAAGTTTTATAACAGTAAAATTGTGTTTTTATTTACAAAATGTTCTGTCTTTTTTCCTTTATATATATAAAAAAATAGTAGTGATTAAATCAACTTATTTAATGAATGAGTGCTTGTCATTCATAGTTTGACAGTGCTGAAAATTGAAAAATGGCTTGGGCAGGAAGGGGGATGAAACAGTCTGATCTTTAAGTGGTTAAAGTAGAACCATAACAGCTTGATAAAAAAATAATGTTTTTATAGCATGAGCATGCATTCCACATTAATAATTATGCTACCAAAATTAGTGTGTGCTGTTAATTGCAATCAGCCATGTTCTTGTTTCTTGTTCCTCGCTGAAGACTGCCATTTTGCTGAAGCACAGACCCCCTGAGCAGCAGTAAATATTTAAGCTGTAAGCAGATCAGCCTTTAGTGGCTTTGCTGTGTGTCTCAGAGCTAGAAAAAAGAGAGCAAATAAGCATGGGCAGAGCTGGGTGAGACAGTAGGGTTGATTTACTAAAGGCAAATATACTGTGTACTGCAACTGCAGTTGCTTTAGATCTGAGGGAAAGCTCTGAAATGAGGAGAAGCTCTGCTGATTTCTTTCATCCAATCATATGCAAGCAAAAATGCTGTTTTTTTTATCCTTTCATGTTCCCCTCAGATCTAGAACAACTGTACTTTCTCTGCACTTGCAGTGCACAGCCTATTTGCCTTTATTAAATCAACCCCATAGTATTAATGGATTATAAACAGTATATGCACTTATTTTTAATGTTTTACATAGCTACTGTATACCTGCAAAAGGGGCCAGCCTGAAGCCTTAGTTTTCTGACTAAAGCTAAAATATATTACATTTCAATTTTGGGGTATAATACCACTTTAAGCACTCTATTATCCTTTCTATGGTCTTGTTTTTTAAATGAAGTATCCAGTGAAAGATGAGGGAAAGACAGTGAGCTGAGTTGAAGATCAAAGAGAACAATTGTTCAATGTGCAAGTAATGTATATTAAAGGTTATGAGCGTTCAATAATTTTCATGTCCTCAAAAACAGACTAGGATGCAGAAGTTGCTAGCTGGGAGTTATTCAGCTAGGCTTCTAGAGGGATCCAAATGGCCTACAGGTATTACAATAATATTACTGCACATTTTGCAGAGCTGCACAATTCTTTGATATCTACTTGGGCCCCTTGACTGCGTAGACTATTTTGTTGAAAAGATGCACTTAACCTTTAAAATATATTTTGACTTTATTTGAACTGTCCTTGGCAAACATTATCTGTTGTGCACACTGACCTGAATACTTTTTTTTTAAGTAAGAACCCAACTTTTAAAGTGGTAGTAAACTCTACTTCAATAGTTTTCCCTATATAAAGCAGTCTGAACTAACTTACATGTTAGTGTCTTTTATAGCATCCCAATCTTTTAGGAGAAATCAATTAATATTTACTGCAGTGATCTCACCAGCGCATGTGCATTTTTCCCCCCTTTGACGGCACGCTCAGTGTGCCATCAGTCTATTCATCCTGTTTCTGTGCCTTGTCATTAGCCTTCATGGCATTGCATTGCAGATTGGTGACCCATTGAGAATCTTCTGAAACACCCCATGCAGGGACAGACTGACCATTCGGGCTCTCAGGCACTGCCCGAGGGCCCGGGGTCAATAGGGGGCCCCATTAGATGCCCCTGATACCTTTTCATAGTCTTTTTTGGGTGTGGTTTGAGTGTGGATGAGGACACAGGGGCCTCATGATCGCCTACTGCCCTGGAGCCCCATGAGTTGTCAGTCCACCCCTGACCCCATGTGACTTGCTATGTCACAGGGTGTGTTAACAACGGCGCTACTTGATTTGAATATATGGGGTTAGGGTCACCATAGTAACTGTGTATGAAAACAAGGCTTTGGCAATGTCTACTGCGCATGCGCGAGATTACAGTCCTAACAAAGGAGAAAGGACGGAAGTATTCTGCGGGGTGGAAGCTGCAGTCAGAAGCTAAGATGGCACTGTGGTTGCTGGGATACATTAAAAAGAAAAAAAACACTGGAAAAGAAGTAAGAAACACAATACGAGGATAATTTGGTTTGTAGTGTGTTTGAAAAGCTGTGAAGTAGTGGCATTATGGTTTGTATGGCGGAGTTTACTACCGCTTTAACTTACAAGTTCACAAGCAAATTATTAAACTGCATTGTTCTCTGCATGTAAAAAAACTGTTACTTTTTACAAGAGGGAATGACAGTTTGTTTTGCAATTCAAATGAAAAGCAGGTTTACAGCGTTACATCGCCAGCTAAAAAATGCGGTTGTAAAAACAATGTCAAGGCAAATATTTTGCAGAATTACAGAGCAATGCACCTCAATGCTTCCAGGATAAACAAAGAGTGGAATGCCTTGTGTTAGGGCGCAAGCAATATTCTGGTTAATGCTACAGTTTGAAATCTGCCAGCTTTATCTGATGCTAAGATACTATGCTTTCTTTGTACACTATATGTGTTTTTTCTTTCGGAGAAGGGGCTTATGAAGTCAGTTTAAATTAATCCTTTTACTCTTAAATAATGGTTTTGCTGGTTTCAAAAAGTTTTTTAATACATATCTTTTACATTCTCTTCTTGTCTAGATAATCACATTTCATAGACTGATGAAAGCCCCTGTGTTTCACAAACCTCCAGACTAGATTATACCAATTCAAACTCTTCAAACTGTTCTGAATTCTTACGAGTCCTCTTCAATCTTGTGTCCTACATGACTGGTATATGTACACTTATTCAGCTTTCAAACTAGGCATTTTGCCCTAGAACAGATTACAGATCTAATCTCTGAATCCATAATTTTATAATAATGAAGGTGCAAAAGTAGTAAAATAAAACAGACCAGTATATGATCTACAGAGTTTAAAGTGATATTAAAGCCTCAATTTTTTTAAATTGTGAACTAATAAACACATCATACTTATCTGCTATGTGCAATGGTTTTGCACAGAAGCAGCCCTAATCGTCCTCTTCTTGGGTCCCCCACCAGCACTTCAGGCCCCTTCCTCTTGCCGAGTGCCCCAAGAGCAAGCTGCCTGCTCTAGGGGGATTCATGCATGCTCGCTCCTGAGCTGTCTCTGTGTGTCTATGGGAAACACACAGCATGGGTCAGTCTCACTCCATCCTCACTGGCTCTGATTGACAGCAGTGGGAGCATCTGGCTCCAACTGTTGTGTCTCAGCCAATGGGAAGGAAGAACTGCTGCTCTAATGCACACTTCTAGATTGAGATCAGTCTCAGTTAAGTATTGGGGGGGTTGAGGGGGGAGTTGCATACTGAAGATTTTTTACCTTCATGCATAGAACTGACCACAGTGGTTCTCCTGATTAGTGTGGTCAGTTTTTAATAGGAAAGCAGAGGAACATCAGGGATTTCACACAAAGGAAGCAATACAAAGAGAACAGGATACTTTCATATAAGTACATGGTACAGCAGGCAGATATCAGGAATATGAAATGTTGGGTTTAAATATTTTTTAAGGGGCTAAATCCACTTTTTAGCAAAAATGCCTAGGGAGACAGGATCCTGTGTAACACACTATGCAGTTTGGTAAAGTGTTGTTTAATGTGTCATACCTGTAGACCATTTTTTCACTCACTGTCACAGCAAAACCGAGGCCGGACCAATGACAGAAGGAAGAGGCAATGCGTGCTCAAGCTTCTCTAGGGCTTTGCTGCTGACATTCCCATATTCAAATATCAGTGTGTTTGAGGTGCACTCTCTTCTTATCTACATTGAAGCCCTATAGAAGAAGCCAGTGTGCATGCCTGCCCTATTCCCTGAGTTAAAACAACAATCCAGGCAGAATAACCTACAGGTGTGACATTTATATTATAGGGGCCTTGTTTGCACAGCTTATTTTGTTAAAAAGGTGAGTAGCCTTTAAATTGGAACAAGGGTTAAACTTTCAAATCTAATACGTGATGTGGGGTGCTCATAGCAATAAGACATAGATCTCTGTTTTTCCAAATACCCCATGAAACATTTTGTAAAAAAGATGTTGATCATGAAGACAGTACCATTGGATAGTCCAAATGGAAAAGGAAATTGTGGTGTTACAAACCCCCACTCAGTGAATGCAGGATAAGCTTTAGTTGTCTAGGCCAGGATATACAATGTACATACTGCTGAGTGTCATGGAAAGAGAGGATATACAATGTACATACCGCTGAGTGTCATGGAAAGAGAGGAAGTCTGACACCAATGCAACGTGAGATAAAACAGCTTAACCTTAATTAGCAATCCATAAAATAGTCCACCATGCAAAGGGATTGCTGCCAGACTTCCACTCTTTCCAATACCATTGGATAGGCGTTTCCTTTGAAAAAGTGACAATGCACTGGAATTACTGCAGTGTTGTCACACTTGCTGATGTTGACACCATTAAGAGCCTTATTAGTAAATAGCCACTCCTAGCTCCACTCACAGTCTTTTGAATTGAAAGCCCTTTGCTCCATCTGCAGCAGCTTATGTAAAAACCCTGCTCAGTCACTACCACCCCATCCAGTACTGTCTAACAGAGGCACAAGAAATTAAGCTTCCCAGCTGCATGTACCATTTAAAAAGAGATTTATCTATTTTTTTGCTAAAATTTTACATGGCAGGCTATCTCTAAGAAGATTAAAAAAATAAAGGGACTAACAGTACTCTCACATAATGTAAAGTACGTGTCAGATAACCTTCTGGTTATGTGAGTACAGCAGTACAGTAGTCTTTTTAAGTTTATCAAAGTCTATCATAATCTTTGTAAATCATTTTTTATGAAAATATACATAAGCAGAACACACTAAATAACTTATATAGAGTTTGGAGAGGTAGGGAGGGTTACAAAATTAACATTTTCAGGAAACATCAAAATTCAAACATCTTTAGTTGCTTTTTTTTCTCAGCCTACTGATCATGTTCGCTTGTTGAACTTTTGATTATGATTATTTTTCATCACATGCTCTGCATGAATTGTGGAGGCTTGTAATAGGCTTACGCTCATAGTGACAAGATACTATTAAGCCACTGGAAAAATCTTGGTTCACCACACCCTTTACATTTTTCCTGTTTGTTTTTGATTATTTACAATATATGACCAAATATTTGTGAAATCTATCCATCCTATGGATTGGTTCTGTTAACCCTCTAAATATAGAACAATGGTCTCCATGACATAGCATACAAAAATACCATTTTGTCAATTCTGTGAATGCAAAATGGATTTCTACTATCATTGGTGGATCTGTCAAAATCTCCAGGCTGCCCAGCCTGTTAGGGAATGTTTCTAATAATGCGTGCAGTACTTTGAACAGTTTTCTGAGTCACGCTAGGGAGGGCATTTCTGGTCATGCTGAGATCTGACAAGGAAAATGTTGGTTTTCAGGAGGGAATTGAATGGCATGTGGATAAAGATCATACGGCTGGCAAGCTTTAAGAAATGGCCAACCTCTGGTATCATCTCCCTCCCACAAATGGCAAGAGCAAGCTGCTTCTACCTGGGGCCTGGGTATAGGGCTTCTGCTGTGAGAGCATCCTGTGGAGCTGGATGATGAGTATTTCTCCTTCTGTTCCTTCTTGCTGAGCAGAAATATGGGCAAGGTATCCCTGACAGGAGCCAAAGACACTGTGGATGGACAGATCCTGGATTATCTGCATACTGCGTGGGAATGAGGATGATGACTGGCAGGCTGTGCACCCCAAGCTATTGGAGGAGAATTAGAGATTGAAAACCTTCCACAACAATACAATTCCAATACACTAGCTTCTGCTACATGGGTGTGACCTGAGGGTACTTAACCTGACTTGGGAGGAGGGCTTTGCAACTGTCACCCATCCATAAAATAGTGGTGTGCTATGCAGTATTGGTGTCTACCATATGAGGGTCAATATTGTTATACTTTGCTTTACTAACTGCAACCTTTTTGAGCAAATAATAGTTATTAGTTATTTCATATTGCATGGAACATAATGGTCACACCCACCATTATGCAAAACACCCACCCACTACTCTGTCCCCATTGTTACGTATTATGATTTTCAGATGTTCTCAGTATTGCTACTGATAAAATCTAGTGGCACAGGACAACTAGCCAGAAAATAACTGTATTGCCAGTGAGATGTGGTGCTGGGAAACTAGTCTGCTCAATTCCTTCTCGTTGCCAATGTGGATATCTGTTAGTACAAGTTCATGTGCTTCATAAAGCAAAATTAAGAATATTCAGTGAAAGTTTGAAAGCCAATCCAGACAAGAACTAGTGAAAAAAGAGTTCAGGAGAATCGATAATCAAACCTTTATTCTAGTCCATACCCTTCTGAATCTCTTAAGGCATAGACATTTGATATGGACATTTAAAAAATATCTAAAATTCTGTTGTCATGTGACAGTATCAATGGAACATGGAGGAGATAACACTCTGCAAAGATATGAGATTCTTTGTTTTCAGAAGAACAAAATAGGTTAGTAGTGACAGTTGCATTACCTTTCTCCATCCACCATGTAATTTGCTTACACACATAAAGGGTATAAGCTGTTTCAAATCTTAGGGGTTACAGATACTGATCATCACTTAGGAGGGTTATTGAGGAATTTACACATGATTTGCAGATAGTAAACAGTGGCACACTTTACACCCACACATGTGTCAGGAAGATAACATTTATTTAGTAGTTTTGTTTATAAAATGTGATTTTCAAATTCATAATGAAAGAAAAACGAATGTGCACTGAAAGGTTGTGTTTTCTGTCCACTGAGTCAGTTACTAAAAACTATTATATAAATCCCAAACTTTCTGCTTTCCTCTGAAGCTAACATGGTAGAAAACTCTGCTGCTAATTAGGAAAATAAATAATTGACATTCTATTAATTGTCTAAAAGCTACAGACCTAGTCTTTCAGTATGTTTGGTTCTGCACAATTTTCAACCTTATTTATGTACAGCAGCAGAAAATCAGAAGCCAGTACATTCTAATAAAAAATAACTTTACTCTATGTGATTGCTTTAAAGGGGTCTAACGAGATTGCTGAAAATAATAATGGAATATAGGGAAAATTATCCATCAACACTAAGCAACAAGGACACAATAAAAGATAAATAAAAGAAGGCAATCATTAAGGTAAGTTATTTTATTTTTATGGTAACATACTGTACAACCAAATTCACAAATAAGAATGAGGATAGGTAAATTTCTATTTTTTTGTGTTGGTTTTCAGTCAGTTTAGATAACATGTACGAGAGAATTTAGCCTCTTCTCTAGCTGGGGACCCCCCTAAATAATGCTGCCCACTCCCCCATAACTAATCACTGTAGAAATGAAAAAGATATAGCAAAAAGCCCATTTACGCAGTGTGGTTATGGGACATGCCAGGTACCGAGTATTTTCGTTTTTAGATTGCCGAGTGAGAGGGTCCTTCTTTGTGTGCCTATGTGGCTGCCTCGGTGACGTGGACTTCTTTTTGGCTGTCCAGCAGCAGAAGCCTCTGACGCTTCAGAGAACTGCAGTGGCTTCATGTCTCACAATGAGTGGACTCCTTTGCCAGGGGCATAGACTTCAGTGCTGCTTCATTAGCTATCGGTACTTTGAACACATTACTTAAAGGGCACATTGGTAAATTGTTTTGAAATGTGTAGGCATTTGGGATGTCATCTTGATACTGATCCTGACTTTACTTTCTAACTAGTCATTGACCTGGAACAAGTATGCAGGATGGGAGCTTGGTTTATTTTATTTTAGTGAAGACAAAACCAGGATAACCACCTTGAAGTTTGTACTTTTAAAAGTAATTCATCAATGGCAGGTCCTAATATTTCTGTTCCTGTGGGTTCACTTTCAAATTCTGACACTCTAGTTGCAGGATGTAGGGGATTACTTCATCTTTTTGAAATATCAAGCCTGAAGTGATAATATGGAAAGTGGAATGTAGGTATTACCCAGAATGCCATTAACAATTGTCACCTCTAATAAATCAATGGAAATACAGTGTGAATGCAATCAAAATCAAAACATCCAGGACCATGAGATGTGCTTTGATGTGTCTAACAATCACATGGATAACTGGATTGCATGCTTGGTAGCATTATGTGTTCTCCAATGTCAAATACTACTACACTGTAGCGGAAAAACAGAAAACATGTTGGAGAAACACTGCAGCATGTTTGTTTTTTGTTTTGTTTGTTTTTTTTGTGGGGGGGGGGGGGGGGTAGAAAATACATAGGCGTGTACATAGACTTACAGAGCTCTCTATTTGGTTTTAAATAGTTTATGTAAATCAACATGACTTCCATGGATGGAGACTAATACATTTGTTCATTTTTCATACCTGAAATTAAATAAAACACAAGATATCTACTGCACCCTATTGTCAGGAGTCTGCACAGGAGATGACCAGATATATGCAGCTACACCAAGAAACTGAGACCAGACCATACATACACTATTTTGCCAAAAGTATTGGGATGCCTGCTTTTGGCAAAATACATGCACATGATCTTTAATGGCATCCCAGTCTTAGTATGTAGGGTTCAATATTGAGTTGACCCGCCCTTTGCAACTATAACAGCTTCAACTCTTTTGGGAAGGTTGTCCAAAAAGTTTAGGAGTGTGTCTATGGGAATGTTTGACCATTCTTCCAGAAACACATTTGTGGCACTGATGTCAGATGAGAAGGCCTGGCTCGCAGTCTCCGCTCTAATTCATCTCAAAGATGTTCTATCGGGTTGAGGTCAGGACTCTATGCAGACCTGTCAAGTTCCTCCAAACCAAACTCACTCATCCATGTCTTTATGGACCTTTCTTTGTGCACTGTCATGTTGGAACAGGAAGGGACCAACCCCAAACTGTTCCCACAAAGTTGGAAGCATGAAATTGTCCAAAATGACTTGGTATGTTGACGTCTTAAGAGCTCCCTTCACTGGAACTAAGGGGCCAAGCCCAAAATTTGAAAAACTACCCCACACCACAATCCCCCCTCCACCAACATTTACACTTGGCACAATGCAGTCAGGCAAGTATCGTTTTCCTGGCAACATCCAAACCCAGACACGTCCATTAGATTGCCAGTCAGAGAAGCATAATTTGTCACTTCAGAGAACGCGTCTCCACTGTTCTAGAGTCCAGTGGTGGCATGCTTTACATCACTGCATCCGACTCTTTGCATTGCACTTGGTGATGTAAGGCTTGGATGTAGCTGCTCGGCCATGTCAACCCATTCCATGAAGCTCTCTATGCACTGTTGTTGTGCTAAGCTGAAGGCCATACAAAGTGTGGAGGTCTTTAGCTATTTACTCTGCAGACAGTTGGCGACTTCTGCGCACTCCAGGCAAACGCTAAATCCATAACTAAAATACAAAAATGTGAACTGTTTTACCACCAAATAATTTTAAGTTTTGTTCAACTAGTGTTGAGATCCAGACATTCTTGCCAGACAGCATTTTCAGGTCTTGGACTTTTCAGCACACTACAGTGCAGTTAAGCGATACAGTCTGGTAATAGACCCACCCCGGCCTTTGATTGGACATTTAAAACACTAGCAGCACATTCTCAGGATTTCTGCACACTTCCTTCCCATAAGCAAGTTTTCTTCAAAACTACAAAGCTCTGACTGGCCTAGAGTGTCATTCCAACTTCTGAGCGCTGCTTTGTAGGGGACTGATTACAAAAGTTTGACAATTATACTAGTACTACTGTACATAAACATATTAAAGCTGTCCTCCAAATGTAAAAATCAAATGCAAAATTACATATAAGAGAACTGCTGTGCTTACTATACAGTATATATGTAATTTTGTCCATTCCATCCATGGATTTATAGAATATTGGTAGACAGCACATCCATTAACACCCTAAGTCCCCACTAACACATTAAGTCCCCTAGTGCACTCTATCATGATTTTATTCACATCAACCATTGAATATATTTGATGTTCTTAACCATTAAATGTTCATCTCACTTGAAGGCCTTTCTGAAACGTTTGTCTCAGCCACTCCTCAGTACACATTCAAGAATTTACCATTTGGTGAGTACTTCATTTGTTGCTATTAGAGAGTTAGCAGCCTAGGAACAGAACAGATATGCTTTTGTAAAGGAAAAAATAATTTTACATTTTCGTTTTAGATCTATCAAAACCAGCTTTCACTTTTATCAGTTCAGCGCTACACACATATCAGACATTTAGATCTCACTATTGTTATTGCGGACTCCTTCAGTGACCAAAAAGATGGCCACTTTTAAAGTTCAGTATCTCTTATCTCCATTGAAACTGCAAAGGAATACTGAGAGTCCTTTATAGGAAAGCCAGTGACACTGCTACTGTACATCAGGCTGTACTTTCTCTGCAAATGCATTGGGCAATGCAAAGGACTGTGCAAACTTTGCTAAGTACTTTTCACTTGTAACACCATTGATTTTTCTTTTTGTCTGTTTTGTCATTTTTGTTTGTTATGTTTTCTAGCACGGTTTTTCTTTTCTTTTTATTAAAACAATTTCTAAATCATTAGGCCGAATCTCTGAAATTCAGAAAAAAAGAATATATATCTCATTGAAGATAACTATCATATTTAACCCTGTTTCTTCCCTTCTAAGTGTGGTAACAAGTGCCACAAACATTTTTTAAAGGTTGTAATTGCTACAGTGGATGCTGTGAGTGGTGCATGTTTCAGTTAAACATGGGTGGTGCCTATCATTTGACTACGTACAAGATTAATTGTGGAGGTAACCTGCCATAGTGATGTTCACTTTTGGTATGCTGGTGCTTATATTGTTGTCCCATAAGTTGGAAAATCTTTACACGGAGCGAGGCTGAGGGTGCAATGCATCCCAGCCACCTCCCTTCCCCAGCTTTTGACTGGGAAATGAAGGAGCGGTGGCAGACTTCTCTCTTTTACTGTATTAGAGTTTTGATTCTCCTACTTCTAATCCACGTTTTACTATACAGGGCATTACAAGAGAGTGATATATTGCGAGAGTCAGATATTTAAAACCACATTTGATGTTTTTATTGAATACAAAACTGCATTAAAGAGGGGTTTTTTTACCTCTGCTCTGAGTTTAATGTCTGATTTAATGAGACTAATTGAGCAAAGTCAAAGGTTTTCTTTAGTCTAGTCTACACCCGCCTAAGCTTTTACCTCAACGACAACAACCTCCTCGATCCCCTACAGTCCGGCTTCCGTCCCCTACACTCCACCGAAACTGCCTTACTCAAACTCTCCAACGACCTGCTAACCGCCAAAGCTAATGGCCACTATTCAGTGCTCCTACTCTTTGACCTCTCTGCGGCCTTCGACACAGTCGACCACCCCCTCCTCCTCAAAAAACTACACTCCCTCGGCCTCAGAGATTCTGCTCTCTCCTGGCTCTCATCCTACCTGTCACAACGCTCTTTCAGCGTTACCTATAATGCTACCACCTCCCCCTCACTCCCCCTCTCTGTTGGAGTCCCTCAAGGCTCCGTCCTCGGGCCCCTTCTCTTCTCCATCTACACCTCCTCCCTTGGCCAACTCATGCACTCTCACGGCTTCAACTACCACCTCTATGCCGACAACACACAAATCTATCTCTCAACCCCCCACCTCACCCCCTCGGTCTCCACCCGAATCACACACCTACTGAGCGACATATCAGACTGGATGTCGCTCCACTTCCTTAAACTGAAGCTCTCCAAAACCGAGTTTCTTGTCTTCCCCCCAGCCCGGACACCACCCCCCATTGACTTCTCCATCATATCCAACAACGCCACCATCAAACCCGCCCCGCAGGCCAGAGTACTTGGTGTCATTCCGGACTCCAACCTATCCTTCCAGCCCCAAGTCCAATCTTTACCAAACTCGTGCAGACTCCACCTTCGCAACATCGCCAAAATATGCACGTTCCTAACCCCAGAAACCACTAAACAGCTCATCCACTCCCTCATCGTATCACGACTCGACTACTGCAACTCCCTCCTCACTGGCCTGCCTCGCTGCTGGCTATCCCCGCTTCAGTCGATCCTGAATATGGCTGTCAGACTCATTCACCTTTCCAACCGCTCCATTTCCGCCACCCCCCTCTGCCAATCCCTCCACTGGCTTCCGATTGCGCAACGGATCAAATTAAAATCCTAACACTGACGTACAAAGCCTTCCAACACACTGCCCCGAACTACATCACTGACCTAATATCCAAGTACCGCCCAGCATGCACACTCCGCTCCTCACAAGACCTCCTTCTCTCTAGTTCCCTGGTCTCCTCCTCCCATGCCCGCCTCCAGGACTTCTCCAGGGTGTCACCCATCCTCTGGAACTTCCTGCCCCAGCCCATCAGATTATCACCTACTCTCCTCTCCTTTAGGCGCACCCTGAAAACCCATCTCTTCAGGGAAGCCTACCCCACCCGCTGCTAACTTGCCGACCTCCACTCTTCCTACCACTCCATCCCCCACAGCTATCTCCTCCTGTGCCACCATCCCCTCCCTCCTAGATTGTAAGCTCGAAAGAGCAGGGCCCTTGATCCCCTCATGTTTTGCATTGTATTGGTATTGTTCTGTCACATGTTCTGTCCCCCTTTGTAATGTACAGCGCTGAGCGAACCATTGGCGCTTTATAAATACTGTATAATAATAATAAAGACCCCCCAGATGCTAATATTAACCTTTGCTGTGCTCTGCTTCTGAAGCTGTTGGGAAATACCTAGTGCTTCTGGGAATGAAGAGGCATGTGGCTGCCTCCCGGAATGAAGAGCTCAGGCCTGAGCATACATTGGCTAGCCACCAATACTGTCATGTAAGGTAGGGTAGAAATCATTACCTTATGTAGAACTTAAATGCCCAATTGACAAATGTAGTTGGCAAGCAATCATAACAAAAGTAAGTATCAGTGAATTTGGGAAGGGTTGTTCGTAAACCTCTTCTAAAGTTCATTTTAATGATTAGATAAATAATTATTTTTATCATATTTGCCTGAGGTTTAGATTTTAGTGAGGTCAAAGAAAGACTAATAATGTGGAGAAATAGCTTTGATCATTACCTGCAATAATTTGGCTGTGAAGGAGTTAACTAGACAAGGAAAACATTTTAGGACTCTCTCTTAGGGCTTATTTACACAGATCTTGGTGGGTCACTTTTCAGAGGCTATTTGAAAGACTGTGAGGAGGCATTATGTAGCCTCATCACCACTTCTTTAACCCCTATAAACCCACACCACTGTGTATGGCATGCGGTTGGGACATGGACTTGTTTAATTGAATAGGTCATTTTCAGTGGGCAGCACTTCCTGCTGATTGAAAAGGGGAGATCATTTTTGCCACACCTCTATGCAAAGCAGGATAGCCCTGGCATGTGTACAACCCTGCCTTTGCAGATAAAAGGGGAGCGGTTGGGGGCAGTAATAATACATTTTACCTGTGCATTTTTACTACTCCCTAATCGCAAGTGCGAACAAGACCTCACTGGATGCCGGTCATTTCCTATGTTATGGAAAAATTAAATTAAATCTTTTACAGTAAATTTGCCGTGTCATTGTCCTTTTTCTCTGAAACAAAAAGACCATTTGGTGTCTTAGAATTGTATAGGTTTGAGTGACAATAAGCAGGCCCCTGTCATTCTGGGGAGTCCCGCCTTATGTGCTATCACCCACCTCTTTACCTAGACCTGTTTTGCTGCCCTTATACTGCAATTTTTGTTCAAATATTAGAATTTTACAGGATGTGCTTGACTCAAGGACTGCACAAAAAAAGCAAAATTATAAAGTATTTTTTTACGACAGAAATATCCTTGGCATTAATATCACTTTCTCAGGATGACACATTGATTGTGGGCTGCTGCATTTAAAAAGAAAAAAGAGTCGTGTTCATGTTCTATAAAAAGAAAGGCTCAAGTTTTGTTTGATGTCAGCAACATATCTGTAAAGCTTTTTTCTTGATGAATAATAGCAAAAATGCCCTTGTGTAAAATTGCAAGCGCCAAATATAACTACAGACACAACTTACATACTGTTTAAATTCCTTTTAAAGAACATTTTATGGTACATACAATTACAGTCTGGTAATAATGTTTTGAAAGTTCACATCCAAGAAAGCTTGTTCAGAAATCTGAAAATGCTCATTGCCATCTTCATAATGAGGCAGATGGATGAAAGCATATGGATATGTATAACGTTCTTTGTGATGCTGTGCCGCTTCACAGTCACAGCTAAAAGCTGTCACAGCGGTGTTTCAGAAGATACAGATTACTACATGGTCTCCAGCCGTAAGTGCATACACACTGATTTAAAGTGCCCAGCCAGGCTAAAGTGAAAGGGTCACTTAAAGAGAAACTATGTCCACAATAAAAATAATATATATGATGCAGCCTGTCAATAGCATTTATACCCTTTTTTGGTTTTTATTAGCACCCCATAATTAGGGTTGCCACCTCATCCCTTTAAAACCAAACACATTAATTACACAGGTTCTGAGCCTAATCTATTGCAGATAAGACACTAAGTGAGTTTAATTATCACCTTAATCAGCCACAGAACCTGTGTAATTAATATGTATTTGTTTTTAAAGGGATGAGGAGGCAACCCTACCCATAACATAACTTTCACACTCACCTGTTCTATGCTCTAGCACCACTTTTTTTGTCTTTGTGAGGCCTCTGGTGGCAGCCAATCATCCTCTGCCAGCACCTCAGCCGAACCATGGCCAGACTTTGTCTTAAAGGGCCGGCATGTGTTTTCTTAGCATTTAGGCAAAGCATCCACATGCAGGAGCCAGACCCCCTGTGTTCCCAAGTGACTTGTCCAAAGTCCTCCTGTGCTTTGTAGTATTCTCTGCATGACCTAGTATTCCCAATATCTGTGTAGCCTGTATCCAGCTCCTGAATGTCTCCATAGTCCCAGCAATTCCCACTGTCATCAGTTAGTCCAGCCTTTTTATCTCTGCATTCTCCAGCCTGTGATCCAGAGTTTACTCATGTGATCCTCGTGTTTCTAAGTCTGCATCCTGCTCCAGTGACCACGTGCAGTCCTGTCAGCCTCCAGACTTCCTTCTCCACTGTGTCTTCCTCTGCACTTCAGTCTGTTACCTGCTTTTCTGCATTAGTGTATTTGCCTGTGAGTTCCAGTGGGCCTCACATCACCATCAGCACATGTGCATTGTATGCCGCTATGTGTTCCAATCCTACTGTCTTACCTACTGCCTTAAGTAGCCAGTACCCCAACGATGCAAATGACTTTCACCTTCCCTTTCTAGTTGCTTGCTTCTTTGAGTTAGAAGACTGAAACCTGGGTTTTGCCTGCAGCATAACATCTCCACTTCCAGGAGCTCTGGTGAAGACCAGGCGGTACCTTAGATTTTGCACCTCAGCCCTTTCCATGACTCTCACCAGCACTTATAAAGCAGGTGTTCTCTGTGTCTCTTCTGTGGCTTTCACCACCATCTGCAGAGCTGCTACAACAGAAGTCTTGATTATCCACTCTGCCCCTTGTGGGAGCAGATGCTCTGTCCATGACAATAGAATTATTACCTGTTGTCCATTCCATAAGATTATTTTTTCTCTCCTTCCTTTTACAGACCAAGGTTGTTCATCAATAGTAGCAGTTAGTTACATGAAGTTCCAGTTTCTGATGATCATAGCACCTGTCAATCAACCAGCAGGAGACATTAACTGCATTAGAATAGATAAAAATACAGCTAACTGTAGTTTAAACAGGAGGGTGACAAAGTTCCTATAGCTTGGGAACTGGTAGGACAGTGTTGTCAGTCTACTGAAGGAAGGCCTCAGAGCAAACAGAAACTAGCAGGATCAACAAATATTTACTAAACATTTTTATACAACAATATAAAAAAAAACCTTGCACATTTTTTATGGGTTGACATACATTATAACTCCCATCTACCCTCCCACTAGCATGTCTCTACATTTTGTCACTTCTGCACCACTCTGTTCAGCTGCCAGGACCAGTGAAAGAAAGATCAAAATTAATATCAATCACAGAGCTATGCACTCTGTACCCATGTGACAGTACTGGGCCAATTAGGAGGCACCTAGTGCTGCCAAATGAGTCATATGCTTACACTTAACCAGAAGTGATGGGTAACTTCACTTTCAACCTGGTGGCCAATTGGTGTAATGTGGAAAAAGTGAGTACATGCTTCTGTAATGGGGGAGAGTCAAATTACTCTTTCCATTTGCCTCGCAGGGGAAAATAAAAGGGCTATTTTAATTTTTCACTTCCTTGTTGTCTTTATTTTTGGTAAAATCAAAATTGATAATAATCCCTAATGGGAGTAAAGGCAGCAATAAAATAATGTATGTTTACAGTTCTTAATCTTTTCTGATATCAGCCTCTAAGTAATCAGCTGTAAAACAATATTCCACCCAGGGCTGATGTGTTGTTATACTTTCATTGCCCAATTACAGGATGGGTCAGGTTTTAGACCAAACTGTGCTCTGTTATTCAACTAAAGTATAATCCTAAAGCAGGGTACAGGAAGTGCAATACCTGGGTGGGCTATATGCAAGAGTGCCTGGATCACAAAATTGGAAGTCACAAAAAAAGGGAATTCCAAATCTGTTGGGAGGAAAAATAATTCCCATTATGTATTTCAGCTTTGTTTTTTAATGGCCTGCAAGGAGTTGAAATGAAAACTTCCCTTACTGCATTAGTACTCTACTGTAATTCACTAAAACATTTCCCTGATGTGCTGTTGATTCACTGATGTTTATCTCACTGCATCTCACACACAGTGATAAGCTTTAAAGGCATAGCTCACCTTCACCAAAAAAACTTCCTATGCAGCTAAGGAGCACCTGTAGATACTGTAAACCACATTGTGCATATTTGACCAAAGTTAATTAATGTCCTTGTTATATGTGTAGGCCATTTATGTACCTTATGAAGCCTGGCCAATAAACTCCCAGAGCTTTCATCATTGCATCCCACCTTGTTGTTAGGACATTGCTAAGACACTCCCAACTGATTCAAATCCCCTCATGTGCACTCTCAATCCCCTGTCACAGTAGCTCTGAGATCAACTATGCTGCAACGGATGAGATAGTGGACCACTCCTGTGGTGGTGAGGATGAGCAGTAAGGACTGGAAGTGTCTTAGCAATTTCCTAGCAACATTAAAGATGGGATGCTGCCATCTCTGTTTTCTTGGCCAGTCTTCTAAAGGTACAATACTTAAATGGCCCACACCTATAGCAAGGGGATTATACAACTTTAGTAAACGCTGCACAGTTTGTTTTTATAGACAGAATTTCCTTTCCCGCATAGGCAGTTTTTTGGTAAGGCTTCATGCACACTGAGCGTTAAAAATGCTGCTTTTTGGGGTGTCTGGCATTTTTTTTTGTCCACGCACACATAGCCATTTAGAGACAGGGCATGTAGAGGCGGAAAAAACAAAAAAACACTGTCAGCACATCCAGAAGTAGCAGAGTTTGGGCAGAAAAATGCTTATCATGTGTATACGCGTCTAAACAAGCATTAACGCTAGACAAGTCAAGGGCTTGAGTGTTAATTTGTTTCAATAGCCAGATTAATCATTTATTTATGAAACTAAGTAATGCCCACATGCATGACACACCCTATACCCATGTGTAGTCGCATTTTCATGCGTCAAGTATTTTTCCTTCCCAAAACACTGCTGCCAGGAGGAAAAACATTTAGGAGAGCTAGGCAAATGCCCTGTGTTCATGAGGCCTAAAGGTAAACGAACTCCTTAGCCCCTTCCCTTCTGCCCATTCAACATAGACGACAGATGGGAAGCTTTGTCAATGTGGGCTAACGTACCTGTACCTAAAGCCCACATCGATGGCTCCTGAACACACACCCTGGAGCCCGATGATTGGTGTGTCACCCGGACACAGCTGATTGAATTACTGCTGTGTCCGGACGATCACATGGTGTTTTATAATGTGACTGCTGTGACCAATCACAGCACTGACATAGTAAACAATGGAAAGTGAAAGTAAAGATTGCTTCTCTCTGCTCTCAATGTGAGAGCAGAGAGGAGCGATCCTGCAGTGTGTGAGTGTACAGCAGTATGTCAGGCTGCTTGTACACTCACACTGCTGTTCCAGCTTCTCCAATGTCCCTGATCACTGCCCCAGTATATACACCATACATGCAGCCAATCCCTGTCACCTGTTCTAGGGTCACAAAAACACCCCTATACACCATACCAATGTTCTTATCATAGCCATACCAGTGTCCTGATCACCGCAATACACCAAACTAACACCCTGCTCACTGCCATATGCCATACCAGCACCCTGATCACTGCCATATGCTATACCAGCACCCTGATCACTGCCATACACAATAAAAGCACCCTGATCACTGCCATAAACCATACCAGCACCCTGATCACTGACATACACTACAAAAGCACCCTGGTCACCTCCATATACCATACTAGCATCCTGATCATCACCATAACCCATGCCAGCATCCTGATCACCACCATGCCCCACATCAGCATCATGATCACCCCATATGCCATACCAGCGTCCTGATCGCTGAGATATCCTATACCAGTGTCCTCATCACCGCTATACCTCATATCAGCATTCATAATCTCCTCCATTAATCAATTTTCAAATATATATCCCATAGTTTGTAGACTCTATAGCTTTCACACAGACTAAATAATTTACACTGTGTTGGGTTACAAAAATGTAGCAAGATATATTTTGGCATAAATTTATGAAGAAAAAATATTTATTTGCAAAATTTTAGAACGAAAACTAAGCAAAAAATATTTTTTGTTCAAACTTTTTGGTATTTTTTTCATTTATATAGCAAAAAATAAAAAAAAATGGTGATCAAATACCACCAAAAGAAAGCTCTATCTGTTTCTATCGGTCTCATATTCTCCCTTTTAGTCTGTTAAATATACAATTGAAAGCAGTTTGTTGTATCTGTTAATCATAAGTGCAAAAAAATACTTTTTAATCCTGAGAGAAAACGTGATGGCTTCCTGTGATTTGTTATCTGTTAGCATTATTCCTGGCTATCTCTGTTGAATACAAAACACCTGCCCATCCACCCCCTTCTTCCCATATTAGAAGGAGAGGGTGAAGTGTTTTGCAGTCCTGTCCTAGGGTGACGACATTAAGTCTCCATGGATTTGTTATAGTCAGAAAAGAACGTGTCGCCCTATGACAGGAAGTGTGTTGCTAGTAGGTTCACCAAGTGACAAATAAAGGAAAAAGCCAATCATTACATCTCAGAAATGGTAATCAGCAATATGTTACATTTTGTTAGGATTAGATAGTCTTTAATATTATTTGCAGCGTATTTGTAAAGTCATTTGCGCTATGGATATCTAGGCAAGATTTAACAAGG
Organism: Staurois parvus; assembly: GCF_062004578.1. Taxonomy (NCBI): domain Eukaryota; kingdom Metazoa; phylum Chordata; class Amphibia; order Anura; family Ranidae; genus Staurois; species Staurois parvus. The sequence continues at coordinate 7,373,159 of NW_028318841.1, read as the reverse complement.
AAGAACAAGAAAGAGCAGCAGGAAGGCAACACACTGCATAAGAAAGCTGAGCCAACACTCCGGATGAACAGCTCAGAACATTTTTTTTCCTGACAGCTACCCAGAGTTTGCTGTACTTGCTAGAATTGATTCTGTAAAAGAATTCTAAAGGTGAAGCTGGGCCTTATTGAACATTGTTCAAAAATTAAAAAAGAACATTCAAAGTGCAGGCTGCATTTTGCCAGGTTACTGCTTTATGCACTTACGTTTAATTAGCACGTATTAAAAAAAAACATTGAATATACTACTTTAATTAGTCATACCCTTCTTGTTTAAAGAACTAACTTTAACAATTTGACATTGAAATACCTCCATGTCAGCATAATTTTGTTTTATGCTCGCTCAGTGTGAATATAGCCAAAGAAATGCTGTATTTTGTATTATTTAGTCTGCTACGTATGCAGTCAGCCATCAAAAAGTCAAATGCATTATTTTATCTAGATTCTTGCTGGAAGGGAGAACAATTCTCAACATACTCCAGGTCTTCTGGGAAATTCTATACCCATTCAGCAGAAATTCCTGGCACAAAGTTATGCTAATTGGAAAGATAACTTTATGACAAGTTTTCACCTTGATGTGTAATTTAAAAAAAGAAGGTACATTTGATGTATTAACTGTAATATGTATTTTCCAATTATTACCCCTTTTTTATTGCATTACTTGAGCTATTCAGCAGGAAGAAAAAAACTTGCTTAGTTGGTAAATACTTCAGACCAATAGACAAACACAAAAGCATTTTTCAAACAGAATTCTCATTAACTTCTGACATTTTATGTATGTTGCATTTAACTAAAGTGCTGAATAAACACAATACATTTCACACAATTCTAAGCATGACATAGTAAAGAAAAAGAAAAGAAAAAGTAATTACACAGGATTGTATTGCACAGTCTGCATTTTTTTAATAAAAATCAATTAAATAATTACGAGATAGATACCACCTTTTAAGTAATGGTTAGAAAATTAAATAAAGATCTGACTGGTTGCCATAGTAATTTGTCCAATTTTTCCTTTGTTATGGTTCCATGAAATGTACCAGAACCTTACTTCTGGTATCTATTAGTGCACAGAATCTGGAGAAATAAGACATAAGTACAAAGACAAGTGATTAAGTTTACATTAGTGAGGAAACGTTTTGGGATTGGGGTTAAAGGGGGGTTAGACTAATGGTTTGTGTTTGGTTTATAGGAAGGGTTGGTATTAGGGTTATAGGGGAGGGTCAGAGTAAGTGACAGAATTACAGTTACAAGGAGAGCTAGTGTTAGGGTTTACATGGAAGGTTAACATAAGGGTTAGTGTTGGGAACAGGGGTGTATCTACCGCCTAGAGAGGCATTTTTTTGGGGGGGCATCTGTGGCGGCATTGCTCAGAGGGAAGGGAACTGGATTTGTGTCTCAACTATGAGACTCTGAAGTAGGGCCGGGTGCTGCTGATAGAACCATTTGTGCTATGACCGAGATAGCCAGGCAGAGACTTATACAGAGAGGATGGGAGATGAGCCTACAGCAGAGGATAGATGACACCCTTGGGGGGATGGGGGGAGGAGGTCACATCCTTAGATCTCAGGAGTTCATGCTGGGACTTGTAGTCCTTCACTTTTGGGGGGCGGGATCCCCCAACTAGCGAAGGTCTACAGGTCCCAAGCATGAGCCTGTGAGATCTAAGAGGTCACATCCTCAGCTCTGAGGAGTTCATGCTGGGATTTGTCTGTGCTGCTTGCACTTTTAGTTTCTGGAGGCCATGGTGGTACAAGTCCCCCAGGGGCCCTGCATGGCCACATTGTCCTCCCCCCCATCTTTGTGATCATGAAAAATCTCTGACTGTTTTCACCGATCCGTCACTCTGCCACCACTGTCTCCAATTTAGATGTGGGGGCACCCACTTTTAGTCTTGTCTAGGGCAGCACAAAACCAAAATACACCACTGGTTGGGAATGGTGAAGGGAGAGTGAGAACTAGTGTTAGGGTTAAAGGGAGGGCTGTAGTGAGGGTTATTGTTAAAGTTACTGGGGGTTAGAGTGAAGGCTAGTGTTAGCCCTTCTTGTCATCCTACCTCCAAACCTCCCTAAAGTTCTAATATGAGGGCAAATTTAAGACAGGGTATTGCTCACAATGTGGGCAGAGGAGCTCTCTTCTAAAAACTACCAGAGCTGAAATTTCGATCCTAAAAGCCTGTGTATCAAAAAGAGTCTGATTTGCGAAAATTATTGATACCTTCATATTCTTCTCTCTGAGCATTCTACATGCTTATCAGTTTTGTCTTGGAAAGAATAAAGATGTTCCTCGCAATACATCATTACTACTCATTATTCCATGATCCCTGTATGTATATTTGGAAAATGGTGATAGCACAGTCCTAAATATGTGTGCCTGCAGTTTTAAGGACCTTGGTTACTGTTCAACCTGGATCCTTGCTGCATGGTTTTGCATGTTCTACCACTGTTGTTTGAGAGTGCTCTATATCCTCTAACAATCCATAAATATGCTGGTAGGTTAAATGGCTTTGGTTAAAATGGGTCATAACTTACATGTGACTGTAGTGATAGTACACAGAATTTCAGCTCTTCTGTCAAGGGATTGATGTGAGTGTCGATATGTGCTCTATGAACTGATGCATCATTTTGTTACACTTCATAAATAAAATAAGATATCTGTATTGATTCTCTAACATGATGTATCACATTTCCAAACCTTGGTGGCTGTGGGCACCAGAGGACCAAATTTTTCAGATCTTCTCATAATCATAGAGAGCAAAACAAGTGCTGTGCTTCTTTATCTGTTATAAAATAATCCTGCCTGTGCTTTTTCCTTATAATCTGGAAAATAAGTACTGAATGGTTGGCGGACACTGAGGACTTGGAAACAATACACCTACAATCTATTTGATTTCTTTGGTCAATTTCTCTGCTTATGGGGTATTTAAAAGTAGAACCTTAAGCAAAACTTTTTTTTAGATTTTGGATAGAGTAAAGGAGGGTTATTATCGCTGTCACGTTTATTTTTAAATAAATGTCCCATAGGAGAGATTTCCCTTCACTATTTGTCCCATAGTCAAAACAGGAAGTGAGGGGATATCCCTTCAAAGTGAGTGAATCACAGGATGTCACCAGTATTAGTGTCCCCATTGGAATATCTCCCCTCTATTACTGTTCTGGTGTCAACCCAAAATTTGCAATATTCTTTTACTTTCACTTTCGATTATAACGGTAAACAGGACAAATAGAGATCTGACAGGTGTTCTAATCCCTCTCCACTCTATCCAAAACTAAAAAAAAGCTTTATCTTCAGTTACACTTTAACATTTGGTGTAAGTAAATGTGTTGTTTCACCTGAATCTGGCATCTCTTATTAGGGATGAGCCAATTTCTGAAAGGTTGGTTATAACGCAACAAAATTTGAAAGTCTTCAAAATTCAGAATTTCAACATGGGATGTCCCACTGAAGACAAAGCAGATCCAAAATAGAATCCAAAAAATTATTCAGGGTCCGTTTCAACTTTCTAAGCCAACTTTTGTTGCTGCCGCTATCTTCTGACTTCTCTCAAAGTTACAGTATACAGTCTGCATAGGTAAATCTCTCAGTAGCAAAGACATCTGATCACCTGTGTAGTCCTAGCCTAAAAGGAAACCTGTGCTAAAAGGTGAAAATTGATTTTATTGAGAGAAAATATAGTTACATGACTTTTCTGGGCCACTGACCTAGAACAAGTATACAGCCAGACTAACATTTGCACTTTTGATCTACATATCAGGTTAGCGACTCAAAACGTACTGAACACTTTGTATCAGTGTGATAGTCAGGTAACTGGCATTTTCAAAAAGAAAGGTCCTTGAGACCAGTCCATCTCTATGCAAACGTTTGTAGAGATTGCTGAGAAGTTCTTTTTTAATAATAATGCCACTATTGCACTCAATATGAGTCTTTATGCTCCTAGAACTTTGTTGTTCTAATAATGAAAAAAAAAAGAGAAATACTCTTTTGTTTTAAGATCCTTCAAAAACTTGGACCAGCTAATCCATCATGCTTAAGTTTTATAAACGACAGAGATGGAGATTATGCAAGTACATCCCAATAATGGCTTCATTCTGGTAGAATTAATAATGTTCTAACACTGTCAGCTCCTGGTTTCCCAAGAACAATTACCTACCAACATCTGCAGGGGTATGAGGGCATAAGGATCATGCCTTAAAGCATACCCAAACAAAAATGTAATAAATTGCAGCTTAGAAGATCCTATATGTGGTAGCAGAATTAGATTTCTTTTTTTAGGTCTTTTTTCCTGGTAATGCTGCAAATAGCAAACTTCTTGTCCTTTCATGTTTACACTCACTTCTCCAAGATATCTTTTGAAAGAACCATAATTTTCACAGAAAGAGACTTCAGACATATCTTCATTACATGGTGGATTGATGTTTGCAAAAGAAAGATAACAATGTTCACATTGTCTTTTTAGCTCACAGGGAATGACAAGGCCATTGCATTTCCAGTAAGATCCACAGTTATTTTCTGTACCTGCTAAAATGTTCTTAGCCTTGACCAAGGAAACAAATGCAACTACCACATCTAAGGACCCATAAGCTGCAATAAATTACATTGTTTTTTTGTTTTGAGGTTTCTATATAATTTAAACTGGGCAAAACATGCTGGGTCAGATGATAAATGTATCTTAGCTATGAAAACCTTTACGCATCAACTTTTCCAGCCAAAGCCAGCACTGCAAGGCTGCCCTCTAGGTCAGTCTCTCAGAGACTCCAATGTGATTTTACATTGAGATCTTGCCTTGCAGCCTCCAAAAAATGTAAAATGTATAAAAATAGAAGGGGAGTGACACCATGGTGATGGTAAGGGGTTGCAAAGGACAGCACTAAGCTATCTGATATCTGAGGCATGAGGTGTTTATGCTTTAATTCAGTCATTCTTAAAGTGATTACAATCACTTAAAAAGTAAGCCTTTATAAAGTTTAAAATTTTATTTTTTTAATGACAAAGAGTTTTATACTTACCTTCTCTGTGCAGTGGTTTTGCACACAGCGGCCCCAAACCTCCTTTTCTTGGGTCCCCTGCTGGTGTTCCTGGCTCCTCCTCTTCTTGCTGTGCCACCATAGGAAGCCACTTCTTATCATGGCACACCTGCCTGCTTGATCCTGAACCCCGCTGCCTGTGTCCGTTGACACAGACATCTAGGCTCGACCCCATTCCCTGCTCCCTCATCACAGGATTTGACTGACAGCAGTGAGAACCAATGTCTCCCACTGCTCTCAGCCTAGGATGTGAGAACAGGGAGAAGAGGGAGCTGCTGCAGACAGGCACAGAACTGGATCAAGTGAGAACTCAAGTATGTATAAGAGGGTGAACTGTAACCTAAACATTGAGCAGGACTGTGTGAATCCATAGATATACACAGTGCAGCTCAACCCCACCCCCTGCTCTCTGTTCACAGGAATTGATTGACAGCAGCAGGAGATAATGACTCCCATTGCCTCTTCAAAGCTTGCGAGAGCAGAGAGAGCGGAGAGAGAGTCACTACAGATGGGCGCTGGATCAAGTGTGTGCTCAGGTTAGTATTTAGGGGCGGTGAGGGGATAGTGAGGGGATAATACAAATACTGGGACATTTTTTCCTTAATGCAGAGAATGCATTAAGGTGTAAGTAAACTCCTTTTTGCATATTTTACCTACAGGAAAGCCTTTAATAAGGGTTATCTGTAAGTACTGTAAATATCTCCTAAACGTGTGTAATCTATGCACACTGCACTGTCAATGGATGGCGTGCTGTCCATTGAGAGCCTTGCCATGGCAGAAACTGCCTTCATGCATGCCCGGGAGTGACGACATCATGGTCCAGCCAATCAGATGGCCACAACTCATGAACCCGGAAGGAAGACCAGGTGAAGATGGGAGCCTCGATGAGCCGTGACAGTGCTCTGCTGGAGGGCTTTGTTTTCAGGTAAGTCATTCATAATGTGCTCGTATGCAAAGCATATAAGCACATTATGCTCTTAGTTTACAGGGAGAAGATATTTTAGAATTTGTTTTCGTGGTTTATTACCGCTTTAAAGTAAAATTGTCTTGGCTGTACAACCACTTTAATTCAGGAAAGTTGGCAGTGAATCATCCATGTTCAAGGTCTATGGACCCAGCAAAATAATGTGAGATTTTGCTTCATTAACCATTCAAAGCCTGGCATTTGAATTTAGGTCAGCTGTTTTAGAAGGGGCTGGTCAATAAGCTGGATTTTAAAAAAGCAAGGAAAAGCAAAACAGCCCCCCTCACTAGAAAAAGGGTGAAGTTATAGCTGCCATATTGACAATATGCTTTATCTATGATAGGGAAAGCTTGGTGAGTGCTGGTGATGAAGTACATAGGGAGAAATTAGTGTAGGCAGTGTGAACAAAGGCAGATCTGTTAAAGTAGATAAATGTCATGCTAAATGTCATGAGGATAGAAAAATTCTGTATATCTTGGAGAATTTGGGGTCGGGTGAAAGTAAGGGTGTTTACTGTTTTCTATTTCAACCATTTTATTGTTGTTTTCAAGAAGAAAACTTAACATGGCACTTAAGTCTAATTTTAAAAACTTGCTGACAGGAATATGTTATAAATGCCTTTCCCGGCCTGTCAACAATAATGTAATCTGAGCCACGCATGCGCACTTTAGAGCACATTAACGGCACCCACTGCGTGCTTGTGCATGGCTCAGACCTGCTGGAGTGGTGACAGAGCAGAACTGGGGGCCTGCATTTGACAGGTAAGTCTGCCTGTGGTACATACTAGCACATTATGGTATAAACCTGCTGAGAGCCCATAAAAAAGTTATGAGAGTTAATTGTAAACCTAAAAAGGGTTTTTTTTAACAAACAGGTTATACTTACCTTACTTACCTGTTCTGTGCAATGGTTTTGCAAAGAGCAGCCCCGATCCTCTACTAATGCTCCTGGCCCCTCCCCCCTGCCAATTGTCCCCATAATAACCCACAGGCTATGGAGGCACTGGTGTGGGCTTGATCCCAAGCAGTGCTCTATGTTTTCATTGGCACACAAAGCGCTGTTAGCCTCCCTGCTCACTGTGCACTGGCTGTGATTTACAGCAACAGGAGCCCATGAGGAGAAAAGAGAGAATGGAGTGAGTCCCAACTCTTGTGGCACAGCTATAGATCAAGATACGGTTCAGGTAAGTATACGGGGGGCTGGGGGGGTAAGATGCATGCAGAAAGTTTTTGTACCTTAATGCAAAAAGGGCAATAGGGTTAAAAAAAACAAAAAAACTTCTGCCTTTAGAACCACTTTAGTACTGTATTAAGCTTATATTGTAAAGTGCTGAGCAAACTGTTGGAGCTATATAAATCCTGTATAATAATAATAATAATAATAATAATAACAACAGTGGTATAAGCAGTACAATTACACAGTAAGTAAAATACAGGATGAATATGTAAAATATCATTTACAATAAGATGCAAACAGTAGGAAGTTAGGAACGAATGTGGAAGAAAACAGGATGTAAATGTCTCAGGATACATTGGTAAAATATGTGACCTTGGTTGTGACAGCTCTGTGATGTATATCAAGGTTTTCCAGAGAAATAGGAACATGTAAGAGAGATAGTTAAATACAGTAAGAATAAAGAGATGTTCTCTACTGTAGTAGAAATATGGGGCACCAGGAAACTGTGTATGTTGTATAAGTTATTTATTACAGTGGTATAAGTTATTTAGTATAGACTTGTAAGTTATTTAGTAGAGGGAGGATATTTTAAAAAGGGGTGGAGTAGGGGTTAAGATAATAGCTGTGCAGCAATGATTAGTTTTGGGTGGATGTGGAAAAAAATGGTAAGGGAGAAATGGGGGGAAGACAGGACAGGGAGGGGGAAAGAAAAAAAAGAGAGGGAGTGAAAGCAGGGTAGAGTTTAAAAAAAATGGAAATGAGGAAGGACAAGAAAATGAGGGAGGTAAGTAGTGATGGGGAAAAAGGGAAGGGATTGGGGGGTGTCAAGGTGAGTAAGAAATTCGGGAGTTCAGATTGATGAGCGCACATGATCAAATGATGGGGACAAAAAGTGTGAGACCCAAGGATGTCCTAGAGCTGCTTTACATCCTGTCCCTGTCCACATGAGAATAATTTATAACAGGCTGCATGTGTTTTTCACAGGACATATTTCATAACTGTTGCTGGATGCAGCTGTTTTTTTCAATGGCCTTTCAAAAAATCAATCAGAAAATAAAATATCCACTTTTTTTAAAGCCCTCTACCCTCCAAAGTCAAATAAAGCTGTTGTTAAAAAAAAAGGTGGCATCACCATGTCTCCCCCTGTCTCCTAGGATAGCTTGGTGCTCACACTCCCTCAAGAATCCATGTAAATACATTGCAGGAGCCAATTTCTGCATGATTTACATTATCCAACTATCCTGAGAGGCAGGGGTAAGGTAAAGTGATGCCATCCATGCCTCCCAGAAGTGTTTGAAAATAGGGCCGAGGTAAATATTTTTTAAAAATTTTAGCAACAGTTTTATTTTTAAACTGTCTTTGCAGGCAACTTGACTTTGAGGAAGTTGGGGGCTTTCAATAGAGCTGACCTTTATTTTCCATGGAATGTACACTTTAAATGGTGACAACAATATTCCTGGGAAATGTGTCACATGGGTGACAAAGTGAATTACAGGTAGGAGATTATGGACACTGGCAAAGCATTATCACCCCATAATGCAAAACGTAAAAAAAAAACCCTTTAAATAAGTAATATTAATTCTTATCATTCTTATTATTTATATTTTATGTATAGATGTTTGTAGTATACATTAAAAAATATATGTCTCTTTATTAATTTAAAATATTTTATAAGATAATAATATCAATAATAATTAAACTTAATTATAGGTTCTTTTCAGGCATTTTGTGTTATGGGGTGATATAATCATGGTGGGTGGGAAAATATTTATGTGTGATGTGCCCAGGTTATGTGATAGAGAAAGAAGGCTGTTTTACTAGCTGATATGAAAGTGGTTGAAGTGGCAGGTACTGGGCATATTGGGGGGGGGGGGGTTAGGGACTTTTTTCTTCCACTTCTGCAAAAAAAAACAAAAAACTGGTATGGTATAGTTGGGTGGGTTGCTCGTTTGGGTGTTGGCGATTGCTACTTTCAGTTTCAAGGCTTTATTCTAGGAGGGGGTGGACAGTCTATGATTGTAAGCTTAATTTCTACAGCTGCCCCCCCCCCTTCATCTCTTTTCCCTGGAGAAAAACTTACAGGAAAAGGCCAACAAGGACCACGAAGGATTGAAATGAGAATCCCACCTAATGTAGCAGCCCCACACATTTCCCCCGTGGAAATGAATAGAAGCCAAATGTTAAAAAACAGTAATGACAATTTTCTAGGCTAATAGACTAGAGTAGGTATTGGTGGCTGGGCACTGCCCTGGGGAACATGTATGAAAACAAATTCCATTTGGTGGGAAGCAGTGATTTGAATGCTTAAAATGAAACAATAAAAATGCTAATTTACTTTAATTGTTTAATTGACCTGCTTGGGGGGTGTGGTAACCCTGCCTGTGAAGTGGCTCATCTGTGCAATGTATGCAACCTGCTACAGCAAAACTAACATTTACAAAGAAAAAAGTGTGCATTAATGTTGGAGAAATGACAGCTCCAAGTTGCTTCATTCTGTTTGTAAATAAAAGGGTTGGGATTTCCATTTATCGATATCAGACCCTTGTTTTAGATGTGGGTCTGATATAGATGTTAATAGGGGACCCCACACAAAGGCATGGGGTTCCCCTCAAATTTGTACCAGACCTTTTGGTTTTAGTATGGATTTTAAGGGGGAATCCCACACAAAAACCAAGAGCCCTTTTCAAAACATGCAGCCTGGCAGGCCAGGAAAGTGTTACCCCCACCCTCTCCTGAACCATACGAGGACACCTGCCCTCAAAATGTGAGGTACCTTGCGAGTTGGGGACCTGTGACATGGCAAAGCACCTTAACACCACCTTGATGATGACTAGAGTCTCTTCCTCACAACTCTGGCCAAGTAGTTGTGGAGACATGCAGGCAGAGGGGCGTATTGGAAGCTGGAAGCCACCTTTAACAATATGGGGCCCCAGATACCAGCCATCTATGTGAATGAGTAAGGAGTACATAGTACCCCTACTCATTCACAACAAAAAGTAAATATTGTTTTAATTTTTTTTTTAAATTGATTCCTTGCTTCTTTGTTTACATGGCTGGGGATTCCAGACCATGTCAGTGAATGGATCTGTGATGTCACTGGTTGTTAAGGACTTGGCCTGCATCCTTACCAAACATTGTTAAGGAAGCTGTCAATTATAATAGTGGTAGCAATACCACTATTATAGACAACATCCAAGTTTAGCAGATCAAGTATTTGTTTGGGCAACAAACTTGTGTGCAGTCAAAACCTTGTCTATTGGGGCAATTTGTTTTAATTCTTAACATTTGTGTTCAAATCTGCATTTGTTTGCTAAAAGAATATTTGGAACCCCCAAACACTATATATATCTGATAGCAGAGGTCCTGGAGAATAAAATGGAGGATCTTGCATTTTTTTATTAAACAAATTGCAAATTTTATCAAAAACAAATTGTCAGGAAAAAAATACCTAATTTTTGGTAAAATATAAAATATGAGTTAATAGATGGCAGACATGTCACAATTTCTCCTGGAAAAACCCAGACATGTCCATCAGATTGTGAGACAGAGAAGCATGATTCATCGCTCCAGAGAACAATTCTCCACTGTTCTAGAGTCCAGTGGTGGCGTGCTTTCCACCAGTGCATCTGACACTTTGCATTGCACTTGGTGATGTAAGGCTTGGATGCAGCTCCTCAGCCATGGAAACTCATTCCATGAAGCTCTCTACGCACTGTTGTTGTGCTAATTTGAAGGCCACATGAAGTTTGGAGGTCTTTAGCTATTTACTCGTCAGACAGTTGGGAACTATGCACTTCAGCATGCTCTGACCCCGCTCTGTCATTTTACATGGCCTACCAGTTCATGGCTGACTTGCTGACTTGCTGTTGTTCCCAGTTGCTTCCACTTTGTTATAATAACTAACAGTTGACCGTGGAATATTTAGTAGCAAGGAAATTTCACAAATGGACTTATTGCACAGGTGGAATTATATCAAAGTACCACGCTTCTTTCACAAATGTTTGTTGAAGCAATCAGTCTGCATGCCTAGGTTCTTAATTTTATACACCTGTGGCCATGGAGGTGATTGGAACACCTGAATCCAATGATTTGGAGGGGGGTGTCCCAATACTTTTGGCAATATAGTATATATATTATTATTATTATACAGTATTTATAAAGCGCCAAAGGGTTTGCTCAGCGCGTACAGTAGCAAGGGGGACAGAACATGAGACAAGACAGTAACAATACAATACACGAGGGGTTCGAGGGCCCTGCTCTTTCGAGTTTACAATCTAGGAGGGAGGGTAGCAAGCAGTTAATCTCATCTCATCCCTATTCCTCATATAACCCAGCTTTCCAGAGCCTTCCCTCATGCTATGATCACACAGAGTGAGGAGGTGGGAAGACGAAGATTACGTTGTCATAGCAGAAGAATTGAAGATGTGATGAGCCACTGCTGTGTGCTGCCCAATCTTAGCATTAATACCAAATATTAAATGAAAAATAAAATGAAATCTGAAAATAAAAATGATTAGGATTATATGGTAGCAGTTGACGCACAAAGAGCTTGGACACAGTCTGACTGGTGGACTTGAACGTGATTAATGTGCCACTCCAGATGGGCTTTCTCAGATTGCATATTTGCTGCTAGGCAAGCCAGAAGATCCAGCTTATACTGTGCAAGCTACGAGCAATGGTCAAGCCCTATGTCAGGGCTCCCAGGTATGACCAGAGATGTGTGACTGACGCAGGGAAACGCAGACTTCAGATATGGGATAAACAATATAATTTATTAACACTAACAATACAAACATAAACGCAGTGCAATACTAAACATAATACAGTGCAAACAAACCAAACCAACCACCCACAGATAACAGTACATACAAGCAAGCGTCGTCAGGCAGGCCGGGTCAATATCAATTGGGCAGGTAGGTACAGGGGGAGCAAGCGGAGAATGGTCGGGGTCACAGGCCAGGTTCAGCAGGTAGCAAGCAGCGTAGTACAGAGGGTCAAGCAGAGGGATGGTCAGGGTCACAAGCCAGGGATCAGAACAGGTAGCAAGCAGCGTAGTACAGAGGGTCAGCAAAGGAACAGAAACAGGATGCAGGACAGATACAGGGCCCAGGACAAACACACACCAAGGCAGAGTCTGTGGGTCTGGCCATCCCTTAAATACCCCAGCATAATCAGTTCCAGGTGTTAGCTGGCTGCAAAGTTGAGTCTCTGATTGCTGGGAGCACCCGCTGGCCAGCCCTGGTACTGCAGATCAAAAGGCAGGTGAGTCCCACCATTGCTGGCCAGTCCATTCCTGACACCCTAACATCCAATATTTCATGGGGTCCTCACTTCTGAGAGAGTCTTAGGTTCTGCACCTAATGTGTTCAGCAATCTAGTAGTGTGGGAGCTGTCTTTAAGCCCTGCCTGAGAGTTGTGGTTTAAAAACATTCTTTTTAGAGATCAGAGGACCATAGGCATCTTTGTCATTACATGGAATCTATCTATCTATCTATCTATCTATCTATCTATCTATCTATCTATCTCTCTATCTATCTATCTCTCTATCTATCTATCTATCTGCCATCCTATCGCACAATAAAGTAACGAAGCAGAATCAGTGGCTGAGTCTCAGAAGCACATGGGCAAGGAAACCATTCAAGGGCTAACACCTCCTCTCTCTCACCAAGTACAGAGGATACAATATCAGCTCTACTTGTGGCATCTGTAAACCCGCCAAGCATAGAGAGCAGTGTCTCCAGCTGTCCTAGGAGACAGCAGATTAAAATTTACACATTAAAGCAGTAAAAAATATTCACAGTTGTACACATACTGTATTGTAACATCCTGCTTTTTACATAATAATTACTGCATGTCTACGAATTTAGTTTAGACCAAAGAAAATCAACCAACAGCAGTAATACAATAATCCATAATAGTTAAATAGATTCTTATTGTGTAGGACATAGAAAGTATCATTTTTAAGATGTCTTGTATTTGTTTCCTACATATTCTTTATTAACTTAAAAAAAATGTTTACAGTGAAACAACCAAAATAATACTGCGCATATAAGTGAAAGAACATCACAGAAAGTCCAATTAAGGCAGAACATGTACACATGAATGGTAAAAGCTATGGTGACAATATGAGATATCACATGAAGGTTGGTTAAGCATGTAAGAAATAATTAAACATTTGACAAGAAGCAGAAAAATGTATTACATGCAGGGATGAGAGCTCCAATGCACTTGATTCTGCAAACCCTGTAGTGGTACAGAGACAAAATTGTTCAAAGACTGTCCAATTGAGTTTAAGTGTGTAAGAAGGGAAAAAAGGGAAAGGGAGGGAAGGAAATACTGAGAAAGAGGGAATAAAAAAAAAACCCTCCTCTTTAGTTATCTGGCATGTCGGATATAAGAGATAATTACCTGGTATTGTGATATGAGGGGGGTGATCCAGAGAGAGTGATAGGGAGGGATAAGAACTGGTAAGAGAAGGGAAAGGGTAGGTAATGGAGAATGAAAGAGGAAAATGGGTACCAAGATGTCTGGAAACTAGGAACTATGTAGTCATTGTGTTTCCCTTCAAACTTAGTTAAGGGTACCTTTAAATTTAACTCAGTCCTTTGATGGCTTTATAGGTTTCAGAGGATTGGAAGTCTTTCCATGCCTGCCACTTGTTACTGAAGTGAATTAGTCTGTCTAGTTTGAAGGGCATAATGGATTCCTTATCATGAATATGGTCTACAACAGTGAATTGATTTTTTTCTCAAAGGATTGCAGTGGTGTGCAGTACCAAAAAAATGTGGCTCAGAGAACCATTGTCCCTTGAACATTACCAGCTAGTCATTGAAATAAGTGGGTTTAGATTATGCAATCTCAAAGGAATTCTATACCAAAATGAGAGAAATTTGTAATTCCTCTGTTGAATTCTCACACTAAATGAACTGCTATGAGCAAGCTGATAGGTGTTGGTCCATTGTTCATCTGTTAGCAAGATGTGTATTTCCTCCTCTCATTTTTGGTTTAGCCCTCATGCACACTTGACGTTTTTACAGCTGCTGTTTTTGGCTTTTGACATTTTTTTCTACAACCAGTAAACCCCCACCATGTTATCCTATGTGTCCATGAACACACAGACTCTAATCAACATTTTTTGGCTGGGACGTTTTTTGGCTGGAAAAAAAAAATCAAGACTAGTCGGTTTCTAGAGGAGTTTTTTAGCTGTAAAAATGCTCTAACGCTGAAAAACGCAGCAAAGTGTGGTAAAACACCACAAACCCATGCTTTGGACTTTTTTTTGTAAAGAAAACACTAAAAAACGAAAACGCAGAAAAACACAGAAAAACACTGCTAAGTGCGGTGTATTATTTCTGAGAATCAATAGGTTGAGTGACAGGTGGCTCACAGGGCAACAGCTTCAAGCACAGCTTAAAACTGATCAAAGTAAGCAAGTGTCAGGGATCTCCTCGATCCCCGCCGTGATGGTCCCGGCGCAGTGCGCCGCCCTGTGCAGGGACACGGGCACTAGGTCCAGGCCGGCCACGGCGTTCGAGTTCGCGCATGCGCAGTAGAAGCCGCGGCCGCCCGCTGGGCACCAATGGCAGCGCAGGGCGGGATATTTAAATGGCCCTGAGCTGTCATTCAGTGCCTTATGGTCTTTCCTGCATCCTGTGAATCTGTGAACCTGTGCCCTGTAAGTTAAGGATTGTACCTGACCTTGCTAATTTCTCTGTCCTGACCCTTGCTTTGCCTGACCTCTCTCCTGGATGCCCCCTATTGGATTTGACCTGCTGTTGCTGACCTGGCGTGTGACCCGACCATTCTCTGCCCGCTGCCTTGTACCTTACCGTCCTCTCTGTTACCGACCCAGCCCGTCTGACCTTGCTCATCCATCCATCCGTCCATCCCTCGCAGTGGGGTCTTCTGACCTCCTCATAGCAGACTCTTTCCCGTGGGAGCCCTTGGCGCATACCACTACCACTGACGGACGTAAACAGTAGCCACGACCTGGTCTCGGGGGGCTCCAAGTCCATCCCCACCATCAGGGGCCCTGGTGAACAAGCACCCTGGGACTTAGATTCCGTGCGCTGGGGACGCCTATTCAGTGGAGTGCTAGTCGTACCGCCGGGCGGTCCCTTACAGCAAGTCTCAGTTTCAACTATGAAGAAAATACTTTGAGCTGTAGATTTGACAGGTCAAGGGTCTGTAAGAAAGCCATTGCTAAGATGGCAAAATAAGAAAAAGAGGCCTGCCTGGGCCATGAAGCATCACCAGTAGACTATTGAAGACTGGAAGATGGTCTTCTGGACCGATTAATCAAAATTTTAGATATTCGGTTCATCATGTAGGGTTTTTGTATGTGATTGAGTAGATGAAAGGATGGTTCCTCAGCATTCCTCAGGAAGTGTGATGGTCTGGGGCTCTTTTGCTGGATCCAGAGTAAGCGACTTGCACAGAGCAAGTGACACCTTGAACTAAAACTACTACCACATCTTTTTGCAGTGCCATGCAATACTCACTGGAATACAGCTAGTTGGTCAGGGATTCATCCTACAGGGAGATAACAAACCTCTAGGCTGTGTCATAACTACCTTAGAAGAAAAGAACAAGATGGTAGGCTTCAAATGGAATGGAATGGCCAGTACAGTCTCCAGACTTAAACCCCATTGAACTGGTTTGGGATGGACAGGACAGAAGGGTGAAAGCACAGCAACCTATAAGTACAATGCATTTGTGGGAACTTTTGAAACAGTGTTGGGAAGAACATTCCAAACAATATTTTATTTCTGTTGTAGAAATAATGCATTGAGTGTGTTCGGCTGTTATATCTGCAACAGATGGCTACTTTCATGAGTCAAAAATTTAGATTACATTTTGGTAAAAAAAACAATTCCATAATTTCTTTTTTATGTCAAGTTGTTTATTTGTTCTATGTTTTATTTTCAGAGTATATTGAGACATTAAACTGAGTAAATTTCAATGAAAACTGGAACAACTGAGTACTGTCCGTGATACTTTTTTTATTTGCACTAACATACAATTTTGAGGACAAGCTTTTGGGGAATGTCCCCTTCTTCAGGTCCAAGCAGTACTGATCACAATGTTTTAGCAGAATGTTAGAAGAGATGTAGGGGATGGGGAAAAAAAAGAAAAGAGAACAGAGATAAGACACAGCAAAAGCAAAGTCTGGGGGGGGGGGGAGACAACACTCACAGAGGCAGTCATGCTTGAGGTGATAGTCGTAAAACTGTTGGATAATGAGTGAGGAATCCCATGTCCAAATTCAGGCCGTTATCTCTTGTGTCAAATAGAATTATCATTCTTGATCAAAAGTTTTTCTTTCCTGAATGGATTTGAAATTTCCTTTAAGAACTAAAACAGGTGTGCAAAAGTCATCTTCTTCTTATTATAAGAAAAATAATCAAAGATTTACAATCCATCATAACAGAGGATGGAACTCTGAAAGAGGAGGAGCCAAGAACGCCGTGACGTCACGCCGTCGGAGCATCGTGGAGCTCCGGCGGCCATCTTTCAATCTGGACGGTTAGTCCATAATTCGTTTACACTTACTGCTGTACACCACCGAATAGCTTGGTATGCTAATAAATTTTATATATCACCTACTACACTATGGGTATGTCCTTGTCTTGACTCCCCTGGGGAGCATCAATTTTCAGCCACTCATCCATCTACTGGACAAGGGGCGTGCTGTAAGGAGAAGTCCGCAAGCCACCTACTGAGGGAACAAACAGGAGCACCCAGGAATCCTGAAGGGAGGTTATCGCCTTACAGACCTTTTCCTAACGTTCCAGAGGGGAACTTATGTTTAACAAACGCTCATTTATCTGTGCGTTCTGGTGAGTGCACATTTCTTCTGCACCATTCCGCACAACGCCTGAATATCAGGATAATACGAATTAAAGGAGAGCACTTGAAGTCACATTATTAACTGCTGCATGGACTAATTTCTTTACTTACTGTATTGATATATGTATCAGTTCCTCATTTACTCATAGCGCTGCATTTTTATGATATACTGGTTTTCTAGGGTGTTTGGTTACCTTATGTTCAGCGGCTATTCATTTTCCTATAGGGGCGCTCGTTTATAACTCTTTTACTTAAATAGAACAGACATAAATAAAGTATGAACTGATGTAATACAGAACGTGCAATGGTATATTATAGAAAAGCAAATATGTCATTCCACAAGTTCCACGTGTCATTTTTTTTTAAACAGACCAATACAGTATATTGTAAAATGCATAGTCAAATTACAAAATTACTAAATTACTGCAAAATATATGGATTACTACATCGTCCACCATTTCAAGTTCGGATTTAAAGCAGTATTAAACCCAAAAGCAAACATTTATTATATTGCAGCTTGCCAATTCTTAGATGTGATGGCTGTATTAGTTTTATTTTTAGCTTTTCTTTCTTCTATGTTCTTCTGGTGATCCAGCTGGAAAGTCTGTTATTTTTCAGAAGCATGAGCTCTCTGGAAGAATGTATCAGTTTACATGGATGAGACCATACATTTACCACTGGCAGGGATGATTAAAATGATCAGCTTTTATTTATTCATGTAAAACCCTTATCCCAAAAGGAAAAACTGTTGCTGTAATTATTATAAAGTGTGAGCTGGAGTTTGGCTTCAATTTATTATATTTAAATCTGCTGGTACATTTAACACCCCCCCCCCCCAGATTGGCAATGCTGTTTTCTGCTGTGCCCCCTGTGCTCATTCATCCAGAATGGTGTCTCGCTAATACAGGAGGTGTGTTATTGACCAGATCACCAGGTGAAAACAGAGGGGAAAATGCCAAAGAAAAGAAAACTGATGCAGCTACCATGTCTAATTATTGGTAAGTTGCAATACAATACATTTTGGTTTTCAGTTTAATACTACCAGTATTGGTAAATTATATATATAACTTATATAATTGCAATATAAACTAATTTAGAACTGAATAGTAATAAAATTATATTTTCATTTCAGTCTATAGCTGACCCTCATCTTCCAAAAATTAACTTCACTTCCCTGAAACCAAGGAAACTATATACAATTCAAAGAATCCTCATTCCCCACACTCCTGTAATCTGATTACTGCCTATTTCAGACTTTTGTGGCTATCTTCAGTTTAGAGTATATGAAGCAAATTGAAATAAAAAATCTTAAAGCAGCACTAAATACAAGATAATAAATATGCAAATACACAAATAAAAAAATAAAAGTGCAAGCTCCCTATTTTAATGGGAGTAAACATGGAATAAAGTGCACAAACTACGAAGGGCGTTCAAGTCAAACTAGAACTTTTAATTTTACAGGTATAAAATGGGATGTTAATGTGGCAGAACTACACGCAGTAGTAAGTGGCAAGTGTTTCCTATTACTGATAGGTGGTGCACATGTTGCAGGCCAGTCCAGAGACTGTTAATCAAGATGGCAGATAACAGTGTTAGTGCATGCATGGAATAGTGCGTGGTGATGAAATTTCTAGTGAACGAAGGTGTAAAAACCAATGGATATCTACAGAAGACTTCAAACACAGAACAGTGATGAGACATTTGAATGGTGCAAATGTTTTGAAGATGGTCGTACATCCATCAGTGATGATCCCGGCCATGGTAGTTCCCAGCCCACAGCAGTCATTCCTGTGAACATTCAACATGTGGAACACCTGATCCTATTCGACACATAACCTGTCATGAAATTGCACAAGAGATTAATCTTTCTGTGTTAGCGGTGACCACAATTATGATGAAGTGAAGCAGGCTGGCCTAAGATGGTTCAGGCATACTGACAACTCTTTCCATGCCGAAGCTTTCCAGGCTTTAGTTAAATGCTGGGATAAGTGTATAAATTTAGCAGGGGAGTATGTTGAAAATAAATGCAGTTTCCTCTCCTTGAAATTTGTTTTTTATTATATGCTTGAGGTGATTGTAGCCGTATTAGTGCATTTGTGACAGAAACAATTGAGTACTGTCCGTGATACTTTTTTTATTTGCACGTTATTTGCACTTTATTTGTTAGTGCAAATAAAAAAAGTATCATGGACAGTACTCAATTGTTTCTGTTTTTTATTATATAAACTCAAAAGTCTCAGTTTGCCTTGAACAATCCTCATATTATAGTTTCATAAAGTGTGCAACAGCAATGAAAAAGTATTTCAAATAAAGCACCACTTTCCAGTAGAAGAATATGTGCTACCATTGCCTTCATCACCATTAATAGAGCCTGTTATCAAACTGCCAGTACTATTAAGTTATAAATGGGCAATAACGCATGATTGATCCACTTCATAAGGTCTCCTCCTGACCATCCATCATGGATCACATCCGCCAGACCCTATCTTCCCAGCTCCAGCTAGAGAAAAATATACCTTCCTTATCTCCAAGGATCTCTTTTATTGCAGGCTCCTTTTTCACATCTGTCAGCAGGCTGATAAAGCACTGATCCTTGGAGACAGGGAAGGAATAGTTTTGTCTGGCTGGAGCTGTGATTACAGGGTCTGTTGAAGGTGATCCATGTGCGATGGGCAGATCTGGACAGAAGAGGAGGATCATACATCCATTATTGACCATTTATAACTTATTGTCCTGGTGGTATGGTAAGAGGCTCTATTAATGGTTATTAAAGTGATATTAAAGGCCAAAATTAAAAAAAAAAAAAACATATTATACTTTCCTGCTCTGTGTAGTGGTTTTGCACAGAGCAGCCTTGATCCTCCTCTTCTCAGGTCCCCCGTAGGTACTACTGGTCCCTTCCTTCTGTCTGGTGCCCCCACAGCAAGCAGCTTGTTATGGGGGCACCCGAGCAGGTGCGTTCCCAAGCCGCTGCTCTGTGTGTCCATTCACACATGGAGCCATGTCTTGGCCCCGCCCCCTCTCTCTTCTCACTGGCTATGATTGACGGCAGTGGAAGCCAATGGCTCTGAGGGATAGCCGAGACTCCAGTGTACATTGTTGGATCGAGAGGGGGCTTAGGTGAGTATTAGGGGGGCTAGGGGGGATGCTGCACACAAATGTTTTTTTACCTTCATGCATAGATTCATTGATTTTGCACACCTTCTGGATCTATAATAGCTTTTGCACATTATTGGACACTCTTTATGAATGTTGCATGTTTATTCCTATTCAAATAGGGAGCTTGCACTTTCATTCATTCATTTATTTATTTATTAATTTATGTATTTGCATATTTATTACCTTGTATTTAGTGCTTTAGGATTTTTTGTTTTGATTACGATTGGTATCAAAATTTTGCAGTAGCTGCATTATACACACTGCTATTTCACCTCGTGCAAATTATCTTCAGTTCATTTATATGAAGCAAATTGTAAAGAATTTGACTTCCTTGACAAAATCCTTAGGTTTAAACAACAGCAGACATATCCTTTGCCGAGATACCTACACATAGTGCTGCAGATATAAAGAGATGATATGTCATGTCACTTATTATTAACACACTTAGACTCATCATTGTGATTATAGTAATGACTAAACATCAAACAGACAGTTTCATAAACTGCAATGAAATGGCCAATCTCAGTATCTATAGATAAGAAATATGTAATAATCTGCAATATAATTTGCTAAAATAGTTGCAGATTACACAGTTGCCCTTGTATGAGCTGTTGTAAAGCCCAGCTCTAACCAAAAGCTTTTTTTTTTTTTTAAATGTTAAATAAATTTGGAAAGAGTTACTACTTTTTTCAAGTTATCCTTTGGAGTAGATATTACCTACCCATTTCCCAGCACTTTTTGTTCCAGCAGGAAGTGAAGATAATCCATCAAACAGATTCAGACAACAAATAAAGACCTGACAGAGATCAAAAGTTCTATCCCTTCACCTCGCTATAAAAACTTAAAAAAAACAAACGGTTTTTAGTTGAAGCTGGGCTTTACCAATTGATCTCAAATTTCTGTTTTACTTTTACAACCCCAGAATCACATTGTAAATATGTGGAGATTAATCTCTGTATTGGAGATTCACCATTGTCTTCCTACTTCAGTTATTAGAAGGAAGTCTTTCTTAAAGATTTTCATTTCATTTATAGAAAATACAGAAGGTCTGACATTCTATAGCATTCTATACTATGATATTTTAGTCTATTCTCTTCAAGGACTGAGTTTTTCTGCTAAAAGGATAGAAACTGGAATCTATGGTGTAGGTCAGGGGTAGGCAAACCCTGGCACTAGTGCCAGAGGTGGTATTTGACAGCATGAAGGACTGCACCAAAAGGGGGTCCTGAGAGACCCATCTCCCAAACAATAAAGCTGGCCAGTGGCTGCATACAAAGGAAGCTGCGCAGCTAGTGCCTACCTCTATTCCCACTGATGTCAGTTCCTGCATTGCTCTCTCCACACTGAAACTTTGTAGAATCAGATTCCCCAGGCTGCTTGTCCTCACTTTGCTGTACCACAGAAGAGGAAAAATACTGAATATAATTATCCTTTCGCTCTTTTAGCCTGAGCCTGCTCATGGCCAGGCTTTTTCTATCAGTGTACCTGCCTTCCTTCCAAACATTTTTCTCCCTCAGCTTGGAGGGGATATAGCCAAAGAGGTTTATTTTCCAGTGGCCAATAACCCCTTTCACAGCAATCTTTTATAAGTAACTCAATGCAAAGAAGGAGTAGACTCTCTAGCACTAGATTTCCTGTGTAAATCTAACCTGTCTCCCAATTGTCTTTCCAAGTGGTGCTTCAACACATGTTATGCAAACAGGTCCAACTATTGTCACCATCTGGAAACCCACCCAGAGAAATGCTACACACAAACTGGAGTTTGTCCATATACAAAGTCTGCAGGAGATACTAAAATGCAATTAAAGATTTTAAAGGGTGAATATTTTATTCAAAATGGCAGTTGTTTTTAACCACCTCCCGCCCGCCATATAGTACAATGATGGGCGCAAGGTGGTTCTCTCATTCTGGGAGGACGTCATAAGACGCAGCACGGCGATCGGCGGTGCGCTGTGTCCCTCGAGCACAGCGGATCACCGATCCACAGAAAGAGCCGAAGATGTCGGCACGGTCATGTGATCAGCTGTGTCCAATCACAGCTGATCACATGTAAACAGGGAAATGCCGGTTATCAGCATTCCTCTTCTCTCGAGCTGTCACGCTGACAGCTCAAGAGGAGAGGAGAGCCGGTAATCGGCATTCCGCGGAGGGGACATGTACACTGATCATCAGGGCACTGATGATCAGTGTGCCCTGATGATCAGTGTAGCCCCAGCAGTGCCACCTGTCAGTGTCAATCAGTGTCAGCTGTCAGTGCTCATTAGTGCCACCTGCCAGTGCCCATCAGTGCCACATCAATGCCACATATCAGTGCTTACCAGTGCACATCAATGCCACATATCAGTGCCCATCTGAGCTGCCTTTCAGTGTCACCTATCAGTGCCAGTCAGTGCCACCTATCAGTGCTGCCAATCAGTGCCAGTCAGTGCTGCCTATCAGTGCCAGTCAGTGCCTCCTATCAGTGTACATCTGTGCTGCCTATCAGTGCCTGTCAGTGCTGCCTAACAGTGCCAGTCAGTGTAACATAAGCAGGGATGCTATAACAGTTGTTAATGAATAACATCTCATTATACAGTGTAAGGTCTGTTACTTTGTGGTACCACATAACTTCTTAAACCAGGTCAGTTTCAAATTTATCCTTGACATCTAATTAGGGAAAATTAATGACCAATGAGAAAGAAATTTTAAAACATTAAACTGCTTGGAACTTCAGTATTCATTATTCAGAGTGATTGGATTCTGTTCTGATCAATATTTTATATAATATGTACTGTGAGAGAATGCAATGTAATAATGGTATTTTATTAATTTGTAACAGGTTACAGTGTATGTTCATATTCCTTTAAACATTCCCTTGGCATTTAAAAAAACAAAAAAAACGCAATAAGCAAAAGGCTTACAGCAAAGTAAAATAGCATGGGGAAACTGCGCTTTCGAGATGGAAAAGTGTTGTCTGGACACAGTTGGTGGACAGCTTGTCGCTGTGTATTATTTATTTTTTACAGGCACTTATATAGCGCCATCAATTTACACAGTGCTTTACATATATATTGTACATTCACATCAGTCCCTAACCCTCAAGGGGCGTACAATCTAAGGTCCCTAACTTCCATTCATATATACACATACTAGGGACAATTTAGACAGGATCCAATTACCCTGTCAGCATGTTTTTGGCGGTGGGAGGAAACTGGAGTACCCGGAGGAAACCCACACAGGCACAGGGAGAACATGCAAACTCCAGGCAGGTGGTGCCATGGTTGGGATTCAAACCAACCACCCTAGTACTGCTAGGCAGAAATGTTAAACATTTAGCCACTGTGCTGCCCGTATTGTGCATTTGTAGCTTTTTTTATATCTTAGGGAAGGGTTAGAAGCTCTAACAGGTTTAATTTGTTTTTAGTGAATCCCTTTGGGAGTTTTACTCTATTTATTAGTCCTCAAGACCACTTTCTGCCTCACTCACTCTCGTTAGATTTCAGTTCACATCTTGCATCATCAAAAAAGATAAAGTTTTGCTTAAAGATATACTTTTACACAGGAATACAAATATGTGAGCAGTTTTATCTGCCTAACGATTAGCATTTCTGTCCAACTCGTCCTGAGATCTACCAGATCCTGCCAGACAGCTCAGCCAGATTGATGACTGACCTAACTTCTCTATAAAGATTAGTCACCTCCATGCACCCAGCCTGTAATGGAATAGTATGGGAGGAGCAGCAGCAGACTAATGAGCTCACCCCTCTGCTCATTCTGTTCTCTGTTCCTGTCAATATGTTCCATGTGTATATGCAGCATACCTTATTAACTTTAAGTGCTGGCCCTCCTTGTTACGGTTCATATGCTGCTTTGCATAAGATTGCAAGGGGCTGATAGCAAAATAAATTTAGATTCTTTACACCATTTACAATTAAAAATACTACCTTTAGTAGTTATATTTCCGCTCAATGCACAACATTACAGCTTCTATTCATATCTAAAGGAAAATAGCTTGGAGTAAAATGTAACACCTAAAATAAAAATAACTTATTAGATTATTGAACTGGTGTTATAACGCACCATAAACAGATGTGAGAAAAACAACCCATGTGCCTTTATTCTTTACTTTGACATTTTCTGTAGTTATTTCTTTTCTGTATATAAAAAGGTATTCTGTGTTGCCCTACTGTATTCACAGTTTTGTTCCCACAAGTCACCAATTTTTTGACAAAAACTAAACACAGGAGCTGATTCAATACTAAGGAGCATATTTTTGAGCTTTTGTCCATTATGGTAATCAGGGTTTATTTAACCAATTTAGGACTGTCTGCCCACATTGTACTGCGGACAAGCAACTCCTACAGGCACACTCCCTGCTTCTGGGTTCAGGGCATGCCTCCCTTCCTCCCACTGACTCCCATTGTGATTTGGCACAGCAGGATTTGGATTTCAGTTCCCAGCCACGAATCACTGACCAATCACAGCCCAGAGTCCTGTGTCAGCAAACAACACATGGCTCTGTACAGAGGGAACATTATTTTTTTTTGAGAAGGAACAAATACATTCTTAGTAAAAAGCAGCACATATTACATACATTAACATTTATTAGGCATACACTTAACCCCTTGATTACCTGGAGATGTTAACACCTTCCCAGCCAGTGTCATTAGTATTGAGTGACAGTGTATAGTATTATCACTGATCACTGTATTAGTGTCACTGGTGATGCCAGTGTCAGTTAGTCAGTTTCCATCCAGTGTCAGTTAGTGTTAGATTGCCTGCCCCTCGATCACAGTCCCACCATCAGTCGCTAATCACCTCCATTGCTAGCATAAAAGAAAAATCAAAATTCCAGTATATACCATAGTTTGTAGGCACTGTACCTTTCACACAAGCCAATCAATATACATGTATTGTGATTTTATTTGACCAAAGATATATAGAAACATTGTGGCTCAAATTTATGAGGAAATTTGATATTTTTTATTTTTTTATTTGATATGTTTTATAGCTGAAAGTAAAATATATAGTTTTTTTCAATATTTTCAGTATTTTTTCATTTATATAATAAAAAATAAAAATGCCCAGTGGTGATCAATTACCAGTTACAGTAGTGCAGTGCTAAATAGCAAAAAAATGGCCTAGTCATGAAGGGGGTAAAACCTTCTGGATCTCAAATGGTTAATGCTCCCATAAAATGAAACAAACTTCATTGGGTACTCTTAGAAGCAATCAGTTATATTCTTATTTTCTTTTCAGCAGTTTTCAGCCCCATGGTATACATAACGTGTTTGGGGAGGGAATTGTAGTCTTTATAAATACTTCTAGATTTATGAAAGAGATTAGAATATTGTATTATTTCATCATTTATAATTAAAGGAAATCTATGGTCACAGCATATACTTTTAATTTTCATAACATCAGCATTGTAATAGTAATACAAACAATAGTTATATTTCACAATTCAGTATAGGCTTGCTTGAAAAATCTTCTTTCATGTTGTGCTGCCTTTCAGCTGGCCTTCTCTTTATACAACTTCCTGGATTCCATGAATGTGTTGCTTCTCCTTTGCTGTTTACTTTCCATTTTTAAGGACTACATATCCCATGGTACCTTGTGTCATGGATCCACGGTCGCCGTCACCAACATGCGACAATCGCACGACCGCGACTAACCGTAATACGTCACGCCCGCGGCGTCCGACCCCAGACCCTCTCACCAAACTCGTGACCGAAGGACCGGCCGATCTAAAACCACGGTGTGACGCGCATAACAAGGCCCCACCCAGCTGCACCCTGCACAGCGATTGTCCAGCTAATGGGCTAAAATGGGTGCCTGCAGCCTGAATGCGCTTGTTACTGGGTTGGGTTAATTACGCAACTAACCCTTCTACTGCCACCACTGTCTTGAAATGTACAGAGAAGATGGACTCTGTCAGAAATACACTATAATGATTGAAAAGTCACCTGTCCAATATGGTCAATTGGGCAGGGGGTAAACAAACACAGTAGCGTCTCTTCAAAAGGCAGGAATTTGTGAATTGCAGGTAAGTGCTTAAAAACAGTTTAACACTTTCAGAAAGAAAAATTTATTACTAAAAGAGTCAAACAGGTGCAAAAAAATATTTACAAAGCGATGTCACAAAAATATATATATATATGTATATAAAGACACAGCAAAGAGATAATTAGGAAGAAGATTACAGGTTAAGTTACTTGCCCTAAGCCTGGGTTTGCAGATCCAAGTTGCAGAGCAGGATGATTCTTTATCTCCTCCTTCAATGTTAGCTGGGAGATCTGTGTAAAACTCTCACTTCCAGGCTTGCAGCCTGTCCTTTTAAAATCCCTCTGCCGGGGGGGGGGGGGGGGGGTGGCCTTGAGTCTGCTCAATACAATATGTTGGGCAGGATGTCAGTGGACTCTCAGTTAAAACTAACAGCTTCATAATCCCTGACATGAAACATAGGGGAAAAAAACTTGAGAAATGTTCAACTTTTTTTCAAGCTACCTTATCTGTTTTATGATGGGTGAACCTACACAGTTTTGGGTCAGTGCTTCCCAGTTCTCTGAGAAATGCTGGCCTTATCAGAACGTAGGTGAGAAAGGTTACATTTTCCCCAGACTGCTGGCACTAAACCAGGGATGCTTAACCTGGGCTGACCCACACCATCTGTCAGGAGATAACGTCTGCCTCTCAGGACTGCAGGGGGGTAGGGAATGAGGCTGAGGAATGTGAAATATCTCGAATAAAAAGAAAAAAAAGGGAAAAGGAGAACTCCACGTCCAACTCTGATGAGCAAGTTTGCTACACCTTGCTACCTGCAATCAGTGATTCCTGACTCTGCCTCCTTATACTCCTCCTCTCAGCACCTCTGTAGTTCAGAAGGCAGGCTCTGTGAAATGTGTGACACAGCAGTACCCATCAGTAGGGCATAGTCAAAATGCGTCACAGAAATCAAGGAAATAAATGTGTATAGCACTTCAGAGTTTACTTTACAACTTGTAAGTTTACAAACTTTAAAATTTCTCAGAATAATAGGAGTAGGATAGAAATAATTGAAATACAATTTTAACCATAATTATACTTTATTTTTAAAACCTAGGTGTTTATAGTTTATAGTTTGGTATTGCAAAGGAACATGATTTTTGCTCATTAAATATACAGCTGTGTGTCCTGGCTGTGCCTTATGCAGGTCATAGATGATGATCTAAAAAAAAAATGATTTGACTCAGTGTGTTGATGGGGGAATTTCTCCCACGGACCTATTGTATTTTGACAGCAGGGAGAATTCCCTGCCGTCAGAATACAATGATCAGTATTGCTGGCTATAGCCCATGGCACTGATCTAGTGAAAGAACTTGAAAGGCTGGTTGCACAGAAGTCGATCGAAAGATTGACTTCTCTGCAACCAGCCTGCCATAGATGGATTGAACTTTACTCTTTACTGCAATTCGGAGGCTTTGATTGAAAATAATAGACTCTCTACTGCCTTTTTGCCATCAAATACCTACAGCATTAATTTCACTTCAACGTGTTAAATCCTGGACTGGACATGCCAGTGTCTTGTAATTATTATTAGTGGGTTCACTCCTCCATTACCACTGTTTTATATATTTACTTTACTATATATATATATATATATATATATATATATATATACACACCGTATATACTGTATATTACATTTCTAAATTTAACCTGTAGGTTGTATGTCAGTCAGATTGAAGATGGTGCAGTACTGAGTAAGTGAACTGACTACAAGTGATAAAATCATTTTGTCCTACAATATGATAATTCTTTTATCCATTGCAGGTGTCTGATTAATATTTCTGCATGTGAGGAGATCTGAAAGACACCCAACCACAATGAGAATTTCCCAAAAATTCACAAGGGGGCCCTAAAACATTCTGAGATTGGCATAATCCTAGTGCAATCAATAATGGTCTAACACAGCCACCCCTTGGTTTTCCAAGAAAACTTACTTGATATCTGTTTGGGTATGAGGGCATAAGGATCACACCTTAAAGCAGGTTCACACTATAGCAGAGAGCTATGTTCTTCTCTAAAAGAAGAATGCATCTCCCTGCAAGCACAAACAGAAAACAATAGATTTCTGGGTGCCTGTTCACACTTCCACACAGTGGGGAATAGTGAAGCAAAAAATGCAGGCATTGTATTTTTCCACACTGCTCTGCAGCTGCCTGCATGTCTCTGCATGGCAGCTGACATTCCATTAAAGTTTAGAAAAACATAAAGAGAAACAGTGCCTGGCATTGTAAAAATGCCAGGCACTGTTCCTCAGCTGTGAACACTACCCACAGAGGAAAATAAAACTTTATTCTTTGATGGTAGTGTGAATCTGCCCCTAAAACATATATAAACCCAAAGCCCAAAAAATTATATATTTCAGATTACCAATTCTTAGACATTGTGGTTACATTATTTTTCTTTTTCCATTTTTTTTCACCAGGTGATCCTGCTGGTAACTTTTCCTGTCCCAGGATGTCAATACTTACTCACCCTTTTACCTCAAGACAATAGAAAAAAGATTACAGAATATATATTATATATATAATTCTATAACAGAGTGGTGTGATCTGGTACATTTATCACATACCTGGTGTAGACTGGAATGTTGTGGAAGCCTCACTTGTACCTCCTGCCCAAAACTCCTGAAGGTGGAGACAGATAGTGTGAGGGAATGGAGTGGTAAGAGTGCTGGAGTGGCCGGGTGGTGATGTCCGCTCTTTAGGTAAAGCTGGTAGTTGCAGTCCTCAGGACAGAATGCGGGAGCAGTTTGGCACCAAAGCAGAAGATGGAAGCAGGACCAGGAGACAGGCAGTGGTCAGTATCAGCCGGGCAGCGAGGGACCAAGTCGGCAGGCAGAGCAAGTGCAGAAGCAGGCCAGGGTTGGTAACAGCTGTGCAAAGCAGTAAAAAAACAGCAGGCAAAGACAAGTCCAGTAAACAGGCCGTGGTCAGATTAATCAGATGAACAGGATGGAGACAAGAGCAAAAGTGAAGTCCAAGGGGAAGCCAGGTCATACCCAGGTAAGCAGGTTCAGCGGATCAGGTCTCAGGAACATAAGAACAAGATGAAGACTATTCAACAACTGTTCCTATTGACAGACCAGTTTAAATAGGTCAATGGGCACCAAGTGAGCCCTCTAATTGGTATGCACATGCTAATATCAAGCTAGATAAACTTGAATTATACATCCAACATTGCCCCTTAGCTAGAGTTATGAGCATGTGTGCAATGCACACATGAATAAGCACAAATTTAGGCCAGTTTTCTGGTGCTAGGATTCCAGTTTACCTTACAACATTTCTTTTAGCTAAGAACAATGTAATTGATAATAGTGAGCATTGTCCAAGAGCAAAGGTAGTTTTCTGCTAATAAAATTTCTGGCAAGATCAAGAGATATGGAACTTATCAAACAGATATGAAGAAACTCTTTCAATTACACATTTAACAGAACAAAAGAAACCAAATGAGACAAGTTCATTGTTAGGGTTTAGATATGCTTTAATTTTTTCTGGAAGGTATGTTTGTAATCCTGTCCTGATGTTTTCCACCAAAAACACAAGATAATGCTCAAGGGTCAGCCTGAGACCAGGTTTGGGAATCTCTATAGTATATTTGGCTAAACGTCCTGCCTATGGTGCAGACTATGCCCCTCTGGCCTTATACTGGCCTTATAAAACTGATTTAAAAAAACAGCATTTGACATATAAAGCATATTGCCAATGTTTGTACATGTGACATGTTGCTATTCTTTTTTTTTTATTCAAATATTTTTATTATAAAACTGGAAAGTTACAGAGAAGTGACATAACATGAATGCCTAGTAGATAAAATGGATGGCACATATGAAGGCACTGAGTGCATTCCAAGTATAACAAGCAGAAAATATAAATTTAACAAGAGCAAGGTCTGAGAGGAGGGTAAGAACAATACAATATAGTGGGATAACAGTGGTACAGTACATAGCTTTAGACCCATGGTTCAGTTAATAATACAGTAGCTATAGACCAGGACAATCTCAGTAGGTGAGGAAGAGTTTCATTGAATCGGAAGGCATTGGGGGGGGCAATAAAAGGGATTGCTTGGACTATGTGATCACCATTTTGATAGGTAATTTGGTTCCATAGAGAGAAGAAAAAAAAGAGGATGGTGACAGAGATACAAGACTCAAAGAAGCATGTCTGTGTGCTGGTACATATACGGGAATGAGCATTAGCTGCACAGGAATTATTATTATACAGTATTTATATAGCACCAACAGTTCGCTCAGCACTGTACATTACAATGGGGGACAATACATGAGACAGTACAATAACAATACAGTGCGAAACACGAGGGGTTCGAGGGCCCTGCTCCTTGGAGCTTACAATGTAGGAGGGAGGGGATAGTGGTACGGGAGGAAAAGCTGTGGGGGATGGAGTGGTAGGTAGAGTGGAGGAGATTGGCAGTTAGCAGAGGGTGGGGTAGACTTCCCTGAAGAGGTTGGTTTTTAGGGTGCACCTAAAGGAGAAGAGAGTGGGTGACAGTCTGATGGAATGGGGTAGGGAGTTCCAGAGGATGGGTGATGCCCTGGAGAAGTCCTGGAGGTGGGCATGGGAGGAGGAGATCAGGGAACTAGAGAGAAGGAGGTCTTGTGATGAGCGGAGAGTGCGTTTTGGGTGGTATTTGGATATTAGGTTGGTGATGTAGTTCGGGGCAGAATTATGGACAGCTTTGTACGTCAGTGTTAGCAGTTTGAATTTGATCCGTTGGGCAATTGGAAGCCAGTGGAGGGATTGGCAGATGGGGGTGGTGGAAACGGAGCGGTTGGTAAGGTGGATGAGTCTGGCCATCGTATTCAGGATCGACTGAAGTGGGGAGAGCCTGTGGTGAGGCGGGCCAGTGAGGAAGGAGTTGCAGTAATCGAGTCGTGATATGATGAGGGAGTGGATGAGCTACTTAGTAGTTTCAGGGGTTAGGAATGGGTGTTTTTTGGCGATGTTGCGGAGGTGGAGTCTGCATGAGTTTGTTAGCGATTGGACTTGGGGCTGGAAGGATAGATTGGAGTCTAGTATGACACCAAGTACTCTGGCTTGCGGGGTGGGCTTGATGATGGCATGGTTGGACGTGATGGAGAAGTCAGTGGGGGGGTGCGCGGGCTGGGGGGAAGACTGGGAGCTCGGTTTTGGAGAGGTTCAGTTTAAGGAAGTGGAGCGACATCCAATCTGATATGTCGTTCAGTAGGCTGGTGATTCGGGCGGAGACTGAAGGGGTGAGGCGAGGGGTCGAGAGATAGATTTGCGTGTTGTAGGCATATACAGTGGGGATCGAAAGTTTGGGCACCCCAGCTAAAAATTGGTATTAATGTGCATAAAGAAGCCAAGGAAAGATGGAAAAATCTCCAAAATGCATCAAATTAAAGATTAGACATTCTTATAATATGTCAACAAAACTTAGATTTTATTTCCATCATTTACACTTTCAACATAACAGAAAACAAAAAAATGGCATCTGCAAAAGTTTGGGCACCCTGCAGAATTTATAGCATGCACTGCCCCCTTTGCCAAGCTGAGACCTGCCAGTGTCATGGATTGTTCTCAATCATCATCTGGGAAGACCAGGTGATGTCAATCTCAAAGGTTTTAAATGCCCAGACTCATCTGACCTTGCCCCAACAATCAGCACCATGGGTTCTTCTAAGCAGTTGTCTAGAAAACTGAAACTGAAAATAGTTGATGCTCACAAAGCTGGAGAAGGCTATAAGAAGATAGCAAAGCGTTTTCAGATGTCAATATCCTCTGTTCAGAATGTAATTAAGAAATGGCAGTCATCAGGAACAGTGGAAGTTAAAGCAAGATCTGGAAGACCAAGAAAAATATCAGACAGAACAGTTTGCAGGATTGTGAGAAAAACAATTCAAAACCCACGTTTGACTGCACGATCCCTCCAGAAAGATCTGGCAGACACTGGAGTTGTGGTACACTATTCCACTATAAAGAGATACTTGTACAAATATGGTCTTCATGGAAGAGTCATCAGAAGAAAACCTCTTCTACGTCCTCACCACAAAAATCATTGTTTGAACTTTGAAAATGAACATATAGACAAGCCTGATGCATTTTGGAAACAAGTTCTGTGGACCGATGAGGTTAAAATTGAACTTTTTGGCCGGAATGAGCAAAGGTACGTTTGGAGAAGAAGGGGCACAGAATTTAATGAAAAGAACTTCTGTCCAACTGTTAAGCATGGGGTTGGATCAATCATGCTTTGGGGTTGTGTTGCAGCCAGTGGCACAGGGAACATCTCACGAGTAGAAGGAAAAATGGATTCAATAAAATTTCAGCAAATTTTGGATGATAACTTGATGCCATCTGTGAAAAAGCTGAAGTTAAAGAGAGGATGGCTTCTACAAATGGATAATGATCCTAAACACACCTCGAAATCCACGGGGGATTACATCAAGAGGCGTAAACTGAAGGTTTTGCCATGGCCTTCACAATCTCCTGACCTCAACATAATTGAAAATCTATGGATAGACCTTAAAAGAGCAGTGCGTGACAGACAGCCCAGAAATCTCAAAGAACTGGAAGACTTTTGTAAGGAAGAATGGGCAAAGATACCTCAAACAAGAATTGAAAGACTCTTGGCTGGCTACAAAAAGCGTTTACAAGCTGTGATATTTGCCAAAGGGGGCAGTACAAGATATTAACTCTGCAGGGTGCCCAAACTTTTGCAGACGCCATTTTTTTGTTTTCTGTTATTTTGAAAGTGTAAATGATGGAAATAAAATCCAACTTTTGTTGACATATTATAAGAATGTCTAATCTGTAATTTGATGCCTTTTGGAGATTTTTCCATCTTTCCTTGGCTTCTTTATGCACATTAATACAAATTTTTAGCTGGGGTGCCCAAACTTTCGATCCCCACGGTAGGTGGTAGTTGAAGCCGTGAGAGTGTATCAGTTGGCCAAGGGAGGAGGTGTAGATGGAGAAGAGAAGGGGCCCGAGGACAGAGCCTTGAGGGACCCCAACAGAGAGGGGGAGTGGGTGGGAGGTGGTAGTGTTATAGGTAACGCTGAAGGAGCGTTGTGATAAGTAGGATGAGAGCTAGGATGGAGCGGAGTCTCTGAGGCCACGGGAGTGTAGTTTCTTGAGGAGGAGGGGGTGGTCGACTGTGTCGAACGCCGCAGATAGGTCAAGGAGTAGTGGCCATTGGCTTTGGCAGTTAGCAGGTCGTTTGTGAGTTTGAGTAAGGTGGGTTCGGTGGAGTGTAGGGGACAGAAACTGGACTGTAGGGGGTCGAGGAGGTTGTTGTCATTGAGGTGGGAGCTGAGCATTAGCATAAGTATTAGCCATGCGAGTATTGGTGCAGCTAGGGTAGTTTTAAGTACTCATAGAAATTTGGAGGGAGAAAATAAGTCACCCAGGGTTGCCAAGGTTTTTCATATTTATGTACTCTGCCTAGATGAATAGCTTTGATTTGGGCATGAATCATGGATTGAGTGATCCTGTTTTTAGTGTCAACATGATACTCTTCTAATTTTGGTTTCAAATTGTTGGAAGTCTGCCATAAAAATAACCCTGGATAATATCTTACAAATGTAATATGCAATACTAGAAATAGCAGACTGTTAAATGAAAAATATCTAGTTATATTAGCAAAGCAGTTTTCAAATAAAGGCTCTGGGAATTAAGTCAAGTAATCTTAACATTTACAATTTAGTTTCAGAGCACATTAACATTCAGGTCTCTATCTCCACCTGTGTGAGGAATGTCTCATCAAAATAAAGATCAAATCTGAATCAAGCTGTAAAAGAAATTATTTAAAAGGCTTAAGCTGAAAATATTATTTGACTAAAATGCAAGCATTAATAACTGTCTTTAAACTTTAAAATATTAAAATTGGTTTTAGTGAGCAAAGCTTTTCAAGGAATATTTGTATTTCTTCATTCTTTTTAGTGGTGATGATGAGGAGTGCTTTGGTGTGCTTTAGCAACCTCCAACATTTACTGAAGCATCTGCATCTTCATCTGTTGGGCCCCTGCTGCACTCACAAGCAATAGCTAGAACTCCTGCCTTCCTGTTCCTTTTAGTTCCCCCTATCCCCTCTCCCTTTTTTTTGCCCCTCCAGGAGGTACCTGGATCTGGGGTGCCAATGGAATGCTTGAACGGGTGTGGAAAAGCATGGCAAGGTTTGCTGAGCTAGGGTAAGCAGAGCATTCAATTAAAAATAGGATGCATCATTAATTTTGTTCTTCCCCTAAAGAAAACAATCTCCCCCTCCCGGCACACACTAAGCCATGAACTTTAATGGCATCCCAGTCTTAGTCCATAGGGTTCAATATAGAGTTGGTCCACCCTTTGCAGCTATAACAGCTTCAACTCTTCTGGGAAGGCTGTCCAAAAAGTTTAGGAGTGTTTCTATGGGAATGTTTGACCATTCTTCCAGAAGCTCATTTATGAGGTCAGGCACTGATGTCAGACGAGAAGGTCTGGCTTACAGTTTCCGCTGTAATTCATTCCAAAGGTGTTCTATCGTGTTGAGGTCAGGACTCTGTGCAGGCCAGTCAATTTCCTCCACCCCTAACTTGCTCATCCATGTCTTTATGGAACTTGTTTTGTGCACTGGTGCGCAGTCATGTTGGAACACAAAGTGGCCATCCCCAAACTGTTTCCACAAAGTTGGGAGCATGGAATTGTCCAAAATGTCTTGGTATGCTGACGTCTTAAGAGTTCCCTTCACTGGAACTAAGGGGCCAAGCCCAACCCCTGAAAAACAACTCCACACCATAATCCCCCCTCCACCAAATTTTACACTTAGCACATTGCAGTCAGTCATCAAACAAGTACTGTTCTCCTGGAAACCGCCAAACCCAGACACGTCCATCAGATTGCCAGATAGAGAAGTGTGATTCGTTACTCCAGAGAACACGTCTCCACTGCTCTAGAGTCCACTGGAAGTGTGCTTTACGCCACTGCATCTGCTTTGCACTTGGTGATGTAAGGCTTGGATGCAGCTGTTCGGCCATGGAGACCCATTTCATGAAGCTTTCTATGCACTGTTGTGCTAAAATAAAGGCCACATGACGTTTGAAGGTCTTTAACTATTGACTCTGCAGACAGCTGGCAACTTCTGAACACTGTGTTCAGCATACGCTGAACCCACTCTGTCATTTTACCTGGCCTACCACTTCATGGCTGAGTTGCTGTTATTCTCAGTTGTTAAAATACCACTAACAGTTGAGCTTGGAATATTGAGTAGCAAGGAAATTTCACGGATGGACTTGCACAGGTGGCAACCTATCACGGTACCATGCTTGAATTCACTGAGTTCCTGAGAATGACCCATTCTTTAATAAATGTTTGTAGAAGCAGTATGCATGCCTGGGTGCTTACTTTTATTGACCTGTGGCCATGGGGGTGATTTGACCATCTGAATCCAATGATTTGGAGGGATGTCCCAATACTTTTGGCAATATAGTGTATCTTTAATTTTCTGGCTAAGCATTTCTTATTATGTACAGTATGTCTGCTTTTAATATAACATAGGATTCAGGGGGAAAGACATAGCTCCCCTACTTATGCTTCAAGCACCAGCTCTGCACCCTTCAAAAATGTCTGTAGCCACCCCTGATTCTTTTATTTTTCAACAACAAATGTATCTAAAGCCAAAAATGTCTTTTTAGCTTTGGTTAGAGTAGTAATTGTTAAATCTTTCTTGAACAACCCCCTCATACCTTTAGAAAGATCTGCAAGCTTGGGGGGAGGGAAGGATCAGCTTATGACATCATGTAATCACAGTGATTGGCTGCCACAGTAATCATATCATCAAGAGTCTGTTCCTTCAACTCGCAATAATTAGCATGGACTGAGAGCTTTTTTTGACAGTATGGTTACTGTTCATTTTCTGAGCAAAATGCCCTCTAAGTTGTCACCACAATTGGATGATTTCTCCTATAT
The DNA here is from genome assembly GCF_062004578.1 of Staurois parvus. Classification (NCBI taxonomy): domain Eukaryota; kingdom Metazoa; phylum Chordata; class Amphibia; order Anura; family Ranidae; genus Staurois; species Staurois parvus. Next base: position 7,337,008 of record NW_028318841.1, on the reverse strand, counting down.
TCATTTTTTGGTAGTACCACAACATTGACAATTTGTGATTTTTTTTTTTTTTGCTCAATTTCAGAATGTAATGTTCCCTAGTATGAACACAGACAGAAATAAAAATTTGACAAGGTTGAACACCATTCCTATTCTATGCAAACCTAAGAAAATGTTTTTAATTTAGATATATTTTAAATTAAAATTTATATATATTGTACTGGAAAACAAATCCATACAAAATATTGAGTCTTTTTTTGCTCTATTGCTATTATTATTATTATCATCACCATCATTGTCATCATTTATAGTTTTGTTGTACTGGTGAGGGAAACCTAATTATTCTCTTATTAAACTTCTAGGGAATTAAAGAAGGGTATTAAGAATTTGTGATTGAGTTCTTAGCTTGTCACAAACGGAATTTTTTTAATTGGGAACAGTTCTATATCCACATATTTTCTTAGTTTGGAGATTGAATTGTTATTCATTCTGTTAATCAATTAATTTTTATTTCAATCAACTTTACATTTTGCTTCAACAGAAAAGACAACTTGTTTTATTTCTACATTTCATGATCATAATTTCTGTAAACTGTTTTAAACTGTCTTATTTATCTAAACTGGTATGCAGTAGTCCTGCCCAGTGTAAATAGTGCAAGACTTTGTTCTTTATAAGTTCTATACAGTTAATAATACATAAATGTCTGCAAATTTAATAACAGTTTTGACCTCAGTTCTACGCTGCTAACAGAATGAGTAGATAGATTGCACCACATCATTTTCCAAACTGAAGCAAATATATAAAAAAAATGCCAAAAAAAGATCAGTCTAATTCTCTATTCATTTTCCAAGTACATGTGCAAGGATTAAAGTTGAATTGTGCTGTTTATTATTAGAAACAGCCTTTCAGTTTCTTTTGCCTCTCTAATGAAAAATCAAACGTTTTTGGCTGTTTGCGTAGCGTTTTAATTTATCTAATGTGATTCTTTTTACACAAACAGTGGAACTGAACCTCGATTAAAGAACTCATCCTTTCAGTATTTCATGATCCCTAAATTTATATAAGATACACTCCTGATAGAACATGAGGGAATTATCATCTTGTAACCCAGCTGTGATTGGAAGCAGCATTTACCTTAGGTTCAAACTTAATGCGGATTTCAGTGCTTTTCCAGTTTGCAGAAATGCACTACAGTTCATTTAACATGATTTCCTTAAGATCTTGTTTACATCTGTGCGGTTTGAGCTGGTGGAACTGCATTTTTTAAGTGTTTTTTATGCATTTTGCTGTGTCTTGTGTGACTTTAAGCTGATTGCTAAGGAGCAGGTGGCAACCGGCATCCTTAACAATTAGTAAACAACATAGTTCTTAAGGAGCAGGCAGCCATCGTGTAAGTCTTCCCACGCAGACCCCCACAACCACAGACCCCCCATGTTGAGGGCATGTGGCCTGGTATAGTTCACAAGAGTGCTTGCTTGACCCTCCCTTTCCTGACCTGCTGGGCTACATACTTAGATAAGGGTCTGGTATGGATTTTGGGGGGGATCCCGCACCTTTTTTTATGTTGCTGTGGGGTTCCCATAAAATTCATACCAAACTCAAAGGGCCTGGTATGGATTGGAGGGTACCCCACACTGTTTTTTCCCCAATTGTTTGATTTTTTAAATTGCCGAAAGTAGATTTGTTTATATTCAGTTGTCAGTGTGGAATCCCACTGACAGCTGATGGCTCATCGGCCACCCAATCCTTAATGACCATGTTGTTTACTGGTTGTTAAGGACTCAGATGGCAGTCTGCTCCTTGACAACCAGCTAAAGTCACAAACAACACAAAACGCAAAATACGTAAAAAGATACAAAAAAAAGCCCATCAAAAAGTGTTATGAGTACAGGGTGTGTTCCAATTAGCATATGTAAGAGAGATGAACTAGTATTCTAATTAGTGTGGTATTTAGAAGGAATAGCTATTCTGTAGAATTTACTCTGTGATGTTTGCACATTGTGAGTCCATCAGGATTTGCAGACTTCGCAAAAGACTTCCAGAATCCTACTCGAACCAAAGCTGGCCAGGTTCTTTCATCCCTAGTCACCAGTAGTTTGTTTTTTTGCAGCTGATCTTTTCCCCAATACTGACATACCATGCCTTCTTCTACACAGTCTCCCTGTGTGGAGATGACCATCTTGGTAGAAAAGGCTTTGCTTCCTCATGTCAGAGCTCCCAGGAAATAGAACTGTGAGCAGCACAGTGATGAATTCAACAAATCCAAATCTGACTAGCAGCCAGAGGTTGCTGTGCCTTAGATATACAGTACAACAATGAAGCAATAGGCACTGGGATTTTTAGGAGGAATTTCAGATACAAGGTAAATTTTTTAGTGTACCAGTTGAATAATACAATTACTGTTTCTAGGTGTTTCCTTTAACATAGCAAATGCTCACTTGTTGAGTTCAAGTCCAACTGTCAATTTTTACTGGAATTTACGTTTAATTGTTTGGTGGATAAAAGGTCTTCTTTAAAAAGAGATTGTCACTTTTTTGGATTTACACCTTTGCATTTGCCCTCTTGATGCATTCTCTATTGAAATCAATGGAAAAGCATCAAGATGCATGTCAATGCACTTGGCGTGTGCTGTCATGTGTTTTCCACAAAAAACATGAATCCTCATCAATATCATATTAGCAAGAACGATCTCATTTAATAAACAACATACACAATGCACATGGACTTATCTTTATTGAATAAATGCTTTCTGTTAAAAAAGAATGTAAACCTTTAGGAAAATTACATCTTTGAAAGAGGGTGATTGGATTCAGGTATTCTAAACATGAGATAGATGAGAGGTATGGTTTGCATCCACCCATTTGCATAAAAGGCCCACATAGGTCTGCTCTGCACAAGAAAGATCTAATCATCCTACTTAGAGACATAAGTGACTGAATATTACAGTTAACTGTAGAAAAGTCTCACTTTCTGGTGCTGTTACTGGGTGCATTAGCTGTCTCTACAGGGATATTCTTGCTATTTGGCCATGTGTGATTTGTTTCGTTACAAAACGAAATTCGGATGAAATTGCATTATTTGGAGATTTGGGTGTATCCGAATTTCAGAATCACAATAGTAATGAATTTCAACGAAGCCAAGATAAATTATATTGAAACAAATCATCCAAATTCGAAAATGAATAGAATGAAATAGAATAGAATAGAATAGAAAATAAAAGAATATAACAGAATAGTATAGAACAGAACTTAGAGGAATGCAAAAGAAAAGAAAAAAAAAGAATAGAATAGATCAGAAAATAAAGGAATATAATAGAATAATAAAGAATACTGTAAAATAGAAAATAATAGAATAGAATACAAAAAGCATAGAGTTGAATCGAAAAAATAGAATATATTGGAAAAGAATATAATAAAATAGAACAAATATAGCCTTCTGAAATTCAAATTGATTTGAAAATAATAGAAATTCAAAATAAATCTGAATATACAAAAACATTTTGAAAACAATTTATTCTAACATAATTAATATGATGAAACACAATTAATAACAAAAGAATCTGAAACAAAATACATTTTTTCATTGTGCACATCTCTATACAGTATGTGAGCGATCACATGTTTGGGTGTTCTTGATAACTGTAGCCTGTTGAGCCTCCCAGTAAAGTCCATCTTTGATGGGCTTCCTGTGATGTTGCATAGTGATGCTGCACTCCCATGTAGATTGTGTCTGCTTGCATAAAAAAATGTTGCATGGAGCATTGTCACTGCTGATTTACATAAATAAATAAATAAAAGTGAGCGCTCTCCTGTCAGCTGCCAATGCACTCAAGGTGATCACAGCAAACCTCATAAAATAATCAATAAAATAAAGTGCAGAGCTAAATATTCTCAAATATATAATAATAAAAATTGTCCACACAAAAGCTGAAGTAAAAATGTATAGTTCATACAAAGTGGTCAGCTTGTTACAGCAGAAATACCAAGACTTGTGAAGGGAACAAATAATAGAAATGCGCACTCACCAGACGTGCATGGATAATGCGCATGTAATCAATATCCACCGTAGTCACTTAGGCGGGCGGAATGGGTGAGCTTCCATCTAGGAATAAATATTCTTGTCTTGGTGGTTAAACTGCTAGGTCCAGAGGTCCCCCTAAGGTTAAGATAGGTGCAGAGCCTGGATACAGGGCTCCCTCCGGTGGTAGTGGATAATTATAGGGTGTCCTGGAAATAAATAGGCTCCAATAGGAACCAAAGGACAGATGCCCATAGTGTAGTAGTTTCAACAAATTTATTAATCAAAATGGATAAAAACAGGGTAGTATGTCACTCATAAAACACATTGATATTGCAGAGTAGTACTGACCCCTTAGCTAAGATGGCCGCCGGGCCTCCTCGTGGCTCCAGGCGGCTGTGATGTCACACTCTGTTGGCTCCTCCTTAGGCCTTTTGTCCAGAGCACATCATCAGAGGGGAGGCCAACCTTCTGATTTACACTCCTGCCAGTTTGGCTCCTGGCCACACCTAGTCCTGCTCACTGCTTTCCAAATTGACAACATTGCCTTTGTTGCTAAAACCCTCCTCCTCTAAGCTGCTTTGTCTGGGAAGGGATTGCTGAAGGTTGTTTTTTATATTTTATTTTATGAGGCTTGTGAATCACTTCGCAATTAGAATTTGCACTTGTTTGGGCTGTCATGAGGAGTCTTTATCTGTAATTTAAACATGCAGATATGGTAAAGCAACTTCTGCACTACTTCTGCGCTACATACAATGGCACATTTTATATATTATCATCATTTTGAATTAATAGCATGTATTCAGCATGGTACACAAACTCTGACACTGTGGTAGCCAACAGCCATCAAAAGCTGTGATTGTGAAACAAATCTATGGCAGTATAAAAATCACCATGTGTCACTATCTCAGTTATGAGCAGATGTCTCATTAACTGAGTTTAAATGAATGTTTTTAATTTTATACATTTTCTATCCCTTTAAGCCACGCAGATTTGACAGCTTAAGGTGAAAGCTATTTGTGCACCTGATTGCTGTTTGCCATCCAAGTTCCATAAAATGCTTGGCAGAGCTGATTACTGCAAGTCTATGCCAGTCTTCTTTGTTATCTAAAATTCATAGGAATTCATATTTATTCAGTCTTTGTCTTCACAGTACGTGTTTTCTACAATAATACTGCATTCTATCACCTGCAGATCTCCATACGCTTTGTGTTATTCTTGTAGAAAAAAAAAAGTAAAAAAAAAAAGAAGAAGAGAAATCAGCCCTCCCCAAGTCATATACACCAATCTACAACTTTAAAGCTAAAGAGAAAACAAAACATAGCCATTTTCATCATGCAAACCATGTCTGAGAAAAGTATTTTATTGTCTGTAAACAGTCCTACTATTTTATTATTTCCTTGCCAGAATTGTAATAGCATTTGTTGAGTAGGGGGAGAGTATCTTAAGGTCTAACACTTATTAGTAGTTCCTTATGTGCTGCAAGAATGTGTTTGATTGTTCATAGAGACCTGCAAGATGTATATTAATGTAACCTCTCTCTCTGTGCAGCACAATATAGCATAGTAATAAAATAGACATCGACTTCATCAAAAAGCACAACATTAGTTTTCTATTCTGGCCAACTTTCTAATTACATTTTACCTTGACTGTGTCTGTGGGTGTCCATATCCTATCAATCTTTAATTTCTTAGCATTGGCACATGATCAGTAGACATGTATTATAATTTAATGAATTAATATGTTGTTCTAAAGTGTATGACATACTTTTATTTATAAGCTCCTCATTTGAGAGAAGTGGACAAAGCATCAACGGAAACCCAGTAAAACAATCGAAAGCATAATACAGATATAGTTAGTGGATTGTAATAGTGAATTTTAAAGTAGAACAAGACTTTCTCAATGAAATCATTGGATAGGCACTTTGATTGCCTGAAAATACTGTCCCTACTGCAGTGACATTATTGCAGCATTGTGACTTTTGCTACAGATGTAGCTGCTTAGATGACTTTGTTAATAGTAAATAGCTATGACTAGGTCTGCCCACAAACCTTTGGGTTGACAGTACATTGCTCTATCAGAAGGAGCCTAGGAAAATTATATAAAAGCCATAGCCAGACCCTCCTATTTCCATCTAGACTCTCCCATTCTAGCTAACTTCCCTCTTGCATTTACTATTAAAAATAAGTCAAATATATTTGTATGTATGTCTGCCCACAAACCTTTGACTAGGTCTGCCCACAAACCTTTGGGTAGACAGTACAGTGCTCTATCAGCAGGAGCCTAGGAAAATCATATAAAAGCCATGCTCAGACCCTCCCATTTCCATCTAGACCCTCCCATTCAAGCTAACTTCCCCTTTACCATTAAACGTAAGTCAAATTCATTTCTTAATACATTATAAACATTGAATGGAATATAAGTCTACGAAAGGTTATACACAGTGAGTAAACAGGAGTTACCACTAAGTGAAAAGTCAATGACCTCTCATGGCTTTTATTACACAAGTGGTATTAAAACTGAAATCTGTGCAAAAACAATATTGGGGCATCAACTAGGTATCAATAACATACCCCATACAATGTGGGCCCCACTTGTGACTGCTGCTTCATTCCTGAAAACTGTTAGATTCAAGCACCCCCTGATAGTGATGTTTGCTCCAAACTTCTTCCAGGGCTGGAGCAGTCACAGCAAGTCATATATCTACCAAAGTCCTCAATGTACAAATGAGCTCCCCTCCCTAAACTCAGTTAGAGGAATCAGTTAAAATCTGTTGTCTTGGCTGCTTTCTAGGGATAAAAGAAGGTAGTTGTTTAAATTAAAGCAACCTATGCTTTTGAAGACTACGACACGAACTGTTGGGGAAAGAAAGAAGCTTCAACTTAGTTGGGAACCAAGGGATGTTGGGTCTGTTATTGTATGGCTCAAAGCTGCCTGCAGTGACTGACAGTGAAGGAAGTAAAGCCATACAGACATATTGGATTTCTTAGCTTTTGTGCATTACAGGGGCTGTTAGAGTTCTGTGAACAACACAAGCAGTAAGCAATTATACAAAGATAGTACCATTTCTCTGAAACTACAGTGCAATTTTGTTATGGAGAAATTTAGATGTAACTGCTACTGGATTTTTTTTTACTGTTTCCATATCATTGACTGGATTGACTTGGATTATGAAACATTGCAACTAATAAATATCTAGCCCTTTGCAGGATAACACAATTTATGTGTTAAATAGCTTCCATGAGCCTACTGCTGAGAATCTACCAGACCAATAACTGGCCTGATTCACTGTCTACAATGCAAACAATTTTGTATATTTTAAAAGCAGCAGGAAGCCATTGAAGTTGCTATTGGCTTTGATTTGGTTTTCCTTTAATGCATTTCACCTTCACTGCTCTACTTTGAGCTTGGAAATATCAGCTATTTGCATTGCTAATTAAACAAACGTTTTTTTTTAATTCTAAAAGCTAAAGAATACATAAAAGATCAGACATGTAAAAATCAATATGTTAACTTAGAAGAAGGAACATTGATTTACAATCAATTGCATTATCAAACAAATGTGTTTCACAGGTCGGGGGTAGCATCACTGTTTATCCATCATGAATTCTGCTGTAAAAATCATAAAGGCTTTGATGCAGCTTCTGATTAATTGAAGGCAAAAATAAATAATGGACGTAAAGAAGACTGATCAGAGATATCAAAAGATCCCCTCCTGTGCTCAGAATGAAGAAGAACACCAATTCTAGCAAGTGACACTCATAACAAACATGTCACTGTACTAAAAGCATAGAACTCATCATGAAGCCAACTAAGGAGATACATGCGAACTAATATCATACTGTATCCAAGCAGCAGGAGTCTCAAACGTGGGAAATTTCTTTAAACATGCAAAAAAAAAAAGCTTCTGATATTTTATGAGAAAGAATTTTATTAAATGATAAGTCAATAAAAAATATGTCTCCTCTTTGTGTCTTCTAAATTTAATTTAAATATGACAGAGATTAAATGATATATGTAGCACAAGGACAATTACAATCTTATATACACAAAACAGCGCACAACTATCCTTCACAGATCTTCATATATTCTCACCAGAATCTTCCCAATAAGAATGCGTTATATATCATATAATCTTCTCTATCTTTTCTTTTTGATCATCTACTCGACTGCTCCCAATCTCCAAAGCAAAAAAACTAATATAGTATAGTAATTCCACACATAATATGATACGTGATACACCCATGCATAAATACAGAACACTTTGTGAATCATATCCACCACTATCCACACTAGTTACTCTTACCCTCGCAGGGTAAAAATGTGCATAAAACTCTCCGTCAATATGATTTATCCTCTTAACTTAAAGTGCGACCATGCACCATCCACCTCCAATGTGCAATTAAATCCATGTGCTCTTCCCTTCCCCTTTAGGCATGCACCTTACCCTACATACATCGATATGTGCTTTCAATATTCATTGTAATCTTTACTGTTTTCTCCTCACCCTTTCTTCATAAACTCTCAATCGCCATATAAAAGCAAACATACAAGCCCATAGTGCAGCAGTAGTGTAAAATGACCAATTTATTGTTAAAATTGCACTTGCATGAAAGAAAAGTACACTATATGATACACAACTCCTCCAATGTGGCAAACAATTCTTCCAACAGGACAAGGGTGCATCTACCCACACGCCAATGGCCACTGAAGTAAAACATAACCTTTATTAGGGCTTTAGTATAATGTATATTCAAGGACTGTGTGCATGCTTTTACTTATAGGGAGGGGCTGAGAATGACTCCATAACCTAAAAGAATTGTTTATTGGTGGTATATACATGAAAATTAAACTGTACAGTTAGTAGCAGTCTCCACCTGCAGTTCAATCATGAGTCCTACTGCAGAGTGGAGATCTGTGTAGATATTAAGTAGAGGTATATTGTTCCTTCAAATTGTGCAGTTCCTGGGAACCTTGCAAACTTGCATGGCAGACAGATAACACTACTGCTAATTGCAAAGCAGTTGCTTAGCATTATCAACCTGTAGCAGAAAGTGCTGCTACTGGCAGGATATTTAGATAAAAAAACTTTGCAACAAATTCACAAAAACAATTAGCTTAAGGTGTATCTAAACACAAAAATAAATATTGTACAGATGTTTTTCTACTCCTTAGATATGGCGGCTGCAATTAGTGTTGGCTAAGAATATTTTTAGCAAATATAGGTTTGTTATACAAGTTAAACCGGGACTTTTGAGTTTATGTAAAAAAAGAACGAATTTCAAAGAATGGAAACTGCATTTTTTTTACATACTCCCCTGCTACATTTATAGACTTATCCGAGCATTTAACTCATGCCTGGAAAGCTTCGGCATTAAAAGATTTGTCAGTACACCTGAACCATCCTAGGACAGCCTTCTTCATTTCATCATCAGTCATCAGTGCTGAAATGGTGACCTCCAATGAACTCTTTTAGGGGTCCAACCAGGTAGAAATCACTTGGAGCGAGGTCTGGGCTGTAAGGGGGGTGTGGCAATCCCTCCCAACCAAGTTGCTGTAATGTGCCTGTAGTCCCGTGAGCAGTATGAGCTTGTGCACTATCCTAGAGAAACAGGATGTCCTTAGTGATCAAACCAGGCCTTTTTTTCAGCAGAAGCATATGCACATCACTCAGAACATGACAGTAATGTTCACTGTTGACAGTGGCACCACAGGGTAAAAAGTCCTGGAATCCACCATGGATGGGATCATCAGCAATGAACATATGACTATCTTTTCACCATGCCTTACTGCGGCTGAGCATCTCATCACCGTACTGTGCTTAAAGTTTTCTGCAGATATCCACGGGTTTTACGCCTTTGTTCACAAGCTGTTCCATGCACGCACTAACACTGATGTCTGCCATCTTGATTAATGTGCACGGCTAATCAGTAATAGGACTCACTTACCACTTACTACTGCATGTAGTACCGCCACGCTAGTATCCTTTTTATACCTGTAAAATAAAAAGTCCTGGTTTGATTTGAATGTCCCTCATAAAATACTACCTGCTTCTGTTCTGGAAATAACATAAACTATAGTTTCCTCTGAAGTGATAACATTTTTAAAACATGAGCCAGATAGGAAGTTCTGAATAGAGGCTGCTAATTAAGTGGTTCTTTGCTTAAAAGTATAAAAACATGTCCCATAATTCTTTTTTCCTCTATGACTGTCAGGATGTGCCCGCTGCAGGATGGTTGATAATGATATCATTAACTGTATATTGATTAAGAAGATAAAATACTGTAAATAAGAAGAAATTGCATAAATTTTAATTAATCCAATGTTGCTTTCCTATACACACAAACACTAGCTCAATCATTCATGTTTTAATTTCCCAATGGGGGAGGAGCTGCTCTAAAGAGGCAATAAATAAAACATGTCCAGTAGCTTGTGATACTATTGATATGTGTATAGCCAACATTGCTAGATTGTGTTCTTGCAACAGAAAGAAGTTGCTCAAACTAGGTTTCATGCTACGGAACAGGGGCCGTCCAACCTGTGGCCCATGAATGCAGCCCAGCGCAAAACCGTAAACTTCCTTTTTTTTTTTTAAATGTGTGTTTACACTTAACGAACAGTATCTCTTTACTAGACTTTTCTAAGTTCTAAGAAAAATATCCCACTCTTCACAATCACACCTTATTCATGTCATCGTTTTTTGAGCAACTATTTTCAAGAATGAAGCACATGAAGAGCAAAATTAGATCCAAAATATCTGACAAGTATCTTGAGAATTCATTGAGAATTGCTACTACATCCATCGAACCAGATATTTATATGTTAGTTTATCAAGAACAGTGTAATGTATCACACTAGTTTTATGTTTTCTTTTACTTTTATAATAGGAATTATTACAAAAAAATTATGTTCCCAACCCCTCCACAGCCTAGTGCTCCAGTGAGTGCTGGAGGGGCAAAGCAGAGAGACCTCTATGCTCTCTGCTCAGTGCAGAGGTGGCAAGCTAAGCAATTGCTGTGTTTGATAGCTCAGTTCTCTGTGCAGAGCCGTCGGGGGCAGATGCTGCATAAGATAGATGCTGCATCCACTTAGGTGAGTATCATGCTCATACTTCTCTTTTGAATTTTTTCTGTCTTTGCTTTTTTAATTTATTGTATAATATTTTAAATTTGTCCCTTTACTTAAATGATATCACACAGGGGCTGATATTTTATGTGGCAGGTCCACTTTATGGAGGAATTTGGGCTCTGTTGGATCCCTGATGTCTCCCATGCACTGCTAGCAGACAAATTGAGTACTGACAGCACTCAATTTGTTTACATACCTGGATGCTGACAGACATAATCTGCTAATTGTGAATCTGGAAGCAATCAGAGCAGAACACTTCTGAGTTCACAAAATGTGGGAGGCTCCATTTGCCAACCTCCCTCTTCGCACCATCCCAAAGATCCCTAGCCTCCTGTGTTTTAACCCTGAGCATTTCTCAGACGTGTAAAAACATTTACACTCAAGTAACACTCATTAACCCTTTTTACATTTCTGAGCCTGAGAAACTTTTGGGGTTAATGCTAAGGGGGTTAAAAGTTTAAAAGTTAAAAATTTAATTATGGGAATTCTGTACACTCATCTTGCAACATATTTGTACAAAATATATGTTAATCTCCATAAGATTTACCAACAAATGTACAGGGGAGGAACCTGCCTAAACAATCCATTCAATTTATATATAGGTAGGCCCTTACTATACCTAGTTTTGATCATTCTAAAGATTACAAAATTAGATTGTAGCATGCTTGGCCATCTTAAATATATGAATTTATTTTAATATTGATCTCCTGTATTCATCACATGTACATCAGCATTCAGAAATGATCAAGGGAAAGCCAGCTTTAGGTGTCAATCAAGCTTTACTGTAGTGCACAAATGCTGGCAAGATACAGTTTTGTTATTACAGGTACTTGTCTAGTACTATCAATTTACACAGAGCTTTACATATATACTATATATATACTTTACATTCACAACGGTCCCTGCCCACAAGGTGCTTACAATTTAAGGTCCCTAATTCACATTCATGCATACACACACTAGGGCCAATTTAGACAGGAGCTAAATAACCTATCAGCATGTCTTTGGAGTGCGGGAGGAAACACACGCAGGCACATGGAAAACATGCAAACTCTGTACAGGCAGTGCCGTGGTTGGGATTTGACCCTAGTGCTGCTAGACATAAGGGCTAACTGCTTAGCCACAATGCTGCCCACATGCTGACAAAAGAAAAGACAACATTAATTGGAGTGATGACTTATCTCTGTGTTACTCCTACTGCACTGAATTATCAGCAATGGGTGTTATGACCAATTAGGGCTTCAATACTTGGCATAGTAATACCTGTGAACATGCTTAGAGAAGACAAGAGCAGAGAGATGAACTCAGCAGTGTGCTGCTGGTCTTTCCTTGCCCAGTTAAGACCGTATTGGTCATTTTTAATGAGATCCAGGTCCTTGCCGAGTTGTCCATAAAAACTATTCTATTCTATAAAACTAATAGAATTACAAATCATTTGTTAGATTGCACTATTCACGCAGAACCATTTAAATTGTCTATATGGCTGTTTGCCAGGACTCAGGGGCTTTAAACTTGTAAATTATGAAGTTGGCCACTCTGTTTTGCAGTGAACGTTTGGGGTTCATAAGGTTATATTGGCAAGTTAAACATAATAAAGAATAATAGAATGAAGTTAGATTTGCTGAGTCAACAGTTTAATTTTCACACAGTATACATTAACATCCTCACCAAGAAATGCATTAGAATTTTTTTTCCATAGCATATTTAGAACCATTTAGCATTATTACATCTAAATCATCTATTTAGGAACATAAATCACAAGATGCAATCATCATCTTCTATATTAAACGAGAGCAGTAAAGCAGTTAATCAGAAAACGAGTTTGGATGACATTAACGCAGTACTTGAACACACCAGCAAGTACTTACTTGCTGGAGGAAAAGCACTTAAAGCATACATGATATATATATATATCTATAACTTCAAGTACCTAATGGAGAAAAAGAAATTTAACTCCAACAAATTCCTGTAACACTTGCAAATTGCTGGAGTACATTACAAAGGCACTGAATTAATTGACAATGAGCATATGCATTATTCTTAACATATTTCTACATAAAATGCCATTGGTTTTGTTGTTCAAATTCCACAAACTTTAGAGGAAACAAAGGGGCTGCATAAATAAAGCCTGAAATTTACACAAATAATTTATAATGTATAATCAATATGTCCGCAGAAAGGTGCAACACTGTTTTCAGATTTAAATTTACTCAGCCTTTTAAAAAACAAGCAGTGTTTAAAGAACATCTCAAGACAGGAAGCCAGTCAGCTATCTAAAAACACTAGAGAACAATAGAGAAATATACAATGCCCTCAACCTTTAAAGAGGAGCTGAACTCTGGAATCTATGCCCACTAAAAGTCAGGCAGAGGGCACCACTAACCACCAGTATTGCCTATAAATTTACTGCAGTCTATCTTTCACCCATTAATGACTAACCATGCTCCATTCTTCATTTTAACTCTGAGTGGAGACAGCCATTTTGGTAGAGGTAGGGCTTTTGTTTTCTTATGTCAGAGCCTCCAGCTATGAGAACAGTGAACAGCACAGTAGTGCCATTACCAATTTTCACTTGTGAACGTTTAAGTTAGCAATGACTGAAAATCTACTTTTGCAGACTCACTTCGACACATGTAACTAAAATGTGCCCACCCTTCTCTCCCTAACTATGCTGAATAAAAGGAAAGATAACTGCATGTATCTCCATCTTCTGAGTAATGGGAGAAATCTTTTATTTTATCTAATTTCTTTTTCTTAACCGCCATAGCTCAAGAGACCAGTTTGAATATTTTCACCCTTTGGTATAAATACCATGCATTATATGATCCCCAGTTCTTTCACGCCTCCTAAAATGGACTTAGAGACCTCCTTGCAGGTAGCATTGTGAATCTATGCCACTGATGCTCTCAACATTCACTCTCCAACTTAGAATGGGTTTTCAATTTGATCACATTATGAGCAAGGAATGTTTCATGGCCTAAGAAGATGACAAACAAGCTCATTTCAACCACTCCTGGGCCACTTGGATTGTGTTTAGAGACACTACAGATCTTTCTTGAAGACCTAAGGAGCCACTACCACTCTGATCCTATTCCAGGGGAAAGTTGAAGAGCCAATACCCTATCTACTACCCTACCCAAACTCTTTTCTCCTTCTTTCTACCCCCCCCTGTACCCAACACCACCCTACCTTTCCATCCAAGCTCCCTCACCTACCCTTAACGGCACTCCCTAATCCTATCTTTCTCTCTCCTGTTATACCCCTTCTTTCTGTCTCTCATCTCATACCTATCCTCCCTTCTTCTCTCCATGATTCCTAAAATATATTCATGGAACTCTTTAATTTGAAAATAAATATCACCCATACCCACATATTAACCCCATAATAAACTCAGAAAATCCTTTGCTATTCATAAATTAGCACCTGACAACCAAGCACATAGTCTTATACTACATACTCACAACAAATGGATATGTACTCCCTGTTGTAATCCTTCTATATTTTGTTGAAATTGACAGCTGTACCTCTGCTTCAGACACCATTTTGTTCCGTGTTTGTTTAAGCATTGCACTGTTTGTTGTGTTTCCCATTGCCATATAATTGCACCCCTTTTCCCTATCCCCATTTTTGTGTATTACCATTTTTAAAACCAATAAATTCAGAATGACTAAAAATGGGGCCCAGTGGAAATGAATAAATACGCACATATAAGTATTTCAATAATTTGGGGTCTTTGTCTGCAAATAAGTTACACTCTAATTGGATTTGGTTTCTTGATTTATAAATGGCTCGTGGGGGTTCTGTCCACAATGGGTTCTAATACAAATGAATAAATACTGCATACATAGGGACTAACATTCTTCTGGGTTTTTTTGTTGCAAATGAATTGCACTCCAATGTTGATTATAAGATTTGAAAATCACTGATTAGTTTCTTGTGTGCACGGAGGGACTACAATTTTTGGAGTTTTTTTCTGTAAATAAATTATTCTGATATGTTGATTTCAGTTGATAGTCAGTAGGGACCCTGTCTACAATGGAACCTAATTAAAATGGTTAATGCTGTACATATAGGCACAACAATGTTTTGGGGGCTTATTTCTGGAAAAACTTTTCATTCTAAATTTGTTTTCCTGTATTTTAAAATGTCTGGTGGTGAACCTGTTCAAAATAAATACACTCTAATGTTTTTTTTCCTTCAAATTAATTACTTATTAATTTTATTTGCTAAATTTTTTCCCTATGAAAGTGGAGCTAGTGGTGATGTCGGCGGTGACGTCACTGCTAGTCATGCCTAATTGTTCACATCTGACCGGCAAATGTCAGTCCTGTCATGAGTGCTCGGTGGGTGCTAATAGGCTAGCAGCGTTGTTTTTTTTTTTCTTTAATTTCGGTGAGTCAGCAGTGGCACAACAATGCTGAGCACCATGACCGAAGATGGATTACAACGATGAAACAATTTTTTGTCTTTTTTTAATTAAAGGACTTGTCAAAAAACTGTTGTTTTGTTTTTTTATTCAATTTAGGGATTTTTCAAAAGACTGGTCTCTTTATTTTTGTTTACTGAATTTAACCCTTTAGTGAATGGGTAGGGGTAAAAGTACCCATTACTCATTCATAAGGGGGGGAAGCATCAGCGTGCCCCCTTATTTAAAGGGGTACCCTGATGCTAATGACCTCCCCACCAGAAAAGGGTTTTGGAAAGGAGGTTCTTGTCCCCATCGGCATGGGAACATCATCCCAATGCTGAGGGCATATGGCCTGCCACTTGATCATCCCCCCTTTCCTGCCCTGATAGGCCTGTGCTCAGATCAAGGGTCTGGTAGGAATTTAGGGGGGGCCCCATGCTTTTTTTTCCCCATTTGTGGGGGTGGGTTTCCCCTTAAAAGTCCTACCAGGCCTAAAGGGCCTGGTATGGCTTTTAGGGGGAACCCCACACACTCCCCCCATTTTTGGAAGGTGGGTTCCCCTTTAAAGTCCTACCAGGCCTAAAGGGCTTGGTATGGCTTTTAGAGGGAACCCCATGCACTTTAAAAAAAAATTTTTTTATGAAAATGTCATATAAAATGGCAGTCTATATATTGTACAGATGTGAAACTTTGCTGGTTGTTTAATAGCACCCCCCCAACCAGAAATTATATTTAAAGGAATTTTGTTTTCTAAACAATGAAAAATGACTGCCCCTTTAAAAACGGTACTTTTGGATTTTTTTTTTTTACTGATTCATGTCCCTCAGGGCAGTACCCGAGTCCCCATACCCCTTTTATGGCCAGTAACTTGCATATAAGCCTTCAAAATGGGCACTTTTGAATCTACAAGTTCAAGTTCCATAGACTTGCATCAAGTTTGAAGAACAGGGGGGTGTTCAGCCCATCACTATTGGTAAGATCTTCCATCAACATGATGTCACTAACCCTATCAAACCATTATTTTATTATGGGGGGTGCCTGTTGTTTCCAAAGAGCAGTAATGTAAGCGCAAGCTACATTTACCATGTGGATCACTACTGAGTGCCTATGGTCTGATCCTCTTAAATTGCAACCTACCTAAGCTGCTTAGATAGTGTGCACCAAGACTGTAATTTTTTTTTCTTTGAGATAATACACTTGAATTTAGAATTCTTGATTAAAACCCTCCTGGAGACTCTACTGAAACTGCAGCCTAGTAAAAGAGCTAACATATTGTGCATGGAGTCTATAAAATATTTGTTGACATTTTTCTGTGAAATAAAACACTAGATTTTATTTCCTAATTATAAACATGCCTATTGTCTCCCTGTGAAACTGCAGCCTACTAAGGGAACTTACATAGTGTGCATGTACTGAACAATTTTTATCTTTTTTTTTCAAGTGCAATAATACATTCTAGTTTTTTTTTTCATTAATAAAATGTTTCAGTATTGATTTCTTAATTGCAAACTTTCCTGGTTTCTCCATTTGAAACTGCTGTTTTGCAAAAGTGCTTATATACAGTGGAACTAATCCAAACAATATTTTTGGCTGTTTTCTTTACAATAACAATATTTATTTATAATTTATTTAAAAAACATTTGTAAAACATAATGAATATGATCACTTGTAAGTGTTTGTATTTACAGCCTGCCATCCCTGTCCACCATCTTTGCCTGATTCTGGCAGGAGCGACTTTATGAAGAAAAGTAACCTCAAAAAGAAAAAGATAAACAAATACTGATCTTGAAAGTTTTAGCTAAATGAATAACATAACATAAAAAAATACTGTTGTCAGGAAGTAGATAGGTGGGTTTGTCTTTATTCCCTTTCTATCTTTGTTTCAGGAACCATAAAACTCTTACTTCTTCAATAAAAAAAAATAAAAAATATGCCCAATAAAAATGGGCAGCAAGAAAAGGGCAGCTTTGCCTGTATCAGAAACAAGTAACACAAGCAAAGCCAACTTGTACAAGGACAACTAACCTATGCCCTTTGGTTTTATCCTGACAGCTATGCTGCCAGTGCAGTGGAATAAAGCCACCAATATAAATAAATCTAATTGAAACTATGGCAAATAGGACAAAATAGGAGGTAGGGGGTGCTTTGGAGTGTGCATCTGTTGTGTAGAAGTGTGAAGTGCCAAAGAAGGTCTTCTTCCCATTGAAAATTTAGCACTGCACATGCTAAAGGCAAGCATTGTCTTCTGTGCCAATAATGGCAGTTAGTTACTTACCACTGTGGTGCAGCACAGGTCATGATCTGGCAGAAGAAACCCCACCACCTGGAATGGGATCAGCTGTAAAGTCAGTAGTTTTGTAAAAACGTTATTGAGATACCGGTCACAGTAAATATTAGTGGGCATTTTTTCTTCCACTCTAGCAGCTGCGGAAGAGAGGAGTTAAGAAACTTAAGGTGAAGTTCAATGCTACACATGGCACTACCCAGCATGGCCCCAACTGGAGATATGGGGATGGAAGGGGTTCAGGAAATGTGAGGTTGTGGTTTTAAAGTGTGTTGGTGCACTTAGTTTTGACATTTTACTAAACCTTTAGGAAAATACAGTGGGGTACAGAGAAAAAGAGCATGGGCTATGTAAGTTTTAGATGTTTTGTGGCAGCTACGTACACCAGTCAATTCATGCCTATTACTGCTGGTAAAAAAAATCAGGCATTGTATCTACAACTACCTGAAAAAGCAATTATTTCCTAGGTATAATAATGAATCAGACTGGGGTACTGCTGCTGCTATACTAAAGCAAAGCAATAATGTAAAAGTGAAAAATAATATATCACACATACAGTGTTGTTGACACTGCCCATCAGGATAGCTCTGTTCTCTGGCACCACATATAACATAAGCTCATCTCTCAAGAATGTAATTCAAAAGATTGGTGTTTTCACAATGCCTCCTTAAAACTCATAAAAAGAAGAACACTATCTCCATTGAACAGTACGTTTTACATGTTTTAATTTTTTCAATATCAATTCAAAGCGGGGGGGGGGGGGGTGTCAAGAGCTATAGAGCTATGAACCATTATAGGAAGATCCCACTAGATGGCAAAGAGGTGTAATAAACTAGTTTGTGACTGAGTCCAGAAGACACGCCTATAGCTTTAAAATCAGTTCTGGTTGGAGAGTATTTTTTACATACTTTTTAGTGAAAACACTAAATATAAAGTTATAGGAAAAAATAGATAATGATTTAAAAAAAAAAAAAGAAAAAGTTGGAAAATGTATACTTTGCTTAATTAATGGTCATTTCATATCACACAACCAAACAAGAAACCTGGTTTATTTTTTCATTCTGAAGAAATTTCTCAATATTAGCTCAACATCCTGCTTCTTATAGAGTCCCTGGTGAACAGATTCAATTAGTCCAGCTGAAATTACTCACTGGAAATTCAGGTGCATGTCAAAAAAATAATGTAGCATAGGACTGAAAAGTTCAGCGCATGTGGGAGCATAAATGTAACACCGCAAACACAAAAAAGATATGAAATAATAGTTCAAAGTAAATTGTTTGCTTTGCGTTTCTGCTGTTTCTTGAAATATAATTGCAGATGTACAGATCAATGTACACAAAATAATGACTTAAAAGTGCTGTCAAGGACGTTCCCATTTCAGGGTATACATTAGGTATACAGAGAATTGTTGTAACATAGTTAAACAATGCCCATTTTAATGAACACAAAAAAGAATATTTGAAAAAACAACAAAACACCACATTTATACATGTTATGAAACATTAAAATACATTTAAACATAATCACTAAAAGTTTATATAACTTTTACATTAATGAAATTTCAAAAATTGTTTAAATTCTTTTGAAACCTGTAACTTTAATTAAGTATACTTGGTAATAGGGCAGTTAAGGTCCTTGTTCAAGCATTTCCTGCTGTGAGGTGACAACTGTCTTCCAATTGTGCTCCTGCATTTCTTCTCTTTCAGATGTGCCCCTGGTAAAGACTGCAAGTGACCCTGCTGACACACATTGCATAGGCTTGATCCAGCATTATCGCTTTAACCCTTTCATGACCAAGGTCAAAACAAACCTTACCGCCCAGACCCAATTTTGCAACTTTGACATGTCCTAGTATAACTGTACATATCATTGCAACTACTTAGTGTATCAACGTGGATTATACCGTGTTTTTTGCAGGACAGATTGGACTTTCATTTGGTTCTAAATGGTAATAGATATTTTCTGATTTTGCTTTATTATGAAAAGAAAACTGGATCAAAATAGTAAAAATAAATATAATTTCTTTAACTCTAATCCTATATTGTAATGACCCATCACGAAAATAAAACAAAATGCTAAATAAATTCTCCTACTCCTTACAATTGCAATGATACCACATAGGTGTGTGTTGTTTCTTGGTCCTACTACAGGTCCAAAGAACAAATAATAAGCATTTTGTTGTTTTTTTTTTTGGTCCTACCTATACACACTGACACAAGCACTCATACTGACGCTAAATATAAAAACAATTTTTTTACCAAAAGCATACTGCCACTAACACTGCCACTAACTGACACTGTCATTAACTGACACTAGCACTGACACTAGCTAACACACTAACTGACACTTAAAAGAACACTAACTGAAATTTACACTGCCACTAACTGATACTGACAGTAACTGACACACTGCCACTTACCCTGAACCTAATTGACAGTAACACTGACAACTACTGTGCACTGTCACCAAACTAGATCAAGTCCTAACTAGTTAAAGTGTTACTAAACCCAGGACCCTGAATTCACTATATCTGGTCTCCCACAGTACACAGAACATGGAAATGCAATTATTTTAGTAAATATAAACTGCTAAATACCTTTTCTCGTCAGCAGTTTGAGCAGTCTTGTGACTTCTATCAGTGTTCAGCAGAATACTGGTTAAAGCTTGTAGGAGGAGTTTTATTTCTGCTCTAGGAGGATGCAAACCTCTTGACCTCTGTCTGGACAGTGCTGATTGGTCCTGTGCTGATCTCATGCACTCTTCCAAGAAAAAAAAACCTCTGTAGCAATACACAGTAAACTGAGCATGTGCAGAATGGCTATGGTTCAGTTTGTCTTATCAGGAGATAAGACGTGGACCTTTGAACAAGTGGAGGAGCAGAGAAGACAGGATCAAAGGACCTTTTTACAAAATGCAGAGGATTACTCCCTTAGGTTCCACAGTGAGTACAACAAGCATGCATTACTGTATATACAGACTGATTTTACTGTTGTGCGTTTAGTAACACTTTAATCTCAGCAGATCTTTTTTCAGCAGATCTTTTTTTTTTCTCTCTTCTCTGGCAAGAAGGAATAGATTTAATGGGGTTGATTTAGTAAACCTGGAGCATGCTAAATCTGGTGTGACTCCGGACAGAAACCAATCAGTTTCCAAAGTTTTTTGTCACCACTTAATTGAACAAGCTGAAGTTAGAAGCTGATTGGCTACCATGCACAGCTGTACCAGATTTTGCACTCTCCGGTTTTAGTAAATCAACCCTAATATATCTTTCCTACTTACTAGATGAATAGTCTCTTGTTTCTCCTCTTCACAGAGGAGGAACAATATTGGGGCAAGTTACAAGGTGAATGGCCACTGTGATAGTCAATCATAGGCTATCACAGAGAGCATGTGATTAGGATTGGGTTCCCCTGGGACCTGATCATTAGCAGGAGACCTGGGGTTTCCTTGACAGTCCAGTCTGTGTGCTGAAAGCATGTGAGCAAGCGTTCTTCCAGCACAGAGGAAATCTTGTATGCGAGGTCCAGGATTAAAGCCCGATTCCTGGATGTCACATATATGTGTTACTTGGTTGTAAAGGGGTTAAGGAAACCAATCCAAAGCAAATATGTGCAGCTGATGCTGAAAGGTGTGCAATGAAAAGCTATAAGACTAAAACTGAAAATACACAAACCTTTTATCTGTTTCTTATGTTTTCACCCAACAACTTGCTGTGGTCTTATACCTAACCAGAGCAAATATAATTTTTATTTTTATACAAGATATATATGGCACCAACAATTTTTTGTCTGCTTACCAAAATAAGGGGACAGTACAATTACATTCCAATCCAATACAGGAGGCTTCAGAGGGCCCTGCTCATGATATCCTACAATCTTATGCTTTCTCTGGCATTGTACTTTTATAAGGTTTCAGACAGGCACCTACTAAGTGTGGCTTAGTGTACAAAACAAATACTAAAATGTAGTCCATATGGTAGATTGTTAGACAAATGAACACAATACAAACAATGTTTATGTTTTATAGAAGGGATAAGGTCTTTTCTAAAATTGTAATAGTTTTCACTACTTGTCCAAGCCCAGCACTTGCTCATATGTTATGAGGTCTTTAAGGGGGTGTCATTAACCCCCCCTAAGGAATTTCCTGTGTTTCCTGTTTTATCTGTGATTGGTGAGTTGTTCCTAGTTAAGAGAGGATGTACCAATTCACTGTGGAGGAATTATATGTAGAATGGTTAAGTTTTTTTTTCTCTCAACTTCTGCAAGGAGATTGCAGATGAATGGGGTTTTGCTGTATCTTCCATCACGAGGTAGTATGGCACCGCTGGCTGTGCTTCACCCTAGGGTATTTCTGAGCTTTCCTTTTTGACAGTGTTGGGAAGAGGAAGAAGGGTTTCAGGTTCTTCATGTGGAATAACACATAATATATAATTTGCGCTAGTAAATAAATATTAAAATATATCTGTGAATCAAAAAAATATATAAAATATTATCCATGTAAATAATATTTATAGATACATATTAAAAAAAATGTTTATATATAAAAAAAATGTCCAAACAAACAGTCCAAAATTTGAGATGTGTAATACAGATCCAAAAACGTGCACAAAAAAATATAAATGTGACAATCCACCACCAAAAATACTAAATAAACTCACCAGAGCTATAAAAAACTGAAGCATATATTGCTCTGGGAGCGGTGGTATTAGTAGAGTAATAGACCATTCAGGGATGTGTCTTCAGGGAGTAATATTCCGCAGAACCCAGATCCAAGCAGACCAATTTCAAATGGAGCGAATGCTCTAGAATCAAATACCATCAAGGAAATCCACTTCTCCAAAAAGATCACCCTAATCATATCCAAGAGGGGAAATGCCAGACACTCGGAAGAAATAAAAGAACTTCATGGTGCAGTATTATTAAAAAACAGCTTCCTTTATTATGCACTCATTGCACTTATCTCAAAAGGTGTCCCAGCCAACACCAGCGTTAACAGCATACAGGAATCACAATGAAAAACAAACCCAGCCACTCGGCACATGCACAGTAGCTCGCTGGGAAATGTAATGACGTCACATCAATCAAGCACCGCCCTATGCATTTCATCATCGACGTCCTCACGGAGAGCTCCGCTCTGCTCCGTGAGGACGTCGATGACAAAACGCGTAGGACAAATCTCTAAATATTATTTACATGGATAATATTTTATATATTTTTTTGATTCACAGATATATTTTAATATGTATTTACTAGCGTAAAATATATTTTTTGTGTTATTTGTTACACTTTATTTATTTATGGTGGATTTTGCAGCTGCTATATCAATTAAGTGACCCATACATATATATTTTTTCTCTTTCTTTCCATAGGCGTCATTATATTTATTTACTCTTTATGTGGAATGGTGCTGTTGGTTAAGATACAAGTGCTGTGCTTGATTGTTGACGTTGCGATAATGTTGTTTTTTCCAACTGAAAAGAGACATTTTAGTAAGAGCACAAAAATGCAGTGGTTAGCACTTCTCGTTTACAACACTGATATCCTTGGTTCGAGCTCCTGTCAGGTCACCATCTGCATGGAGCTTGTATGTCTTCCTGTGCTTGTGTGGTTTTCCTCTGACACTCAACATACATGCTGGTAGGTTATTGACCTTAGTTTGAATTCTACTGAACATTCCCAAGATGACTGCCCTAACAGCAAAAAAAGTTTTTTTGAGTCCCTCCAGGAGAAAAATTGCATATTATTTATTACAAATTAAATTATAAATTTACCAATTCCAATTGTGTGAACTCAAATTATTCTCATTGTACATCAGTAAAGTATAGTTCAATGCTCCTGACAATTTTTTTGTCATTAATTTATAAATTACATTTGTCAGAGGAATACCATAATAATAGTTACATAGCATTATCTCCTTTCTTCAGGATATTCAATGACATTAATTTGTCATATGTCCTATCTTTCATACCTTAATTATTAGATCATACATTCTTTAGAGCCACACTCCAGAACATTTAAACATTTGGAACATTTAAAAACATAATGTAAACCTGGGACTGAGCTTCAATCATCTGCAAAGTTATAATGTTCCCCTTCTAGTGCTTTGTTCATTTTAAGTGTTTAATGAATGTTTCAACTTCTTTTTACGTTTTGGTTTCCAGTTCTATTTCCGGACTATAAAACAAGATTTTTTTGTTTAAATTTTCAGATTCTGCATTTCTTTGTTTACTAGTTCCTCAAAGTAATCAACCCAAAAATCTCGTATTTCCTTTTTTTTTTTTTTTCTGCATCATAATGACTGAAAACCTTGATCTATTGCACTACCTTTTTTCAGATTTCTAATGTCTTTATTTTAAACATATCTTCTATTCTCTGAAATATATTCATTTGTTCCAATGTTTTTATCATTTGCAAGTGTTCTATCCATTAGTCAGTGGCCTATTTGGTTTTGGGTTTTATGATCAGCTGACATCCATGTTGCATTGATATACTTTTATGTTCACAATATATACTACTTACAATCATACATTAAGTTGGGGCAAGTGCCATTCTTCCATTATAATTGCTTATTATATGGAAACTACAGGGTATATAATTGGCTTATATGCTTCACCTTACCAAATTCTAACATATTAACCTATAGTAATTTAACATTATACTAAGGTTAATCATTGTACACTTGTTCCAACTCTGTTTTACAATGTCTCTTTTTTCTCTCTGCTTTCTTTGTAATGACTTAGACAAGGTTAATGTAAGTGCAGTAAGGTAACACACATATGTTACGCCCCTTGGTAAAATATCTTGCACTAAGGCATCTGCAAATACCACACCTGGCCCTTTTTCAAGAATGCATTACATGGCAATGTGTTTTAATGCAAAATGAATTGCCCTCCAGTGCACTGACCCACATAGTGTGCATTGAAGTAATAATGGTATGAAATGGCCCTTCAGGGCCAATTCACACTAGTGCGTGGATCCTCGTTTTGGCACAGCTGTAAAACGCAGGTCAATGCAAGGACACCTAAAAAACAATTGTTTCTTATGTATCCTGTTCACAGCACAACCTGCATTGACCTGCATTGCATTAAAATGCAGCATGTATGCATTTTAGTGTAATGCAGCGCAGGCCAACACATGTAAAATGCAGGTCAATGCAGTGCAACGCAACGCAATACAGATGTATATTTAAAAGCATTTTTACAGGTGACTTTGTATAAGGTCCAAAACTGCCCTTTACTTTCAAGTTATGACAGCAATGGATGTACCCAATAGTGTCTTCTTGTTTGCCCTAATTTCCTCATATGCCTCCTCCTTCTCAATATAGCTAGCACTATCACAATGATCAAGCCTTATGTACTAGACATCCCGTTTAACAAAAATAGGAGAAAAATCTACACAAAAATTCTCCAAAAACGAATATGTCTTTACTTATAGTCCTTCCATACCCACAGGATGTGATGTCACAGGAAATCCTGTAAAAAGCAGTGTGCTTTTATGTACGGTAAAATGTGCATCAACATATGTCAAAATGTAACTCACCTAAAATGGATGGAAATGTACATGCATTTTCCATGCATTTTAGCACAAGTCAGTGTGAATTCAGCCTCAAGCTAATTTACAAATGTACTGTATGTCCAATTATACCTTGTTTATTTGTTTTCTGCTCTACAACTTTATTTTTAAGGGTATCATTTGTATATATATCCATTATATATATCTGGATAGGTAGCACGATAATTATAGCTCTAAATTTTTATCTTGTGTCTTGAATAGCTATCACGCCTTTTTTTAGTTTTAAAAGATTGTTAGCTTTAGGTAGGCTCAGTATGTTATAGATTGCTATCCTTATGTCTTTAACCCATGGCTTACTACTATAATCCATCTGGTTATTTACCTTAGAGGTTACATTTTTATAGGATGGAGTTGTTGCAGTAGTTCCCTGAGCAGATCCATTCGCTACAAAATCAATTAACATCCCTAAAGTTCCCCTAAATGGTACTTAAATTATGAATATCCTTACCACTAAAGTACACTCAATAATGTACCCTTCTTCTACCTGAACCTTTAACAAGTGCCACAATACGCTCTACACTACAACAACACTTGCTCCTTAACAAGTAGTACTTACCCAAACTCTAAAATTCACCATACAGTAAGCAAGCTGATCTTGAAATCATATAATCAACATAAAATTTTCCAGAAAAATCTAATGATAACTTACGTACATTATCTATTTAGGAAGGGTCTCACACTACACAATTATTATCTATTTAGGAAGGGTCTCACACTATACAATTGTCAGTAGATTTAAAGGAGATTGTATAATCAGATCATATTGTGTGGGGTAAGCTTGATACTTATTCTAAAACTTAATGAGTCCATACACTTAAAGTGAAAGAAAAATCCAGTCTAACTATTCTTATAAATGTTGATGCAAATATCAGAGTGACAGCAATAGTTCTAGGGATATCAGTCACGGTTGACTCTAAACTGAAAACATGTAAAGCCTTTTAAAGTGACACTTGTGACCATCGCAGCATCAGACCCCTGACCTTCTCACCAAACTCGTGACTGAAAGACTAGCCAATCTAAAACCACGACGTCACATGCGTAACAATGCCATGCCCAGCTGCACCCTGCACACAGATTTTCCAGCGAATTGGACCACAATCGATGTACCAGCAGCCTGAGCATGATTGTTACTGGGTCAGGTTAATTACGCAATTAATTCTTCACACTGCCACCACCTCCTTTTTGTACAGAGAAAGAGGGAACTCGGCAATACCAGCAATACACTAGGATGATTGGTTAATCGTCGGTATACCACTATCACCGCGGACACTTTATACAGAGTGTTAAACACTCATAGTAGTGCTCTTCAGCGGCAGGAATTCTTAAGTTACATTAAAGAGCTATACAAACAGTTTAACACTTTCAGAAAGTAAGATTTATTACTAAAAGATCAAAAGGGTGCAGTAGTAATATTTACAGAAAAAATATGTAACCAATATATATATATAAATATACAGAGAACAACAGCACAGCAACAAGATAACAGAAAGAAGTTTAGGTAGGTAAGTACTTGCCAATCAGCCTTGGATTAAGCAGTTTCCAGTCTTATGAGCGCAAGGATGCTTTCTGTGTCTTGACTGCTAGTTTCGTTAGTTCATCGCAGGAAACTTTGCTTTCTCTCTCTCTGCTAGTGATGTTAAAACGCAGGCAGAACTCTCGTTCTCTCACACACACAAAGCATAACAGCCTTTTTCTAACAAAATCAGTTGGTGTCTTCTTACAACAGCAAACCAATTGCCTTATTTGGGAAGAGGATTGTAAAAAGGCAGCTCAGGCTTCTTCACCTGAGCAACGTACACGGATCGCATTATATGAGGGAGGGGGAATGAGGGGATAACATGAAGAATTCTTAACAAAATGAGGGCTGTGTCTGCCTCTGGTGTGCACGATTGTGACAACACTCATTGACAGTTTTGGGTACCAAAATGTGTCATTGTTTCATGAGCATGTGCAAGACTTGATATTTTGAGTATCTATTTTCTTGTGGCAACCTCGTCTTTAATATGTTACCAAAATTTGGTAATATATTGTGTTTGTGTGCACAAAAATGAAAGTTCAATATATGTGAGCCCTTACCTTGTAAAGCAACCCAAAAAGTTTAAAACAGAAATGAAAGGCAAAACATTTGTATAAGGGTCTTAGAGAGTTGGGGTGGAGAAACATCAGTACACTGATCTTTACAGTGAAAGGCTGTGGTGGGAGAGGCAGGTCAGCATAAGTCTTGGCCATTTGATTACAGACAGGCTGTGTTCCCAGCACAGCCAGAAAACTGGGAACACTGGGAAAGATGTGCTCTCATGCCTAGAATGGTCAGTTTGAAATAGGAAAGCTGTCAGGATCACAAAACGTTTGACACAAAACAAGAAATACAAAGAGAACATGGTACTTTTTAACACATGGTACAACAGACATATATCAGAAATATGAAATGTTGGGGTAACAAACACCTTCATTTTTAGTGTATTTTTTCACTGAAAATTTGTATTTAATAAAAATGTGTGCTAATACCATGTAACATAAAAAAGTGAAACTACTAGCATTTTATTCTGTAGGGTATTTGCATTCAGATAATATATACTATTTGAGGGGTTTAACCAATCTTAAGTTAAAATGCACTTTTTAGGCAAATATGGAAAAAAATGGCTCTGGTAGACAAGTGGTTAGAGGTAATATTACTTTAACTTAGGCACTGAAGTTTCACCTTTGCCTACTAATGCAATATACTAATTTATGTATTTTACTGCATGTTCATTCCCATAAAAGATTGTGGTCACTAAAAAGCACACAGTGATGAACTCATCAAATTACATGGATATTTCAAAACTGTCATTTATTGTCCCTTTGAAAATATCCCATTACCCACTATTAGACTTTAACATATGGGAAATAAGATGTATGTCTTTAGGTGTGAAGCTTACTATTGAAATATCATGTGAAAGAAACTGTCGTTTATTCATAATAGAAAAATGTCAAGGAGTAATATTAGTGATGCCAATCTGGTCATAGGCCCCAGCGCTGTTTCATTATGCACGCACAGCTGTTCCACAACATGATGTGTTGAATTGCCCTTGAGAAAAGAAAAATTTAACTACAGAATTAATCATCAAACAAATGTGTGTAAACTACATCTATGCATTAGGACAAAAAAAAATGTAAAGTATCTCTGGGAAAACTAGTCTGTGTGACTAGAATGCATAAGTAGATTACATTCAGAAACACTAGGGGGAATTTAGGGAGTCAAGTACAGTATATAATAAGTGCTTGTTTAATGCAAATGACAGATGGGACATATTTACCCTACCAATGGACATTGGTGCAATGCTTGTAATGGCCACTATGGGCCACACTACTAATCTGAAATCATAAGCACACGTTCAATACTTGTTTTAGCTTTGCTTCAAGTAATGCCTACAAACACCCAGGAAACAAAAATGTACAGGTGAAACTGGAAAAATTTGAATATCGTGCAAAGTTCATTTCTTTCAATAATGCAACTTAAAAGGTGAAACTAATATATGAGATAGACTCATTACATGCAAAGCAAGATAGTTGTCATAATTGTGATGATTATGGCTTACAGCTCATGAAAACCTCAAATCCACAATCTCAGAAAATGAGAATATTACATGCAATCAATAAAACAAGGATTGTGCATAGAACAATATTGGACCTCTGAAAAGTATAAGCATGCATTTGTACTCAGTATTTGGTTTGGGCCCCTTTTGCAGCAATTACTGCCTCAGTGCGGCGTGACATGGAAGCTATCGGCCTGTGGCACTGCTGAGGTGTTATGGAAGACCAGGATGCTTCAATAGCAGCCTTCAGCTCTTCTGCATTGTTCGGTCTCATGTCTCTCATCTTTCTCTTGGCAATGCCCCATAGATTCTCTATGGGATTCAGGTCAGGCGAGTTTGCTGGCCAATCAAGCAAAGTAATCCCATGGTCATTGAACCAGGTTTTGGTGCTTTTGGCAGTGTGGGCAGGTGCCAAGTCCTGCTGAAAAATGAAGTCAGCATCCCCATAAAGCTCGTCTGCGGAAGGAAGCATGAAGTGCTCCAAAATCTCCTGGTAGATGGCTGCGTTGACCCTGGACTTAATGAAGCACAGTGGACCAACACCAGCAGATGACATGGCTATCCAAATCAACACAGACTGTGGAAACTTCACACTGGACTTCAAGCATCTTGCAGTGCGTGCCTCTCCATTCTTCCTCCATACTCTGGGTCCTTGGTTTCCAAATGAGATACAAAAGTTGCTCTCATCAGAAAAGAGGACTTTGGACCACTGAGCAACAGACCAGGTCTGTTTTTCTTTAGCCCAGGTAAGACGCTTCTGACGTTGTTTGTTGTTCAGGAGCAGCTTGACAAGAGGAATACGACATTTGAAGCCCATGTCCAGGATCCGTCTGTGTGTGGTGGCTCTTGATGTACTGACTCCAGCCTCAGTCCACTCCTTGTGAAAGTCCCCAACACTTTTGAATGGCCTTTTCTTGACACTCCTCTCCAGGCTGTGGTCATCCATGCTGCTTGTGCACATTTTTCTTCCACACTTTTCCCTTCCACATAACTTTCTATTAATGTGCTTTGATATAGCACTTTGGGAACATCCAACTTCTTTTGCAATTACCTTTTGAGGCTTTCCCTCCTTATGGAGGGTGTCAATGATGGTTTTCTGCACAACTGTCAGGTTAGCAGTCTTTCCCATGATTGTGATTCCTACTGAACCAGACTGAGAGACCATTTAAAGGCTCAGGAACCCTTTGCAGGTGTTATGGCTTAATTAGCTGATTAGAGTGGGACACTTTGAGCCTAGAATATTGCACCTTTTCACAATATTCTAATTTTCTGAGATTGTGGATTTGGGGTTTTCATGAGCTGTAAGCCATAATCATCACAATTATGATAAATCACGGCTTGAACTATCTTGTTTTGCATGTAATGAGTCTATCTCATATATAATTTCACCTTTTAAGTTGCATTACTGAAATAAATGAACTGTTGCACGATATTCAAATTTTTTGAGTTTCACCTGTAAATATGCATTTTGTAGAATATTCTGTGACACATATAATAATTTCTAGTGTCTTTAGACGATTTCAGATAATTAACTAGCCAGCAAAGTAAAAATAAAGTGTGATTTTATTATATCACACAATGGCTTAAAAATACAGTGTAAAAAGTATCATAAATAACAGTTCACGGTAGGTAAAACAAGAATATAAAGAATAAAAGTAGAAGTTATAAAGATGTTACATAGTCACATAGTTAGTCTGGCTGAAAAAAGACAAAAGTCCATCTAGTTCAACCATAAGAAAAAAAAAGTTATAATCCTATACCCACAGTTGTTCCAGAGTAAGGCAAAAAAACCCCCAAGGAAAGCATGGTTCAATTTGCTCTTGCAGGGGAAAAATCCCTTCCTGATCTACCGAGAGGCAACCGGATATTCCCTGGATCAACTTTACCTATAAATGTTAGTATCCAGTTATACTATTATACTATATGTATCTAGGAAAGAATCAGGGCCTTTTTTAAAGCAATCTACTGAGCTGGCCAGAACCAACTCTTGAGGAAGTCTATTCCACATTTTCACAACTCTTACTGTGAAGAAACCTTTCTGTATTTGGAGATTAAATCTCTTTTTGCTCCAGACAAAAAAAGTGCCCCCTTGACCTCAGTAATGACTTCAGGGTGAATAACTCTAGCTGAGCTCTTCCATGCCTCTTATCAGTTTGGTTGCCCTTCTCTGCACTTGCACCAGTTCCCCAATATTCTTTTTGTGAATTGGTGTCCAAAACTGAACTTCATATTCCAGATGAGGTCATACTAATGATTTGTGCAGGGAGAAAATTATCTCTCTCTCTCTGGAGTCTATACCTCTTTTAATACAAGAGAGGCTTTTGCTCGCTTTAGAAACCGCAGCTTGGCATTGCATGCCATTATTAAGCTTATGATCTACCAGAACTTCCAGATCCTTCTCCCCCAGTTGTACTCCCCCTAGTATGTAGGATGCATGCATATTCATATGTGCATGTGTCAAGCTTAAAGTCATGGTTGTCCTGTCATGTGCTTCTTGTCCCTTCAATGCAGCATGAGTCTGAGCAAGAAGCAGTAAGTGATGTGATCTTAGCTTTCTAAGAGAATACACCTGTTTACGTTTGTCAGTATGTAACTAAGTGTATAAATGTATCTTCATAATATCTCAATAAAGTTGTATAACCCGCTTCAGTCGATCCTGAATACGGCTGCCAGACTCATTCACCTTTCCAACCGTTCCATCTCTGCCACCCCCCTCTGCCAATCCCTCCACTGGCTTCCGATTGCGCAACGGATCAAATTTAAAATCCTAACACTGACGTACAAAGCTGTCCACCATACTGCCCCGTACTACATCACTGACCTAATATTCAAGTACCGCCCAGCACGCGCACTCCGCTCCTCACAAAACCTTCTCTCTAGTTCCCTGGTCTCCTCCTCCCATGCCCGCCTCCAGGACTTCTCCAGGGTGTCACCCATCCTCTGGAACTCCCTGCCCCAACCCATCAGATTATCACCTACTCTCCTCTCCTTTAGGCGCACCCTGAAAACCCATCTCTTCAGGGAAGCCTACACCACCCCCTCCTAACCTGCCGACCTCCTCCACTCTTCCTACCACTCCATCCCCCACAGCTATCTCCTCCTGTACCACTATCCCCTCCCTCCTAGATTGTAAGCTCGAAAGAGCAGGGCCCTCGATCCCCTTATGTTTTGCATTGTATTGGTATTGTTCTGTCACATGTTCTGTCCCCCTTTGTAATGTACAGCGCTGAGCGAACCATTGGCGCTTTATAAATACTGTATAATAATAATAACCAAAAATATACTTATGTAACACATATTACCAATTTATAAAACATAAATTATACACATAGATACTACTAGAATATACTATTTCATACTAATTTGTAACTAACATTATGTATATTACAGTGATTCTATTTTGATTCACACCTGACTCCCATGACACCCTACATCAGAGATCTTCTAAGCAGCTATGCCCATCTACAGAAATGTCCTAAATACTCAGCTTCCAGCTAGTTAACTTAACTCCAAATACTCTGACATTTTTATGGCTCAGCTATAACTGAAGAATTCAACACTATCACTTGCTCAAGGCCATGCACACATTTTAATATTAATTATGATTAATCATAAAAACCAAATATTTTGCAAGCTTGCCATAAATTTTATGTAAGTCCTATAAATGCCCAATTATGAAGTTAGAATAGTAATCTAACACCTTTAAAATTGTAATGAAATTAGTAGGTCATTCCATTTATTCTAAATATAGGCTAATAAGTCAGCGAAAGATCTCAGTTTGTTAAGTAAAATTCATTATTAACCTTTTAAAAATGGAAATGCCATCTCTACCTGTGTAAAACGAACAGCAAAGCACAATTAGAATTAAAATATAAAACAGAAAACAGAGTTTTTATATTAATGAGTAAAAAATCAAAAAAATTGGAATATTTTGGTGAAAAAGCACTGGAGTAAATGGAGAAGGGGAATTGAAGGTGTTTTTTTTAAGGTTGTGATGGGCTATAAATGGCCAATGACCAATTCAAAATACTGCTTACAACTAAACTGTACCTGTTCTTGTGCCAAATAATAGTCCCCCATTAGTCTTATTTTACACTTTATTTTTCACAAAAAATAAGCAAACAAAGAAGAAAAAAAATTAACAGTGACAGTACACAAAACAGAATGAAATTCATGCAAAAACAGTAAAGTAAATTGTTACCTAATCAGCATAATGTCTTTGTTTTCTTTTTTCTCCTTGCGTTGTAAATATATGAACATTTACCTTAACAAATAAAGAGTTTAAAAAGTGAGAAAATCAGTGATTATGCCTAGGAAAAATTTTGCCACCAGCAAAATTGGTAATTTAAGGGCAAAATCACTTTTTGCACCATAAAAAAATATATCCACAAATTGTTCATAAGGGGGGCGTGGTTTCCGCATGGCACCTAGCAGTCGCATCTGATCAGAGCTCCGGCCGAGGATAAACCTAACAACTGTCTTACTATGCCGGCCCACTCCTCCAGCTTTCGGTTCACAGAGGGCAAATGCTCTGGGAGACACCTGGCCTCTAAGCTAGCCTCCTCCAGCTCCATTAAGTGGTTTCAGGCCACAGACCGAGTGGACTCCAGCAAACTGCCTGTACAGGCCAGATCCCCAAGGCTGAGTAGACTCGCCTCCTTGCATGATGCTTCCACTCACCAGAGTTTCCCAGCTTCCTCCTTGGGCCTGGATTGCCAAAAAAGATCACGGTCCTGAAATGTCTTTTTTGATCAGAGACTTAAAAAGGGAATGTTCAGGCATGTTCCAGAGCTTAGAAAAAACAATCAAGCAGGAGATGTCAGCTGTTTGCTTTAATCTCTCTTATTGATCAGAGTGGAGAACTCTGAAAAATGACAAGATGCACAAGAGGAAGCTAATAAAGAAATCCAAGACCGAGTGACACAGCTTGCAGTGGCTCACAGAGATGGTCTCTATAAACTAGAGGATCTTGAAAATAAGAACTGGAGAAACAATATTTGTCTCCAAGGTCTTCTAGAGGCAACTAAGGATGAGGATCTAGCTGAAACTGCAAAAGGTATTTTTAATGCTATTCTCGGGCAACAAGACTCTAACCCTATACAGATAGATCAGATCCACAGAGCCTTGAGATCTTTCTGTTGATTTACCCTGACGTCACTTGCAAACTACACTACTTTGAAGATAAAAATGATATTATGCAGAAACTGTGGGGGTCCCCATCCATTGACTTTGATGGTGCTTCTATTGCACTCTTTTCTGATTAATCCAAAGAGACTCTGGAATGGCGAGGAGCTCTACATTCACTTCTGGACCAGCTGCGCTCAGATGACATCACCTACCGCTTGGGCTTTCCCTCCTGTTTGATCACCATGAAGATGCCCAGAGGATCTTCCTAACTTCTGCCCAGATCTCCCCTTGCTTTGCTACTTTTTTTCTCCAGTTCTGGATTCCGAGTGCAAGAAGACACCATCTAAGAAGAAAGGTGCGAGTGTTCCAGGCTCTACACAAAAAAATGTGTGCTATCTCTCACTTCTGAGAATTAATTCTTCACTGCTACTGTTGAACTTTCCATATATCTGGGATATCAACACTCACTTCTCTTATTATATTGTTTATTATTAATCATACTACATTCTATACCTTAGATAAAAAGATGTCTCACACTGCTTGGTGTATTTCTCCCGCTAATTCCATATTTCAAGTTCTAAGCTTCTGGAGCTTTTCTCAGCTAATACATATTTTTAATCAAGTGCACTATCTATTGAGAGTGTATAGTTCATGTGTTTCACATTTGAGATTTACCATTATTAGAGCAGTTTTTTACATATCAATACTATGTCTTTTTGTTGGTCCTTGGCTGAGGCCTTATGCACCCTACAATACCAGCCATATGTGTTTCCTTTCTTGGAAACACCCCCCACCCCATCAGGGGTCCAGGAATCCGTGACCCCTTATTTTTTTATGATTGCTTTATTTTTTTTTTTTTTGTCATTTTGGGGCTTCTCAGCTTCCTGCGCCCCATTGGGTCCACATGCAGTGTTATGCAAGGTGTAGCTAAGCTAAAACCAATCCAAATCATGTGTTACCTGGCCGAGGTCATACACTCTCTTTTTTTCCCTTCTTTGTTCTTCTTCCTTTCCTTTTTTCCTCTCTTCTTTATTCCTTTTATTCTTCCCAGATGCTTGTGGTTTTATTAGGTTAGAGGTTATGCTTCTGTGCTACCATGGTGACCTTACACTTTATTTCCTATAATGTTAGGGTCCTGAATACCTCAGGTAAAAGCCATCAAATCATTAGAGAGCTGAAATGTTCTAACTGTTCTATAGCATTCTTACAGGAAACTCAGATAACGCATTCCACCTCCACTAGACTTAATTCTCCCTATTACCTTAGATGGTTTTACAACCTTTCTGATTATTATTATTATTATTATACAGTATTTATAAAGCGCCAATAGTTTGCTCAGCGCTGTACATTACAAAGGGAGACAGAACATGTGACAGAACAATACCAATACAATGCAAAACATGAGGGGATCGAGGGCCCTGCTCTTTCGAGCTTACAATCTAGGAGGGAGGGGATGGTGGCACAGGAGGAGATAGCTGTGGGGGATGGAGTGGTAGGAAGAGTGGAGGAGGTCGGCAAGTTAGGAGGGGGTGGGGTAGGCTTCCCTGAAGAGATGGGTTTTCAGGGTGCGCCTAAAGGAGAGGAGAGTAGGTGATAATCTGATGGGTTGGGGCAGGGAGTTCCAGAGGATGGGTGACACCCTGGAGAAGTCCTGGAGGTGGGCATGGGAGGAGGAGACCAGGGAACTAGAGAGAAGGAGGTCTTGTGAGGAGCGGAGTGTGCGTGCTGGGCGGTACTTGGATATTAGGTCAGAGATGTAGTACGGGTAGTATGGTGGACAGCTTTGTACGTCAGCGTTAGGATTTTGAATTTGATCCGTTGCGCAATCGAAAGCCAGTGGAGGGATTGGCAGAGGGGGGTGGCGGAGACGGAGCGGTTGGAAAGGTGAATGAGTCTGGCAGCCGTATTCAGGATCGACTGAAGCGGGGATAGCCAGCGGCGAGGCAGGCCAGTGAGGAGGGAGTTGCAGTAGTCGAGTCGTGATATGATGAGGGAGTGGATGAGCTGTTTAGTGGTTTCTGGGGTTAGGAATGTGCGGATTTTGGCGATGTTGCGGAGGTGGAGTCTGCACGAGTTTGTTAAAGATTGGACTTGGGGCTGGAAGGATAGGTTGGAGTCCAGAATGACACCCAGTACTCTGGCCTGCAGGGCGGGTTTGATGGTAGCGTTGTTGGATGTGATGGAGAAATCAATGGGGGGTGGTGTCCGGGCTGGGGGGAAGACAAGAAACTCGGTTTTGGAGAGGTTCAATTTAAGGAAGTGGAGCGACATCCAGTCTGATATGTCGCTCAGTAGGTGTGTGATTCGGGCTGAGACCAAGGGGGTGAGGTGGGGGGTTGAGAGATAGATTTGTGTGTCGTCGGCATAGAGGTGGTAGTTGAAGCCGTGAGAGTGTATGAGTTGGCCAAGGGAGGAGGTATAGATGGAGAAGAGAAGGGGTCCGAGGACAGAGCCTTGAGGGACCCCAACAGAGAGGGGGAGTGAGGGGGAGGTGGTAGCATTATAGGTAACGCTGAAGGAGCGTTGTGACAGGTAGGATGAGAGCCAGGAGAGAGCAGAATCTCTGAGGCCGAGGAAGTGTAGTTTTTTGAGGAGGAGGGGGTGGTCGACTGTGTCGAAGGCCGCAGAGAGGTCAAGGAGTAGGAGCACTGAATAATGGCCATTAGCTTTGGCGGTTAGCAGGTCGTTGGAGAGTTTGAGTAAGGCAGTTTCGGTGGAGTGTAGGGGACGGAAGCCGGACTGTAGGGGATCGAGGAGGTTGTTGTCGTTGAGGTGAGAGCATAGGCGGGTGTAGACTAGGCGCTCGAGGAGTTTAGATGTAAATGGGAGCAGGGAGATGGGTCTGAGGTTGTTCGGGTCATTGGGGTCCAGGGAGGGCTTTTTAAGTATGGGGGTGATGTGTGCATGTTTCAGAGGGGAGGGGAAAGTGCCTGAGGAGAGGGAGAGATTGAAGATGTGGGTGAGGGAGCATAGGATGGAGGAGGAGGAAGGTCGTAGGAGTTGTGAGGGGATAGGGTCGAGGGGGCAGGTGGTGAGGCGGGCATCAGAGAGGATCTTGGAGACTTCCTCGATGGTAGTAAGGTCAAAGGTGTGGAGTGTTGGGGGAGCTTCAGTATGAGGGATGTAGGGTGGGGTGGAAGAGGAGGTCAGAGCAGTGGTGGGGCCGTGGGAGAGGGGTGATGAGGGGGTAGCTGAGTGAGGGTGAAGGGGGTTGGAGAGAGTTTGAGCAGCGACGAAGTCCCTGCGGGTTATGTCGAGGGGGAGGGGGGATAAGGGGGTAGCTGTGTGAGAGGGGACGGGTTGAGAGGGTGTGTGAGTTGCGGCAATGTCCTTGCGAATTGTGTCAATTTTGTTTTTGAAGTGATTGGCAATCTCAAGGGCAGTGAGTGAGGTGCTGGGTGAAGGTGGGGGTGGAGAGAGTAGAGAGTTGAAGGCAGAGAAGAGTCGGCGAGGATTGGAGGAGAGGGTCTTGATGAGGGTCAAGAAGTAGGCCTGTTTGGCAGCATGGAGGGAGGAGGTGTAGGTGCGGAAGGCAGATTTATAGTGGGTGAAGGCTTGTTGGGATTTGGTTTTGCGCCATAGTCGCTCCAGGGCACGACTTTGTCGTTTGAGGGTTTTGGTGTGATCAGTCTGCCAGGGCTGGAGTGGTCGGGGTCTGATGCTGCGTGTGGTTAAAGGCGCTAGTGAGTCAAGGGCTGTTGAGAGCGCATTGTTGTAGGCGGTCAAAGCCAAGTCGGGGCAGGACAGGGGGAGGATGCGGTCGTGGAGTTGATCAGCTGCAGAGTGGAGGGAGGCAGGGTTAAGGTTGCGGAGGTTCCGACTGGTAGTAGTGTGACATTTGGAGGGGTAGGAGTTGGAGGACGAGGAGATAGAGAAGGTGATCAGGTTGTGGTCAGAGAGAGGGAAGGGGGTGTTAGTGAGGTTGTGGAGAGGAAGAAGGGTAGCCAGGAGGAGAAGTCATCCAGGAAGCGGGGTATGGATCCAGGAGGCCGGTATATCACAGCAATCTTCAGGGGGGTTGGGGAGAATAGTCAGAGGCAGTGGGCCTCGAAGGAGGAGAAGGATAGGGAGGGGGGGTTTGAGAGGACTCGGAAGGTGCTCTGCGGTGACAGGAGCAGACCAACCCCACCACCTTTACGACCGTTAGGCCTGGGTGAGTGGGTCCAGGTGAGACCTCCATAGGAGAGTGCAGCAGGGGAGGTAGAATCAGTGGGCTGGATCCAGGTTTCTGTGATCGCCAGGAGGTTGAGGGAGCGGGAAACA
Organism: Staurois parvus; assembly: GCF_062004578.1. Classification (NCBI taxonomy): domain Eukaryota; kingdom Metazoa; phylum Chordata; class Amphibia; order Anura; family Ranidae; genus Staurois; species Staurois parvus. The sequence goes on along the minus strand of NW_028318841.1, from coordinate 7,298,656 downwards.
AAGAGGTCGTGGATGGCGATAAGCTTGTTGCACACCGAACGGGCGTTCAGGAGTGCACATGAAAATGGGGGGAGATTTTAGGGAGCAGGGGGACAGATACTAAGTTGTGGGGGTTGCAGTAGGACGTGGAGGTGGGAGGGTGTTGAGCGGGTGAGGGAGGTGGAGGGCCAGGATTCGGGGAGATGTCCCCCGCGGCTAGGAGGAGGAGAAAGGTGGCATGGAAGCGGGATGTGCAGGAGCGTGAGAAACTCCTAGTGGAGGTGTTGGGGTCAGTGGGAGAGCGGAGTAATAGGAGGAGGTGGTGGGTGCCATAGAGGGGTGAGGGAAGCAGTGAGGACACGATATACAAATGTTTGGGAGGGGCAGAGGGATATAGTGAATGGATTTTGGGAATGTAGGAGAGGAAAATGAGAAGGAGGAGTGGAAGAGACATTTTGGGGAGGTGAAGAGAGCAATAGTAGGGAGATGATAGCAGTGAGGGGGAGATGTACAGGTTGTGGGGTGGAGCAGAGGGGTAAAGAAATTAGATTTGGGAACAGAGGGTAGTAATATGATAAGGAGAAGAGGGGGCGTATTATATAAAAGGTACACGGAGTGGGTCTCAGGCATGTAAGAGGTTTCCCAGGGTGTTTGCTTGCAGTCTTCCAGCATGCAGTAGAGCTTCTGGCTGTTGTTATGTCTTCCTGCTGCTTGAGTTCTCCTGCTTTAGTTCAACTGCTGCGTTTACCTGCTTCTTCTATGCACTCGTTCTAAGCCGCACTCAATCTGAAGCAGCACCCCCATCAGAGACTGTGCCCCCCATCAGAGATCTCCCCCATGAGCTGATCTAAATTTATAGGGAGATGCTCAAATGAGCATTCAACTCCGCCCCAATTAGAAGCTGATAAAGATCACATGAGTAGTGGGGGATGATTCTCTCAGGACACAGACACCAATCGTAAAACGGGTGCAGCTGGAGGTGAGAGCTGGTCAACATATACACAAATATAAATACACCATTTGTTCTGAATATAGCAGGAGTCAATGTGTTTTGGAGTTAAGAGTGGAGGTAGGAGAAAGGTGCATTTACCCAGGAGGAAGGCAGCAGGAGTCAATGCGTTTTGGAGTTAAGAGTGGAGGTAGGAGAAAGGTGCATTTACCCAGGAGGAAGGCAGCAGGAGTCAATGCGTTTTGGAGTTAAGAGTGGAGGTAGGAGAAAGGTGCATTTACCCAGGAGGAAGGCAGCAGATACTAATAAAGCCAAAGGACTGTCCATAGGTTTCCACAGGAGCATTTCCTTTACACTTGAAAAAATTCTTGCAGACAATCACGGGAGATTCCTTTTTTCTAAGGTATAATAGGTAACACCCGATGCACCTTAGCGAATGTATATTTTCCCAATCATAACCAACCAACCTACCTTTCTCAAATCTTAGCTAAATTGAAAGAATTTGCCTCAGGAGTGATTATTTTGACTGGTCACATCAACATGCCTTTAGATCCCCTACTAGACACCTCACATGACCACTCTACTATCCCCTATAAATGTTTATCTTACATTAAATGATGTTAGCACTCAGCCCAGCTGATTGATGTCTGGAGGATTTTATATTCTAAGATACGTGGCTATTCTTACTATTCAAAGATACATGATTCCTACTCCAGAATAGACGCTATCTTTTTAGACCATTTCCACTTACTGCTCATATGTTCAGCCGCGATAGGGGTAATTTCTTTTTCAGACCATGCTCCAGTTTCATGGAATTCCCTTCTTTGCCTTACCCCATCTCAATAGGAAGCTGAATGACTTCTTTCTCTATGACCCTGTTAATCTAGTCTCTTTATCTAATGACTTGACTCAATATTTTGTAGAAAGTGCCTCATTAGAGTTATCTCCATCGGTCATTCGGGAGGCTCACGAAGCCACCATGAGAGGCAAATTGATCAAATTGGGGTCCAGAAAGAGGAAAGAACATTATCAGAAACTTACAGAACTGATCAAACAGGTTGCAGACCTTGAAAAAACACATAAAATCTCCTTCCTATAAATTAGTCTTGTTAGCTTTAAGGCAGAAAAGAGAGGAACTCAAATCCTTATTAGACTTAGATCTTAAAAAGCATTATCAGATGGTCTCTCAGAAAATACATAAATGGGGTGATAACCCTAGTAGAACGCTAGCACATTCTTTACGAAAAAAACAGCCTCTTTAGTATCAAAAATTAATACAATTCATACTACCTGTCAGGGCTCCAGGTATGACCAGAGATGTGTGAACTGACGCAGGGAAACGCAGACTTCAGGAGTGATATAATAAGAATATAATTTATTCAAAACTACACGAGTATACAATGCACAGTACAAACAAAACCCAAACCTCCAACTAATGATAGTATGTGCAGGAACACAGACAGGAGTAGTCAGGGCTGGAGAGGAAGAGTGGTTAGGCAGGCCGGGTCAGGAACAATCGGGCAGTCAAGGTACCAAAGGAGGAGGCAGAAGAGTGGTCAGGAAAAGCCGGGGTCAGTGCAGGCAGAGTTCAGTCAATGTCAGGAGTCAGGCAGAGGGATCAGGAAGGCAGACAACAGGATCAGGTTCAGACACAGGGGCTCATGGGCACAATACACCAAGGCACTGATCACAGTGCCTGGTCCTGCTTAAATACACCTCCTACAATCAGCCTCAGGTGATAGTGAGATTCTGGCTGCTGAGAGCACCTGCTGGCCAGCCTTGGTACTGCAGCCCACAAGGCAGGAATGGACTCACCATCATTGGCGAGTCCATTCCTGACACTACCCCACTTATCACACAAGCCTTTCGAGATTTCTATGCCTGTCTTTATAATGTCTGGGGAGACTTGGCCCTTCTTTCACCTGATGAAAAAAGGGAAAGGATAGTTGATTACCTCAAACAAGCACACCTACCCAAGCTTTCTCCAAAAATTAGAATCTGATTTTACTGAGAAGGAATTCTATGCAGCATTAAAATCCACTCCTTCTAGTAAGGCACCAGGACCAGATGGTTTTACCACTTTTTATTACAAAAAATTCAAAGATATTCTAATCCCCCCTTTGACATCATACAAGCCTTTCGAGATTTCTATGCCTGTCTTTATAATGTCTGGGGAGACTTGGCCCTTCTTTCACCTGATGAAAAAAGGGAAAGGATAGTTGATTACCTCAAACAAGCACACCTACCCAAGCTTTCTCCAAAAATTAGAATCTGATTTTACTGAGAAGGAATTCTATGCAGCATTAAAATCCACTCCTTCTAGTAAGGCACCAGGACCAGATGGTTTTACCACTTTTTATTACAAAAAATTCAAAGATATTCTAATCCCCCCTTTGACATCATATGCTAACTCCATAGTGGAAGAGGAGTTTCTGCTTCCTGAGTCTTTGACTGCTCACATAACAGCAACCTCAAAACCTGGAAAAGGTCCTACTTGCTGTGGAAGCTACCTCCCCATATTTTTGCTTAATGTTGACATTAACCTTTATACCAAAGTTATGCCTAACAGGTTGCTCCCTCTTCTCCCATGATGCATTAAACTAGATCAGTGTGGCCAGGGGCAGACTGACCTTTTGGAAACTGCTCGAGGGCCCGAGGGCCCGAGGTCAGTAGGGGGCCCCATGAGATGCCCCTGGTACCTTTTTCATAGACCTTTTTGAGTTTGGGCAAGGACTCAGGGGCCCTATGATCCCCTATTGCCCAGGGGCCCCATGAGTTGTCAGTCCGCCCCTGAGTCTGGCTTCATTGCAAACCATGAAGCCAGAGGCAACTCCCTTAGAACTTTATTTTTAAAGTGTTACTAAACCAAGAACCCTGCATTCACTATAACTGGTCTCCTATAGTACACAGGACATGGAAGTGCAATTCTTTTAGTAAATATAACTGCTAAATACCTTTTCTCATAAGCAGTTAGAGCAGTCTTGTGACTCCTATTTTTGTTCAGGCCAGCACTAGCTAAAGCTTGAAGGAGTTTTCTTTCTGGTCTAGGAGGATGGAAATCCCATGACCTCTGTGTGGAAAGTGCTGATTGGCCCTGTGCTGATCACATGCACTCTCCCAAGAAAAAAAAACCCTCTAGCAATATACACCAAACTGAGCATGTGCATGCCTACGGTTCAGTCTGGAGATAAGTGGTGGTCGCTTGAAAAAGGGGAGGAACAGAGAAGAAAAGGTCAAACAGCCTTTTTACACAATGCAGATGATTAACCCCTTAGGTTCTACAATGAGTGTAACAAGCATGCTTTACTGCATATACAGACTGATTTTGCTGTTCTGGGTTTAGTAACACTTTAATCTCTTTTAATAGGAGGTGCTCCCAACCCACCCTGTTACTTTCAACTGATGGTGAGAAAGCATTCAACAGGGCAGATTGGTACTAATGACCATCTTAAAATTATTTGGCCTTGGTCCCAAGATGCTGCACAGAATCACATCCCTTTATACAAGTCCTGCCCATATACACATCAATGGATTGCTGAGTGATCCTTTCACACTTAACTACAGTGCAAGACAAGAGTGCCCATTATCACCACTTCTGTTTGCAATTCCACTAGAACCTTTTCTCTCCGCTGTCAGGAACTGTTACTGTGGGGAACATGATCCATACATTTGCTGCTTATGCAGACAATATATTGTTTTATGTACAACAACCATGGATCACTCTACCAAATCTAATAGCGTTTCTACATACATTTCAATCCCTCTCTAATTTTAAAATGAATATGTCTATATCAGAGATTCTAAACCTATCAATCCCAATGTCAGAAGTCTTACTACTTAAATCCCAATTCTGCTTTAGTGGGAACCCTCAACTGTGAAATATTTGGGAATCTATTTAACACCCTCTGTTTATGCAGTCTGTTTAAATATAATTATCTTCCCCCTACTCACTCAGGGTAAACCAGATCTCTGCATATCATTTCTCATTATATTTGGAAAGGTAAAATTATCCAAATTGCCCGTGATGTCCTGTATCGCACCAAACGGACAGGTGTATTATCTCTCCCTAATTTTAAATTATATTATCAGGCTATTGCTCTATCTTGTATTGCTGACTTGAGAATTGCTGGGGGGTCAAAGATCTAGGTGAGCCTGGAATTCTCTTTAGCCTCAATGGATTTGTTTGCTGTTCCATTGCTCCCACGCTCATTTAGATCACTGGCACCCATGAATTCCACACTCACTGTATCAAACGTATCCATTTGCGATGTACTGCATACCCTCCATATGTGGGCATACAACTTCCCACTTATGCCTCTACATAATCACAGTTTTTTTCCTCCCGCACTCTATGGATAGAGGTTCAAACAGTGGTTTCTGGATTCCTCACCATTTCTACATCATGTCCTTCAAGGCACCACTATTAAACCCTTATAGGCCTTATGTGGCTCATCCTTTCATGGACCACTAGTGATATACTCAGCTATCTCGCTTCCTACTTTCCCTACCCCAACCACTAGAGTCTATACAGGAAATGACCCCCCATTGAGGCTATTCTTAGACCTTGAGATCCTCCATTGCACTGTGTATCACAGTTCTACAAGGCCCTTCTCTAATTACTTCTCTCTGGGAAATGGATTTACACTCCAACCTCATGCACAAACAAAAAGATAAACTATGCAGCTCTCATGTATCATCTTTTTCTTCTACAATTGAAGAAGTGAATTTTAAACTCCTCACATGCTGGCAATATACACTAGTCAAGTTCCAGGCCATGTTCCCATTTAACTCTCCCCTGTATTGGTGAGAATATGGCAACCGAGCAATGCTTGGCCACATTTGGTGGGACTAACCGCTTATTTGACCATTCTGGCATGATGTAATCCACATGATCTCATTCATACAAGTTGTTAATCTTCATTCTGAACTCTGCACTACATTATTTAATTATACAACAGAAGTAATAGGCCAATATAAGACATATATGACTGCCCATTTATTGAACTCTAAATCTTTCATTCCTACCTGTTGGGGACAACAACCTGTTCCTACACTAAACCAATGGCTACGCAAGGTGGACGATATATGCCATCTGGAGAAATTGAGATATATAGCTTTATTTTCAAACACTCCAAAATATGGGCCTGTTGGTTTGAGTTCAAATCATCTACTACATATCTAGATATCATCTGTGGTCCCTAACATGTTGAAACCTCATTTGTCTAACTACTTGACGTACAGACAGTTTCTATATATAAATATAACCACAGTGCATATCACTATAGCTCATCTGACTTAATTTCCTCTTATTATTATTTCCTCATCCCCCCACCTTTTTTCCAACAGTTTTTTCACCCCCCTACTCCTTTCCTTTTCCTACTCTTGCATAGAAAATAGGGCTCTCAAATGTCCGTTTATTGTACCTCAGTGGTTACAGTGGTTTACTACTTACACTGTGGTATCCACCTATTGATGATTATAAGTTATGCTTATAACATACATTCATTATATATTCTCTGTTAACCCTGTACCTATGGCCCTTCTTAGAGAGAGCCTTGTTGATTGATATTTTGTATTCTCTCTGTGATTCCCAATAATAAAAAACTTATTGAACACAAGTTGTTCATAAAAACAACGTTGTTAAAGATTAAATTCCCTGTTAAGACTGTAAAATCATACAGTAGGTCTCTCCTCTTCTGTGCAGGAATGCTCATCATTTAGGTTTTTTTTTTTTCGTTCCATCTCATTTTGGAGACCTTTTTAGCTATAGAAGAAAAAGCATAAAGTTCTGTTACAGCCTTCACATTTTGAAATGAAACGTTTTGCTGCTTGACCTTGGTTAGCTGTTGTTATGTGTGCAAGTGTATCTACTGGTACGTAATAGGATCAAGTTGTATGTTCTCCAAGAAAGCTTTTAAAATTTGAGCAATTGTACCTATTTCATTGTTCTTCACCTTTGTCTGGGGGCAGTGAAAAATCAATAAATGATTACCTTCCTCTCTTTTAAATTCTTACATCTTTATAAAAGCTGATCTAAAAACAGAAAGATCATATAACAGCAATCATATAGCTTAAGAATGGTATACTTTTCTGCCATGTTTGTATAAGTAAGGTAAAATATACCATGTACCTAAAGTAAACCTATGGTGCCAAAAAGCTAACAAAGTAAAAGTGCTCCCTAGCATTAAGATCCTAAGCACTTGTCATTACCATTATTTTGATGTAAGTCCTCCTTTGTACCCTTAGAAACTTTAGCTTTGCTCTCCATTTTTCTCATAGTCCACATACCTTTCTGGTAGTGAAATTCCTAGTTTGCATTTTGAGATAGAGAAGGAGCCAGAGCACCAGGATTTTCAGAGCATTGTAGGGGTTAAGTCAGCCCCCAGTTACACAGCTCTTTTGACCATCTCCTGTGGGTTACTTAGTTCTGCACTTCAGAGTATGCCAATAGTGGGACAAATTTTGCTGTCTCCTGACATCACAGAGATGGTCCAGACTCTGCAGGGATCCTCACAATAATTTTGGGATCCAACCAAATTCCTGTCTGGAAGCAGGCTCAGCCTCAGTGTACTGCTGGGAGCCTGGGCCAGCTGCTCCTGCCCTCTCCACAACCCAGCATTGAGCACTAGAGGGGAAAAGCACAGAGCAGTGGCTGATAATCATCTCTCTGTGCTCAGAACAGACCCGAGAACTGAGCAATCAGAGGTCTTTGATTAAAAGGGAAGTGTGGGAATACACAATATACAGGGTAGAGTTGTGTTTGTTATTGTTACACATTTATATATAGCGCCTTTTTAAAATAGTGAAGTAGCTGTGAACAGGTTGGAGGAGATTTGCTTTATTCACACATGTATATGTAATTTTGTATATGATATAATGTGCTGAATTTTATTTATGTATTTGGTCAAATACAGGTGGAGTTAGCACATCTACATTTTTAGTATGTAATATTCCCACACTTCTATTTTAATCTTTATTAGGAATCAGTTTGATCTATAGTATGTCACTTTGTCTAATCAAGAAATGACAAAATGGCAGAGTATTCTGTTTTATGTGACAGCTTTTCTTAAATAAATACAGCTTCATAGAAGCTAGTTACATTTTCTTGTTAAAAATACCATTGGATTCTGTGTATAGCCAATAAGGATTTCTATAACCAAATTGCATTGTATAGTTCTGACGATGTGGCAATTCAAGCAAAAACAAATAAATGTCAGATCACCGGGATCCTATAGCAGGCAGAAGCAAAGAGACAGCTTTCCCCCATTAAAGTTATTGCCATTTTTTTCCATTTTTAGAACAAATTATCACATTTACAAGGTATATGCACATTATTACAATATTCTAGGCCAGGTCAGGACCAGGAAAATAAGAAAATGTTCTGTGTAAAAGATATGATTTTAGTGGAAGGGTGCTTTTAAGGGCGCCTACAAGTTCTAGTGATAAAAATCCAGCTCTGTCGGTAACACGTTGCTCTTGGCAATAAATCTTCCAATGTATCTGTGTACACAGGGCAGCGGCGGTAGCCAGGAGAGCACAGAGATATCCGTCTGTCCCCACAAACTATTGCACTACAAATAAAACTAGACTTCTTAAGACTAGATTTAAGACTAGACTTAAGAATATCAAGAGCAAAATATTGTAATATGTCATTATGTTTTATAAGATGTATATTACTGTGCCTGCTTAACAGTTTAACTTTGTCTTTTTTATACTTGTTATAACTAGTGTTGGGCTCTATGTTCAAGTTGAACCTAAGTTCGAGTCGAACATAAACCGTTTATGTGTTCGCTGAACACATGAACGGTATGGGTGTTCACAATGCACTGTGCCCTGACGGCACATTGTGATTGGTCAAAGTAATGTACCTGACCACAGGTGAAGTGCAATGCATTGGCCAATCATAGCAGAGGATGATGTCACAAATGGGCAAGGTGAGACACATCATGACAGTATTTAAGACTGCTGGGAGCCAGCATCACGAGCGGAGCATTTTTCTTTTTTCGAGCGGCGGCGAGCATCGTGATTGAGGTTGTGGGACTTTGGGGGACATTTTTTTTTATTTTATTTTTAATAAAGGACTTGCCAAAGACTGTCTCCTGTTTTTTTTTCTTTTACACTACATTTTTTTTGTGAATGGGTAGCGGTACCATGTACCGAATACTCATTCACATGGGGGGGGTGGGATCTGGGGATCTTCCAGATTCCGATAAGCCCCCGCCCACAGACACACACAACCACAGCCCAGGGTTGGAGGGAAGAGACCCTTGTCCCCATCAACATGGGGACAAGGTGTTTTTGGGAGGAGCCCCCCTGCCCCAAATCTCCCTCCCATGTTAAGGGCATGTAGCCTTGTGTGGTTCGTGGGGGGGGGGGTGCTTGCTTGTGACCCCCTTTCCTGACCTGCTGGGCTGCATACTTGGATAACGGTCTGGTATGAATTTTGAGGGGGACCCCCACACCATATTTTTAAAAATTATTTTGGCCTCAAATCCATTACAGACCTGAAGGGCTTGGGATGGATTGGAGGTGGGACCCCAAGCCATTTAAATTGTCGGGCAATGCCAACAATTCTATTTAAAATTCAGCTGTCAGCAGGGAACACCATTGACAGCTGAAACATTAATGAATGTTTCACTACTAAAATATCTCATGACTTAATAATATAACTTATGCAGTATTTTAGTAACTGAGTGGTATCTTACCGCATACTCAGATTGTTTGTGTTCGAAGTTTGCGGTCGAACATTCTGTAGGTTTTAATTTTTTGACCGTGAATCGAACAGGGGGGTGTTCAGCCCATCACTAGTTATAACCTATCATAATACTATTTTATTTTGCTATCTAGCTTTACATATAATCTAAGGCATCATAGTCCAGCGAATCTTTCTACAGTCCTTGAAGACTCATTTAACAGCATGTGCATAATAGATTGGCATTCTCCTGTGTTTATTATTTTCCTCCAGAGCAGGCATATGTGATAAAGGCTTATAAAACTTTCAAAATGTCCTGACGGAGTTGACGATATGATATCCACCTGTCCTTGGCTTTAACTCTTGTGTTCAAGTTAAATGAACTTCCAAGATCATCTGTGCTTGGAATATAAATTGCTTCTTTAATAGACATATGTCAGTTGTGCAAGCTTGCAAACCCACACACTGTCAATTCATCACAAATAATACATTGCTCTCAGCCTAAATGATGTGTTGGCTTTCTTTCAATGCAAGCACTCGGGCATAAAAAATTTTGAATGTCAAACGGTGCAGAAATGTCCCACTGCTATGGCTTTTGGTGGGATGTTTCCTGTTTGATTTGTGTTGACTGGCTGCCTTGCAAAGCACTGATAAAGCGCTAACAGGACTATGTGGCATGACATTTGAAAATAAGCAAAGGGGCACTTTGCTTTGACTGTATACTTAGCATAAGAAGCCATTCTTTGTGCCTTTCCAATATAAAAATGCATTAACCTATTGGCTGTCATGAGCTATCTTGTGTTTTATTAAATACACAGATTAAATAATTAAAACATCATGCAATCTATAGCGTAGATCCACTGTCATGTACCTGGTGAAGAACGAGCTGGAGAGATGGCTTCTCTTACACCCCTTGTCCAACACCTCTGGTAGTGGTGACAGGAGGTGTGGGGACAGAGAGTGTTATGAGGCCAATGTAATGGGCAGCACCAGCTGTTGGTTGCAGGATACAGATGACCATGGATTGCCATACAGGGACCAGAGACTGGAACATGCAAACTTAGCAGACAGGAGTGAAGCCAGGATACAAGTCAAAGGGTCTTCAACAGTTGGGTAGCAAAATACAGGAACATCAAGCAGAGGCAGAGTCAGAATACAAGCCAAGATCAGTTCACAGTCAGGTAGTGAGGTTCAGGAATGTAGGGCAGAAACTGAGTCATATTACGTGCCAAGGTCACAATAAGTAGGCAGGAATCCAAAGACAGGTCAGAGGAAAGCTGGGTCATGCACAGGAAGGTAAATATAGCAGGTCAGGGCACAAGTAAAACAGGAACTATCTAAAAACCACTCATATTCATGTCACAATCCAGCTTAAATAGGCTGTTTGTGCCACACATGTGGTGCACATGCTGCTTACTAGGCATGCTAATACATTTGTGTGTACATGCTTATATACATCTTGCAGTGAGCCTTTGCTTGGAATTATGAGCATGCACATGTATTCTTGTTCTGATATGTTTTGGACTTTTCCTACACCCATTTATTCCGCTGTCCTTATCCCAACTCTTAGCCCTTGCCAGTTTTATACTCACCTGTTCCCAATCCAGCATAATATCAGCTTTGCTGCCTCATCAGTGCTGCATGGTCTTGTTGAATCAGGGGTTGTCTAGCTCAAGTGTAGCGCTCAACAGTGAGTACAGTCCATGCCAAATATTGTCATTTAAGGGCTTGTTGGTCCACTTTTATTTAAAAGAAAGTCCCAAAAAACACATAGCAGGTTTACCTTGCAGGGAGTTTTACCAGGGGTGGACTGACCATTTGGAAACTCGAGCACTGCCCGAGGGCCTGGGGTCAGTAGGGGGCCCCATGAGATGCCCCTGGTACCTTTTTCATAGGCTTTTTTGAGTTTGGGCAAGGGCACAGGGACCCCATGATCCCCTATTGCCTGGGGGCCCCATGAGTTGTCAGTCTGCCCCTGGGTTTTACCATCAATACAAAATTAAATATCCAGCCTCCTAGATCTCTCTAGCAAAGAAATAGATATTCAGCCTGCTGGCTTACACATACAGCATTGCTGCTCTGGCCTTTCACTTCAGGCCCTCGTCTGTCTCCTACAGACAATCTTCCCACCGACACTGTCCTCATAACTAGCAGCCCCTTGCTGCTCTGGCCCTCAGGTTTGGGTCTCTGTTAATTCCACTGCAGACATGCACCCCTCTGGCTGCTCCCTTGGACACACATAGACTCCTCAGGAGGTTGGAGCCTAGAACCATGGTCAGGTCTCTACAAAAAGCCCAGCACACACCTGACTGATTAGTATGTTGGTGGTTCACAAAACATGGACCCACCTAGATCTCTAAGAAATCTCCAGGCTCCAGGTCCCAAAACTGATTTTTTCTAAACAATGATAATTAATCAACCACCCTGGAGCCCCTCAACCTTCCTGGTTGAAAATCCTGGGTTAGCATCTTCTATTACACCCTGGCACTGTACTGGTTCTAAAATCTAAAAATCTAAATCTAAAAATGATGCACTTTTTGGGAACTTGAATTAAAAAGGAGATAAAAAGTTGAGTTAAAGGCCTCATGCACACAAGACTTTTAAAAATGCTCTGCCTCTTGGCAGCAGTGTTTTGGCAGAAAAAGCCTCACGCTTGTCAAAGTGTCTAATGCTTTTACAAGCTTTAAGAAGCGTTTACAAGCGTCAAGTGCTTGAGTGTTAATTAATTTCATTGGCCATAATAATAATAATTTATTCTGACCATTGAAATTAATGCCCAACCATCAAAAATGCCTAGCATGAAACGTGCCTAGGGTTAACACGTGTTTAGTCATGTTCACATGCGTCAAGCGTTTTTTTCTGCCAAAGCACTGCTGCTCCTGGGCGCATTAGCTCTGGGGTTTTTTCCGGCTGGTAAACGCTACTGCTACTAAAAGCTTCTAATAGTCTATGTGTGCATGTACACATATAATAACATGAAGGACTGTTTGGAAGCAGTAAAAAAAAAAAACACCTGATGCCCCTAAAAGTGACTTCAAAAAATGCCCTGTGTACATGAAGCCAAAAAGTTAAAAGTGCTATAGTATTTACAAATCTGAATGATAAAGTGTATATGATTATCCATACAGAACTTGAGATAACAGATTTATTTTACTATGCAGTACATGATCAGTCATGGAGCTGCATCCACAAAGTGTCTATAGATCTATTGTTGTAACTGTAAATGTACATAGTATTCTGCAGACTAGTGTGCCATCCTCCAACAGCGAGAGGTGCATACTCCTACTATTGCAAAATTGATGCCACTGTCATTTTCTCCTGGTCTTCTTTTTAATCTGAGATCATTGTTTTTAAGACATTGGTTAGCCATTGATTGGCCATTAATGATGTAATTCCAATGTATGCATACTAAAGTAACATTGTCTTGCACCCAGATCTTACTGTACAATGCACTGTGCAATACATGACAGTCAACGTGCAATTAAAAAAAATTATAGCAGGAAGGGAAAGAGGTTTGATTTACGTGCATTGTGCTCATATTGTAGTCATTAAAGATGAGTGAATAAGTGCCGGGTCCAAGATCATTTATGCAGTCGTCTTTTGCATAAATGCTAAGTGCAAATCTGAGAGATTTGAACTACAGAGTTTCCTTTATTAAAATATTTTTTAGCAAGGTTTGCCCCACACTTAAACTATACCAGCCTGGCACACTAGGCATACCATCTGGTATCTCTGTAGAAGGAGTGAGTGCTTAAAGGAGGGCCTCCTTCAAAACACCAGCCAGGAGCTAAAGGCAAAATGTATTTTACTGGATTTACTTTTTTTCTACCATTAATCCATGTTGTTATGAATTTATGTTCATGCATTATAAAAGCCTTGGGAAAATACAAGCTCAAACATATTGATGATCTTCAGGGGAACTCCACATAAGCAGTTTGAAGTGTTTGTAGATAAATCACAAACAGAATAAAGTGATTTATGAAATATGTTTTTATAGCCTCTGACACATAACAAACAACAGTTTCTAAAAGGTACATACTGACAAATGAGTTCTTTCTATATAGAATTTTGTTTAGGAAATCAGCAGATGCCTATTTGTTTGTAAATTCATCTGTGATGCTGAATTGATTGTACTCTGATCTACAGAGAGAGACCACATACAGTAGGGCCAGATATCAAGTGGAAGTGCTCATCATACCTAAAAACATTCCACATCCTGCCCATAAATGTTGACACCACAGGTACCAAATTGCTACTAGAATAAGAGAGTCTTGAAGTGCCACAGTGTGCTGTTAAAGTCCAGATAGAAGTTTATGTGAGTTAAGATAAAACCAATACATTTTGGAAGCCATACCTTGCCCCCTTCCTTAAAACATGAAGATTAGGAAACTGCGTATACAAATACGGAATGAAATGAATTGTAGGATAAAGGGAATGTTGTATAGATTGGCATAATGTTTACCAACAGTGACTGCAACAAGCTGATGAGCACTTTGTCAGTTTTTACAACAGTCACTTTATCCATTAATTCTGTCAAAACCAAATATACATAGACTGTTCCTTACAAGGGGCAAGGTGCATCCCCCAACAGCATTGGGTTTATCTGATTTTTTCATTAAACATGTATTTGGACTTTATCATGTAATGTCACTTCAGTTATATTTTCCCATATTCCATTATATTTCTATTATTATTTCTGTATTCTATTATTATATTATTCTATTCTAGTCACAACCAAAGGTGATCCTGGAAACAGTTTGGAATGGAGAAGTCGCCAGTCTCCAGAATCATTTATTGATACCATTCCCATAGTATTATGGGATATCAAGAAAGGTTGTAGGCATCCAGTGACATCCATCCACTACCCCAATTAATATATTATTGCTATTGGAGATCAGGGAGTACAGTTGAAACCTTTAGAGCAGGGGGCCTCAATACTTTCTTAAAAAGGGAGAGTTCACAATGCTTTTTTGGGAGGCTTCTGTTGGGTTGGGGGGATTTTGGCTAGGGAGAGGAGATAATGTTTCATCATCAGTGGTCAGTGGGAGTAAACAATGCTTCAGGCTGGGTAATATGTGAGAATAATATATTCCCCAGGGCTGGTAATCAGTGGGAGCAAAAAATGACCTTGTGCCTTTGGAATCAATAGTGCCCCAAGGCTGCTCCCAATGTAAAGAATAGTTCCCCATTGTTGGCTTTGCTGGGAGGTAATGTGTCTCAAGGGTTGGTTAAAGGCAATTAAATGGTTACATTGGTCCTGCAGGCTGCAGTTTGGGGACCACTGCTCTAGAATATGAAAATGATTATCCAACTGCTAGCACTAGACTGCAACATGCAATTCCCAAACTGTTTATGATTGTCTGTGGTAATGCTGCTTCATATCTGTTCTGCTGCTACAATACTGGTCTATGTACCATTAGTAAGGTCGTGTATTGTGTTTTCTTGCATCATGTTCCACTTACAAGACTCAATGCAGATGAAAAGGTCCATATAACAATTTGAACCTGCTTTTATTTATCGGTTAACATCTTCATGCAATGCACGTGTTACAGTGTAAAGAGAATTAGGTATACTATTGTATTCTCTCTTGGAACTATAGTTTTAACTTGAATTAGTTTTCAGACCCAGACAAATACAGTATAAAGTTTACAGAGGACAGAAAGATATTTCAAATAAACTCAACAAATAAGATGATCCAACAGAGATGAGCTTGTGGGAGTAAAGCTATCATCTAATTCTACCTCCCGGTTCACATATATGCGGCCGTGCGAGCCGTGTTTTGCACAGGCACGAGAGCCCATTCATTTGAATGGACTCCCGTGCCCATGACACGCAGGGAAGAAGTCCCTGCATTTCTTTGGAAAACGCAGCCCTCACGGGAACCTCGATTCCCAGTACGGTTGCGTTTTCCAATTATTAGAACGAATGGCACCCGCTCGCGGGTCCCCATTTCTCTGCGCGGGTGGTGCAGCTGTACGAATTATCGTGCAGATCCGCAGCGGCACCACCCGCACAGATGGGAACCAAATCTGATACAGTTCGGATGCATTCCAGAGCACATAGATTTGCATGTCAAGGAAGATAACATGGTCTTCTATGGAGGTAGTTTACACCTATCTGTTCCAAATGCAATGTGATTTCCAGAAGGGTCTGGTGTGTATTTAGTGCATTTCAATGTGTTTTTGAGCCTCTTAGACTTGAATGGAAACAGCAGTGAAAACACATAGGTTATAAGATGCAATGCGATACACCTGCTTCTACTGTCACAAAATTAGCCAAAACAGAAATTGCAGCTGTGTAAAATCATGGCAGAATCACTGCAGACTCGCACACACCTGCTCCTGAAATTGCACTTGAAAATGGTAGAAATCATACCACATCGGTGTGAGCCAGGGATAACACAGAAAATGTATTTCTTTTTTACAATATGTGCAAAATCAATATTTTTCTGTGGTTTAAACTTTATAGAAAGCAATGTAAAATGTAATTCTTGTGATCTTAAGTTAATTAATACTAAAGCTGACAAAGGACATCAAGTAAAATTTTTGATGAATTAACAGTAGGGTTAATTTCCTCTTTTATATTGTTGTAGTCTTCTACACTTTAGCAAGTTTCAGATAGTGGTTATGTCAGGTTCCCCTGCTCTCCACCTCTTTTTCTTCATCTTCTCTATTCGCCTCTTCTCTACCTTTCTCTGTTCTTTGTCTCCAGTTTTCTCCTCTCCCTTCTTTAACCCTTTCGCTGCCGGGTCCGTACAACGTACGGACCTACAGCACTGCTTCCTGCTGCCCAGGTCTGTATGGATTCCTCCTTCTGCTATAAACTCATGGTCACTCCAGTGACCATGAACTTACAGTATAGCAGAACTGTTCAGCAGACTCTGCTGAACAAAACAATAGCTCTGATCAGTGGATGACAATCCACTGATCAGGGCTATTCACCTACAATGTGACCCCCCCCAACACACACACCCACCACTGCTGCCTGCCTGTCACCTACTACTCTCTGTCCCTCTGTCAGCTAACCTGCTGCCTTGGGCACTAAAATACCCCCACCCCCTTTACTGACCCCTTCCTCTGCCATTTATCTCCCCAGCACCTTTCTCATCCCCAGCACCAGCTGCTCCCCCCCACCCCCCCTCCGCCAGCACAGATATCCCAGGCTGAATGCAAGTGTCTGCTTCCCCCTCCAGCAATTGCATCCAGCCACAGTGCTCAAAAAGGTAAAAAATCCTAAAATAATCCCCCCCCACTGTGACCCCCCCTCCCTTCAGTGTCCCCCACTCCCTTCAGTGTCGTCCCCCCCCTCACCAATCTCCAGAGGCCATGTCCATGCAGCTCTGCTAGCCAGCTCTACCTCCACCCTCTTCTGCCTGCTGCAGCTGCTGCCCAGGAGATCAGAGAGTGTCAGGATGGAGAGTGGAGGGGGGGTTTCCTGAATGAACAGAGTGATCAGTATTGATCAATCCTGGTCATCCATTACTGAAGTATAGTAAACAGTGTTTACTATATTTCAGTTTGTGAATGAATAGGAATCTCTATTCAGACTCCTATCTCATTCACCTACAGTGCAATTCAGGCTGTAGAGAAAGGGACTCTCTTCAGTCCCTTTCTCTGTATAAAAAAAGAGACATTAGGGATCTATTTAGATCCTTGATGTCTCTCCAAAGCCCCCTTCCTTCAAAAAAAAAAAAAAATGTAAATAATATTAAAAAAATGTAATTGTGCCTTTTAAAAATAAATAAATAAAAACTATAGCAAAGCCCCTTTCACATGGGCAGACCGATTGGGTCTGTCTGTCCGTTTTTTAGGCAGATCTAATTTAACCCTCCATTATCCTCTATGGAGCGGCGGATGTTTACACCCGCCTACATCCAATCCGATCCACTTAAAATCCATATAGCAGATCGGATGGCAGTCAGGTGTAAACAATTAGGCGGTCCGTTTACATCCCACTATCCATTAAGGACAGCAGGTTGTGTCTGTTCTGCATAAGTGGAACGGACACGAACCAGCCATCTGCCTGCTAAGTGGGGATCAGCAGACAGATTCCCTGCAGAGCAAACATGTGGAGGGGGTCTAAGGGTAGATTTCTAAGTAGATTTCTAAGTCTCCTATGCCTCCACAGCCTGATCTGCATTAAGTTCATGCTTCAGTGGCTACTGATAGGTGGTGAGGAATCCATGCACTGCTTCCTCACTGCCTGTTTTAACCCCATTTTTGCCAACAAATGCTCCGCAACCATGTGTATTGCACACAGTTGTGGAGCATTTGTGGCTCATCCCCCTTGACTTTCATGTGTAGAATTCATCGGGTGCAAAGTTGAGCAACTTTGTCGCTTTGCACCCATGGCAAATTGCAGCTTCAGCATGTAAACACCCTGTCTACTACCTATTGGGAGATGGTTGGCGAGTGGCAGAAACACAACCCAGAACAATTTTTTTCCATCCCCCCAACCTCAAGTCTAAACAAGGCCTAGGGCTTTATCCACACAGGGCATGCTACAAGGAGGCTGTATTTATCTACAGAGCGATACACAAGTGTATCGTGCATCCCCATGCAAGCAGTCCCATCGATGTCAATCAGGACACAGTGGCTGTAGGGGAATACACAGGTGTTCTGTGAATCCCTGTGCAGGCAGTCCAATACATGTAAATTGGGATGCAGTGACTGCATGGACACAGCTACTGCTCCTAACTTGATATCTGTGTGGGTGCATGTCCCTGAACTCACACTGTCTGCGCTTGGGGTCATGCACCTACACCTGCACAAATATCAGATTTGTTCTTACAGCCACTGCATCCCAATTGACATGAATGGGACTGCCTGGACAGGGGTGCACTGCGCACCTGTGCGGGTAAACATGGCCCTCCATACAGCCCTTCATGGGCATACGCTTTAGTACACCCCACGTGACTGAGGCCTTAGTAGGAATTTAGCAGGAATTTTGTAAGTTATGTTATTAAAGTTGAATCAAACTGGTTCTAAAGCCTAAACATTTTTCACCTTAATGCATTCCTTGCAACAAGGTAAAAAATGTTTAGGCATCAGCATCCACCCTCACCTCCCCCCTTTTACTTACCTGAGCCCTCATTCAATTCAGCGCCATGTACGTCTGCAGCTTTTCTTTCCCCTCACTTCCAAAGCCAGTAATGTGGGAGCGAAGGCAGGGCACAGAAAGTGTGGCTCGGAAGCAAGGATGCACGATTTCCCCCCCATGGGAAGTGGCTTTCCGTGGGGGCACTGGACAGAGGGGAGGTTCCAGGAGTGCCAGTGGGGGACCTGAGAAGAGGAGACACGTGGCTGCTCTGTGTAATTCCATTGCACACAGCAGGTAAGAATAGACATGTTTATTTTAATTTTTTTAATTTAACTTTACAATCACTTTAAAAATGTAATATGATAAACATTTGCATTGCATAACTACTGTGGGGGCCTAAAAAATTTGTAGCACCTTCTTTTTATTCTATTGGTCATATGCTTTCAGAAAATATATGGTTTTGGGGGTCTTTTGCAAACTGTAAAAGCTGTAAGTGAAAAATTAATACAGGTTAAACTTTTATATTCAGTAGGAATTTAGAAGGAATTTGTTAAAATGTGCTGTGTTTGTATCTGGTAATAATGATTTTTGTATATTTTTATTAAAATATTGATTTGATAAACATTTGCACAATTATCACTGGACCTTAAAAATCAGTAGCACCTTTTTTTTATTCTACTGGTGATGAGCTTTCAGAAAATATATGGTTTTGGGGGGGGGGTCTTTTACAAACCCTGAAAGCTGTAAGGGAAAAATTAAAACCTCCATATTTTTTGAGAAATTTGGTTATTTTTTGTACATACAATTTTCACCATTTTTGCAAAAGGCACAATTTAAAATTTCCAAATATTTGTTATTTATGAACTCAATACGGGTTAAGCTTTTATATTCAGTAGAAATTTAGCAGGCATTTGGTAAAATGTGTTGTGTTTGCATCTGCTAATAATGTTTTAAATGTTTAGCAAAAATATTGCTCGATAAACATTTGTGTAAATATCATGGGGCCCTAAAAATCAGCAGCACCTTTTCTTTATTCTATTAGTCATGTGCTTTCAGAAAAGATATGGTTTAGGGGGTCTTTTACAAACTCTGAAAGCTGTAAAGGAAAAATAAAAAGAACTTACAGTATAGCAGAACTGTTCAGCAGACTCTACAGAACAAAACAATAGCTCTGATCAGTGGATGACAATCCACTGATCAGAGCTATTCACCTACAATGTGACCCCCCCAACACACACACCCACCACTGCTGCCTGCCTGTCACCTACTACTCTCTGTCCCTCTGTCAGCTAACCTGCTGACTTGGGCAATAAAATGCCCCCACCCCCTTTACTGACCCCTTCCTCTGCCATGATACTGATAAGTCCAGTACGCACCTTGCCGGACTTATCATATAGTAATCTGACATAGAAAAGTGGCTGGGAGAGTTCAGTTTAAACATGGACCTCCTCTTAGATACTTTCTCTAGGAAGGCAAATCTGTCTACAACAGCTAGGAAGCAACTCTATAAGCAATAAGGAAGCAATAGGAGGATCGTTGGCACATATTAAATGCCAGCAAAACAAGATTATACCTATTTTTGCACTGTTCACCAATCATATCTGCATTTGGATTTCTTCTAGGTTATCTAGACAGAATGTCTTCAAAATACACCCTATCATTATCTCAGACCATGTTTTGGTTGGACTTATTATAACACCTTTTACAGAGCTCAATAACCCAAGATGTGGAGTCTGAATGAAAACTTATTGGACAATGTAGCTATTGTTGAGATGATCTGCACCACTTTCAAAAATGTCTGAGGGCATATGTGAAGCCCATATGACTGTGGTTATAGGGGATTCATTGCTCAAGCGGTCTCCTTAAAAAAACAACTTCAGGCTGATATGATGGCATTCATGGCTCAAATGACTGATCTTACCCAACTTCACAAATTTAAAGGCGATCTACTAGATAAAAAATTATTGGACACTCTCAAGATGCAACTGAAGCAAATGTTAAACTCTCAAGTTCAACATAGATTTAGATTTATGGTGCATACATTTTATGAACAGAGGATCAAATGTGGCCGTATGCTGTATTGGGACTTTAAGCGTAAATTTACATGAGCAAAAGTTCCTTATGTAAAACCACACAGTTGAAAAAAGAGCCCTCTCAGGTAGCTAAAATATTTTGGGATTACTATCAATTGCTCTGCAACTTAAAGGCACTGGAATATGTAGAAGACAAAACCAAAAGACTAAACTTAATATTGGATTACCTGATGGAAATAAATTACCCCTGTTTCATGGTTCAGGCAATACAAAGCTTAGAGAAGGACATATTACCTAATAAAATAAGGCATATTGTCAATATGTTCTGACATGGAAAAGTCCGACCCCTGATGGCCTTACTAGGGCATCATTTTTAAAATATTCTGACACCTATTGACTACATAATGCCTTATTTTAGTTTTCTTACCAGGGGTGGTCTTATTCCTCAGAAAGCCCTGGGGCACATGTACCAGTCATGCCCAAAAAGGGCAAAAACTTTGCTTTATGCCAAAGCTACAGCCCCATCTCATTTTTTTAAATTTAGATATAAAGATACTTGTTAAAATTCATAAATTACAGATAATTCATAAAGATCAAGTGGGCTGTGTTCTAGGAAGAGAGGGCAATGACAACTCTAAAAAAGCAGTCTCCCTTATTTACTAGATAACATGCCAGCACATCCCATGTCTAGTTCTGTCATCTGACACAGAAAAAGCATTTGACAGAATAGCCTGACTTTTCAAGTCCCTTGTTCTGCAATGGTTACGTTGCCGAAAAAATGTGGGCCTGGATATCCGTCCTTTATAGTATACCCACAGGATGGAAGCATTGCTCCATAAGCCTAGAGCCAACCCAAATTGGTGATTTTACCCCTTAATATCTCTCAAAATGAATGTGCAGCCATGGAAAATTCCTTTTCCTTTAAATAGTAGGATGCTCCCATCACATATTAAGGTATGAAATTAACAGACAAAATTCAGTATCTGTAAAAAGCCAATTTTCGACCACATTTGCAGAATATTAAGGAGGATCTGAAAACATGGGACAAAATGCATTTTACTTGGCTGGGTAGGATTAACATCCTAAAAATGGTAGGCCTCTTTTTTTTTTTCAAATGTTCCCTATCAAAATACCTAAGACCTATTTTTTCCCAGGTAAAATGACAGTTTACATGTATTGTTTGAGTGGTACATCCATAGACTTTCGTATAACCTGTTACACTGCACAAATGTCAGCGGAGCCTAGGACTACCAGGTCTTTACCTGCTTTACCTGTATTGCCAAGAAAATGCACTGATGCAAATTTGCCACATGCACCATGTCTTTAAGTTGTATAGAGGCCTAGCTGACTCTTTTTGCCCTCTAACACAATCTACTTTGTGAATATAGGATCTGTTAAACAAACATGGTGGGTTGGTGCCCTTTCCTGCTCCCTTTAAACCACAGGGAGGCTTCCTCTAGTTTGTCCCTAGGAACACTTGTTCTTTTTTGCCACCTGGAGAGGTTCAGCCAAAACTCATTGCTCTAAATTTCTGGAGGGTTTAGACTTAAAGCCCCTCTCAGAGTTTAGGAAAGCTGGAGTTTAGATAGCTGGAAATACACCTAACTGCAAGACTTTCTTAAAAACCTGGAACCCAAAGTAAAACCTGGTAACGCATTGTCACCTTTGAATCTATGTGTGTAGGTAGGGATGACCCTGATAGACTGTTTCCCTCTTTATACAAATTATTGTTGCGAATAACTTCTCAAATGGCCACATATTATGTAAGGGAATGGGAAATAGAGTTTGGTGAGAGTATCCCCTAACCTATTGTGGATAAAATTACTAAATTAACTCAGACATCTTACATCAGCTCCAAAAAGCAGCAATCCTGCTATAAATTCCTATCAAGATGGTATCAAGTACCAGAAAAGCTACCCAAAATATACCCATCTGCCTCAGTGAATTGTTGGAGAGGCTATGGCAAGAGGGGAACATTTTTACATCCTTGGTGGCATTCCGTGCCACCTATATATCAGTGAGTAAATATAAAATATCATTGTTGCCTCACCTCCTGAGCCCAGGTAAATGCTTGATACCTTTGAAATGGAAGTCTTCTACTGTTCCTACTGTCAAGGAATTGATATTGAAAGTACAAGAAACACAAGATGCAGGGAGTGGAGGCTAATTTTATAGGACCTAGGTGCTGTGGATAGAGTTCACATTCTGACTTGTGTAAACAACTGCTTAAGTAACAAGTACAAATGGGAATGCATTTATATTTGCTTTCAACTGATTTTCACAAGAAGGCAGAATTGGGATAATGAGAGTTGAGCTACCTTTCTGAGGTTTTCTTCAGTTCCTTTTCTCTTATATTTTCATCGGCTCCGATCTTATGGATGCAGTTCAGCAAATGAATACTGCTTTTATCATCTGATTTTTTTAAACTTTAACTGCTTTAGAGAGTCTGGAGAATGTATACTGTATTAACTTGTGTACATCTCCCCATGGCTAAAGCTACTATGATTAATGTATGTGTTACTGCAAGCTCTTTACTATGTATTGTCCCTAGCATTTTGCCTTTTGCTTTTGAGTATGTTTATTTTCATTATATATGAAAAAAACAATACAAAATAGAGATTTATGAAAAAAGTGTCTGAATTCCTGGAGTTCATCTTTAACTCTTATTGGTATTAATTTCATCCTAGGAATCTTTATAATCCATTATTACTCATCCTCAACTAAAAAAGGATTTATATGTATTGTTCATTCACCCCATTCATTTGGTATATTTGGGTACTCAATTCCTGGGGTGATGGAGATTTTTACTTTTTTAAACAAATATGGACAACACACTTATACTAGGCGTACATATAGTGTATGTTGTTTCATTCATTGATATAGTGACTACATATTTGTCTGGGCTTTGCAGAGTACTGTACATAGAAGGATTCGTATGATTCTTGACTCAGAAGACTCTTATAACTTAGTGTTACTAAACCCACAGTAAAATCAGTCTGTATATGCAGTAAAGCATGCTTGTTATACTCACTGTGGAACCTAAGGGGTTAATCCCCACATTGTGTAAAAAGGCTGTTTGATCCTCCCAGTGCTATACAGGAGATTATCAGAAGCTGAAGTCAAGTCAAATTCAGAGATGCAAGTGCTGCAAGCTAGCTACTGGACCTTAAAATATCCCCTTTCTGGCAGAGTAAGAAGGACAAAATCATCTAATCAGCATGGACAGAAACCCAAGAGACAAGTTTTGTAAATTTGAAGACGGTCAAGATGTCCTAGCAAGATGGTCAGATGGATTACTTGATCTTGGAACTATCAAAAAGATAGATAACATTCAGCAAAGCTGTTTTATATTATTTGAAGATGGATCTAAATCATGGGTACTTCGGAAGGACATTCAAACGGGTTTAACGCCACGAGCTCTGGTCTCATATAACTCATTTGATGTGGTTGGAGCCATCATATATAGGGAGACTGGCTGGAAAGGATTGCCAATCTCTTCTTTGGGTGTCCAGAGAATGATCCTTACCATCCATTTCCTTGGATGTCACTTATAAAAAGTGGAGATTGACCGCTCTTAGCAGGGGGTCACATATCTTCTGGTAAGCCTTGCATACAAATGGTTGGTGCCACATAGGCTACCCTTGGAAGTCTTATCAAATGGTGAGTTCAAAGCAAAACAGCCCCTAAATGCCGTGATGAGATATTTCACTTATGAACATTTTGAGATTAATTATCAACCACATTTCAATACTATTTTTACATTTTGTTTGAAATATTTTAAGTGCTGCACTTTATTAGTTTCACCTTTCTGCTGATTTTGCTGCTTTTGGCTTGTGAGACTTAAGATTGGTCTTTATAAATATCATCTCATGCACTCTGCCTATATGCATTTACATAAACTAAAGAAGGAAACAATGAACCCGCCAAATTTATAAGATTAATTTCATGGGCTAATAGCAAAGGTCACAGGTATTTGACAGGTTATAATATTTTGTGCAGTTTATATACCTCAATAGCTATAAAATAATAACTGTTATTAAAGTGTGCAAGCAACAACTTTGTAATCAAGGACAGTCTGCCCTCAGTTTTAATCATTGTAATGCATGCAGTATTTTATTTACACAACCCTGCTGCCACTTGCAGCCAAGGCAGTCATATCATATGGAGATTAATTGAATCCTCTAATGATTTATATGTATGCTTTTAAAGTAGTTGGCAATCTACTCTGTAGCCCAATAACCATACACCATATGCTGTTCTGTGTGAAAATACTATTTTGTTCTTAAACATTGTGACATATTTTGTCTTCCTGGAGTCAGATCTGTCAAATGAAGAATTTATCTAAAACACAACCATACCAACAACTGTTAGAGAAGCTGTACTTTTTGCAAGACTTTGCTGCCTAGCTTTACTGCTATCTGGTATATAGCTAAGATTTATCATTTTGTTTATGAACAAAAAAACCCGTGAGACTTGTATCACCCAACTAGTTGAAACAACAGGACTGAATTTATATCCCTTTCAAAGCTCTCATGATGTATTTGTTACCTTAGGTGTAAATGCAAAGGCACGTTCTCTTACATCTCAATAAAGGGGGCATTCTGCCACTGTAAAAATCTAAAACTAATTCAGTAAGAGCAATTGGAATGCTTTTAAAAAGGCCTGGATTCTTTCCTAGATACACAGAATATAACTGGATACTAACATTTATAGGTAAAGTTGATCCAGGGAATATCTGATTGCCTCACGGGGGATCAGGAAGGAATTTTTTCCCTTGCAGGAGCAAATTGGATCGTGCTTTGCTGGTTCTTTTTTGCCTTCCTCTGAATCAACTAAGGGTATAGGATTATAACTTTTTTTTCTTAATGGTTGAACTAGATAAACTTTTGTCTTTTTTGAGCCAGACTATGTAACTATGTAAATTGCTTCAATTGCTAAAGAGGTTTTCATTTCAACTCATAAGTGATCACTAGAAAACATTTTTTGTCCATCGTGACCAGTCAAAATGATTTTTGAATTGTTTTATTCTGTGGGATTCTAGGAAAATTAAAGCATAAGTCTATTACGGTGCAGAGGGAATACTGACATTTTTTTAATTGTATCTATAGACAAAATGTAAAGTCATATATTAATTTCCACATAGAATTGCAATCATTTCTAGACTACTCCTTTAGACTACTCATATTAATGAGCGATCTTGAAGTTTGTATACTTACTTTGTGAAGTATCCCACACATTTACTGCCTAGAATTTTGTACAACATTGACTATGCCCTGTGAGCAGGCATTTCTGTGTCACACACTTCACACTACCTTCTGAACTACAGGGGTGCTGAAAGGAGGAGTTTCAGGAGGGACAAACACTATTGGAAACACACCACATCATCCCTAATTACAGGTAGCAAGGTACCATGAGATGTACTATCCTGAGAATTTGAAAGTAAAGCAAACAAACAAGCAAAGAAGCTGCAAAGCAAGCAGGAAATCCAGAATGTTGTTGAACAAGATGGCCAGCAGACATGGGGTACTCACAGCGTAAAAAGAGATTCTTCAAGTAAGCTTATATTGGATTATAAAAAATATTGTTTGTAATGCTATTAAAGTGCTAATATTTTAAAATGAAAATACAGTGCTCAGTATAAATGAGTACACCCCAACATATTTGTCAGAAAACCTTTACTTCAGAATAAACATTTTTCAAGGGATACTATGCTACAAAATACTCTCACAAATGCAGGCCATTGATTGCAAACTCTTGTTTTATTAATTTGTGCACACAAAAAAAGTATTTTTCCTAACAAATTCATTCAAGACCATGTTGCAAAAATGAATACACTCCAGTGAAATTCTTAGGGGCAAAGCTAAATTTTAGACAACAAAATCCTAATTAACAAGGTGAGTCTAATTATTCATTAAACAGGTGTCCAGCAGACAGTTGATTCTAAATTTGTGTTACTTAACAAAGAAAACCCTTTTCATTTCATACTGTCAGCAATGGCACCACATGTAAGAGAAATGTAACAAGACCTGAGAAAGAAAATAATTTCTTTACACAAGAAGGCTACAAGAAGATCAGCAAAGCTTTACTTATCAGTTAGAATACCATAACAAAAATTTAACAAAGATGGAACTGCAACCATCTCATATAGATGTCCAGGCCATCCATGGAAGTTAACACCTCGACAGGGTCATCTGCTGATGAGAAGGGTGGAAGAAAATCACCCTGCAAGTTCACTGCAGTTAGCTAAAGAAATAGAAAGTTAAACTGGAGTGATTGTTTCCCATGACACAATACAGCATACACTGCAGAGGAATGGCATGCATGGGTGTCTTCCCCAAAGGAAGCATCTCCAAAAGCCCATGCACAAAAATGCCCACCTAGAATTTGCCCGGGCCCATGCTGAAAAAGAAGAAGACTACTGAGACTCTGTACTCTGGAGTGATGAGACCAAGATAAATCTTTTTGGAACTGATGGCTTCAAAACTGTATGGCGTTGCAGCTCTTACTGTGAAGAAACCTTTCCATATTTGGAGATTAAATTTCTTTTCCTCCAGACATAAAGAGTGCCCCCTTGTACTCTGTGATTACCTCAAGGTGAATAACTCGAGAGAGTAAATTCAGTTCCTCTAATCTTTCCTCATAGCTGAGCTCCTCCATGCCTCTTATAAGTTTGGTTGCCCGTCTCTGTACTTTCTCCAGTTCTCCAATGTTCTTTTTGTGAATTGGTGCCCAAAATTGAACTGCATATTCCAGATGAGGTATTACTAATGATTGGTACAGGGGTAAAATGATATCACTCTCTCTGGAGTCTATACCTCTTTTAATACAAGAGAGGATTTTGCTTTCTTTAGAAACCGCAGCTTGGCATTGCATGCCATTATTAAGCTTGTGATCTACCAGAACTCCCAGATCCTTCTCCACCATTGATTCCCCCAGTTGTACCCCCCTAGTATGTATGATGCATGCATATTCGTAACCCCCAAGTGCATAACCTTACATTTATCAACATTAAACCTCATTTGCCACATAGTTGCCCAATTAAACAGTGCATTGAGGTCAGCTTGTAAGTTGGAGACATCTTTCAAAAAAGAAAACATTGTGGCACACTTGGAGTTTGTCAAAGAGCACCTTGGCAAATCACAAATCTACTGAGATGATTTTTCGTAGACTGATGAAAAAAAAGTTGAATTGTTTGGGAAGAATACTCAACACTTTGTAAAGCGCAAAAAGGGTACAGTTTACCAACATCAAACCATCATCTCAAACCTTGAAATATGGTAGAGGGAACATCATGCTTTGGGCTTGCTTCCTTTCTCAGGGCCTGCATTACTTGGCACCATTAAGGGGAAAATTAATTCCCAAGCTTACCAAAGTATCCTACAGGATATCTGCCAGCTAAAGCTTAATAGAAGTTGGGCGAAGTCCGCCTCCTCGCCGCTGATTGGCCACCGGAACTGTAGCTCAGGAGAGGCACACAGGCGGCCAATCACCGGCGAGGAGGTGGAGCTTGGAGCGGAGGAGCCGAGCGGCAGCGCGCGTAGATCAAAGAAGATCGAGGGAGCTGCCGGAGCAAGTGAAGAGGAGAGCGGCCAGAGAAAGAAGACAGCTGACAGCTAAGTGCAAATTTTGCTGCTGCAGCCAGGTATGCAGGCTGTAGATGGGAGAGGGAGAGAGCGAGCCCAGGCTGGAGCAGGGGTCAGCAAGGTAAGTATCATTGGTGTCAGTGGGAGGAATAGTGCCCCATCATTGGGGTCACTAATACCAACGATGGGGCACTATTTCTCCCACACATACACCAACGATGGGGCACTATTCCTCCCCCCACTGACACCAACGATGGGGCACTATTCCTCCCCTCACTGACACCAACGATGGGGCACTATTCCTCCCTCCACTGACACCAACAATGGGGCACTATTCCTCCCCCCACTGACACCAACGATGGGGCACTATTCCTCCCCCCACTGACACCAACGATGGGGCACTATTCCTCCCCCCACTGACACCAACGATGGGGCACTATTCCTCCCACTGACACCAACGATGGGGCACTATTCCTCCCACTGACACCAATGATGGGGCACTATTCCTCCCACTGACACCAATGATGGGGCACTATTCCTCTCACTGACACCAATGATGGGGCACTATTCCTCCCACTGACACCAATGATGGGGCACTATTCCTCCCACTGACACCAATGATGGGACACTATTCCTCCCACTGACACCAATGATGGGGCACTATTCTCCCCACTGACACCAATGATGGGGCACTATTCCCCCCACTGACACCAATGATGGGGCACTATTCCCCCCACTGACACCAATGATGGGGCACTATTCCTCCCACTGACACCAATGATGGGGCACTATTCCTTCCACTGATATCAATGATGGGGCACTATTCCTTCCACTGATACCAATGATGGGGCACTATTCCTCCCACTGACACCAACGATGGGACACTATTCCTCCCACTGATACCAACGATGGGACACTATTCATCCCACTGACATCATTGATGGGGCACTACTCCTTCCACTGACACCAATGATGTGGCACTAGTCCTCCCACTGCAAAATTACAGTTATGAAGTAGCAACGAAAATAATTTTATGGTTGGGGGTCATCACAACATGAGGAACTGTATTAAGGGGTTGCGGCATTAGAAAGGTTGAGAACCACTGCCTTAACACCATAGAGATGCTGTGGAATGACTTCAAGAGAACCGTTTACATCCTACAAATGTGTCTGAGCTGAAGCAGTTTTGTAAAGAAGAATGGACATGAATTCCTCCTGAACTTTGTGCAGGTTGTTCAGAGCTACCGAAAGCACTTTGTTAAAGTTATTGCAGCCAAAGGAAGTTCAACCAGCTATTTACGCCAAGGGTTCACTTACCTTTTTCTTCCAGATCTGTGAATGTTTAATGGATGTGTTCAAGAAAGACACAGGAAATTGGAATGGTTTTTATGTTATCAGCTTAAGCACATTGTGCTTGTCTATTGTTTTGAGTTAGAGGAGGATCAGATCAAATTTTATGGCAGTTTACTGCAGAAAACCAGTTAATTCCAAGGGGTTCACATATTTTTCACGGGGTTCACGTACTTTTTTCAGATAGATAGATAAATATGGATAGATAAGTAGGGGTTCCTGTCTAGTATAATTGGGCCCTAGTCCCAAAGAGCCCTTGTGTTGCAGCTGTGTTTATTCAGATGGTTAACCTACTGCTCATAGCAGACTGTAGCAGAAGAATGGCCTTCCAAAATTACAAATCTTTGGGAACATAACATAAAAATACCCATTTCTTCTATGTTTTGCCAGCAGCACCAGTTTCAGCATAAATCATGGATATATCAGCACTGAAAACTGCAAAGAATGTGATGCTGCAGCACATCACTATGTCATTTGATCTCAGTATCGCTGCTTAAATTGTCCAGGCTTTATGCAGCAAACAGTGACAAATGATACAGTATATAAAGTATATGACTGCCGAGACTAAGGCAAACAGAATTGCTACAGAGCAAATCAAAATGCAAAAAGCAAATTAAGCACACAAGTTTAATGGCCCACCAACCCTGTGACAAAATATCTCTACAGTTTATTATAATTATGTAACAACAGTCTTTAAAATATACTTAAATGAAACCTCTTTCAGTTGATATATCTAATCTTTATTATAAACTCATTTCATCTAGTTTTCATGGATGAACATTTTAGATAAAAATGCAAAAAAATCCAAGGCCATTTTTGCCTGCACTGCCTATCTTTGTTTTATTGTTTAACACAAACCCCATAAATAAAGGCCTGACTGACTACCAAGCATTAAACCTACAGATTAAAAATTTCATCGGTCTATAGTTTTCTTTAGAAAATCCTCTGGATTCTGCTAATGTATTTGCTTGCATCACGTAAGGTTTAATTAATGTAGCAATTAAATCCTCATGACTGCTACTCTATACAATAAAACAATATGTTCGCTTTGTATATAGATTTTGATTTTTTTTGTTCAGTTGCATTTAATTATTTGTTATGGCACCAATTTACACCAACAATTTACTTGATTCAAAGAAAGAAACTCCTGTTGTTCTAAGAGGGTAAGAAAGTTAATGCTGGGGTTTAAAGCGGTAGTAAACTTTAAAAAAAAAATTTAAAAGTTTTACCCTGCAAGACAAAGGCATAAAAAGGCTAGTATGTATTGCTAAAGGCATAATATCCAATATGCATTGCATACTAGCACATTATGTGAAACTTACCTTAAAACGAAGCCCTCCAGCGGTGCGTTGTCACCACTGACATGGATTCCATTTTCACTCAGTCCTTCTTCCAGATTCATGAACTCCAGCGGCTTGAATGGCCAAGCTGTGATGATGCCACTTTACTGCACACAGCTCTGAAGGAAAGGCACGGCCATACCAGTCCTTCAGAGCACATGCTCCGGTGCTCTACACAGGTAAATATTTACAGTACCTACAGGTAAGCCTTATTATAGGCTTACGTGTAGGTGCAAGTTACAAGTTAAAAAACATATTTTACTACCACTTTAATACAGAGTTCATGTACAATTTCCTTAATTTACCCAAAAACTTTTTTTCTGTAAATATGAAAAAAAGCTGACATGATGGGTTATCCATGCTAAAGGTAAATCCTGTTTCCACAGTATGGTCTGTTGCTGCTTATCTGCTGGAGATTATTGTAAGTGGCACTCAAGTGTCTGTACAGCTGAAAAAAACATTCAAAGACAAAGTTATAATGGTTGTAATTCATTGGACACACCTCAGATAGAAATGGACCAGTTAGAAATCACAAAATCACTGCCCATCTGCCCAGCTACCAGCAGTAGTGTTACCTCCAATTTTATTCTATATACTGTAAGTATTTTGTCATAAGGGAAGTGTTTACCTATTATTTCAGAATTTGGACTATACATATGTCTCCCTCTCTCCTACCACTCTGAGCTGTTATGCTGTTATGCATTATTTTTTGGTGGATAAGTCTATAGTACTCTTGCCTTGTACCTCTGGAACCTGTGCTTTAAATTCCTCCAGGAACACTATGAAGTTGATTTACTCAAGGCAAATAGGCTGTTCAATAAATAAATGACATTTTAAAATTGCAAGAGAATTTTCCCTAAATTTAGTGAATAAGCTGAAGCTCTGCTAACTTTCACTGTCTAATCATGTGCAAGAAAAATGCTGTTCTTTTAACTTACCTTGGACCTAGTTGGGCATTCATTGCAAATTGAATTTTCACTGAATTCACTAAGCTAAGTAAAAATGTGTTTGCAAAGTGAAAAATTCACTTTACAAAGTGAACATGCTTTACTCCTTTAGTAAATAACCCCCATGTGCATGCTATGTATGTATGGTAAATAAAGAAAATGCCTTTTCTGATTCTAATACTTTACCACTTTTATGGGCTGGCTCTCTTTTGACCGTTTCAACAGCTGGCCTAGGCTGACCCAGGATGAAATAAAGAACACTCCAAAAAATGTAAATTGACCTTTATTATACATCTTGGGTCACGTGAACACATTGATAATATTTATTTTAATTCTAATTGTTTTAATATATTTCATACATTACCTTCACAACTGTATTTTCTAGCAAGCCATCACTGGGTACTAATGCTGTCAGAATAGTAACTGTACAAATTTCCTTAAAAACAACATTTAAAATGAGATTAAATGCAGTGGATATTGTTATGAAGAATATTAAACTTTACCTTGTGGAAAGAATATTTTAAATAACAGTTCAATATTTATTCTACATTTTCATTGTAATATGCTGCACTTTTAAGTTAAACACATTTGTAAAATTAAATATCCTCTTGCATGACTAGTCCTAGGTCATCTCTTATTAATCCTCTTTCTGAAAATTGCTTTAATTCCTACCTTTTACGAATGAATTACTTGTACCTTGATATTTAATACAGAGTGCAGAACAGCTACTGCCTTGAAAGATCTCCTTTATTAATCAAATTGTATACATCCATGTGCATTACTCAAGCAGCAAACTAGAGATAGTTGAAATGATTTCCTATTACTCATATAACCTTACATGCTATGGAATGGGAAACATATTTTTGCAGTTCTTTAAAAAGAAAAACTGAATCCTTTTTCATGCAATGTATTCCATTTTGGACAAGCTTCAGAATTCATGAATGAATAAAAGATTGTATTTGATCTGTGCAGGATGAACATTTTTAATGTATAATAGACCATGTCAGCTTTTAGTTTAGTTCCCAATCCAAAGATGTATGAAAACTGTCAAAAGTGCACAAGGTGGAGAAATGAAGAATAACTATTCATCTTGGGAGTGTGCGATCTCTATCCAGCATGTATAATATGCTCATAGGAGTATAAAATGTGACTTTGAAAGTTCTGCAGTCCTGAATTTTGTTATAAAACCTAGATACAATATCTGGCTTGGCCTGTATCCCAGAACCGTAGTGGTTCACTGGCTGTGGTGTTCCTACAGTCAGGGCAAGTAAAGATCTTGCTGAAAGAGTTGAAAGCTTGTTTGACCAAAATACAGTAAGTCTGATTACGAAATGCCTAGACCCTGCATATGAAGAGGTCTACATGTGCTTGTATGAAATGAGATGAACCACAAGCCACAAGGGGATCTTTGATGTATGCATTCCAGATCAACTATACCGGGCAGAAGTATACTCTGTGAGAGATAAGAAGAACTTCTATAGTGTAATATTGCATTTACTATTTATATTTAAAAAGTTAGAGGTACTCACAAAGACATGTAAGTGTAAAGCATATCCAACAAACAATACTTCACTCCAGCCAGTGAGTGAGCTTGATGATGTCACGCTGAAGCTTTTCCCTATACATTTCATTTCAACCAATGCTCTCAAGTGGCCCAGGCTTAGCAGCAGTGCAGTATTCACAAACTGTAAAGGCATGGGCAGGCAGTGCACTCCCAATGCTGATACACATAGACTGCAAAGTAAACAACTACAATGGCTGCCATATTATATGATCCTGCTAATATGTCCAAAGACATAGAGCCTCTTAACAAATGAAGGTGCCAAAACAGAATAAAATGATATAAAAGATTATTTTATAGAGATTTTATTTTATACAGAACGTAGAGTGTTTTCAAACAGCAGCGCATTTTGATTGCGGGTGGTTGCAGGTACAGTAATCTCTGTGTTTCCCTCACCCTCAACCACCTTCAGAGATGTGAACTAGGTATAACTGTTGTTAATAAAACAATGAATAGAAGTTCTTCCCTTTCCCTGGTTATACTACTGCCTGGTATAATTGCTCTGAAGCACATACAGTACATCAGAGATTCCGTTTTCGCTGGTGGGTCATCCCATTTCAAACAAGCACATGTAGACCTCTTTATATACAGGGTCTAGGCATCTGGTACACAGACTTGTGTATTGTGATGGTGGAGGAAGAAGTATTTTTCACTGAAGATCATAGTTATTCACAGCTATTTGGAACTTAAGAGAATTATATTATGTCCGAGCACTATTTTCACTTGGTTGGTATACCTTTGTGTTGTTTAGTATTTTTTTCTAATATATAATATTGATTTGTGGTAAATACATTTAAAGTGACACTGCAACACTATTATTTTTTATGTCTGGTTTTACTTCTTTATCATAATTGTTGCTCATATTAGGGCAATATCACACAGCGCTGCATTTTTATTTGTATATTTATCTTGGGACTTCTTATGCGTTTTCCTTGAATGTTCAGCTGCTGACATTTTGGAGCGCTCACTGTAGCTTTTCTATTTATATAGTGCAACACTATTGATCGACTGTAAGTTTTGTCATATCCCAGCCTTATTCCTTAAAATTTTTCAAAATGTACTTGTTTTTGTTAGGTGACATCTGTGTACACTCCATACATAGACAGTCAAGAAAAGGATTGCCAGTTCCATAGGGACAATAATTAACTATTGAAAATTTAGTTCTAACCTTTTCCCAAAAAAGGTTTTCTATCGGTGTCCCTATATAAACAATTTCCATTTACTAATGGTTGCAACATGACTTTAATACCACACTTCTAAAATAACCTAAATCGTCATAACTGGAAAAAAGTCAAGGTTTAGCATCTCAACTCTTCTGTGCAACATGCTTTCTATTGGGCTATAGCATTCTATCAAACAGGCGAAAACAAAAACTGACAGTGCTATCAATAAAAAATAGGATACTTGCTTTCGCATTGCACTGTGAAGAAGCCACTGAACCTAGGTGACATTAGCAAAACATATACAGTACATTCCTGCATACAGAAATGTGCTTTGTTATTCTTAATTTCACATTTGTTTCAGCAAAATCAGTACAATACATAACATAAAAATGAATAAGTGTAGTTCAAACATAAACTTTATTTTATAAATAAGTATAAAAAGCAAGTCACCATTTGATGCAATACTGCAGGTAGACCAAACAAAATGAAAAAGTACTAACAAAATGAAATAGATGGCCAGCTTTTCTTTTCCTCGCTTGCTGCACTCCATGCGCCAGCAAGCACAATTATGATTTTCAATGAATGAGATTATTCAGTTTTAAAGTACCTGTTATCTATATCACCATTTACTTATTTACATATTGTAATTTATTCTTTTTGTTGGTTTAAAAAAGTCAGTGGGGATGCATTAATAAAAGTAAATAGACTGTTCACTTTGCAAGGTAATTTGAATTAGGTGAGACACTGCCAACTTTTATCATCCAATCATGTGGTAGCAAAAATACTGTTTTTTGTTATTTTCCTTGCACATGAATAGATATTTCTGCAAAGTGAATATTCACCATATTCGAAAATCTAAAGGAAAATTCCCTTGCAAAGTGAACAAACTACTTGCATTTAGTAACTCAACCCCACTGTGTTGATGCATCATTATCAGTGACATACAGTGATCACAAATAGTACAGCTGTAATAGAACATCACTTTTGATCTTGATTTAGTGTCAACTAGTTCTGAAATGCTGGGCAGGAAAAATTGCCACATTTAGGTTTTATTGTTTTAACCATATGAATGCATGACTGTTAGAGACAGGGTTTTTCTATAAGCAATAAGATACCTGTTTCTGAAAAGTTGAAATCAAAATGTTGATTTTTCCTTTTCTTTTTAATTTCACTCTTTTTTTTAATTTTTTTATTTTATTTGTTACAAAAAATAATTAACCACTTGTCTACTGAGCACTTATATCTGCCCAGGCCAATTTTTAGCTTTCAGTGGTCTCAGACTTTGAATGACAATTACTCATGCAAGTTACCCATATAAAATTATGGTCATTTTTTTCACACAAATAGAGATTTCCTTTGGTGGTATTTAATCACCACTGGGTTTTTTTTATTGTTTGCACTATTTTGAAAAAAAAAAGAGTTTTCTTAGTTTCTGTTGCAAATAAGTCATTTTTCTTCATAAATTTTGACCAAAATTTCTACTGCTACATTTTTTTGGTAAACATAACCCAACTCAGTGTATATTATTTGGTCTGTGTGAAAGCTATAGAGTCTATAAGTTATGGTACCAATCATTGAAAATTGATCACACCTGATGTACTGATGGCCTATCTCATTTCTTGAGGCCCTAACCTGCCAGGGCAGTGGAAACATCCACAAAATGACTCCATTTTGCAAAGCAAACTCTCCAATTTATTTTTTATTCCAGGAATTACAAAACCCAGAGAAAGTCAAAAACTTGTTTTCTCCACTCTGAAAAGCTATTCTGAAGCTCTCACATATGCGAGACCCATGTGTTATTTTGAATTCTTCTACTACAGTAGCAGAGCAGAAGATCAGTCGAAGCGGCAGGCAAAAAACATTGTCAATTAACAAGCTGAGGTCAGTTCAGGGAGAAATGTGGTTGATATTTCAGATGGCAGGCAGAGGCATTGTCAATAAACAGGCCAGGGCCAGTTCCAGAGCAGGCAGAGGTATGGAGTTTAATCAGCAGGCAGCAGCATGGTCAAATAACAGGCTAGGGTCAGTTCAGGAGCAGATAGAGGCATGAGGAGTGTGAAGGCAAATGGCAGGAATTCAGAATTACATTTACCATACTTCATTAATATTGTCTGATATAGGCAGATACGATACAGTCACCTATGCAGAGGCCATTGCTCGTGTTTTCCTTCAGTGATGATTGCCGAAGAGTGACCAGCTGGTGTGGTAATTATCAACATAAAGATGATAACCCTTTTCAAGGAGTGGAAATACAAGCTCCCAAATTACTTTTCTACTTGATCCAATATAATCTGGGCATTCAAGGGGATGCAGCTGAGTGTCCTTTTCTTCATACACAAGGAAGGCATACACATATCCCGTTGGCTCTGACACATAACTTGTAGAGTTTAACCCCACATCGGGCCCTTTTGCTGGGGATAAACTGCTTAAAGCTCAACCTGCTAGTGAAGGGGACAAGTGACTTATCCACCCACAAATATATTTTTGTCCGAAATAAATAACTGGGCAAAGTTCTTGAAGAAACATCTAAGACGTGGCCGCATTTTATACAATTTATTATATGCTGGGTCATTTCAGGGAGGGTACTGGGTGTTATCTTTGTAATGGAAGAACCACATGATCATTAAATATCTTGTTCTTGGCATGACTAATTAGTAAATGGGCACATGGTAGATGGGGTGGGTAGACCAATAGGAGTCTAATTAATTTTTTTGAGTCCCATATTAAATGTGAGGCCCAAAAAGATTCTAAATTCTTCCACTTTTAACTGTTTACATTCATAGGGACGGGCATAACTTGAATCCAAGTTGTTGGCTATGAATTGCTAGCATAGAGGTTGCCCTGGTCTACAATTGAATGTAATAAGTCATCGGTAGAAACTAAATTTTTTGTGTTCACCAGAACACCTGGCTGAGCAGTAAAATGGGGGATGTTAGCTGCTAAAGAGGAGGAAGCCATAGAGAGGTTTGAAGGGAGTATGGAAGACTGGAATGGGTCCTAACCCTTCAGGGCTGAGGTGAAACCCCACTAGTACCTGGCCTTTCTTGCAGAAGTTCTCAATTTCTGCTGGATGCCACTGTGCTACTGGTATATGCCACTGTTCTACTGATGGATGCCACTGCTCCTCGCTCATATATATATATATATATATATATATATATATATATATATATATAGTTTAGAATACATAAATTAAAGTGATTTAAATAAGGGATATTTGCACTGTGTGGGGACATGATGGGTGGAGCTTTTTAATTTTCTGTCCTTTGTTGTTTGTGATTTGTTTTAGGAAAATACTAATAAATGAATTTGTAACAACACCTGTCAGGTATTAACTAATCTGTAGTAATGCATCATTTTAACTACGGTCTATGCAGATAGATGTGAAGTGAGCTGAGCTAAAATGCAGTTTTATGAAATACTTTTTTGAGCTAAATTACTTTGTAAATGGCTCCCTATTCAAGATGCAATGCGTATAACTATCTAGGACTTTACAGACCTTGTGGGATAAGTTATAGTATTTTGGGCATCGTTTCATTAAGCCCTGAATTAATAGACAATACATACAAAATGACCCTAGGAAGGTGAAGTGCTGTTCTCCAAGCTTGGTGGTGGTTCCAACTAAGTTCAGTTCAGTTGATTGCTGTTGTGTGAGGGCTCTCTAATGCCTGGTGGAAGAGCATGGAAGAAGCTGCTTGTCTTCAGAATCTTTCTCTGATTAAAATGTTATGTGGTGAACACAACAAACATGAAAGGTAGATATGAAATCTTTTGACTTATTTAGTTATGTTTGTAAATTTCAGCTTATATATTTAGGTTTTTTTTTTCAGCAAAGCAGCAAAGAAAAGCCTAAAAAAAAGTAATGACTAGCCTCTAGCATTACCTGCTCACTAAAAGTGAAAATACAGACAGGTAATATGCCATATTTACCTGACTTAAAATATTTTAAAATATTTATTTGTTATTTCTAACCATGATGAATACATACAAATAAGAAAAAAAAACACTATACATTTCCTTTAAGTAAGTTAGTAGGCATTCCTAATGTATTTTACAAGAAGCAAGAAAGAGACCAGACAGGAATAGAAATGTGGAAATGATATAGACTTTCAGAAGTACAACAAATTAACTTAAACATGTATTATTAAGCTTATATTTAAAAAAATATTATTTACAGATTTACTTGTTCCTGGAAACACAGATTGACTTTAAGGGAACCCTAGATTCCCCTGACAGTTCAGAACGTGAAAAGGAATCAGAATTTACCTTCTAGATCACTGCACAGTACTTAATATTTTAGTATTACATACATTTCAAGCACATTCAGCTGGACATTATTTACCCAGGTTATATTCTGCATGTACTGTTACTGAAGGTTACAAAGACTAGGCGTGCAATCCAGCTTTTGCTAAGAAAAAAAAAACTTACTGAGCCTCTCTGCAGTATTCTGGCTCCCCTGCTGCCTACAAAGCTCAAATGAAAATATCCAATGGAAATTCATTGCTGTGTCTGGCAGCAAATGATTCCATCTTCCAACTCCTCCTAGTTTTGATCAGATTTATACATACAGTATAAACTGTAAACAGATTATAAAATATGTGGCAAAAGGGTAATAAAAATGTATCAAATAAACAATTTTAAAATCAGCCTTGTGCACAAAACATATAATCAGCCTTGTGCACAAAATATATAAAACATTTACAGCTATGCTGAAATATGATTGCTTAAGTCTGAGGTTTTATAATGGGCCATTGATGGGTAGTTGTTTTGAAAGGATAGTTAGATAACTGCCCATAATAATCCCTATCATCCTAAACCAATTGTCACATACTGTTCCCCTCCTACCACATGTCAACTGGTTAGCCTTAGTATGACAATATAGAATACCAAAGTCACACAAGAGTCCCCAACCCCTGGCAGCCCTTCCGCCTTATGTTGGATATGCAGAAATCTGGCCCTGCCTGGAAGCGAGTGGAACATCCCTGACTACTTTATGTGACTCAGTCATTTAGATGAAGAGGTGGTTGTGTCTAAAAAGTAATAATTAGCCTTGCACTTAAAAGACATCTAGACATCTAGACTAAAAACATATATTTTACATTAAAAGTAATAAACACATTGTCACATACCTTCATGCAGAGCCTGAGATGACAAAGGTGGCCTCTTGCACAGTTCTTGTCTGAGCAGCCCTGGATAGTGAGACAGAGACTGCAGGGGAGAAAGAAAGACACAAGTGCCAAGATGTAACCTCTGTATACAGAAACTTGAGAGCACTGGGGTCTGAAGGGCAAAGATACAGCTGGTGATGCACTGTGATAGTACCAAGTTCAGTGGATGGCGTACACCAGAATGTACACAGAATCAGCATCAGGAACAGGCAGAGATCAGCAACAATCAGGCAGCATAGTACAGAATCATCAGGCAGAGGTGTGGAGAGTAGTCCGGGCCAAGGTCGGTAGCAAAGGCAGACAGCAAACATGAGCAGGTAGCGATAATCCAAGAGCAAGGACAGAGCAGATGCCCGGGATGATAACAGGACTACAGATGCACATCAGGACTGGATCACGAGAATAAGACTGAAGACCATAGCGCACAGGACAAATGCCGGGTTCAGCAGTGCGCACTCATGTGCATGCATGAGTGCTCATACGTGCGGGCAAATGTGTGCCCGCAATACTATCACAGTCCCGCTATAAGTCGTTGATCATTGATTACTGGTATCACAAAAAAAACAGTATATATACCATTGTTGTAGATGCTGTAACTTTCACGCAAAACAATTAATATCCCCTATTGGGATTTTTTTTTCCAAAGACCTGTAGCAGAATACATTTAGCCTACATTTATTAAGAAATTAAATTTTTTTTTCTTGGATATGTTTTATAGCAAAAAGTAAAAAAATATTGTTTTTTGTTTTAAATTTTAGTTATTTTTTGTTGATAGCGCAAACATTTAAAAAACCCAGTAGTGATCAAATACCACCAAAAGGAAGCTCTATTTGTGAGAAAAACATTATGTAAATTGTATTTTTGTGCAGTGTTGCATGACTGCGCAATTGACAGCACAGATCTGTATAGCAAAAAATGGTATTGTGAAGGGGGGTAAATCGTCCAGAGGGCAAGTGGATAGGCTGTGTAATTCACATTCAAAAAATGAAGGTTGTGAATAATATCCCCACCAGTGCCATGCCTCTTTGCAGATTATTTTGGTTTGTCAAAGCTTCTATAGGTTAAACGGCAGTCTTCTTCTGCAGCATTTTGTTTGGGGAACTCAACATTTCCCAACACCCCAAATCTTGTCCTAACCCAGTTTTCCCTACCCGGAGCCTAATTTATAGTATGCTTGACATGACGTCAAAGGGGTCTAATCATAGAATAATTTTACCTATATATACCTATATATACAGTGGAAATGTGTCATTCATAAGAATAATCATACAATCTTAATATGTGTATCTTTTTTACTGCATAACAATATATGATGTAGTTGTTATATAATGAAAAAGAGTGACTATGAGAGGGTTAGAAATATCTTTCATGACCTTCAAATTGGATTACTGGTTTGAACGTCTCTGTAGTTAAATGCTGCCCTGCATAATTGCAGCTTTTCTCACATATGTTCAGTTCTACTAAGTACTTTAAACATTTATATTTATGTATGCATTTTGTATACATATATTTATGTAATTTGTATATATTTAATTTATCAAAACTGAGAGATCAGAATGATCAAAGACTCAGTAAATGATTAAAAAAGCAGGGCACAAAACAAAATAAAAACGGAATATTATTTAGCTCAAAAGATTTTCTGTAAATTATAACCTAACAAATAATGTATAGTAAGCTGTATGTAAACTTAATAAATAACATATAATATAAACATTAACATGTTAATGTAATTTTCAAAAGTAATTTTAGATAATTTTAAATTTACAACTTTCATTAAATTAACACTTTGCAATGTTGCTATGAAGCTCCTTGTTCATATACTTGGTATGGATTGACAACGTTCTGACCCTGGCTCCTGAATATGCCTCTGCACACAAGCTTCCAGCGGAGACAAGTGGCTGTTTTAACCACCTCAATACTGTACATTTTCACCCCCTTCCTGCCCAGGCCAATTTTCAGCTTTTAGTCATGCAACTCAAATTAAATGTTTTAGAATTTTTTTGTAGACAAATAGAGATTTCTTTTGCTGGTATTTAATCAACACTTTTTTATTTTTGGTGATACAAGCAAAAAAATACTGATATTTTTGAAAGACACTTTTTCTCAGTTTCTGTTGTACAAATTTGCAAATAAATAATCTTTCCTCATAAATTTAGGCCAAAATGTATTCTGATGCATTTCAAAACAATGTATTTTGTTTAGTCTGTGTGAAAGTTATAGAGTCTACAAACTATGATATATTTACAGCATTTGAAAATTGATCAGTCCTGATTATGTACTGACTGCCTATCTAATTTTCTGAGGCCCTAAAATGCCAGGACACTACAAATATCCCCAAATGACCCTTTTTTGGAAAGTAGACAGTCCAAGTTATTTAGTAAGAGCTATGATAAGTTTTTTGAAGTTGTAATTTTTTTGTCACAATTTTTTGAAAAATTATCATTTAACAGGTTATTTCCCCCACATGTATAGGCATACTTATAATTAC
Source organism: Staurois parvus (assembly GCF_062004578.1). Lineage (NCBI taxonomy): Eukaryota > Metazoa > Chordata > Amphibia > Anura > Ranidae > Staurois > Staurois parvus. Next base: position 7,256,365 of record NW_028318841.1, on the reverse strand, counting down.
ACCTCAAAACACATTCTGATATGTTCCCTGAGTATCAGGATACCACATGTATGAGACGTTTTTATAGCCTAGATGCATAGAGGGGTCCAAAATCCAAGGAGCATGCTGAGCAGACGGATGACAGGTCTGTGTGTCAGACACAGTCTGTTCTCCACTATGGGGCGTTGGATGTAAAAAGACTGCCTGTCTGTTTACACCCAACTGCCATCCAATCCGCCCAGGCAGAAGGAAATGGATCCCCACCCCTTTTGTTTTAGCAGATTGGATGTAGATGGGTATAAATGGACACGTGTCCATTTAAACCTACCGTGTCACTGAGGTGAATGGAGGGTCCAACTGGGTTTTTACATTTTTTTTTACATTTTTTATTATATCCTGTCATCAGAGCAGTGATACCATAGTGACTACAATACGCTAGGAATGTGATTGGTATTTTTTTTTTCATTATGATTGCTTGATGATGGCTGTATAAACTATAATTTCTGACAGTTCTTGGCTGCATTCCTGCACATGGCGGTGCCTGGCCCTGTACCATGTGATCACTGTGACCAGTTACAAAGCTCACAGTAGTTCTGAATGGTAGCCATCTTTACTGTTGTATATATATGTTGTATATATATGTGATTGGTCACAGCGATCACATGGTACAAAGGTGCACTGTACTGAGATCGGTGATCCGATGTGTCACACGATCATGCTGATGAGCCCCCCTAGGGGTGCGCAGGGGGTACAGTTCTGTGAGGACGTATGGGTACATACACTCAAGATAGTGCTTGTCTCACCTGGGCAATTTATGTACAGTGTCTGGGTGGGAAGCAGTTAATACACAGTATGCAGGCCTGATCCAGTGTTTTCAGCAACAGGAAGCCTTTCTTGAGAAAGCCATGCAGCTATTGCTGGAGTACATTTATGTAGACAAGAAGTGACTGCAAACAAGCTGCAGGAGACCACCTGTACTAAGGTGCAACAAAGGTGGTTTAAAGCAATATTGTATTTAAGAACTTGTAATTTGTATGTTACACAGTGCTTTAGCAAAGCAAATGCCATTCAGTTATTATTTACTTCTACATTAAAGAGAACCTTTATTTACTCATAAAGGACAGAGTAACACATCAGGACAGGGTAACACATCCACTTAACAGATTGTTCACCCCTTCATTCCTTATACTTGGCTTCTATGCTGTCCTATTTGCAAGCCTCATTAATAATCATTTTTTTTAACTACCAGTGTGTTCCCATTGTGGATCCATTCTCACGGTGTCAATGCTGTCATAGGGTCATGGAAATAAGGAAACCTCTCCTGAATATGACCAGAGATAGGGGGAAAAAGAAATATAACTATATAACTAAAATAAAAAGAATTTGGCTAGATATACGAATGAAGTTCAAGTCAAGCCGAGAATTTTGAGTTTATATAGTAAAAGAAGAAATTTCAAGTAGTGGAAACTGCATTTATTTTTCAACATACTCCCCTGTTACAGTTATACACTTATCCCAGCATTTACCTAATGTCTGAAAAGCTTTGGCATAGAAAGATTTGTCAGTACGCCTTAACCATCCGAAGACATTCGTGAATGATAGTGTTTACCGTTTCCACAGAAAATTTTGCAGCAAGGATCAGGCATTCCGCATACTGAATGTTCACAGGAATGACTGCTGTAGGCTGGGACCCACCTTGGCTGGGATCGTCACTGATCGACATATGGCCATCTTTGAATCATTTACAGCATTCAAATGTCTTACTGTGGCTGAGCATCACCATCACCATACCGTCACTTCAATCACCATACAGTGCTTGAAGTCTTCTGTAGATATCCACGGGTTTTACGCCTTCATTCACAAGAAACTTCATCACCATATGCTGTTCCATGCACGCACTTACACTGTTGTCTGCCACTTTGATTAATAGTCTCTGGACTGGCCCTCGACATGTATGCTACATATCAGTAATAGGAAACACTTGCCATTTACTGCTGCATGTAGCACCGCTACACTAGCATCCCTTTTTATACCTATAAAATTAAAAGCCCCCCCGGTTTGACTTGAACACCCCTCATATATCTCAATAAGCAAATAAGTCTCCATGTGGTATCAGATTGACGGTTTAGCATGTATTTGTTGTATATTATGGAACATGTGCATTTCCAAGGTGTCTGGCTGTACAGGTATATGTTGCCTTCAATATTTTCTTTCCTCCATAATTATGGAGATAAGGTTGTTTGACTTTTGTTTGCTACATACTTGTTCCTGTATATTGTCAGAGCCTCTATGAATTAAAATTATGACATATGATTTTTGTATGAGAATTGCCACATAAACCAATCTTATAGGCTCTCATTAAGGTTTCCCAGTATCAGAGTTACTAAACAGGGACACTGGTTTTGGAGACAATGGAGACAATTACTCCTCATTAAGGGAATCATTTATTACTAGTTGTACAAAAAGTCTGCGTACAGCAGTCCTTGGATTGTGTTAGGCAGCAATAAATATCAACAAGCTGAGTAAGAGAAATCTGTGACTTTATTATACTAAGCTAAGAAAACCCTACAATCTTTATGTACACATCTGGCCATTGTCTCTGGGGGTAAACTAAATAAGGCATAAGAACTGATTAACATGAAGAATGTTTCAGGAGACTCTTCTACAAGACAAAATAATTCAAAGCTCCTGGATTCTATTACAATCCACAACATTAAAATATTAGGACACCTTTCAATATATATATATATATATATATATATATAAAACAATTTTATCTGCTTTAAGGTTGAATCAAAGAAATACAGCTTTTATTCCCAAAAACCTAATGTAGGGATTTTTAGTCTTAGAGTGTCATCTAGTGGTCGAGTTACAATATTGACTATGCAAACAAACAGCTTATTGGTAATATTGACTCCAATCAGAATTGAGTAAATATTACAGACTATACCCTCTTGGAAGATAGGTTAAATAGTTTTTGGGGAGATAAAAGTGAAAGCTCAGAGAGAGACAAGAGAATTACTCTTTAGCACCATTCATGAGGACCATTGACAATAACCATACATCTTCATCACTATTGAGGGTCTCCATATTGAAATTTAGCTCCATCTTATATTTGCTCCATTTTGATCCAGCTTCACCCATCTATATCCATTTGTCCCAAGTATACCATTTTATCTGCTTCTGAAGGTAACTAACAGCGTGATATTATTTAGATTATTCTTTCCTGTATAATTTAATCCGATTGCAATAATTTTTGCTGGTTTAATTTGATATTACGCTCATATCATAACCTCTTGAGTTAGATAATTGCAATTTGTAAATAATTTTTTTCTTTCTTTCTTTTGCCATAGTGGCACAACCCACGGACAGATTTTGGCCAATAATCCTTCTGTAGGGGAATAAAGTTTGTAATCTGTCAAACTCAAATGTATTGTCTACCAGGTTTATTATATTTAGTTATGGTATCTACAAGAAGAAATTAATTATTTAATTTAATCTAGTACCATGGTATACAGTATATATATATGTGTGTTTGAGCAGGGAAAATTGTAAATTGAGATAAATCTTAATGTATTTTCCTAGTTTCATAGTCTATACTGTCACACAATTTTAATGTGCTGAAAAGAATATCTGCATAGAGCAATGCATTTCAGGAAAAATTAATTGTTCAGTTCAATTATTTTTAATCATTTATTTTTATATTGGGGGCACTGCCAAGATCTCCTAGATTGTAAGCTCGAAAGAGCAGGGCCCTCGATCCTCTCATGTTTTGCATTGTATTGTTATTGTTCTGTCACATGTTCTGTCCCCCTTTGTAATGTACAGCGCTGAGCGAACTATTGGCGCTTTATAAATACTGTATAATAATAATAATATTGGGGGCACTGCCAAGATCTCTGACATATCCTCTCAATATAAAATTGCAGTTAAGATTGTTGTGTTACGCAGACAGTGTTATTAGTGTAAACAATAGATTATGTATTAATGGCTGTTGGCCAGAGTAGTGATCATAATATCTATTAAGAGTGGGTCTGCTTCCTCTAGCCCATGCCACAAGGCTGAGTTAACCCAGTAATCAAACACATCAGAAATAGTCTGGGTATGGAGATTAATTTTCATGAGTATGTTAATGATCTGATAACCTAGTAAAAAATATGTGGGACAAGACAGTAAAATTAGAGAAATGTTAAATTTATTTTTCAACACCAAAGATGTCAGTAAAAACTATTTTATGATTCTAGAGTCAAGGCCCTCTCTTCTCTGTTTGTGCTGTAAATTTAAAAAACAAAATACCCAACAGAGAGTGGATTTCCTACAAGCTCTCTCTACCATCAAAACCAAGGAATGTGAGGTAAAAGAATTAACTGAAAACACACGGAGGTCACTGCTGGCATGTGAGAAAATTATTAGAACTTTTACAAGGATTCTATGAAGACAGTCATAATAAAACTAGCCAATTAAAACAAACATCACATTTTAAAACAGGAACTGGAAGACTATAAACAGGGAAAAGTGCCCACAAGTGGAATCTAAGGAGTAACCAGCTGTGGAAAGCTAGAACAGGAAATGATCAGATTGAAGGGCAGGAATTCCTAACAACACAGTATGTGGAGCTGAAAGAGCAATTCAACATGTACCAAAATAAATTTAACCCGTCAGACTTATTGGTCTAATTTTGAAAACATATTGATGATTCTCAGTCAGAAGCATATGACCAAGATAGTGGGGAAGAGTCAAAAGGAGACCCCATTTATCACCCCCAAAAATATCAACAATAATAATAAGAAGAAAGACAACACCTGCCAGTTCTAGGAGGGTTAAAATTAAGAAGCCAGATGAGGGCAGACATGAAGTGTACCATAGGTCAGAAAGGAAACCGCACATCCATACAAAGATACAGGTTGTTCCCAACTAATTCAATTTCTGAAAGGTGCTGTCCCTATCTTTACAAAGAAAGGGTCTATTTCTATTACTGGCCACCTTGAAGTTTATGAGAGCTTTATGTCTGTATTAGGATTGTATTATGTTCAGTCAAGAATTGATTGCCATGGGTGTTTGAAAACAAGTACTGTAAATTATTTGATTCATTGAAAAGTATGTATGATTCTTCTTGGCAAGAAATAAAACACCACTGGAATCTGGAATTTGGGCCATATAGGAACATCACAACTGCAAGAGCTGCTGTTTATAACTTAAAGTGTGGCCATAGCCCATAGCTAAAGTCCAAGTTTTTGGCTGTTCTCAAAAGTGCTTACCACCTGGCATAAAAGGAACCCAATTATAACTGAGTTCAAATCCCTCTTCTATGAGGCATTAGCTGCCTTTATTGAGATGAGACTAGCTAGAGACCACCATAGGGGGTGTTCACTTGAATGGTTGGTAAAGGAGAGTCATAATTTATACTCTATTCAACAAGCCACAACCTCAGTTGAACCTTTTCTTTTAATTCATTTCCTGACACTGAGCAAAGTCAAAAAAGTAGCTTTTATTGCAATGAAAAATCCCAGACTTCTGTGGTCCAATATTGGTCCTCTTCTGGCTTGAATGAATCTCAGGCCGTCATGGACACAACCCTGGGGTTGTGTCAACTTGGCTCCCTGAGCTTCAGAGAAAAGCAGAGATCCAAACACAAAAGCAGCTGTCACTCTGCAAACTGGTTACTGTGGGACAGTGTCCAACATCCCACGATTGTATCACCTGATCAAAGAAATTTTGCAACTATATTATAGGAACCAGCTTACTTCACTGAAACATGCAACCTGGTTGATTGATATGGGTTACTGCCAAGATTTTGTTTGCTCCTTTATATTTTTATGTCAGCCTCAAAGAAGGCAAGAACATGCTTTCTTTTCTAAATAATTAGGATTTTAAATGGATTTCAGCTATTTGTTCCAACACAATATACTTCTATAAAGTAGGCGAAGGTTTACTGCACTGCTGTCACTTTTTTTTTTCACACAAGCAAGGACAATGCTAATAATGAAAAAATATCTTTCCCAAGTGACTGTAAAATCTTCTTTCCAATGGTGTTCCGGGTTTACTGCCAATTATAAAAGCACAGCATGGAGTATAAGGAAGAATGTATACATTTCAAGTTAGAATACTGCACACGATATTACTCTTCTACAGCCCTTCACTACAAAAACTTGCAATCACAACAAAATTATTTTGGCAGATTTGAACACCCCATTACGTTACCTAAAGTGAACCAAACATCAGAAATGTTTCACAGGTATTTAAAACTGTTTACAAAAAAAAAATCACAGTATCTCCAGGACTATGCCTTCATCTCCCAGGAGGATGGATCAATCTTTTTTTCAGGCACTGTCCATGGTCAGCATCTACCTCCTGGAATGAGCGCATGCACAGTGCCCTTTCTGTGCTGTCATTCGCTACAGCACAAGCTGATCAGCAGGTCCCAGATGATAATTTATGGCCAGTACCTGCTGATTGGCCTAACAAATGACAGCGTTTACTAACTGGCTGCTTTTCTTCTCCCTGCAAAGGAGAGAGATAAAAAAAATCACAGCTAGTAGTAAAACCAGCATACATTATACATTGTTAGGCACACAGTTAATCCTTTGATTGCCCCTTGATGTTAACCCCTTCCAAGCCAGTGCCATTAGTATAGTTACAGTGTATAGTATCAGCACCGTTACAGTGTATAGTATCAGCACTGATCACTGTATTCATGTGACTGGAGATGTCAGTGTAATTTAGTCAGTTCCCGCCCAGCATTACTTAGTGTCAGTTTGTCAACTGCCCCACTATAAGTTTGCCTGCAATCCCACGATAAGTCGCTGATCAGTGCCCTTACTAGTATAAAAAATAAACAAAAATTCCAGAATATATACCATCATTTGTAGACACTGTAACTTTAACACAAACCAACTAATATACACTTATTGGGATTTTTTTTTACCAAAGATATGTAGCAGAATACATTTTGGTCTAAATGCATGAAGAAATTAGATTTTTTGATTGGATATGTTTTATAACAGAAAATAGAAAATATATATATATTTTTTTTTCAAAATGTTCCTGCCGTTTTTTGTTTATATAACGAAAAAATAAAAAACCCAGTGGCAATCAAATATCATCAAAAGAAAGCTCTTTTTCTGTGAAATAAATTATATAATTGAATGCAGTTACAGTGTTGCATGAATGTGCAATTTTTAGCTGAATTAGAACAGTGCTTCATGCCCTGGTCTTGAAGGGGGTAAAATCTTCTGCAGCTGAAGTGGTTAAATAATGGCTGAGATGTACAGCAGTCAGCCTAACATCATTAGTATGTAAAGTATTTGAAGAAATTGTAGGGGGCTATATTCAAGAATGTACAGTATGTGTGATAAAGGTATCATAAGTAATAACCAGCATTAGTTTAAAGACTGTTCTTGTCAGACCAACCTGTTAACATTCTTCCAGGCAGTGATGAGAAATTTAGATAATGGAAGGCCAGTGGATACAGCTTATCTGGATTTTGCTAAAGCATTTGATACAGTACTTCATAAACATTTAACCCTTGCCTCCCAATGATGTCCCTGTATGTCTTTGAGTTTCAGTGGTTATACTGGGGCCATCACTGCAACCATGACCACAATATCAGTCTTTTCAGCTGAATAAACCAAAAAGCGATCCGAGTGGCTAAATAATCTATGGCCTAAGAAACTTTTAAAGCATCACCTATGGAGAGTTTTAGTCCCGCAGTTTGTCACCATTCCACGAGCTCAATTTTAAAGCATAACATGACATGTTATGTACCTATTTGCTTGGCATAACATCATTTTCAATGTTGGTCACAGAACAGAGTTGGGAACAAGGGTGCGCTGGATTTAATTGTAGCCATTCAATCTCGGCCCATTTTTTAAGGGGGGGGGGGGCGCTGGGAGGACCACAAGACAAGAGCACGAAGATGAGTAGCTAAATGTTACAACACAATGTCTGGGGCCCCCAGACCCCCCTAGGTCGATGAGAGGGAAGGACAGTACAGGCAATTCTGTGAGATTTATTATGCCAGATGAAGTGGAGGAAGGATTTCTGAAGGGAACGCAACTTGGACATGGGGATAGGAACAGGAAGCGCCTCAAACAGATACAGTTTGGGCAGTATGGTAATTTTTAGCACATTAATCCATCCAAGGAAGGAGGTGGCAAGATTGTCTCAGGATTTTAAGGATTGAAAAACTGCATGAAACAGAGGGGAGAAATTAGCTTCATAAAGGGAGTGGTATGAGGAAGTAAGGTTGGTACCTAAATACTTCAAGACGTGAGGGCACCACCGATAGGCATAATTTAACTGAAGGGAAAGTAAAGTTGTAGATGGTATGTGGAGTGGTAATGCTTCAGTTTTAGACGCGTTAACCTTATAACCCGACAGGGCATCGAAAAGCTGTAAAGTACAATGTAAGACCGGCAGAGTAAGGTGGGGCTCCGTCAGTGTCAGCAAGATATCATCAGCGAACAAAGACAGTTTAAAGTCACTGTTGTGGGCACTTCTTCCATGAATATCCAGATTGGATCAAATAGCTATAGCCAGGGGTTCTAAACAGAGGATAAACAACAAGTGAGATAGCAGGCATCCCTGGCGTGTACCATTGGACATCCAAAAGGAAAGGGATAAAAATGACGCTAATTTGACCTGGGAGGAGGGAGTGGAGTAAAGGGGTTTAAAGCAGCTACAAACGAACCACTAAACCCAAATCTCTCCAGGGCTAAAAACATGTATGGCTAACTAAGTCGGTCAAATGCTTTTTGGGCATCCAAGCTCAACAAGAGAGTAGGAGTTGGGGACTTATTGACTAGATCAATCAGGTCAATGGTCCTCCTAGTGTTAACTGCGGTGTGTCTAGCCGGGACAAAGCCCACCTGGTCTCTGTGTATAAGCTTGGAGATACACTTGGCCAATCTGTTAGCTAGCATTTTGTAAAAATCTTGTAGTCAGAATTTAATAAAGCTATAGGACGATAATTATCTGGAAGGGAATGGTTCTTATCCGGCTTAGGGATCACAGATAAGTATGCGTATGTAAAATCATCATGTGGATGCTACCCCTTCAAGAGATCCCGAAACAAGGTCAGGAGTTGGGGGGCTAAGATGCCAATAAAGGACTTGTGTCAAGGTCCTACCTTTTGTCAGACCTTGTGCTGCTCCATGTGCTGGCATCCATCTTAGTTGTCTGCAAAGCATTGTGGGATCCTTTTGCTTTCGGCCCTCTGCGGCTCCTCCCCCAGGAGGTGGCGGCTTATCACATATAAGTCTGCTGTTTGTGGCTGTCCATTGCATTTGTGTCCTGTCTGTTGCACAACAGCAAGCTCCTGTTTAGCTACTCATTGCTTTCCTTGATACCGACTCGGCTTTGGCTAAGACTCCTCCTTCTGACCCCGGCTCTGGCGACCATTCTTCCTGGCTCCTGATCCCGGCTCTGGCGACGATTCTTCCTAGCTCCTGATCCAGGCTCTGGCTACAATTCTTCCTGGCTCTTGACCCCGGCATTGGCTACGATTTCCGCTGTTGGACTTGCATAGACTCTTGTCTTATTTTTATATTAATAAACCTACCTTTAATAGCACCTCCTTGTGTGTCTGGCTCCCCGCTCCCTGACAACTTGTAATATGAGTAAGGAAGACCGTCCGCCCCGGAAGATTTGTGAGTAGGGAGATGTTTGACAACATCCAATAATTCTTCAATAGATATGTCCACGTTTAGGGCTGTAACATCGGAAGGTGGCAAACGTGGTAATTGTAAGGAGTCAAAAAAAGTGTCAAAAGCAGCCATCTGAAGGGGAGGGTGATTATCAGGGGCTAGGCAATTATAAAGCTTCTCATAATATTCCCCAAATACTGTAGCCATAGCATGTGGATCATATGTGGGTTTGCCATCAGACTGGAGTAGGTGACCCAGTAGTGAGTGGAATGTTTGAGATGTAAGTCTATTTACAAGCATGCAATACAGTTTATGAGAGAATTGATAAAATTTTTGCCTAGCCCAAGTGAGAGATTGGGCAGTTTTATGCAGGTCAAGAGCCGTAATTTGATCTCATATATGGGAAACTTTCTGGAGCCGATGTATAGATGGGTTATCTAGCAATCGTCATTTGCCTAAGGATAGGTGGCGTAAAAGTGATGGTCTGGCACAAGCAGAGGCCTTCTTTAAATGAGCACCCATGGAAATACATAGGCCCCTGAAGACAGCTTTATGAGCCTCCCAGAGGGTTGAGGATGAAGCTACCGAGCCAACGTTATGGTGAAAATAAGCTTACAGGCTCCGAAAGAGTTCTTCTCTAAATTGTTCCGAGCGCAGAATACTCTCATTGAGGCTCCAATGGCAGACCTTAGGGGAGGAGTTAGAGAGAAGGAGATTAAGCGACAGTGATGCATGATCTGGCCAAGTCACCGGGTTGATTTCAGAGGAGACCAAGAAGGGGATCGGGGGGCAGTGACAAAAAAAGATCCAAATATAAAATGTGTGAACTGCCTGTGGAGAGGATGTTTGACCAGCCAGGCATCAAATAGGCGATGCTCCCGGATCAGTTTATGGAAAGCCACCGAGGAGGAGCATAGTCTCTTCGACGGAGTAGATGCAAAGAAGACCTTCCTATCCTTATGAGGTGACATAACCATGTTAAAATCCCCCCCAACAATTATGCATGGAGTAGATAGGGAACACAATTTATCTAGAGATCGAGAGAGAAATAACAGCTGACCAGAATTGGGTGCATACAAGTTCAAAGCACAAATGGAGAACCCTCGTACATACATTCCAGCAAAACGTAACGACCAAGTGGGTCAACCCGGGAGGATGAGACCCACAGGGAGCAGTTTTTCCAAATTAAAATAGCTACTCCGGCTTTCCAGGAGGGTTCAAAAGCCAAATAGGATTGTGGAATTCTCTTAGAGGCAAAGCAAAAAGAGCCATCCTGTTTGAAATGGGTTTCCTGAATAAATATGATATCTGCTCCCAAGGATCTGAACTCCTTCAGAGCCATCCACCATTTTTGGACTGAGTTAAGACCTTTAACATTATATGACAACAGCCTTAAAGCCATCATGAAACAGTAATGGGTGTATCAACCTGAGTATACAGAAAAATTATCATCGATGAGACAAAACAGAAAACAACAGGAATAGAAAACCAGGTGATTAGCATGGCAACAGGCCTATCACAAACAAATGCGTCACTCAGAACAGAGGAATGCAGGCCTAGTGAATAAACAATCCAGCATGGAAGGCCGAGGATCCTGAGGAGGCGGTTTAAGCGGCTTCCAATGCCTGATTTTTCCCATGGAGATGCCTGTGTATTTTCCAACTTGGGAGAGGGCTCTCCCAGATCTGTGGATGCTGCAGGAGTGGAGTGGGAGGCCTGTGAAGGCCGAGGGTCAGCGGAGCTCACCTTCACGCTTCCACCATCTTGGATCGCTGCGCATGCGCCCTTCTTAAATGGTACTTTAACTTCAAGTAAATTACACTTAGGCCATCACACTGTTATCAAGCACATGATAAAGTTGGTGCAGTTTGTTCTCTTACTTTTTTTTATTAACTGATGCATGGATAGAACCTTTAACTAGCTTGGACAAGGCTAAATAAAGCAAATCACTTCTTCACCTCAACACTTTACTTGTGTATTGAGACTCCTTTAAAAAAAATCAAGCTACTCTAAATTATTTTTAACATTTACAAACACTGGCTGAATACTGAACAAAAATGCTACAAGTTTTATTTTTCATAACATTTCAAAACTATAAAGCAAGAGGTACTAGTCAGCAATAGTAGAACTTAAAAACATGTTCAACATTTGTGCGAGTTGTTACCATACAGGAACATACTGTTTTCTGTTTATGAGAATAACAGCAGATGTATGGCTTCAACAAAGATCCAGATACAATATATGAACAAACTATGATGTTGAAAGCATTTTCCTGCAATGCAGTGAGAACAATTTCTGTAAAAAGTATATAGGATGTTTATCTAAAATTCTGTTTTTAAGTCTTATTGGAAATGTTGGTAATTTGTTACAAATTAGCATTACATGCTATGAATTTGGGACAAACTGAACAGAGTAAGGCAAAAATAATTAGTATTTTTTGCAAGTCAAAAGGCTAATGTGTTCGTAGGTTCAATTTGAAATATTTAGTGTTAATTGTTTCCAATATAAAGTCCATAAAAGTCTAAATGCTCTTAAGGAGCAATTTTCTAGATGAAGAACAAAGAGAGCATAATGGTTTATATTATAAAATCCAACTTAATTGAATAGTCTCTTCGCTGTAGGAGTCAGCAGTACATATCTAAAGCTCAAATGCCAAGCAGCTAAACACTGTTTAGATTGACAATGTCCAAAGAAGATTATGTTAATAGACTAATCATTTATGTATGTGATTCTTTACCTTCTTCCCCCTTACTTAAATATCCAGTTTATTTTCATGTAGCATAAAGTTGTTGGGTAAATGTCAAACTATATCAAGCAATTTATACCTTTAATTAAACAAAGCAAGGGCAAGCCAGTAGCAACTAATAGGTAAATAGCTATGTCATGTTTCATCCACTGGATTGAACTAGAATTCTAAAATTTGAAAAACTAGTTGCTTGTGGGGTGCAGTACATTTCCACTCTATATTTTATAGTTTATTTGAAGTTACATTGGACTCAGCTGAGCTCTCTGTTATTTTTAGCAATGAAAGAAAGCCAACAATATCTTAAAAAATATTGGTCACCTGCTAACAGCCATTCTTATGGCACATAAGGTGTGTTACAGCTTAGTGAAATGATCTTTCTGTCATTAAGTTAAATAAAGTAAATCTATCCAAAAATATACTCAATCAAATTGGGCTTATGATGAATAAAATGTCTATACAGAGGTCACCTTCTGTAGATCCAGTTCTTTAGCAATAAGCAGAGTATCTGTTTCTGAACCTAAAAAAATAATAATAAGCTGTAGGTATAGGCAGCTAACATTATGTGGAAATGTTAACATGTTAACATTTCCAGTAAAAATCTAGCTGTGGCCCACCTTTTCCAACCTCTCAATCATCTTACTTTTTTTTAAATTAATTTAACGGGAATCCTTGATGATCAATAGGGGAGGCTTGAGAGGAAATGTAAACTCAACGTTTTAGAGAAAAAGTCAAGATGTTTATTTCAGCTGCCTATGTCACTGTATCTACCGTTGCTTTGCTTTCAATGTGCAGTTTTCACTGAAGCTAACCTCTGTTTATGCATTTTCCTTATATGCTAGATCGTCTAATAAAACTATTTGTAAAACTAGTAAAACTATTTGATATTTATATCATGAAAATAATAATTTTCAATCCACATGTCCTTGTGGGAGTAATAGGGCAGGGACAATAAGGAAAACAAGAGAGTCTGGCAATTTCTTTTTCTGACTGTTGCTTGAAGATCTTACTAGAAAGTTCAAAGTAAGTCCAGTGATAGATATATTGCATTCAGTAGGTCCTAGATCTGCTTCAAGGTCACCGCTGTGTTGTATGGAACAGCCTTTTCTGTTTATCTAACAAGCAATTTCTTTCTTTTCCTCATACTCTATATCATATCTATCAAAGGATCTATCTTAATAAGCAAATAGTAAAGAAAAAAATGTTCAGGGCACTAGCAGATTCTTTCCAAAAAGGCCAGTTTTCCATGCGCATATACTGTAATTACATAATGCAATGTAAAGAAATGAATTTACAGACAGAAGTTGCAGAGGGCCTTGCTTACTGAGAGTGGAAAGCTAGAGTTTCTAGACACAACTATCTGATTTTATTTCCATAGTATACTGTTTCGTGTCAGGTCACTGCACTTTAGCAAAAAAATAAGAAACTTATAGAATTAATTTAAGATTTTGGTCTGTTACATTTGACCAAAGAAACCAATGTTGTGAGAGTCAACAAAGCTTGCTGGAGCATACAAATTAATAATATACTGTAAATTATGTTTGAAAATTATAATCAAGCATAGAAAAGCACCATTTATACAACTGCACCTACAGTTCTGCTTAAAGTGTATTTCCACTTTTGGAGAGAAATTGACAGCTGCTTTATATTTGTTACATGTTCTTATTCACATAGCATAACTTGCTGATTATCATTTCAACTACTTAAAATTCATACCTAACTTTTCCCTCCTATGTAATGTTATGGAGAAGGCTGTAGAGGTTTGTTTACAATTATTAAAGGAAAAGTAAAGGTGAATAGAAGTCTGCTTACAAACATTGTCCTACCCCTCCTCAGACCTATGCTGAATACAGTTTGTGTGACACAGGGGAGATGTATCTTGTAAATCACATGGCTGCACCAGAACTAAGAAAAAAAAGGTATTTACAATAATCTTTTTTAAAATGTTATGTAGCATAGGTATGAGGACAAGGGTGGCAGCATTTTTAACAGAACTTTAAAGTGGGTATAGAAAATAATCAACCCCCCCTTTAAAATAATCAAATTTTGCTGCTTTGCAGCTTGAAATGAAGACAGACACAGTTTTTTTCCAGCTGTATTTTTTCAGTGCAATTTATAGCATCCAATTGTAAGATACAACAGGTCAGAATTTTTGTTTTTTTAAAACAGAATCACTGAGTTGGAAAAAGGATCACTACATTGTGTCAGTATTTTGTTGAACTGCCTTTTGCTTTAATTACAGCCTTTAGTCTGTTGGGATATGTTTCTACTAACTTTGCACATCTAGACTTTGCAATATTTGACAACTCTACTTTGCAGAACTGCTTAAGTTCAGTTAAATTTGATGGTAACTGTTTGTGGACTGCAGTCAAGTAATTCCACAGATTTTCAATGGGGTTGAAGTCTGGGCTCTGACTAGGCCATGCAAGGACATTTTTTCCTTCAACCACTCTGGGTCATTTTTTCTGTATGCTTTGGGTCATTGTCATTTTAGAAGGTAAACCTTCTTTCCATTGACAAATATCTGGTAGGGGGCAGCAAATTTTCCTCAACAATATTAAGGTATTTTGTTCCATCCATTTATCCTTCAACCTTGACAAGTACTCCAGTCCTCGCTTCAGAGAAACACCCCCATAACAGGATATTACTACCTCCTTGCTTTACTGTGGGAATGGTGTTATTTGGATGGTGAGCTGTATTGGATTTAAGCTAGACATATCATTTGAACTGTGAAATGTGAACATTGTCTGTCCTAACAAAGGGTTAAAAAATTTCAAGGCGTGGGTGGTATATTGTATGTTGATGCACTTTCCTTAGTTTGTCCCTCACTTTGTACCTTTAATTGCATTTTGAAATTGTTCAGAACAGCTTGCAGTCCTACATATAAACCTGCTCTAAAGAAACAATTAAAAGGTACAGAACATTTTTAAATATTTTTTATAAATTTGCTTTGTGAATGGTAATACTTAACAAAAATAAGGTAAGTGTTTCCTCAAAACTGACTGCATCATTTTAAATGGAATTTAAAATAAAAAGCTTAAAGTGGACCTTTCTAGAAATTTAGAAGTGTGCATGAATAAATTCCTGATGTCTCTAAACAATCCGTGAGCTCCAGTCAATTTACCTTTCCTACATACAATCCAATGAGAGTGGCCAGCACTCCATTTGTTCTTGTATTTAAGTTACATTGCTTGGAATAATATGTTCATCACTCTATTGGGGGCAGGATAGTCTCCTCTCACCTAATGATCAGAATGCCACACTGTAACTGTAAAGCTATGCACAAGGTAAGATGCCTCAGCAGGGGGCAAATGTGTGTCAGATATTTGCAAAAACTGTCAAGAACTGCATAGGCACCAGGATTACATGGTGCAACATCTGAGCTAGCATCTCAGCCCAGCAATTAGATGCTTACGCTAGATAGTTTTGAAAGAGAAAAGACTGTCCTCTGGGAAGGAAAAGCAGATAAAGGCATTATCAGGGAATATAAGTAAGTGATATATTTATAACTGAAAAATATGACAAAAATAAATTTAATCATACTTCCACATTAAATAGCTACCTAGTGAGCATGTTTATGTTGCCTGCTCATTGTTATTTATTTCAGGAACTATTATAGCACTGATACACAGCACTCTACATATTTATTATACATTCACATAAGTCCCTTTTATAGTATTGTAAATCCTTAATTTTCTAAACATTGCCTCTAAGCACCATCTGACTGTAGGGCCTGCTCACTAGCTGGTCTCTCTCTACAATGAAAGTACCTGGTGCGTATATTGGTCAGTATGACACTGTCATTGGACAAGTTGTGGATGGGGAATAAAGATATGAGCAGGGGCGGACTGACCATTTGGAAACTCGGGCACTGCCCGAGGGCCCAGAGTCAGTAGGGGGCCCCATGAGATGCCCCTGGTACCTTTTTCATAGGCTTTTTTGAGTTTGGGCAAGGACACAGGGGCCCCATGATCCCCTATTGCCCGGGGGGCCCATGAGTTGTCAGTCCGCCCCTGGATATGAGTTGGCATAGGCCTAAAGTCTCAATATATGCTTTTTTGAACTGGGAAGATAATAGCCGGCCCCTTCTAGTGCAGGTCTTATTTTCATATATTGAAAATGGATGACAAGTTCACGTTAAAAGAGATCTATAGTCACAGCATAAACTTTCATTTTATAATGTAATAGCAATAAAAACAATAGTTATTTCTGACAATCCAGTATAAGCCTACCTAAATAATCTCATGCTTTTATTGTTGCCTGTCTTCTGGCTATCTCTTTCCAAAATATCCTGGATTCCCTGCATGCTTTGCTGTTTACTTTGATTTCTTAGAATTACATATCCCATAGTACCTTGCTGCCTGCAAGCAATGATTCCTATACTGACTCCACCTCCTAAAACACTTCCTCCCAGGCTCTGTGAGTTGTGTGACATGACAGTTGCATCAACAAGGCATAGTGAATATGTGTGGAAGAATTCAAGAATGTAAATGTAGAGATCTTCACAAGTTAAGTTTACAAGTTTCAAGGTCATTCAGGTTAAAAGTAGGAGGCTAAAAATAATTGAAATACAATATAGAAATAAATATATGATTTTATATTTTGTCTATAGATACATTTTAAGGTAAAATTAGTGGAATTTCTGATTCTAAGCAAACTTACACAGGCTGACATTATACTAGTTGTTATTTAAGCCATACTTTAAAAACAATTTAAAGTACAAAATCTTGAAGTATTGCCATAGTTGTTTGTGCTTTTCCTGGGTAATTAAACCTTTTAGAAGATTGTGTCTTATCACAGACAGTAAACCAATTCTGAACAGTTCGACAGAAAATAAAGAAACTATTTCTGCTCCATTTATATTAAATCATTGAGAGTTTTCGTGACAAACAGTGGGGTTGATTTACTAAAGGCAAATAGGCTGTGCACTGCAAGTGCAATAAAAATGCAGTGGCTCTAGACCTGAAGGGGTATGCAAGGAAAATAAAAAAACAGCATTTTTGCTTGCACATGATTAGACAAAAGAAATCAGCAGAGCTTTGCCTGATTTCAGAGCTTCTTCTTGTACCTAAAGCAGCTGCACTTGCAGTGCACAGTATATTTATTTTAGTAAATCAACCTCATTATCAGTAACTGCACAGAACTAAATGAAACAGAGACCCCTGGCACAATAAGCAGGTGTTGTAAGACTCAGATGTATAATTTTTCTACCTAAATAAATATGGCAGATGTAAATAAAACTGCAGGAATTCTGAAAATTAGCTAATGTTATGCTTCCCATTAGACATGCACAATGGTCAAAATAAAATTTAAACCTTATTGAAAAGCATAGGCTTATTGGTGTTATCATATAACCACTGAGTAGTAGCTAATTTAGAACTAACCACCTATTAACCAGCCAACATTGTATGATGACAGTACCTAGCCACAGTTATTAAATCATAGTTGAACAAGCAGTCTGCCATTATATATGTATTATAGTATCCCACAATCATTTGCAAGGATTAGTGGCTCCAATTTAGCTTTTCCAAGAAGGTCTTCTGAAGTTATAGGCACCACGTGGATCATTAAGGTAAATATACTTTCATAGAATGCATACGTATTTTGAACCTCCCCCCCTCCTCAATTAATTCATTATATCACCCTAACCCTCTCCCAGCTGTATACTGCATGTCTCAGTTTCCTGCAGTCAATGCTTGCCATGAGTCTGGCGTCCAACCACACAAGATCTTCCTCCTGCAATCTCTGACTGCATGTTCAATTCTCTTAGACTTCTATGGGGTCATCTCCCAAAGCAGGATATTCTTAGCACATCAGGCCCCTAAGGCAATGGTAAGATTATCTGGGCTGGTAGTACGAAACAATGTGTTAAAACTCAGTAAACATATAATTGGGACAGAGAAGAGTGGAAAATTAAAGTGAGATTGGGTAGCAAAAATGGTAAAATAAGGGTAAGTATACTTCGGAACCCTTTAATCATCATGTAATCATGACTGAATGATTGCTATGTAATGCTCTGAATATTTTAAAATGTCTGAATACCCAAAATAGAAATATCAACAACCAACTCGTGAAGTCAGTGACCCACGCTACAGAAAGATATTTATTAAGTATGTTATTGGTAAAGTATCCTTGATGAAGTTTCCAGGCATGCCCCCAGCTGCAGATTTATTAAACTCAAATTAAGAAGTCTTGGTCCTTGATCTCTGGTTTTCATAAATGAGTAACAAAAAATAAAATTGCACAAATGATCAGAGATGGAAACTCATGTACAGAAATAACACTCAGAGTAGCTCTAAAAAGATATTAGAATACAGTTAGTAATCCAGCCTCTTTTAGCTATCCCTTTAAAAAACAATTTGAGGTAATATAGACCCACTACATATATACAGGTAGTTTATTACTTTTTGTTTTATCTTATTCTAATTTCAGAATGCTTGACCAGAGAATGAAGTGGACACTTCAGACACATCTGTCCATTTGGATGAAATATTTCTTGACATCTAACAGCCAATGCAAAAATAAGACTTGGAATATTATGAAAGATCTTGCTCCCGTTGGATTCATTGAAAGGAGATGGTACCTTCTATTGCTGCTCACCATTATAGATCTGAAACTAAATGTTTCCATTTAGCACAGCTGGAAACAGTCACCTTCAGATAATGAGCACTTTCAGCAGCACAGGAATGTTGATTGGTCTCACAACAGTCTCAGTTACCTTGGACATCAGCATACACAATGGACTGATGGCCTGGCACATTAACAACAATGTGACTTTAAACCAGAGCCTGCCTACATCAGATCCAGCCAATGTATCTGAAAAGGATGAGATATTCCGTCCATCGCTTGACAAAAACTGGTCTGCTCTTTTGACTTTGATTATCATTATTTTAACAATAGGAGGAAACATTCTGGTCATTATGGCTGTGTCACTGGAGAAGAAACTTCAAAACGCAACCAATTTCTTCCTTATGTCACTGGCAGTTGCCGATATGCTTGTGGGAATTTTAGTTATGCCAGTTTCTCTCATCACAATTCTGTACGGTAAGTTTTTTCTTTGAAATCTAATGTTACTTTGCTTTTTTTAAATGTTTTTATTATTGAATTTGATTTCCTATTAAATGCCAATGAAAACAACAACTCTAATTTCTGAGCTCTTGGACCTTAAAGTGGAATTTAGTCAAATTTATTTTGGATCTGGATTTGGATGATCTCTAGCCTTTCCCCATTCTACTGAAAAAAAGGTTTCATTGGTATTGGTGACCAGCTGTCACCAGTATAAGAAGATAAGGGGCTGCATATACCTGTATCAGTCAAAACCCTTCTTCAATCTGTCCAAGATGAAAAACAAAAAGAAGGTTTTTTTTCTGTAGATCCACTACAGCAGAATTAAAGTGAGATAGTATAATTACATCAGAAAGATATATCCTGCATACAGTGATTAGAAGAAATCATTGGCCAGATAAGTTGCATTGTACAAGCTTTTTAAGCTGAACCTTGGACAGATATAAAAAAAGAAAAAAAAACAGCAGACAATTATATTATATATATATTGCTAATTATTATATATTCGCCAATGACCTTGTGTCAATATCTATTGAAATCAGTTTCCTTGTGCAATTGATAACTTGTACCTCAGTACCTTGTAATTTTATACTTATGATTGCTACTAGATCTGTATTTTCCAGGCAGAAAATGATGACCTGAGTCTTCAGTGTATAATCCATAGTTCAGTTGTGATTAGCATAGGTGTTTATTTATTGGAATATATGTTTGGAAGAGACTGTATGTACCCCCTTTGGATCTATTTGCAATTCAGAAGATCTAAAAGTTTTTTTGATTGGGACCCCAAAATGCCTTTTTCTGCAATACACAGCCAGCACATGTAGTGGGAGGTGCCAGGCCTGAAACTATATAGAGTGGGAAAAGGCTTGAGTCTTATTAAAGACACAGGTTTCAAATCCAGTGAAAGAACAAGCTGTTTCTGAGCACAGTCACTGGATAATCTGCCAATGTGGGTACATTTAGCACTATAGTAAGTGCAACAACAATAATAAAACTTTAATTTGCCACCCAGGGAGTACCCAGAAGATTTAACATAGTAGTAGGGGGGCACTTACAGTTAATGTATCAGTTTTTGTTGCTTTCAACATCCTCACAGACAAGATTCACTCTCTCTATTTGTCCTGTTGATTGTCATCGTTGTTGTGTCTCTAGGACAAGGATTGAATGAGAATCTCCCCAACAGGAAAAAAATTAAAACTGTTAAAGGTTTTAAAGTGATACTAAGAGTTTTTTTTTCTTTAAAACAACAAACATGTTATAATTACTTGCTCTGTGCAATCGTTTTTCACAGACCAGCTCTGATCCTCCTCTTCTTGGGTGTCCTGCTGGTGCCCCTAGCTTCCTATGAGGGCACCTATGCATGCTCACTTCCGAGCTGGCCCCATGTGTACATAAGAAACACAGAGCATGATTTGGCCCCGCTCCCTCCTTACTAGCTGTGATTGACAACAGCAAAATCCAGTGGCTCCCTCTGCTGTATCTAAGCCAATGAGGAGTAAGAGAGAGGAGAGATCACATTGCTGGATTGTGATCAGGCTCAGGTAAGAATAATGGGAGCTGGGGGGAATATAGCTTTAGATATACTTTAAAATGGTTGTAAACGCAGAAGGTTTTTTACCTTCATGGATAGAATGCACAAAAGGTAAAATACCTTCTGTGTTTACAACCATTTTAAAGTATATCTAAAGCTATATATTTCTTTCTGGAAATAGCTTTATCATGCTTTTTGGCCTACCTGTATCCCATTGGGGAGATATAATTTTTTTCTTGTCCTTTAGACAGAAAGTAAGAGTATTATTATTATTGTTATTATTATTATACAAGATTTATATAGCACCAACAGTTTGTGCAGCGCTTTAAAAAACTCAAGGTAGGCATAACAGTTGCAAATCAATTTGGTACAGGAAGAAACAGAGGGCCCTGCTCATTAGAGCTTACAATCTAGGAGGAAGGGATAAGTGATACAAAAGGTAAAAGCTGTGGGGGATGAGCTCATGGAGGAAATAAAAGTCAGTTTACTAGTTAGAAGCAGATTAGGCTTCTTTAAAGAGAACGGTTTTCAGGGATCGTCTAAAGGTGGATAGATTAGAAGATAGTCAGACAGATTGGGATAGGGAGTTCCATAGGATGGGAAAAGCTCGGGAGAAGTCCTGGAGGCGAGCATGGTAGGAGGTGACAAAGAACTAGAGAGCAGAAGGTCTTGGGAGGATCGAAGAGAGCAGTTTGGTAGATATTTTGAGACCAGGTTGGTGATGTAGCTGGGGCAGAGTAGTGGATGGCTTTGTAAGATGTTGTTAGTATTTAGAATTTTATTCGTTGGGCGAGTGGAAGCCAGTGGAGGGATTGGCATAGAGGGGTAGCAGACACTGAATGATTTGTAAGGGGGATGAGCCTAGCAGCAGTATTCATGATGGACTGGAGAGGGGATAGCCTATGTAAAGATAAGCCAATTAGGAGAGCGTTGCAGTAGTCGAGGCAAGAGATAACTAGGGAATGAATTTGGAGCTTTGTGGTATCATTGATTAAAAAGGAGCATATTTTGGAGATGTTGCAGAGGTTCAGGAGACATGATTTGGACAGGGATTGGATGTGGGCCTGAAAGGATAGTCCAGAATCCAGGGTTACCCCTAGAACTCTGGCATGCGGGGATGGGTTGATAGTGGTGCTAGTGATGCTGAGTGAGAAATTAGGGGAAGAGGCACGTGGGGGAGGAAATATTATGAGCTCCGTTTTGGATAGATTGAGTTTTAGGAAGTGGTGTAACATCCAGTCTGATATGTCTGTTAGTAAGTTGGTGATACATGAGGAAACTGATGGGGTGAGTGCAGGGGCGGACTGATAACTCATGGGGCCCCTGGGCAATAGGGGATCATGGGGCCCCTGTATCCTTGGCCAAACTCAAAAAAGCCTATGAAAAAGGTACCAGGGGCATCTCATGGGGCCCCCTACTGACCCTGGGCCCTCGGGCAGTGCCCGAGTTTCCAAATAGTCAGTCCGCCCCTGGGTGAGTGGAGGAGTAGAGAGATACTGTAGATTTGTGTGTCATCAGCATAGAAGTGGTATTGGAAACCATGGGAAGCTGATCCAAGGAAGAGGTGTAGATCAAGAATAGGAGAAGTCCAAGGACAGAACCTTTGGGGACCGGAACAGTAAGAGGAGTAGGAGAGGAGGAGGTAGAGTTGTAAGTGACACTGAAGGTGTGGTGAGATAGGTAAGATTCAAACCAATGGAGAATACAGTCACAGAGACCAAGTAAATAGAGTTTTTTGAGGAGGAGGGGGTGGTCAACTGTGTCAAAGGCAGCGGAGAGGTCCAAGAGTAAGAGTATGGAATAGTGATCATTAGTTTTGGCGGTTAGCAAGTTGTTTGTGAGTTATAAGAGAGCAGTTTCTGTGGAGTGTTGTGGGCAAAATCCAGATTGAAGGCGATCGAGATGGTTATTCTGAATAAGGTGGCAGCTCCAGTTGTAGACTAGACGTTCAAGGAGTTTGGAGGCAAAAGAGAGTTAGGAGATGGGTCTTAGGTTGCTAAGATTGGTGGGGTCCAGTGAGGCCTTTTTAAGTATGTGGGTGACTAGCGCATGTTTTAGAGAGTTGGGGAAGATGCCAGTAGAAAGGGAGAGATTGAAGATATGAGTTAAAGAGTGAAGGCTACAGCCAGAGGGTGACCGTAGTATTTGCAAGGGAACAGGGTTCAGGGGACAAGTTGTTAGGTGGGCTATAGAAAAAAGTTTACCAACCTCCTCTATAGTAAACTCCCCAAAGTGAGAAAATACCCATTTCAGTCAGTTGTTACTGCAATTGTTCTCATGGAAGGATTTCCCCTTTAGTCCTGCACTGGCAAAAACTCTAAATTCTGGGCTTTCCCTTTCTTTCTTGCCCAATAACAATCATCACCAGCACAAATAAAGAGAGCACCCATACAGCAATAACAACCTGAGAGGGACTCTAAACCCTTACCACTATCTAAGAAGCTAAAAAAAAAAATATTGTTTGAATATACAAATATCATTCTCCGCCCTATCCAAAAACAACAGCTGCAGAAACACCTATGCCCAGACTATGGACAGGACCAAGCTTTTTCTGGCACTTTTTGTTCACATGTAACAATCTGCTTTTTTTTTCTTTGCTAGAAATTTAATTGGAGCCCCCAAACTTTATATATTTTTTAAAGTAGAGGCCTTTACATTCCATGTGACAGCTTTCTATGAAGGCACTCGTGCAGTGTGGCTCCTGAGCCAACCTGTCTGCATCTATAGACACAGATGTTGTGGCACTGTCCTGCCCCCTGCTCCCTCGTCACAGAATTTGATTGACAGCAGCGGGAGCCAATGACTCCCACTGCTATCAATCTGCCAAAAGAGGAGGGAGAGAGCCAAGAGAGCCGCTGCTCTTGTCCACATCACTGGATTGAAATCAGGCTCAGGTAGGTATAAGGGGTGCCTGGGGGGATGCTACAGAAGGTTTTTCACCTTAATGTATAGAACCTTAAAGAATATTTAAACCCAACATTTCATATTCCTGATATGTGCCTGCTGTACAATTGTTTGGAAACCTTTGCTGTTCTCTTTGTATTGCTTCCTTTGTGTTAAATCCCTGGTATTCCTGCCAGACTCTCTGCTCCATATTAAAAACTGACTACACTAGGCAGAAGGGCATACCATAGTTAGTTCTCTAGCTGTGCTGGGAGCTCAGCCTGCTCTCTTTCGATGATCAGTCTTGTCCTGACACACCCTCACTGCATGGCTTTTCAATGGGAAGATCAGTGTACTGCTGTTTCTACTCCCATAGCAGCTGAAAACAGAGAGTAGGTAATCACTTATAAAAAGAGGCGGGAAAAGGTGTATATATAATGTTTTTATATGTATACACAAATGTTTGTCTTTCATTTCTATTTTAAACTGAATGGGTTGTTTTACAAGGTGAGGGTTTACAATTGCTTTAAGGCTTTAGAGCCACTTTAAAAAACAGACAGCAGGTGACCTATGCTGAACAACTGAAACTGGACTTCAGAGTCTCTGTTGTGATATTTGAAGATAAATTAGATAACTTTATGACTTGTATATGTACAGTATATGCATTGACAGAAGTTAGAGAGGGCTTGTTTTAAAGCTTTTACTTTTTGTTAAGAATACATAAATACATTACTGTCCATAGTCTAAACACAGGTGTACTTGAAAGCAGACTAGCTGATAATGTGTAGCAGATAGAGAGGATCATTTGAAATTTGTTCAAGAGCGTCACAATAAACAGAATGCTAAGGTAGAGTGCTGCATTTACAGAAGTACAGCTTATATCAACTTAAAGCAGCTTTTAAATATAGTGATGTGAGTATCTTACTGAAATACACATTGGAGGCACAGTTAGCATATGGTTTACGTGTCTTGAGAGAGTGTTACAGACAGTATTGTACTCCAAAGCAATTTGTACTTTATAATACAATGCTGTCAATGTCAGTCTAGCTATACATAAAAACTGTACTATAGAGTGTGATTCAAAATACGGATGATTGCAATACTGTCATGAAAGAAGTAGCTCTTGATTTATACTTCCATTCTTTGTCAGAAGACTTTGTTACTTTTACTGTAACAAATATGCACAAATGGTATTTAAAAAAAGAGAAAAAACTACCCTTGTTTCAGAGGCACTGCTGAAGTAAAAACAGCTGAAATAGTAACCATTCATTTGTGATGCTTTGTTCCAATAATAAAGAATCCGGCTGAGCCAGATGATTTGCCTTCCTATTATCTCCCACCTATTACATATTATGCTATGAAAAGGAAGCTTTATACAAAACCCATAATACAACATACATAAATAATAAGCTGAGTGATTAATTGTCGTTATCTGCTTTTTATGCTTGTGTGCATTCTTTGTCAGAAAACATGTTGCTCCAGCCCAGCTTTCAGGTTGTATGGTTCCATTAACCTCTCTGAGACCTATGTTTATGCTTTCTTATATTCTGTATGGGTCAGGATTATAGCTGTTTGATATAATGCAATTAACTTTAACAGAAGACACTCTCATGTTTTCATCTGCTGCTGATTGCTAATCTCGTTACTACTTCCAAAGTTACTGGGGTTTTTTTCAATATTTTTAAGACACACAAGCATTAACACTTGCTGTTCTCAAATAAGCAGAAGCAACAGAAGAACTGTGCTTTAATCAGCTTTGCTTGATACTCCCAAGCAGTACAGGTGTACAATGTGTGTCTACAATATACTCTTATGGGGATGTGGTGTCTAGACAAATTTTCAGTTCATTAAATGTAGTACTTTATTATGGCTTTGCTTGAATTTACATTGCCCATCAGAGGGGACCTTGCTTGTAAACATTTTTTATTCTCTTTGAGATGTCTGAACATGATGATAAGTTCCTTGTCTGTTCAGTAGTTTTATACTTAAAATATACAGCTTTTAGTCACAAGGTCTACTTCATTCATCTTGATGTATATGGCAGAATTTACCACAGTGGTGGGAATGGGGGTGTTACTGCTTATGTGTATCTGTCAGAAATTAAAGTGTAAATGTAGTCAGTTAAAGAATACCTAAATACTGTAATTCCTTGCACATCATTCTTTATGCTGCAAATGAAAGGGATTGCACTGATCTGCATAGCGTTGTGAGCAGGGGCGGACTAACCATTTGGAAACTCAGGCAATGCCCGAGGGCCCGGGGTCAGTAGGGGGCCCCATGAGATGCCCCTGGTACCTTTTTCATAGGCTTTTTTGAGTTTGGGCAAGGACACAGGGGCCCCATGATCCCCTATTGCCCGGGGGCCCCATGAGTTGTCAGTCCGCCCCTGGTTGTGAGTATAACAAATGGAAATTGCTAATTCGAGAAAAAAGCACAAATGTGACCCTATCAGTTAGTCTCTGCTTTTTTACTATCCAATCAGATATATCGCTTTCACTGTTTTAAGTGAAGGGCTCACTAGTAGACTTTGCAAAAAACTTTTGTACAGAAATTCTTAATACATTCAATGACTTTTTGCTTGCTTTTAACGTCAAATTATGGAATGAATACACTTTCCTAAGCAAAAATCACAGATTGTTAGAAACTAGTTTAGTTGAGAAAAAAAATTGATCCTGCCCTTTCAAATTTTCTGGTCAGTGAGGTAAAAAACAAATGTAATTTTGATCACACTAACGTTTAGAAAATCGAATTAACATTCTTAAAACAGAATAATTCAAATTAAATTCTACTAGTGTATTGCCACCTTTGGGGTTGGCATAACAGTAAAACATTTGAAAGTTTTATTAACAAACCCTATAAAATGACCACAAATATTAATCCATGTACATATTTTACCACCATTAATATGGAATATACCAGAAGCAATGCACACTGTTCAGTATTGATAAGCCTAAATGTTGATACATTTCACAGCAAGCTCTGCTTCCCAAAACCAGGTTGAACTATTGCTATGGTTACTCAGATGTCCACATTCAAATCTATAACTGACACTGTACTGTGTGTCCAATCTAATTATTGATAGTGTGATCTCTGTAACTTACAGTTGTGATGAGATAGCGATAACTTCAACCTCAGTTGGGGTCCACAGTCAGTGACTCAATCAGAATGATATCTTGCAGATCTTGTGAAGTTTATTCCATAAACTGAGAGAATCTTTCAACAATAAACATTTGATAGGTCAAAAGAACATGCTGTTTCCTGCTCCATGCCATGAGGTTTACTGCAATGCATCTCTGGGAAGGGGGAGGGCTATCTATGTAACATTAGCTAAACTAAAGGAAAGGGAGGAGCAGAGACAAAACACTGAAAACATTTAAAGGCATATGACAGTCAATATGACAGTCATGTGAAACATGACAGACATGCATAGTAGAGTATATAGCATATATCATAACAATACATTTTTCAAAGTTCATTATTACAAATTTCACAAACAAATATAATTGACACTGTATGTAAATTGAATAAATGTACCAAAAAACTCTCCCCAAGACCATAGATATAGGAAACACATCAGGAGAAAAGCTAGACAAATGAGCAATATGCCTTTAAAAGAAGCTAACAAATGAAAAGGAGCAAGGTACAAGACCACCATAATGAGCACCAAACAAAATCCCCTAACAAATTAAAACAACCAAAGTTCTCACCAGCAAGATGTGTTATGGGATTCCTGGGCCAGATGGCATGTCAAGAGTTAGAACAGCAGACCATATCTTGGAAGTAAAGCTCAGCCATCCATCCCTTCTCCCCTGACCTATACACCCCCTAACAGAATCTGCTCTTTCTGTAGGTGAAAATTACAAATGATGTTTTTCATTTTTAAGGATGATTTCTTTTTGGTGGTCATTATGGTAGTCATGTAAATCATTCCTCTTCTTGTCTCTGTCGTTAAACGCCCACAGGCACACCACCTATTTGGAAGGCCCCCTGCTGCTGTTCTTTCTGGGGTTTAGCTTTTCTTCCTTTTGTCTTGATGTTGTCTTAGTTTTGGCCTTGCAGACCTTTTTTGATACAGTCATTACATTTGCATTCCATCTGTAAATAATTTCAAATATGTAATAGTATGCCTTGAAATGTCTGGCTATAATATATGATTATTTACTGTACACGTCTGTCTAATATAGAATGTAATGTGAACATCTGGATAATAAACAGAAAAAAGTGAGCGCTACTGATAAAAGACAAGTAAGCAGCTAATAGCACTAAAGATGATCACAACCACCTTTGGTATAAATAAAATAAGTAAAGTGCAGCGCTAAAATGACAATTGGAAAAAGTTCAATCTCCAAAGTTCGATAAAGAAGTGATCTAGACACACACATAAATGTTCATAGGATCAAGCAAAATAAGTGGACACAGCTGAAATCGGATCCGGGAAATGGCAAGAATGCACACTCACCAACCGCACATAGGGAATGCGCGTTTTGTTTTATATCCCATCAAACGAGTACCGATACCCCACAGGGAGAGATGTCCTCAAACGGTCTGCTGGGCTAATATGGTCTCCTCAGTTTAAAATGGATCACTCACGGCACACGTCCCTTCCAGGTACAGGTATCCCTCCTCTGGGTGATGTGTAGCTGTGTCTGCCGACCCCTCAGTGGGGGGTAAAAAATGGAGAAGTACCCATAGTGTAGTATATCCAAATTTATTGGTGAAGAAAGGGTTAACAACCCAGGTCAGCAATATTACTGGCAAAAAGCCAGAAAACACAGAAATAAGATTGATTAAAAAAGTAAATTACTGACCCTTTAAAAGCAAACACCCAGACCTCCACGTGGTCTGGGTGATAGAGAGGCGTCACAGGCTGTCAGTTCCTCCTGAGGCCTTTCGTGCTAAGGCACATCTTCAGAGGGGATGCTGACAGCTCTGTGACCGACGCCAAATGAATATATGGAGAAAACGCGGGGTTCGCGCATGCGCAATGGATCGCCGCCATTTTCCAGAAGACCATACAACTGCGCATGCGCGCACATCGAAGCGCCATTTTACCACAGATATACAGAGCTGTCAGCAGTGATATCTCCAGCCAAGCTAACTAAACGCCTATACAGCGCAATTAAGCCTGAGACATGGCTCCACGTTCCCAGGGAGGTGGGTTGGTAATTTATTACAGATACTATCCTACCAAAGAGGTAGGATAGCGAATTACTTTCTGCAATACTATCTCATTGGTAGATTCACCACAGTGGGGGTGACATAATAAGGGGATGTTAAAGATAAACCCATATCATGAAAAAAGCGCTCCGAGTGCCCAGATAACAAACATTAACGGTCTACAAAGTGTCATTACATCCAAGTGATTAACGGTCTATCAAAGAGCCAGATAAACAAAGATAAAAACAATATATATCATATGTCAAAAATCATATATAAAAATGCATATATTAAATTGCATAACATATCATATGAATACCATATATATTAAATAAATGGATAAATAAAAGGCTTGTGGTCGTGAAACAATAAGCCGAATAAGGTAGCTTACAATAAAATAAATTAAATGGGCAAAGTAGGATAGCTAAAAATGAATCAATTCAACTAGGACTAATGTGTTAAGTATTGCGTACCCCACCCAATACTTAATTCTGTTTTTAGGGACACCAAATTGATGCCATGGGGTTTAGGTTGTGCATGTGACGCACCACCTATAAGGTAATTTTTTATTTTTTAAAATATGTACTACTAAAAGGTGATTTCGACCACACATGTTGAATATTGTAAAAGAAAAGGTAACATTAATTCATCCTTGGCATATCTTAGGTGCTCCGGGAACAATGATCACCAACACGTGTAATATATGTATTTCGGTACAAGTCCTTATGTACTGATCCTTAGGTTTACACCGGAAGTACTCAGGGTAATGCTGGTATGGTAATAAATTGAGTTTTTGGAAATACTATAGAATAGAATAGCATAAATAGAATAGAACAACCTAGACGAACACATAATTCAAACTTAAAATGCAGGGCTAGTATTGGTCAGTCATGAAATATACTCTGTGCAGGTCATAATTCAATAGACAACAGGGCGAGAAGTGACTAGGCCAAACAAAAAGAGTGAAGTGACACAATAATAGAGAAAAGGATACTAACTATTTGCTATATAGCAATTGATATCTATTTCAATATTGTGCCCTTTAGGGTGTAAGGTATCAAGTTCAATGTGAACATCTGAGCAACCATAGCAATAGTTCAACCCAACCCTGAAGAAGTGGAACTCACTGCAAAATATGTCAACCAGGTTTTATAAATAATGAACAGGGAGTATTGCTTATGGCATTCTTCAAATATTCTATATTGAGGGTGGTTTTTATGTGTACTATACATAGAATTTGTATATGTATCGTATAGAAGAGTTGTATGTGTTTTTTTAAATAAAACTTTAAATAAAAATTTTACACTATTATCTACAGCAGGGGTGTAAAACTGGTGGTCCTTCAGGTGTAGCGAAGTCCCATCATGCCTCTGCCTTTGAGAGTCATGCTTGTAACTGTCAATCTTGCAATGCCTCATGGGACTTGTAGTTTGGCAACAGCTGGAGGGCAGCCAGTTTGACACCTGTGATCTACAGTGTCTCTGTGCTACATTTGGAGTC
This sequence comes from Staurois parvus, assembly GCF_062004578.1. Classification (NCBI taxonomy): domain Eukaryota; kingdom Metazoa; phylum Chordata; class Amphibia; order Anura; family Ranidae; genus Staurois; species Staurois parvus. The sequence goes on along the minus strand of NW_028318841.1, from coordinate 7,225,863 downwards.
CCTCCTTTTCTTCTTATTTAATTGTGCTTGGTACGGTAGTATCTGAGATACACAGTTTTTAAAAGTTTGCAGTACTCCACTCTGAGCATTTGTTTTTGTTTTGTTTTTTTGCCTTGACTGCAGTAAGAAAAGTAAGTGATCTGGAAAAGGCATCTGGATTTAAAAATTTTAATTTAATTTAAATTTTAAAAATCCTAAAAGTACAGTTTTTTTGTCAGATAGCACAGTTTACACATATGTATTTCAGCTATATATTTAGCTGTTTATTAGTGAATAATTCTCAGGAACGATGTTGATTTTCCTAAAGCATCACAACTAAAGCATAGATTTGGTCAATAAAGCAACATGTTCATGGCTTTTGAGTACTTAAAGCATGCTCTTCTTCAGTATTTTTTCAAAGACCTGCTCCACACCTCCCAATGGCAGTTATTTACAGCATATTAGTAATTGGTCAGTTGTTACCAGAATAATACAGCTATCATGAGCAAGGAATGTCAGTATTTATAGTCTGATGAAATTGGGTTATGTCATTTCATAGCTTTGTCTCAAATATTATTAGTCCATTCCAAAGATTACACTTGACTCTTAATGAGAATTTGGTTTGAATTACTCTATTAGTCTTTCTAGTGAGAGATAGCATTGTATTTATAGAGTAGGAAATTACATGTGAGATTTAGATTCAGTAACCCATTCTCTAGCGTTAATTCGTTTTTCAATGCTAGTACAGGTAGATGAACAGGGAAAATGTTTTTTCAGCATCTGTAGAAATACCAAAAATACCAATAAGTCAGTTATTAGATGACATAAATAAAATCACCCAGGCCTCTTCCCTAAATACATTACAGGTTTGGACCGATCCTCACACTGATCCTTTAGATTTCTACATGTACACTACTCTTTGTATGTGCACTGCTGAATGGCAGAAAGTTTGGAAGTTCAAACACATTATTGCATTGATGACATTTTGTGATGAAAAAGTGTATGCATTAAATAATTTAAATATGGTACATAGAAGCACACATAAAAGAGCATATCAACATTATCTGTGACTGTAGCATGCCATTGCCAATCACTCAATATGCATAATTTGTCCTTATAAGAAAACACATACCATGTCATTATGAGGAACATGTTGCCTAATTCTATGTCACAACATTAGTTATGTTTAAAAATGCCATTATACTTTGGAATCAGTGTGACTGCTCAAGCTGCAACTCAGGTCAACAATACTAAAGTCTGGCCTGGCCAATCTAATGGGATTCATTGCTGAAAGGAAATTAAGCACTCTGGCAGTTGCTTCGTACTCTCTTCTCTTTAATATTAAACCTCCCAGTAAAATAACAACCCTATCAACTGTATTCCAAATGATAGAGGATTTAAAGGATATGACTATGTTCCATCAAACACCCTGCAGATGCTTAGCAGGAAAGGAGGTGGTAGGACTCCACTGTGCCTGGTCTCTGAGAAATACTTTCAGTGACAGTACTGATTCAAAGAAGAGGCAAATTATTACACAGACATTCAGCACAACAGGTAAACAAAACATCCTCGCCCTGCCACATTACATCTAATGCTCTGAATAAACTGGTGTGCCTCTTTGTTGTAGCAATCTATATATGGGACTTGCATGGGATTTAAGGCATGTCATTAAATGTATCTATTTCTTCCTTCTGTTGCTACTGTACAAAAACTCAGAAGCACCCTGTTGTGAACTCTGGCCCCAGAGTAGCAAAGGAGGTGACAGTTACATTTTTCACACTAGGAGTAGCAAGAATTTTAAAATTGAACATGTACATACTGTATATGTGTTTTCAAAAGGGAAAAGTGCTACTACAGTTGTGTCAACGTTGTTTCTATGGGACATAGCTTACGGTAAAGGTCTGCAGACTGTAAACTGAGATGCTAAAATAAAGTCCAATGGGGAATGTTCAGAGTCACCAGATTATCAGATATGTCATTCATTACATTTGGTTCTGCTGAGAAGAACATTTTTAAGTCCCAGTGATGGTTTGTTTGTGCTTGATATACCTAAGAAAATGTGTCCATTCGTATGATATTTAAAGACTGTTATATTATCCCATATATATTATATTAATATTTATAATGTATACCTCAATTATACTATATTACAATACAATGTAATCTTTTACATTACAAAAGAAAAACAAAGCTGTTAGTTTTAGCTTAGTCAAATTTTGTAGCAAAAAAATTGGACATTTAGTCAAAATGTATCAATTTGACAAAATGCATCATAGTCAATACAGTAAGTGAAATTTAAGTTGCTTTTTGTGTTTTTTCAGGGTGTGATGGGCTTCAAATGACTCCTGAGAGTTAAGGAAAATCTATTTAACTGTTTTGGACCTGTTATTATGGCAAAATAGGCAAAAGATTAGAAAAATGGCATTAGCTATGATTTTTTTTTATTACCTAGCACTAACCTGGTGCTAGGAAATGTATTCCCTTCTAATTGCATATCAGGTGCTCCTAGAAAGAAAGAAAGTGGCAGCCATTGCTGACATGGCTATGCTTTTAGCAGCAAAGCCATGCATTCACCATGTTAAGGTACATTTGTTTTAGCAAAAATTTGAGGCACGTTTCAACAAAATTGTTTATCCCCATATTTTATATTACTTCAAATTAGTTTGTTTTCTTTAATGCAAATAAATTATAAATAGTGGCAAAGGTTGAAGATGTTTCTGTTAAAAGCACAATTGCAGCTTTGGCAAAAAATGCTAAATTGTATCTTGATAGCCTTTAAAAATAAAAGAGCAGCTTTGGCTGCAACACTCTCCTCCTCTTCTGAGCTGAATGATTATTATTATTATACAGGATTTATATAGCACCAACTGTTTGCTCAGTGCTTTACAATATAACGGGAGACAATACAGCAACAATACAGTTCAATACAAGAGGGATAGGAGGGCCCTGCTCCTTGGAGCTTACAATCTAGATATGATGCCCCATGTTAACCCACTTCCTGTGAGCCACCAACCTTGGACTCACAGGACAATGATGCCACATTACCTGGCATTGTTCTTTACAGCATGTATGATCTGCCTACCACCAGAGGAAGAAAAGAGGACCACAAGACCAAAAACACCTGGGAAAAGTGTTTTACTGTACGTTGATTATTCCATTAAAGCTGTGGTGGTGCTCCAGTGGATGGGAGCAGAGTTGGGCCTAAAGTAAAGGCTAAGAGAACATAAAGACAGTCATTGCTGACCTGTAAGTACTTTGAGACACAGATTGGTGACAAGCATACAGATCATAGGTTTCAAGTTTTCTCTGACTTTCTAGTCTGCATGTTCGTTCTATGTCAGTGTTTGAGAAAGTACTAAAGCAAAAGACGGCCAGGCAACTAGCATTCTTAGAAAAATGGAAACAAGGGCAGTTTTTAATTTCTCTTATTGCAAGTTTCCTTAAAACTCTGATGAACAACTCAGCACAACAAATAGCTTTTTAACTATATAGATTGCCAGTAAATATTTTGATAAATGTAACCTTATTTGGCTCATGTGCAAGGTCATTTGTCATTCGACATTTTTGTAAATGGTTAGCATCATTATATCTTTCAGGCACTTACTTACAAATAAGGGAGTACTTCTGAAAGAACTAACAGATGATAGGAAGTGTAAACCAATACACGAAGACCTGTATAATAATCCTTCCTGTCATCCATTTATTTACAATTAAATGATGTATTAGCTGTGAGATAAGTTTTTTGGCTATGACATTTTTCACTGGCAAGATAGATTAATGTTGTGTTAAGCTACCCTACTTCCTAAAAGAATTGACTGTTTCTATTAAAACATAAATACATATTAGTGTAAAGAATGAAAGAATTCCATAGTGTATTATGGCTATACAAGGTTATTATGTCATTATTTGTATATGGTGGTATGTCGAGAAATATGTTAAGATTTCCTTATGGATCTGATTAGCCTGAATTCCAAAACCTGGGTCATAGAATGTGACCAGATAGTTCATCTTGTTTAAAACAACCCATCACTATACTAAACATTCACAAAAAGCATACTTATAACAGAAGACTGTGAATATTTTGTTTAGTAGCAATTGTTCCCCATAATCTGCTGGGAAATCTGCACTTCTAGAAATGATGATCTCCTAGGTCTCCCACAACACTCACTGGTTCCTCCTGCTGACCTCTACGTCATTACATGGTACATAAGTGGTGTAGAGTTTAGCAGAAATGTCATATTTGCTTGACCTTTCACAAAACTATTTTTTTTCTAGTTCATAGTTCAAGACACCAGAGTGCTTTGCACTAAGGCTACGCTTACTCAGGCAAGGCACCTGCACAAGTTTAGCACTCATATTATTCTGCCTTAAGTTTAAAATGCAATAGAAGCAGTTGAAGTCAATAGGATAGCAGTCCTGAAAGCTGTAAACATTGTTTGGGTCTGGGTAACACAATGCACTGTCCAACAAACATAGGCCCAGTACACCCTTTTAAATCCTAAATCTGTATGAATTTGGCAAGGGTTTACATAGAAGGTAAGGGCTCCCTTTTGAAGTTTGTGTAAATGTAGTTTCAGTGTGAAAATAATCATAGAAAAAAAACAGTCCTACGGCTCTGTGAGTTATGTTATGTTTCCTGGAGCTTGTAACAAGATCATATAAATTACCGCATCATTACACAGACCTTGGAGCCATAAATCCTGATAGAGCCTTCCCTGTGATTTTATTTGATTATTTTTTTCTCTACAGAAAAATACTGCAATGAATAAAAAGGAATAAAGAAACTGTTTTAACAATTCTTAGAGGAACATCAATATAATACATTTTAATAACTTAGGCTTATGAGTATACAGAACAGGAGAAGCTTAATCCTGCCAATTCCAGTTACACATTTTCACATTTTTGGGCGGGAAACAAAAAGCTGTACCTATCAAGCAATTATAGCTGCATATAAAGAGGCAATAAGTTTACTTAAGCGTGAGGTCGTAGGACCACAAGTATTGGTATGAGAATTCCATTTCTGGACCAAAGCATGAAAAAATGCAATTCTTCCAATAGAGGTAGTACTCAGTCATTTTCTCACATTCCTTTTTATCAGATATAATTCACTAAATTGGAAGATTTGTAGTTCCTTTGTATTTATTGTCTTTATTTTTTTTCTTTGATTCATATATTATTTTCTTTTTATGTAAGTAATTTCTGATAATAGCTACAATCTACACTTTGCTACCTCTAGACTTGTACCTAAACCTCTTCTGTTGATGAGTAATGGCTACACAAACGTTTCTAGGAGGGTTGGCAGTAGATCAGAAATCTGTCTGTTGCCAATGCTGCTGTAGAGTGAGGGTTATGTGCCATATTCTTCCACTAATGGTCAGCCAAAATGTTCATCCCTAAGCCTGTATAAAAGTAATTCTTTTCATTATGCTACTATAATGCAAGAAACTAATAAACACAATATATGAACAGCTTTTATGAGCTACTGCCAGGAGAGGTTAATTTATAAAAATGGAAAGAAAGACAACTGGACAGATTTGGATTTTTAGCCCAGTGCACCCATTCAAATGCAATCTTTAATTTTATAAGAACATAGTAGTTGCTATTATAGTAGATGCTATTGACCAGAACTGGTTACTATAGTTAACAGCACAATTTTAGTTGCAATTTTTATCAGTCTTACGAAGTTTTAGAAAAACAATTTTCTCTTTACTTCTTGCTTCAGGAAAATATCTGGAAAAGTTCAACGGAAAAGGAAATGGTTACATAGGTGAATAAAAAAACTGCACTCACAAAACCTGACAAGCGCAAGACAAATTCCCATGGCCTAATTGAGGTCATTGAGCTGTAGACCTTTTTCATCAATATCAATTTTCAGAAGCACCTCCAGAAAAAAAAATAGTAGGAAATTTTTCATTACATTCAGGAAGATATAAATTGTTGGTAGCATCTGTTGCCGATGGGTTAGTATGAGCAGTCCTGCATCTACTGTAAACTCTAAACAAAAGACATGAAGCAAATTTAGCAGCTCTAATACAATAAAAAAAAAGGTTAGCACTTTCATCACTTTCAATCACAGCACATGCACACAGAAAGACAAAATATGGTGTAATCGAAGTGTGATTAAAAGGTCAGTGTGTAGAGTACCAACAATTTAATTATTGATAGAAAGTGAAAAAATAGCTGATTTCCTTTATCCTTTGGGACACAAGCAGATGCATCTATCTTCCAGGTTCAGTTTTCTTTATAGCCATTACAGACTGTGTTCCTAGGATAGCCAAGCTGCCAGAGGCGGCAGATATTCATTCATACATTGCTGACTGTCAATAACAGATTCTTCTGTATAATGAAAGGTTCCAGATTGTCATTCTAGCTGCCAATGCAATCTGGATGAATTCTGATGGGTGCTGCCTGATACAAGTTGTGCAGATTTGTTGGTAGAATGCTGTACTGGGTATTTACAGACCACCTTCTCCCTGTCTGTACACCTAGCCTCATACTGCTAGCAGAATGGGACAACAGTTACTTTTTTTTAATAAAACAAGAAAGGAGAGAGAGGAGCGCCTACCCCATAATGTAATACAATCAATAGTTGCACTCACAAATATCTTTTGGATATAGAGGCTTGCCAGGTGGCTTGGAGGATAAGTCCAGAGTCAGTGTATGACTTGGCCAATGGCTGGGGAAAGCACAGGGTGAAAATGGAAATGACACTGCTGGCAGGCAGCCAATGTCTTTGCTTCAGACAGATGTAGTCACTCACCCCTGATGTAAACAGAAAACAGCTGGGAAGGACAGGGCATCTGGAGAATAGATGTAACTAGGGCCGCTTGTTGGCAAGCATTTACATGTTTTTAATAGCCAACAGCAGGAGAAAGGAAGGAGGGTGCTATCTGTAATACGGCTTTAGGTCTGTTTTTATTGTTGCAGTTCAGTGCCTTAGAGTATCATATTTGTAGAAAAGCTGAAGTTGATATTTTTCAGTCAGCTTTAAAATCCTACTAAATACATTACAAGTGATAAAAGACCCCTGAAATCCCATTAACATTGAAAAAAATTAATAGCCAAGTAGGGATAGAAAAGACGACTTTAAACAGAAGTATAACATTATGAGGATACAAAAATTTGGACTTAAATTCTTTGAAGACATATTGCTCATTCCCTGGTTTGAGTGAATCTTCTTGCATTTAATCTACCTTACACAGCCAACTGACATGAGTCAATAGCTATAGCCGTGGGCTGGATTTAGGAATAATGTACTTTGTCTCCCCACAGTATGGAAAGAGTATAGCATGGAGCTAAAGTGTTTGTTAACTTTTTTTAATGCTGTTCACTTTGAGAGGTCAGGAAGTTGTGCCTGGTACATAATATTCAAAGATCATCTTAAGCATAGCAAATGTAGATGACTTCTTTTGTTATGCCACTGATATATCTTCCTAAGTATTGCTTTAGTCTCATACAAGAGTTGGAAAATGACTCAAATGCTATGTAATTTAGATTATAAATCAGCTGAAAATGTTCTGTTCATATTTATAACTGTGAACACATTGTTATAATCCTGAACGTATAAGGATTCAAGGATACTTCAATAAATCACGCAAAGAGTGGAAGACTAAACAGAGTTGTAGTTAGGCAGATGGAAAAATAATCAGTTCATAGTTCACACATTGGGAAGCGCCATTGCTGATCATCCCTTAGCAAATCATTCCTTTACATCTGTGTCATCAAGATACTTTAAATGCTTACTTTAGCTTACTTCATGCTAGCTTCAAATGCTATAAAAAGTCCTCATTGATATTAACTGAACAAAAGAAAATAAAATCAAAATTAGACGTATTGCCCATAGTACACAATCAAACTTTTTGGGAATATATACTGCAAATCTGCCTCTAAGTAAATTGTTAGCATCCACCATCCCTATAATTCCGATAAATATAACCCCTTAACTTTTTTTAGCATGGCACACAGACAGATGATAAGACTAATGGTGAATTCTAACTTTTTTTTTAAGTACAACATCCCTCCATTCATCTATTTTATATTTTTTTTTAATAAATATTATTTAAAACATGTATAAATACTTCAGTAGTTCATATAGTGAACTCGATGTAGAGCTATTCACTCTGAGGTCATCACAGAGGACAAGGGGGCACTCTTTACGTCTGGAGGAAAATAAATTTACTCTCCAAACACGGAAAGGTTTCTTCACAGTGAGAGCTGTGAAAATGTGGAATAGACTCCCTCAAGAGTTGGTTCTGGCCAGCTCAGTGGATTGCTTTAAAAAAGGATTCTTTCTTAGATACACAGATTATAACTGGATACTAACATTTATAGGTAAATTTGATCCAGGGAATATCCGATTGCCTCTTGGGGGAAAAGGAAGGAATTTTTTTCCCCTGCAGGAGCAAATTGGATCATGCTTTGCTGGGGTTTTTTTTGCCTTCCTCTGGATCAACTGTGGTTATAGGATTATAATTTTTTTTTTTTAATGGTTGAACTGGATGGACTTTTGCATTTTTCAGGCAGACTATCTATGTAACTATGTCCCTGTATATTGCTATTTGTCTTACAATAACAGGGTAATAATAGAAATAATCATAGAAATAAATATAAATAAATGGAAAAAAGGCTTAGTGTATTTATAAAGGTGGCAGAACTCTGGTGGGAGTCCTAATGCCTCATTAATATACCCAAATATAATTAATAAAACACAACAATGAAAGTACTGTACAGTATAGGAACCCCTGTTGAGTTTTACTGACCTCCAGAGTTCTGTTAGAGAGATTTTTTTTCCTCAAATATTGTAACACTTTCAACAGACAGGAAGTGAAGGAAAAGCTCCAACAGTAACACAGACAGAAATTAAAAAAATATTTTCTAATAAAAGTAGGAAAGGCTGACAGCTGTAAACTTTTTACAGTTGTGCTCAAACGTTTGCATACCCTGGCAGAAATTGTGAAATTTTGGCATTGATAATATGCAGATATATATAAAGATATAGAGAGCACTCAAAACAGATGTAAAATTATTTAAACAATATAATAATTAGAAAATAAAAATTTAATTATAACCTGCTGCAAATGCACCAACTTAGGAACCCTAAACCTAGTGAGAATCAATCAATAAAATAGTGCAGCACTTAAAATGCAAAATTAATTAATAACTCCAATATATTGCGTAATAAAGAAATAAATTACTAATACATAGTGTAGTAATATATTCAAGACTCCAGGTGGATATGGTGCTTCATAAAGCTCAAAATGGAATGTGATAATAGTCTTATAATAAAAAGAAGTGTTCAGAAATAGTGCAGGCTTGATGTGGTCAGGTCAGCGAATTCGTGCTTTACTCTTAAAATTCATAAGTGACTCTTGTGACGATCGCGGCATCAGGCCCCTGACCTTCTCACCAACTCGTGACCGAAGGATTTGCCAATCTAAAACCGCAATGTCACGTGCGTAACAATGCCATGCCCAGCTGCACCCTGCACACCGATTTTCCAGCTAATTGGACCGTACTTATTATTTACAGGGACGTTATATCTATTATTGGCGTGTGATCTCTCTGGTGATCTATACCTAGATTGCTGTTTAGGGGGGCCTCTCAACTGGGGGTGTGGGGAATTATAATTTCTGTGTAGTGCAGAGGTCTTATGAGGTGTATGAAACTGATGGTTACCTTGTCCTCTCAGGGTGGGTAAAGTCAAATTTTGGGTATCATCTTTTGATACCTGCCATTTAAACACACTATTACTATGGTAATCCTTATAATCCCTAGTATATTTTTTCCTCTTTTTATTTTTTTGTTCTTTTTCTGTGTTTTCGTTAAGGAGTTTAAGCTTTTCAGATTCCGCCACATATTCATCTTTTCCTTTATATGGGATCAACTTCTCCCGTACTTTATTAATTTCTGCATCTAAATGCATGAGCTTTTACTTTTTTCTTAATACCAGAAACTTGAGCAGGTCTAAGCCTGCATTGTTAAAAAACTGGTACCATTCTGCCTCACAGTTAATATCATCTGTCTTTGGGGGGATGTCCCATTGTAAGGATCTCGGGACCATTTGCTCCTTAATATATTTCTCCAAAAAGGAAATGTGCCAAAATGTCCTAATTTCAGAAGTGGTAATATTTTGAAAGTGCAAAAATAATCCATGTACATCATCATTGTCATTAGTGAGGGTGAAAACATCCTGGGGGATTGTGGATCTCATGGATCTTATTTCAAAAATATCCATTTTATCCATATTTATGGACTCTATAAAAAGGATGCACAACAATAATCTATATATAAATATTCAACAGATCAACTTAAAAGGGTAAAATAATTCAGAAATATGTAAAGATAAAGCGAGCGCTCAAAACAGATGTACAATTATTTAAATAATATATTAATTAGATAATAGGTCCTGTGAATCTGTCCCTGACCGGACTATGCCATGCGCATTTAAGTATCGGAACTAAAACCTCTAATAAAATTGTGTCCGCGCAATGCGCATGCGCGGGTGAACCGCAAGTATAAATAGATGATATGGACATCCGACGTTAGGCACACCCCTTTTGATAATGTGCTTTGGCACGCAACGCGTCAAGGAGGAGCCATAACATTGTGACGTCACGCCGCCGGAGCCGCATGAAGGTCCGGCGGCCATTTTGGAGAGTGGCTGATCAGCCACATGTGCTCTACAGAGGAAACGTTTGTTTTATTTGGAATGTTTTTACAAATTCTGCTTTCTGATATATTTTACTTTGGATGATCATCTACTATTAATAAATAGAACATTTTAAATACTACTCCATGAAGCAATTCTTATCATTTGGCTCTGATCTGATCTAAGATCACAGAGACCCCCAAAGGAAGCATGGCTGCAGATGAGGCTAGTGTCCAGAGGAGGGATCCTTGTTCCAGGCCGGCTGACAGATCCACCTAAAGGGGATCCCTACAGAGTCATATAGCCTTAATGCGCATAACTTTTGTGCATCTGGTGAGTGCGCATTTTATACATTGCTGCGCAGATTAAAATCACACGGATTTCTTAATGAGAGTCACTTATGCATTTTAAGAGTGAAGCACGAATTCGCTGACCTGACCACGTCAAGCCTGCACTATTTCTGAACACTTCTTTTTATTATAAGACTATTTATTATCACATTCTATTTTGCGCTTGATGAAGCACCATATCCACCTGGAGTCTTGAATATATTACTACACTACGTATTAGTAATTTATTTCTTTATTACGCAATATATTGGAGTTATTGATATTGGTATATTTTTCTTGTGGTTACCTATGTGTTTCCCTTTGTATCCCGAACAATTCTTCTGTCAGTTATGGCTGCAATCTTTCTTGGTTTACCTGACCTTGGCTTGGTATCAAGAGATCCCAGAACTTTACACTTCTTAATAGGTAATTTAACAGTACTGATTGGCATATTCAAGGCTTTGGACATCTTTTTATGTCCTTTTCCATCTTTATAAAGTTCCATTACCTTGAGATGCAGGACTTTTAACAGTTCTTTTCTGATCCCCATGGCTCAGTATCTAGCCTAGTCAGTGCTCTCACGTAAGAGCTAACAAACTCATTGAGTATTTATACACTGACACTAACTGCAATTTAAAAAGCCACAGATGTGGTACATTAACCTCTAATTGGCGTTTTAAGCCATGTGTATAACCTTGTGTGTCTGTACCAAGGCCAAACATTCCAGGGTATGTAAACTTTTGATCATGGCCATTTGAGTGATTTCTGGTATTATTATGATTTAAAAATGAGCCTGCAGCAGCTGTCCAATATCCCCCCCCCCCCACTCCTCCTGTGACAGCAATACGAGGAGAAGTTACCCATACTAGAAGTCACTTTTTTTAAATCAGCACATCTGTGCATGGCTCCACCCACATGGCTCCGTCATTCATTCACAGCATTCTGTGAGTGAATGAGCTACAAGTATTGACATCCTTTGCAGATGTCGGATTGTAGTTCTCAATGAACTACCACAGCGTTGTTGAGCGTTGTGATAGTTCATTTAGTTTTCCTGTCAGTGTTAAACTGTCTGCTCATACAAGGTATGAGCACACAGATTAAACTGAAAGTCCACTGGAGACCTGCATGGCACCAGCGATCTGATAGTTACTGGTGCAATGCTTTACAGACGCAAAAAAAAGTAATTTTTTTACCTGCAAAAACTGTGTATTTATTATGATTTTTAAAAAGTTTACTTATCCTTTAACTAAATAATTGTCAACATGTGACCCAGTGTGTGTGTTAATATAAATATGTGAACGTGGCCTATCCTGTCAGATTCCAAACAAGGAAAGAGAACAGATGGTTGGCTTTGTTAAAGTGGTTCTACAGGTACACTTTATTTTACCTTCATGCATTCTATGCATGAAGGTAAAAAACTTCCGTGTGTAGCAGCCCCCCCCCCCAGCCCCTCAACATTTACCTGAGCCCCATTCTCGTCCAGCAATGTCCACGAGAACCTCGCTTATCTGGGTACTCTCACTCCAGATTGGCAATCACAGCCAGTGTGCCAATCAGGTGCCCCCATAGCAAGCTGCTTGCTGTGGGGGCACTTGACAGGAAGCAGGGGTCAGGATCCCCAGTAGAGGACCCAAGAAGAGGAGGATCTGGGGTGCTCTGTGTAAAACTATTGCATAGAGCAGGTAAGTATGACATGTTTGTTATTAAAAAAAAAACAAGACTTAAGTTTCACTTTAACCACCTTCCGCCCGCCCTATAGTACAATGACGGGCGCAAGGTGGTTCTCTCGTTCTGATAGGACGTCATATGACGTCCTACCATTCTCGCTGTGCATGCGCGGCTCAGGGAGCGCGCAGCGCTGCAATCGCCGGTCCGGTGTGTCCCTTAGACACAGCGGATCATGGAAAGAGCCGAAGATGTCGGCTCGGTCATGTGATCAGCTGTGTCCAATCACAGCTGATCACATGTAAACACGGAAATGCCGGTTGTGGGCATTTCTCTCCTGTCTAGCTGTCACGCTGACAGCTCGAGAGGAGAGGAGAGCAGGTAATCGGCTTTCCACGGAGGGGACATGTACACTGATCATCAGGGCACTGATGATCAGTGTGCCCTGATGATCAGTGTGGCCTCAGAAGTGCCACCTGCCAGTAATCATCAGTGCCAGTGCCCATCAGTGCCACGTGCCAGTGCCCATCAGTGCCACATCAATGCCACATAAAAGAGGTAAGAAATCGAGCGCTGGGTATAGAGCATGTAGTAGCTGCTAGCATCAAAAGGTACCTCGAGAACCCATACACAGTATACAATATAAAGTAAAAAATGCAGCGCTAAGTAAATAAATAAATAATACTGGTCATGATAAACTGGAAAGTGTTAAAAACCAGAAAAATCTAAAAAAGATATAAGATATATAAAAACAATACGTAATAAATGTAAAACCAATATGTTGATAATAAAACTCTATGAGGTGACAGCAATAAAGTGCATTAAAGTGCTGAGATAATAGTGGTGATGCGTGCACATAATCTCAATATATCATGGTCTTGTGGCTTCCATGGTGATAAAGACAAACATTGCACTAACCAGATAGTGCAAAGGAAATGCGCATTGGAGCAATTAAGACCTGCTCCTGGTACTCAGGGTATGTGATACTGGAACAAAGTGGTGTCTTCTATGTAGTAGCCACTAGGTGTCATCCATCTGAGAGAAAAGCATCCAGGATCCAGGAATGCTAGCTACAGCCACCAGGGGGGGGGGGGTGTTACACACAGCTCCCAGCCACAGCAAAGTACCTTCAAAACACAGGCTCCCAAGGAAATAAAGAGCCCTCAGAGAAGGCCTCCAATAGTGTAATAATGTTTTATTCAGGGGTAAAACAAATAACAAATAGAAACCAACTTACATTAGTAGCTCAGCCGCCAAGAGACAGCTGGCTTGGTAGTACATGTACAAGAAGCAGTGAAATGGCACTTCCCTCAATGCCTCATATCAGTACATACCAGTGCACATCAATGCCACATATCAGTGCCCATCTGAGCTGCCTTTCAATGTCACCCATCAGTGCCAGTCAGTGCCACCTATCAATGCCAATCAGTGCCACCTATCAGTGCTGCCAATCAGTTCCACCTATCAGTGCCAGTCAGTGTTGCCTAACAGTGCCAGTCAGTGCCACCTAACAGTGCCAGTCAGTGCCGCCTAACAGTGCCATATATCAGTGTCATGTATCAGTGTCATGTATCAGTGCCGCCTTTCAGTGCCCATCAGTGATGCCTGTCAATGCCCATCAGTGCAACCTACCAGTGCCTCCTCATCAGTGCCCATCAGTGCCACCTATCAGTGTCCATCAGTGCAGCCTATCAGTGCCCATCACTGCAGCCTCATTATCACACATCAGTGAAGGATAAAAATCACTTATTTACAAAATTGTATAACAAAAACTAAGAAAAAACGTTTTTGTTTTCAAAATTTTCAGTTGTTTTTGGTTTGTTTAAGAAAAAATAAAAATCCCAGAGGTGATTAAATACTACCAAAAGAATGTTCTATCTGTCTCAAAAAAATGTTAAAAATGTCATATGGGTACAATGTTGCATGACCGCGCAATTGTCATTCAAAGTGTGACAGAGCTGAAAGCTGGAAATTGGCCTGGGCAGGAAGGGGGTATAAGTGCCCTGTAGGCTAGTGGTTAATTTATCTCTGTATTTTCGTGTAGTAAAAGTGGAACTGCATTGCATCTGAGCACCACAAACCACAAATGCTATGTAATTCATTGTTAATATTCAAAGCACACTCACACATCCATTCACGTCTCCATGCTTTATTTTGCTGAGAAATAATTTTGAAAAACACCCCTTGCATTTCTAACAGTGGCCATCTTGAGTAAGGGCAGATGATTCATGTATCATTTAATTCCTGGCCATCTGCCCTTTGTTTAGTCATTATCTGAGCTGAGAACCTTCCCTCCCTTCCTGAAGACTGCTGAGATGTATGACATCATTTGCCTAGGCATGAAAACCAGGAAATAACTGAAGGAATGTAAAATAAAGTATAAAACAAGTAAATATAATATACATGCCTATCTATTTACTAATGCTAGCAGCATAAGGATTAGAAATAGTCTATGTTGATTGAGAGAGTGAAGCTCTGCTCTAAGCACGGCTGCACGGTATTTACCTTAATAAGATTCCTGGACCAGTGAGGTAAGTTGCAGCACTATGTCTCCTTTCTTTAATTTTTGTGCACTGCCGGACTTTTATGGCTAAATTCAGCAAGAGAACCATAGGGGGAATGGGAGCAGAGGATGGTATACCATATCTCTTCTTATTTTGCTGTGCCATTTCTGTGTTTCTACTTAGCCTTCTAATTCTAACATTTCATATCCTCAACTCTTACATTGAAAAACTCTTTAAATGCTTACGTTTATTTCTATCGTTAAAACTTCTCTTTGTTATATATTCAGACTGCCTCCTGCTGTGCCACTCTCAGCATCTTTTCCAATGCATCAGTTGATGTTATGGGAAACTTCCTGAAGTGAGTGACAGGACTAAATCCTTTTCAGTAGCATTTTGCTTAACTGTTCTGCTTCCTTGCTAGAAGAAGCACATTTCAGAGGGGAATTTCTACCCAATGTGGAGTGAATATCAAATGGAAAACGTACATTCAAATTCGCATGTGTGACCTTGTTATTTTCTGCTGTTGTTTTATGTAACTCCCAAAGCACTGGCTGAAACTAACAATAATAAGATGATGCAGATCTGATTGTTCTTTTCTAAATTACAGCCTGATTTTTTTTTAAATGGAAAACAATGTATTAAAGTGAACCTGTGGTTGCCTGCTTAGAGCAAAGTAACAGGTTTACTTAACTGCCCTCCCACTGCTGCTTATATTCACCTATCAATTATTCCCCCACCACACTGTTCTTGCTGAATTTATCCATTAGTTCTGGATATGGGGAAGCATTTGACTTTCTCCCATTTTTCCAGCTGTACAACCCTTGGTGCATATTTAAAGATCATGTCCTAGTCACATGTGAACGATGAAACCCTTTTTCAAAAATGTTCCACCACTTGTGTCATATGAATATTTAAGTAATAACTAATGTAGTATTGGTATGTTGTTTAATGGAGGTTTGCATTTTTAATGTTTCACTTAAAGCATTACTAAAATTACTGCTTCCGACCAAATGGAATTTTTTAAATTGAAAATCCTTGTTATTGTGCTTTTATAGTTACATACAAAAATACATAAGTAAACCCAACTGAAAAAGGCTACAACTGACTCCAGATGTGGTCACACAGGACCATCAATAATAAACTCTATACAAACAAGCATAGTTTATACAATCCCATCCTCCCCACCTCTCTCCGTGCAGCCTCCCCACCATTCCATATTAGCCGGATAATGGCAGCAGGGAGCACTCAATATGGCTAATGGGATTAACCTTACATCAATGCACTAACCAGTTGTTGGCTCTTCAGTACGACATGACAACACAGTGTCAGAGATAGATTTGAGAGGCTACCAACAGACAAGCAGACACCACCCCCCAGCTCTCAGATTAGGGAGAATTGTGAGGAAAGGAGCAGGTGAACATACAGTGACTAGCAGTGATATAAGGCTATCCATTTGTGGCTTCCATGGATATCCAGCTTCCTCAGATCTTACATTTTCATGGGCAACCTCTACTCAGCTATATGGCTTTGTAAAATGGTAGCTCTGCATTTACCAGTCCTTTAAATTTGTGTAGGGAAGGGGGTGCCGATTTTTCACAATGTAACAAGATCGCCTTAAGGGTGTAAACTAAAAGTATGCTCAGTAGCGCTCTATGTGCTACTGTGTTGGCTAGACCCTCCACCAGGCCCAATAGACACACTGGAATGGACAGGGGGACCACAAGAGTCGTAATGTCCATAATGAATTTAGTGACCTCCATTCAAAAGTGTTACATTAATGGACAGTGCCAGAAAATACTGTATGTGTAAGATCTGTGGATAAGGACTGGTAAATACCCACAAATGTGGCTGGTATAAAGTATATACGGTGAAGTAACTTATATTGAATCTATCATTAGCTGTCACCAAGTATCCAAATGAATAGTCCCACATTTCATCCTAGTCATCCCCCTGTAGGTCTGGGACAACAGCAATCCACTTTGTACTACAACGCTTAACTGAGAGGGATCTGACTTGGACAACTCTTTATAAATTACAGATAAAGGTTTAAACAAAGTCAGAGCAAAATGTTTCCGAAGATGCGGGCTGAATCACTAACGTTAGCGATCCAAACTAAGACCTAAAAGGATATTGCAATTGCAGATACCGAAATAGGTACCAGTTGGAAAGGGCATACTTAGTTCTAAGCTCATCCTAAGTCCTAAATTTACCTGCCAAGACTATGGGGTAGATTTACTAAAACTGTTGTACTTAGAAGCTGATTGGCTACCATGTGCAGCTGCACCAGATTCTAACTTCAGCTTGTTCAATTAAGCTTTGGAAATTAAATCTGAAAGATGATTTGTTTTTATGCAGAGTTGCACCCAGGGGCGAACTGACCATTCGGAAACTCGTGCACTGCCTGAGGGCCCAGGGTCAGTAGGGGGCCCCTTGAGATGCCCTTAGTACCTTTCATAGGTTTTTTTGGGTGTGGTCTGAATGTGGGCAAGGACGCAGGGGCCCCATGATCCCCTTTTACCCGGGGGCCCCATGAGTTGTCAGTCCGCCCCTGGTTGCACCAGATTTTGCACTTTACAGTTTTAGTAAATAAACCTCTAAGTCTCCAATGGTTTTTAGACCTTTGTTGGCCCACATAGCCTGGTCTGAAAGCTAAATGAAATGGGGCAGTTTTTAGCCAAAATGTCAACCTCATAGTAGCAGTAACGCGATGTGGTGCTTGGGTAACTCTAAGAGAAAATTTTTCAAACCCTTGCAAGAGCCTATCAAGTTAGTATCCAGCACTGCAGCCAAATCCTTGCCATCACCCAGTAACCACCCGGGGCAAAGTCCATTTTCCTGTCAAGAAGTACTTGTAGGAATAAGGAAGTGCAAGACTACCCTGGCCCAGCGGTTCCTACAATGCCCAGAGTCCGATTCAAGGTTGTGATGATGACCAGATGAAGGAACAAACTAACCCATTAATACTTTTAAAGTAATGGGGTATCCATACTGGGTTATGATGCAGGAAGTAAAGAAAACCTCCAAGCATCTATCTTTTGTTTCAGCATGGTAAGCAAAAGCATTAAGTTTAGGGCCTCATAATCTGAGACATTAGCCTTTACACGAACCTCCAGCTACATCATCTTAGTTCCCCATTTCAATGGTAGGTCAGGGTCCCCTGCAGTCTGCGTGTCTGGGTCTAGAAAGAGAATAGATGACTTAGCCCAATTCACCTTTAACCTAAAGTAAACCCATATGCTGAAATACCCTGACCATGTATACCCAATCTTTGGAGTCAAAAGCCTTTTCTATAACAACAGAGATCACTGCCCTCTCTCAACACTATCATGCGATATCTGAAGGTGTGAAAAGAGTCTACTGATATCAGTATCTGTCAACGTGAGGAGTATGAACCCTGTCCAAACAATATTGTTCAAGGATTTGATCATCTAGGATATATGAATTACTAGTAGCTTTGTCAGATATTTTAGGCCCATGTTTATTTATGCTATTGGCTGGTATGAGGAACATTCCTTACGGCCCTTCCCTTTTTTCGGAAGGAGAACCATATGGGCCTCCAACATAGAGTCTGGGAGAGTAGAAGAGTGTAAGCAATGTTCCAAAGCAAATGCAGTGTAGGGATGAGGACCTCCATGTGTGTTCGATACCATTCGACTGAAAGCCATCTGGACCTCAGCATCCATACTGTATATGCTCTGTCCATCTCCTACAATGAGGGAAGGGAGAGAGAGGAGAGAAATGCCTCAGAGGATCCTACATCATAAGAGGGGACAGGCTCATATATTGGACATTATTATGAATCTTCATTCACCTCCAGGTTAGAAGAGAGCTCCCCAGCTGACATTTTAATTCAAGGTACTGTATATTAGTCTGTGTCTTATGGCCCTCTACCAGCATTGCAAGGAGCTTCCCATTTTTATTGTGGTGTTCGAATAGCAACTCAACCATCCTGGTACACAAGGTGTGAGCCAAATCCTGAACATAGAAGCATAGACTCTGTCTGGCCTCCAACAGGGCCAAGTAGAAACCTCCTAAGCGGAAGAGTCTTAATAGCTGAGACATATTCACCTCGCATAACCACCTTGAAGGTATTCCATACAACGTGCTCCTCAGTGGTATCTAGGTTCTCCCCCCAAAAAGCAGTAAAGGAGGGAGTCACTTTAGTAGCCACTGAATCTTCCTGTATCCACCCCAGGGTCAGCCTCCACATCCCTCCCCCATTTCGTACCAGAAGTCTGCATAAAATCAACAATGTTGTGTGGTCAGATATACCACCTGACAGCTAGGAAGCATCCTGAACCATTTGAAGAAAGGAGGTGTTGGCAAACGTCAAATCTATCCTAGAGGATTATTTATGAGTTCTAGATAAGTAAGAATAATTTGTGAGGTGAGGGTGCTTCCAACGCCAGAGTTCAACAAGATGAGTGACCAAAGTCAGGTGGATAACTCAACTGTGGTAGGCCTGTTAGCATTGGATGAGTCCAAATATGCATCAAGCAAACCATAAAAATCCCCCCGTGAGAACCAAAAGGAGATGCACAAATGGCGCCAACTTATCCACAATTTCATAGAGAATTTGTGAATGAAAAGGAAGGGGTAAATAAACATTCTATTTTAATAAATAAAAGTACTATTTTACAGGGAAAAATATCCAAGACAACTACAAAATACCTCCCCCCTGAGTCAGATAGAACTTGGTGAATGGATCAAGGTATGGTCTTGCTAATAAGCATAGATACCCCTCGGGCATACAAGGAGTAGGTGGTGTGCAAGGCCCTCTGAATCCAAAGATGACATGGTGACACAAGGCCAGCACCCTACTGCCATCCAGGTGTGTCTCCTGAAAAAACACAATATGGGGTCTATGTGGCTCAGGATACTGAAAAATAATGCTCACTTATATTTATCATTTAAGCCTTTAACATTTCATGACACAATTTGTAGGTTACTAGTCATAGGACCATAGCTAAATCAACAATAGACCAGAGATGAGACGTGAGTGGGGGACTAATCCCTTGGTAACCTAAAGCTGTACCCTTAAGGTCTAGAAGCTGTATATATCAACATAACTAGGGGCAGGTATATCGCACAGAGAGATCCATAGCCAGAACAACCAGAAACCCCGATACAAACTCCCTGCTGGTATACTAAATTAACCAACTACATATCTACATATCCAGCTTTGTCCAAAAATCTGAAAGCTTGAAAAACACTAGAGCATGATGTGCTCGCCTAAAAATAAAACTATTCTACAAAAAGTTCACACAGTAAGTATCCAGGAGCTCCATGAGAGAGGATCACAGCAGATCAGTGAAAGTCCTCCTGTGAAACAGAGAGCAGCACCCTGGAACTGGCACTAAGGGGATAAGAGAGGTGCCTGTCCAGAATTGGTCATAGTGGGGCCAGCTGCAGAAGCAGCGGTTGGTGCAGCAGCAGACCCAGCCTTCTCCATTTGAGTGAGAAGGGGAAGGCAAGATGGAGGAAGGGGCTCACATGTCCAACCCTTTGCTGGTCTCTGAGGCCACAGGTCTTTTGGCGGATTCTCTTTGGCTTTTGCGGATATACCGTGGGTCCCCATGCAGCCTGGAAGTGCTCAGAGCCGACGGGAAGGCAGTAGCTCTCAGGATGCGCAGCTGCTCTTACTCACATCCTAGCCACACTTTTTAAAAAATTGCTTTGTTTCATGCCTGGTCCACATGCCTTTTGTTTAATAATCCCTTAATTATTCACCTAGAAAATAGCCAGAATTGATTATTAACATTGATTTCCCACTGACTTTAATGGGGTTTAGCACCCAAACGTTATGCATGTTCACTGATCCCTGCTCAAACTGAGTGTCCTGCGCATCACTAGTCCAAAGCAGGTCAACAAAATTAGGAAAAAATTATCACAATTTGTAAATGATGGTTGGTGTTGCCCCCCTGGTAACAGTACTAGGCCATGGATTCCATTATGGATACAACCTGCCTGGTTGCCTAAGAACCTATCACTAGGCCAAAACACTGTCATGTGGAGGTGAGGGAAGAACCCTCAGCCCTGTATAAGCTACAACATAAATTTAAATTTGGAGCAGAGTAGTGAGGGCAAATAGTTCAATTATCCTGTTGCTTTGCTCGATATATACAAATCAGAAAGTTATTTCAAAGAACTGTGGTATAATTCAAAATCTTGGTCTAGTTTAAAATAAGAAGCCTGTGAATTTATACAACTAGTGCACTGGGAGAGCAACTAATATGCATTCTAGGATTTATTAACTCTGTTTCCTGGTTTTTATTCTTACACCAACACAAGTGACAGTCAACTCCCCCACACCTAATACTGCCATGGCAATCCATTGCTGTCATGGTACAAAGTGTGGAGCAGCTTAAGGGAACAGAATATCTAATAGGTGCAGGAATCAAGGGTTAAAGAAAACCCCAGGCAGAAATAATTAAGCAAATGAATACAGCTCTGTATTGATTAATACAAAAATAAGGTGTTAACCCAAAATTTTGTTTTTATAGAAGTGTGTGTTTTCTCCTGTGGATGTCAATAAATAAACCATCTTATCTATTGATTCTCTATATTGCTGTCAATGCCTGGTTATCCTGCCATTTGCCTGATTCTGCTTTTGCATTCCAACCATGGCAAGCATGAAAGCAAACATGATCAGTTTGCATATTTTTGCTCCTCTTTTTGGAGATGAAGGATCCGATGCTCATGAACAGCATGACTGTGTCTCCTGTAGTCAATATGACTATCACGTCTCTTCATCCAGCTTTTCACAACCTGTAGGAGTGCTATACGCACAGAGTGGGAATGTACTTCCCTGCTCTATTAAAAAAGGTACCTAATGTTTATTTTTGGTAATAATAACATCTCAAAAATGCTGCCTTGCCCTTGGCTTTAATTGTCCTCTGCTCACAAATACTTTTAACTACAAGCAGTATACATATTTACATTTGACTTGGTATCATCCTCTCATAATCCCCTATAAACAGATTTGAGACTGGAAGAGGGAGAAGCAGAGCAAAGAGCCAGTCAGTTGTGCCGCAGTGCCTACAATGGAGCATATGGGTGGGAAGGCAGCTTCTCCTTTCACTGTTCAGTCACAGGCTGGGGTAGGGACAACATTTTTCAGTGTTACCTAACTGCAGTAGAAAAAAAATAGCTAGGCCACATATCCTGCTAGACAGAGCTTTGCTATGTAGCAGGACTCAGTAATTCACAGGTCTACCTATGCCAACATATTATAGATCATTATACCAACTGTCTCAAATCACCCTGTATATGGTGGTTCTATGTAGCCATTTTTGTAATGAGCTATAGGAGGTATTTTCTTTTTTGACTCTCAACTAGATGTTCAACTACAAACACCTCCTTTAGCAGAGATCGCTGCCTTTAATGGATACAAACACTCAAAACAATGCAAGGAGAACAAAGACATGTCTCCCTGATGTTCTGCTAAAAAAATGCTTAGAGCCATTAAAATGTTGAGAAGCAGATTGCATTTTACTACCACGGCAGTGTTTCCCAATTCTGACACTCAATGATGTGGTAATGCATACTACAGTGAGCATACTGAACAAGAGGTAACATAAATATTACATGTATCACAGTTGATAATTTGCAGAAAGGAGAAATTGTTCCCTGAAACTATAGAATTAAACTCTTTAGTCTTTGTATGAACCATCTGGTATCTGCAAGTTCTAAATTCATACTGTATCTATAAGACCCTACAGTGCATAGCCATGTTTCCATTTTAGATTTAAAATGGCTAGGGGGCAATACAGAACCTAAACCAGGGCTCTCAAGTTATACAATTTGCATCCATTTTCTAGTTGCAAATGTTGTTTGATCTTCCTTTCCTACATTGCTTCCTCTAACCTTCCCCATTCCACCTTCTGTCACGAGTCCCCCACACGCACATACCCACAGCGACTAGCTCACCGAGGCGCGGCACGTGCAGCCGTGACTTGGGGTAAGAGGGAATAAAGGGGACCTAACTTTGAATATATAAAACTGTATATAAGATCAGCCGTGATGTACTTCCACAGCCCGCACTACATTTGGCCACCACCAGAGGGAGACTCCACTCCAATCCAGATGGCTGACCACACACACACTGGCAGATACAAATCTTATATACAATCTGGTGCACTGATTAGAGTTGAGGAGCAGCCTAGCGATTGACACACCCTTCTAGGATTCCTCCAGCTATCCTACAAGTAGAACCCTGGTGTTAATCACTGTTCCACTGTCCACACACCCCCACACCAGACACACCACAAAAGGTAGCTTGCCACCACCCAGCAGTTTATCCGCAGAACGGTCTGCTGAGACACCCCACACACACAGTTCTCCGTCTGGCAGATCTGTTACCTTTTACAATCTGCATGCAATCTGCCCACATGCAGTGCAATTGCATACAGATTGGCAATGAGCTTGACCGAGCGTTTAAAGGCACTAACATACAATACAATCTAATCTCTCTGAAGATATGAGCCTGAGCTTAAATACACAGAAGTCACTAATTTTAAGATTTAATTTCCCAAAAGTGGGCAGTGCATAAAATATGTACAAAATATCAAAGGCTACAGAAATACAAAAAATACAAGAAGACACACAAATGACTATTCACTATAAAATAAAAAGGGAATAAAACAGAATAAAACTTTACCAAGATCTATCCTGCGACTGGAGCAAGTCAGAAAAAGTCTGCAATCCGTTAGTCGATCAACCAGCTCCATACGAATTACAATGTCCCAATGCTGGGTACTCAATTTATGGGGATATGGACGTAGGCGGGACATTAGTCTTCGGCCAAATTGACACTGGGGGGTGTTCCTGTACCCGCCCACAGGATGTTATGGGTGCTGACCTGCCCAAGGTCAATCGGACCAAGACCGGCTTGGATCACCAAGTCGGGGATTAGATTTCCGACACCAGCGCATCAGTCCGATCATGACAGTACCAATCACTGTTCAACTGTCGCAATCCAGTGCCGCCTAACCATTTCCTGCATTTTCCTGCCATTCTACCTAAACCATAAATACGGTTTTTATACATCGATGTGACCCACAGCATGCCCCATCAGAAGGAAGTATTTTCATCTCTCTGCAACTAATATTTTAGCTTTTATGAAGGATGAAACATACTTCTTTGATGTATGTATATTCTTTTAGAGCTCATCAATGTCAGATCAGAGACAATCTATCTACAGCCATTTCCTTCAAACCGGTTTCCCCAAAAGGTGACAAAATCTTATTAGCCCCCAGGTACCACTTCCAGAGGAAGCTAGGCTTTTGAGAAGGTGACAAAATCTTATTAGCCCCCAGGTGTCACTTCCAGAGGAAGCTAGACTTTTCTGATGTTAATTGATGATCATTTTGTCTGAGTACCTATGACTGAATATTTCTTTAATGACAAGGACTGAAACTACATCTACCATTACATTGTCATATCTTATCTACTCAAATCTGTACGTTCGTGTCACATGTACATCACACCTGCCATCAATAGATTTTCCTTCACTCTCCATGACACCGACCTTCTGGCGCTTTTGATTGTCCAAACAGGATATCCTCTTTAACCAAGGTGTCTGTTTATAAGATCAGATTCTTCGTCACAGAGGATATCAGAAAAATGACAACAAGTCTTCTAGTTCTTTTTTATTCACCAATGGATATAGCTTTATTTGTGTGACAGGGTGACAGCTGGTGGCTCTAAGAGTTAAATTGCCAATACAGGACTTTAAAAAGGTTCTTTTGGACTCTTTGCCTCTGTCCATATGTCCCATCAAAGGGATTTCCAATATATATATATATATATAATATTATAAACCTCTTCAAAAATCAAATGTAATTTAAAATCATTATTATTTAAATAAACATAATTCTCTCCAGTGCCCCTCCACATGTAAAGGAGACTATCTATAGACCTCCTATAATACATAACCTCCCATCCCTGGGCCTTTCCACCTGAAAAGAGGACTTTCTGCCACCAACCCATATACATTTTTGCAAAGGAGGGGAAAAATTGAACTAAGTGAATTTAAATAAGCAGTGTTAAAACTTCTACAGTATTTGGGATATCTTGACTGCTTGGTGTTTTTAAAAGAAATGTTCCCTGTCCTTTTTTTGGCCGTTTTACTATCATTTTTTAAAATATGCCCATTTCCTATTTTCTGTCACCTTTTTAAATAGCAATTTGTTTTTCTTCTTTTTAGCCTGCTAATTAGGGGAAGTGGTTAAGTGTTCACAGGTGTGATATAAGCTCAATCCATATTTGGTCTTTCCACGTTTACTCCAGATTTTTCCCATTTTTCCCATTTCGCATGGTATATCTCATCTTATCTTCCTGCAAATAAAAGAGCTTCTCCATTTTACTAATCCAGTTTATTCTTTCTATCCAATCCTCCTCTTTCGGAACTTCTCTTTTTCTCCAATACTTAGGGATCAGACTTTTTGTGGCATTTAAATAATACCCTAAACCTCATTTCTTATATTTGCTAATTGATATCTCTGAGCTATGTAACAAACAAATCCCTGGGTCTAACCCAATATTTATCTCAGTTATGATCTCAATTAAACGTACTATTGTTTTCCAGAATACCTGAATTTTTGGACATTCCCACCAGATGTGATACACTGTCCCTAACTCTCCACACCCCCTCCAACACCACGGTGACTTCTCTCCACATATCTTATTTTCAACACTTGGTGTAATGTGCCATCTTATCAAACATTTGTAGTTTATTTCTACATCCCTCAAACTTACATTTTCGTGAACTAATCTATTTATTTTCTTCTGTTTATCCTTATCTAATACCACCCCCATATCTCTTTCCCATTTCACTATGTGCATTGGTTTTGTGTTTGTGTCTAATTCTGTAAGAATTCTATATATTTTAGACGTGCCGTGTTTCCCATCCCCCCGTGAATCCATCAATCTTTCAAACAAATTCCAATCCTTTTTCATTCTCAGAGATTTTTGGAGATTTCCCACAAAACATTTTAATTGATGATATCGCCACTCATCAAACCTAGCAAAAATCTCTCCCTTTTCCTTTACCAGGTCTTTATATGGTTTCAATTTCCCCTCCTCCATTATATCTCTCAGTTGAACATCTTCCTTTTTTAACCATCTACCTGTTATCTCCTCTCTACCTGGGTTTAATAAATCTAAATTATGATTCGGCACTTATATTGATGGCAAGCTTGCAAAATATTTGGTTTTTATGATTAGTCATAATTAATATTAATATATGTAAGTGGTCTATTGACAAATGGTAGTATTAGTATTCTTCAATTAAACTGAGACTGAAAAAGATATGAATAAGTCAAGATGAGACAGTAAAATAAGACAGGAGTAAGCTAAACCAGTTGAAAGCTGAGTATACTATATTTAGGCATAAAGTATCTGGTAGTTATGTCAAGGTTATTAGAAGTGACTTACTATTACATTATGTATGTTAATAGTATTTGTGTGTATTTAGTATACGTCTCTAACATTGATACATATATAGTTTAGTGATTATACATTGATATGTTCTTAAGCTATACTATTCTTTAAATATATAGCTGAGGGTTCATCAGCATACATATGTTCCTGTCCATCAAACATCATATGTATAGCATCCTTTCCTTATATGAAATGGCTTTGCTAAGCAGTAATAATTTCCATAGAAGGTATTAAGATCACTAACTATGACGTACATTTGCCTCATATAAGACCATGAGACAACGGACTAGGGGAACTCTCTCTCACACACACTTACACGCTACATGACTCTTGCATACACACGTCTGAGAAGCTGCAACAGGTGCATACTGAGATCACTTCCGGCTACAATATAGTCACGTCCGGCTTCTTCCCAAGGAGACATGAGAAGGACAAGTAGAGTTTGAAGGACAGGACAACACAGCACATGGCCGTACTTCAATACCTAATAATGGTGACTCTTTCCTTATCGTTAAACTTTTGCTTGTTATTTCTACAGTAGTTTTATCTACATGGAACTGTTCATAATACGCTTTACATTGTTATTTGACACCATTGTGTGATAGAATAAAATCACACTTCATTTTTTATTTCAATGGCTCTTTCATTCATAATCGTCTCAAGACACTAGAAGAAGTATTATATGTATCTAAAATCCAACACTGGGGGAAAAAGTTCTGTGTTTCTTAGTGGCATTAATATAGAATTAAACTCCCACTTCATATATTTGTGTACCTTATCCCATTCCCTTAATACATTTAAAGTATATATGCTTACATCCTCTTTTAATCCTCTGTATTGTGCAGGTAACCAAATGATTCTATTCAAATTAACTCCACTAAGTGCATTTTCAATTTTAACCCAACTTTTCCCCTCTAAATTAAACGTCCAGTCAAAAATTCTCCCTAGTATTACTGCTTTATAATATCTCTTAATATCTGGAACTCCCAAACCACCCTTCTCTTTGTCTCTACTCAATATTTCTCGGTTTTTTATTCCTCCAGATATATCTTGTTATCATTCTTTTTATTACCTTGAAAAAAACTTATGGGAGTTTAATTGGGATCATTTGAAATCTGTATAAGATTTTAGGTACAATTATCATTTTTACCAGGTTTATACGTCCTATCCATGATGTAATTCCTCTTTCTAAATTTTCTAATTCCTCCTTAACTTCGTTTAATAATGATATATAGTTTAGTTTATACAAATACATATATGCAGCCGTTAGTCTTACTCCTAAATATTTTATATCTCTTTCTTTCCATATGAAGGGGAATTCTTTTTGTATTTTCTCTTTTTCACTTTTTGGAATATTTATATTTAGGATCTCAGTTTTTGTTGGATTAATTTCTAGATTTGATAATTCCCCATATTTCTTCAGCACTTTCATTAAGTTTGGGAGTGTTATCCTGGGATTCCCCACATAAAATAGCAAATCATCTGCAAAAACATGAAAACGTGAAAAAGTGAAATGTAGAAGGATATAGAGAGGGTGGAAGGATAGGATATTCTTACTTTAGAAGAGAGGTTGGGAAAGAATGCAGAGTGGGGGGTTGGGGGGATGGGAGAGGATGGGTGGGCAGGGGGGGGTAATGGGGGGAAGAGGGAAATGTTTTAAGAGGGGGAAAAAAAAGGTAATAAGAGATAGGTATGTATATTTATTGTGAATATGATGAAAGTGTTTGTAATTACTTTGAAAAATTAATAAATATTTAAATTAAAAAAAAAATCCATATTTGGTCTTGCTCACAGTGGGATTGTGCACTATGTGGATTTGAGTAAGTAGAGTTAAAATACAGGAATTTGAAACAAAAGAAGTCTTCAACCTGCAAGTAAGTTTAAACTTTCTGTAAGTAATATAAATATTGGAATTATCAGTGTTAAAAAAGTTGAAAGCCACAGTGTGCCACATGTACTGTATATACAAATAGAGCATCAGTTCCAGAATAGATCCCACTGTAACAGATATGAGTTAATGGTATTGTAGGGTGGTGGCTAAGTGAGGATGATAAGGTAGGAAGATGGGTTGCTGCAGTTAGAGGGAAAGGCAGGCGCTCAAAGAAAAATAAGAAAATTACAGGTGACAAATCTAAAGGGGGCAGCGCTAGATGTCACTGCTACCCCTGACAGCCAGGAGAGCATCCAATCTGGTTGATGTGGTAATGATAATGCAGGAAGGCCTATACTGTTTGTGATAAAAGGAGATTCTTTAATCAGGATGGCTGATTATCTATGATAACTAATAGAATAGTTTGTATCTCTAATTGCTTCACCTGAATGGTTTGCGGTCTTCCTGGTACCAGGTTTCAGTATGTGGTAGACTGAGCAGAGAAAATACTGGGAGGGGATGAACATGATCGAGCTGGCTTGATCCATGATTCTAAAAAATCAATTTAGTGTCAGGGCTGGGCTCCTGCTACCCAATGAGCAGCTCTTTTCTTTCAGTGCTCAGAAGCTGCTCAGCTGTCAGTTAATTACCAGCCACTCATAGTCTTCACAGTGGCTCACCTGGATACTATTACCTGCCTCATTAGTCCAGCCTACAGGCAGCCCTTTTTGCTATTTTAGCAGCTTAGCTCATTTCTTCCTTGCCCTTGCGTCCTCTATAATTTCCAGTGTGTTTCTCCTGTGTACATGTCACATACCTGGTTGGGGGAGCCTGATGTGGAGAGAAGGTGTCCTCTTATGACCTCCCACTCGGAGCCCCTGATAGTGGGAACAGAGGGCGCAGAGCCAGGAGCGGCACGAGTGCCGGGTAGATCTGGAGCTGGCGGCAGGTAGCTGATGACCCAGGAGATCTGGATGCAGGCCAGGTGTAGATCCAGGAATGTAGGTGCAGCAGCAGGCAGGTATGGCAGCAATCAGGATGCAGACTGGGACTGGACACAGGAGCGTGGATGCGGCAGCAGGCAGGTAAGGCAGTGACCAGGATGCAGGCCAGGTGCAGGATGGTGGGTGCAGCAGCAGGTAAGTATGGCTGCCATCAGGATGCAAGCCAGGTGCAGGTACAGGTAAGTAGATACAGCAGAGTTAGACAAGCCGGGTCAGTATCAAACGAGCAGATCAAGTATAAGGGAGCAGGCAAGTGGATGGTCGGGGATAGCCGAGGTCGGTGCAGGCGGAGTTCTTTCTTAGTCAGGTCAGATCAGGATACAGGCAAAAGAATCAGGTAATAGTCCAGGGATGTTGTAGACCAGAAGGCATTGATTGTACTGTATTGCAGGTTTAAATAGCCCACCTAGCGGTGACGTGTACTCTACTGCGCATGCATGCCGTTCCACGCTTCTGCCCATGCGTGCCTGCATGGTCCTGCACATGCGCACTTGTACCGTCATGGCCCGAGGGGATCTGTCGCTGTCAGTAAAAATACCAGAGAGTGTGGATTAAGGGAATATCCAATTTTCATGAGAGGATTAGGAAGGAATATTTTTCCCCATTGGAGCAAATTGAACCATGCTTTATAAGATTTGTTTTGCCTTCCCCTGGATCAACAAATAGTTCTGTATATGAAGGATTTTTTTGTAAAATTCTTTTTACTTTTAACAAGTGGTACAACCATCAAGATAGTAACAAAAAAAAGCCACAGCAAAATTACAAAGGTTTTTATTGGTTGAACTCAATGGACTAGCGTCTTTTTAAATCTGAATGTGTATCCTGGAATAAAACAACCTTTCTGTTAAGCATCTAACTAATGGTTGAAAGTACACTTCCACAAACTCTCTCTACCTTCCCAACAAAGAACTGAGTCCTTCCACAATAGATTGCACTCCAGTATGTTTTTTTGGTTTACTGCTGGTATGTCAATCTACTATGATAAGATTGTTTTCCTATGATATGGAATCATGTAATATTATTTTGTATCCTAATTGTATCCATTTATGTGTTTTCATTTTGTATAGAAATGTAATTAGAATGTTTAATTTGATTACTACTCCAATAACCTGTGTGTAGGGAGAGAAATTTTAATCATTGTGGAGTATAGGCATTTAGCTATGACCAAGGCCTCTCTATAAGCTGAAAAGTGTTAGCACTACTGCAGAGGTTTTGTGCACTTTAAATAAACTTATGCTCATGGATGACACCTGTCTGTTGGATTATTTTCCTTTCTGTATGTATGCATTTCCCATGCGTTGCCCAGAAAAATTCAAAAAGATGGAGCAAATATCATGTCTCTTTTATAGTGGAATTTTATGTAATTAATAAAAATGTGTGTATAGGCAAGATTTGTAATGCAGAAGAAACATGCTTTGTCTCTTCTGCATTAAAATTACCCACCTACCAGTCCACCCCTGCACATGTGCAGCTCACTGTAGAAGTTTTGGCGATCACAAAACTGATGGAACTCCAGCACATGCGTGGGAGTGATGTCATCTCCATCCAGCCAATGAAATTGGTCAGTGATCTATAGCTGGAAGCTGGAAGCTGGAAGATGTCAGTGGCTAGCAGGAAAGACATTGCATCGCTGGAGCTGAGGTGAGTATAGTTCCATTTTAAGTGCATCTACCTTTCACTTTGTCTTTTCAACAAGCAAGAACCTTCTTGCCTATTCTTTATTATAACAGCTGCACTTCCAAAATAGACTCAGTGTTTTTGTACTGAAAATATCTAAAAGACACTGGAGAGAAAAAATAAAAGGAAAATAGGAGAGACATTTCCCAAAGGTATCTTCATTATTCGGAATCTTTGCTTAGTTTAGCAAATCCTTAATTAGCGTAATTCTATTTTAGTATCCCAAGCCTCTGACTAAGCTGGCACGTCATTGACAAATTAAATGAATAAACAGTTAGTGAACAAAAATAGAGTATTATACATTATATTATATCTCATAAACTGTGCTAATGTCCCAGAATGATACCTTTAACTAGTTTATACATATGGCTCTGGCAATGTGTACATGCCTTGGGGAAGTGACATCCTGAACTTTATCATTAAATCCACCAACTGCTAAGCAGGCTATACACAGGAAAGTGTAAACCTAGTAGTTAAAGGGGTAATCCATAAAAAAAATACATTCTAAGATCACCGTGCTTCTATGAAGCCAGTTCCTGGTTCCATTAGTATCCTCCTGTTATAAAGATCAGGGGTGGACTGACCATTTGGAAACTCGGCACTGCCCGAGGGCCCGGGGTCAGTACGGGGCCCCATGAGATGCCCCTGGTACCTTTTTCATAGGCTTTTTTGAGTCTGGGCAAGGACACAGGGGCCCCATGATCCCCTATTGCCCGGGGGCCCCATGAGTTGTCAGTCCGCCCCTGATAAAGATTTCAGCATTTAACTCATTTACTGCTGTGGACATAAATGGTTATGTCAGAAAAGAAATGCTTGGAGCAGGCTAGCTTGCTGGCCCTCATGTCCCTTTTAATAGCTATACGTTCATTATCAATTCGGCAAGCGAAAACTTGCAGTCAGCTGGTGCAATGAACTAACTGCTACTTATCACATTCATTCATTACGTTATGCTGCATCCCCCTGCTGCTGCAGCCACTTGTAATGTTGTAAACAAAACTGCAATGGCTAACAAGCAGCTGCAGCAACATGGGGGGAGCACCCCAATCAGTCCCCAACAGAGTGATATGATCTCCACCTCTCAGGTGCTGTAGGGGGGTGGAGCATGGTTATGGGGGTGCAAATATGTTTATTGTGAAAATGAAGTAAGTGAATTTTTTACATTTTACAGTGAAAATGAAGTAAGTGAATTGTCTGCTGGCTTTCACAAAGGAGTCCTCCGATGCAGTGTCTGGGGAGTGGTGTTAATATGTGGGGAGATGGTATACTAGGAGCTTTGCCTAACTGACAGGAGTGACTGTCACTCTCTCCCTGGGCAATTTCGAGATTTCCAAACTCCTCAAGCTGCTCTGTTTTATCTCTCCTACTGACTGCAACATATTAATCCCTCTCCTTCTTCACAAAGCTCTCTTTGCTCCCATCAACTCGCTCTCCTTCCTTGGTCACGCCACCATCCTTCCTGATAAGTTACTTTCACTTAGCTCATTTCACCCCTAGCTTCCTCCCCCCCATCTCTTCACCTTCCCAGTACAATCATTCAGTAAATCAGAAACCCTTCCACCAATCCTCCTGCCCTTCTTCCCTATGCTCTCACATAAATCTGCACTACACACATCCTTCCATCCTCAGGTCTCAGCTTTGGGCATTCCACAATAGTCTACAAACCCATCTGTCTGACACCCTCTCCATCTAAGCCACTTTGCATATTATCTCTGCCTGCTCTTCTGCAGCCTAGCACATCCTATGCAGCCCTTTAAGCATTTAGCAAGCTGAATGAAGAATGAACAGATTCCTTCATCCACAAAGTCAAGGTAGACATAGGCACCCCCTCATTTTATCCTGACAGTGTAGCGGCAACTTTGGGGATACCAGGTAAACTCTGGACCCAAACTTGAGGAAAACAAACCTTTTATTTAATCAGCGCTGGTTGAGACTTAGCCAAACTCATGTCTGCAAAGCTAAGTGGCTTCAAAAACATCTCACAGAGTATACATATTAACAATTACGTCACAATGCATATTTTTCCTCTTTCACTTTCTGTACATTCAAAAGACTTTCTAAACTGTGCAGTATATGGCCTTGAATACCAGCTACAGATAAGGATACCAGCTACAAGCTGGAACACATTACTGCACAGGAAATAAGGGAGGGAGGAAGTGAGCTGGTGACCTTGCTTTTGCAAACAGAGGCTGCTAAAAGTGTTAAAGTTTAAAGGGGAACTCTGCAATATCTGGGTGCTGCCACAACAGCAGGACTGTCAGAATTTTCTGATCAGGGGTTACACCTAAATGAGTTACATTCAGCAAGCAGTACTGCCCACTGAATGCAACAGGGGTAAAACCGCAGCTCAATCACCTGTTTTTATCACCCTCCAATCATGAATGTAAACAAGGTCTTAGGGCTCATTCACAAAGGTGGGGGCAGTAAAAGCAGGCAGTTTAACCACAGATTTACCAATATAATTCAAAACCAGTGTCACATTTTCAGCACAAATTAAATAATGGTGCTAACGAATCATACTGATATGGTATACACTATGCATATCCCCAAATCAAACAAAGAAAATCCCATCAGCAAAAGTCCCCTTTTTTCTTGCTTAGACTATCAAATATTCATTAAAACTAAGTCCGCACTAAGGCGGTGCAGGACACTGCATTTAATTCGCACAGGAATCGCAGAGCATTCCTGTGAAAATTACATGCAATGTCTGTGCAGTGTGATTTGAGCCATAGATTTTGTATGGCTCACATCGCATCGCATCCACACCAAAAAGGCGCAGGACCCTTTTTTTACTCACACGTGAAAACACCCATGTGATGTGATTTCTGGTAAATGCATCACTGTTTCGGGGTGTCATTAATTTAACATTGAAACCTGCACCAGATCGCATGAATACCATGCAATTGCAATACAGTGCGGCAGGATTCGCAGGGTTTCCCGCACCGCATTAGTGTGAACCCGGCCTTTAGCATATTTTCTTCAGTGCTCTTAATATCTTTTATTTCACACTTGTACAACACCTCCATCAACACCAGGTGTGCTCTCACCTGGAGCTTTTGACCTCACATATGTATAAACTAGTTCCAGTCATTTTTGTGTTTATTAAATGTTAGCAACTACAAAAACTGTAGCTGCTGACTTTAAATTGTGTTAATAAACACACACTCACCTGCCCCAGGGTCCAGAGATGTACTCACCCACGTCATCCCTTTTCCCCTTCTCTCCTCCACGGTGTCAGCATCTCAACTGTGGGCACCAGGCTTTGACAGCTTGCAGCTGCACATCCTGATTGGTCCGGCAATCTTCTGGGATCTGTGAAGTGTCCTAGAAGACTGCGGGAGGAAGGAGGGTGGCTGAACGTCCAGCTCACTGAGCTGGAAATGTGAGTGGGTACCTGTCAAAACCAGGTATCTGCTCCCCTTCCTCCCAAAAAAAGTGCCAAATATGGCAGTGAAGAGGCAAACAAGCGGAGCTTACACTTTTGGGTGGAACTCCACTTCAAATGCTAGGTCAAAAAACACTTGTTTCCATTTATTTGGACTTTATAGTATAGCTTCCTTGTTTCCACTTCTAGATAAAGATCAACTTCTCCATTCAGATTCTTCTTCTCCTTGCTCCTTCGCTCAACATAAAAAGCAAATGGGCAAAGATAGTGCTTTATCCTTAAAACACTTCTATATTTCAGTATAGAAAACCACTCACATCTTACTGGTGCTCCATCACACCAGATATAACCAGCATTTGAGTACAATGTATACTGTATTCAATCATCAGTGTTTTTGCGTTTCCCAGTCTGCTGTCCTTTGTTGTGTCATGATGTCATCAAGCCCCTCCCCTATGCATTACGCCACAGGCTCACGGGGCTTCATTAGGGATTATATGAGCCACAGTTTTACTACCCCGTCCACCCTCTTGAATAAGGAGATGCAGCTGCTCAGGGCTGTACACATGGAAAAAATTAAATGGCATGTCACAATGAATAGTGCTGCACCACAACTGCCCTGCAACCAAATACAATGCACATGTTTGTGGTACAATGTCCAAAGACCAGGGCCAGGACAAGAGAAGGAGAGACCGGAGGAGATGCGGGATGCGTTCTCTCCCCTCTCCATCTTCACATTCTGTGGCACTGCATTGGAACTGTGAAAATTGGGACTTTGCATTTTGTTTACCATTCCCATATCCTCCCAGCAAAGAATGTGGGTAGAGGGTGGATAAACAAATTCTGTAAAATCCCAGCCTGACATCTAGCAGTGCTCCCAAGCCGCAGTCCTATTCCCCTTCAGCAGCAGCATCTCTTCCATCAGCTGACTGCAAGTGGTTAGACATCGACTTCTCCTAAGCTACTTCTCAGCTCTGACCTGTCAAGGTGGGTGGAGGGGGGAGTAATTTGTGGTGAGGAGGAGGAAGGAGAAGATGATTTCTTCTCAGTGGGGGGATGGAGTAATTTGTGCTAGGAAGGGAACTCTTGTGTGTGGGCAGATTTGTGCTGAGAGGGAGAATTTGGGGGTGAGGGGTACGATTTGGTCTAGTAGGGGTAATTTGGGGGGATGTGATTCAATCTTCAATAATTCTTCTGTCGCTCTACCTGCAGCTCCATTGGTGCAGTCCCACATTTTGACTTTTGCCCGCAACTGCCAGCACTAGTGGCTAGTTTATAGGGCCGCCTGGTGTCTAGCAACCAACCACGTGATTGCCCCGCCCCCAACATTCAGTCGAGGAGAACAGAACTTCCTCCTCTAGATCAGGCTGCTGCCTGTGCCCTGTCTTTCTCCCTGCTTTAGGTGTGTCTGAGGGCTAAGACAGGACTGTACTAACCACACTGCATATGAAAAAAAAAACACTGTTACTGAGCCCACCAAATCCGTCCTACTGAGTCCTGCCCACTAAGCTCCACCAACAGAGTTCTGGCTACTCCCATCCAGCCGTTGATAAGGGCACACTAGAGGAATTCAATGGATGGGGGTACTGATGGGGGACCTCTAATGAAGGTGACATCAATGAAGGGACCTCTAATGAGGGACACACTGATGAATGCTATGCGGGGCTGTCTCTTTTCTGGATTGGGCTGTCTCTTTTCTGGATTGGGCTGTCTCTTTGCTAAATATATGGGACTGTCTCTTTGCTGAATATATGGGGCCTTCTCTTTGCTGGATTGGGCAGTTTCTTTGCTGGATTAGACAGTTTCTGTGCTGGATTGAGCCCTCTCTTTGCTGAATATTTGAGGATATCTCTTTGCTCAATATATGGGATATCTCTTTGCTAGATAGGGCCATCTCTTTGCTGGATTGGACCATCTCTTTGCTGAATATATAAGGGATTTCTCTTTGCTGAATATATGGGGATGTCTCTTTGCTGAATTGGACAAACCCTTTGCTGAATATAAAGGGCTGTCCCGTTACTGCTCTTTGGCCAAAATATAATTCCTTACTGTTAAATTTTGAAAGCACTGATGATGTGCAATACAACTTTCATTTTCATATATTAAGTTGTAAGTGGGTACACTGAAGGACTCGTAGGATGGCCACTGGGAGGATTTGGTGGGATGACCAGTGGGTGGGCCCTGGGATATGTTGGTAGTCAGGTCTTTGGAGGCCCAGGCCTAAAACTGTGTAAGGGGTCCCAAAAGTTCTGATGGATGCCCTGGTAGGATTGTGGTTATTGACCCCTAAATGGTATGAGATGAGTTTACTGATGAGGAAACATTATGTAAAGATGCTATTAAGTTTTCGTGATCTACTTGCAGAGTATGACATACTCTCAGATCCCATACCCTTTTGCTAAGAGAAAAGAGGAATCTGATATAACACACTGTGGTACAGTTGTTGCTGTGTATCCCATGTGCGCTGTGCATACAATGACAGCCCTCCCATTATGATTATTAAATTACAGTGACTGAAGCAGGCTAAATTTAACTAAAAGACATCAAGAAACTGGTAGTTGTAATTATTTGTAATTTGGTTTAAAAAAAACTGGGCTGCTCAGTCTAAAATGCCCAGGCCTATTTTTTGTCCTGGTCCAGGCCTGTTTATGGTATTAAGGTTTGAACATGCACTACAGACAAAGATTTATCTGTTGATTTATCTATTTATCTGTTTATCAGTGTTAATTTTGACGTCAAATTTCAATTTAGTTTTAGTCATAGACTTTTGACTAAAATGCCATTTTAGTCATATTTTAGTCATCTGTCAACAAAATTAACACTGCTCAGAACTCCTAGATCCTTTTAGTTCCATGCACCCCTCAGAACCCAGTTCTCCTCCCTTCCTTCACCTTACTGACATAAATGCCAATCAGTCCTCTTTAGACTGACACCACTGCCACAGAGGCATTTTTTCCTTCAAATGACATCACTGAAGCAGGGACATTTTTCCTTCCAGTGACACCACAGATGATGGGCCTTTTACCACTTTTAGCCCCATATTTGTGCACCAATTTAACCATCTCAATAGAGGACATTTTCACCCGCTTCCTGCCCAGGCCAGTGTTTAGCATTCAAAGTGTAACAGCCCTGAAAGCTTATTACTCAGTCATGCAGCGCTGTACCCAGATTACATTTTTATATTTTTTGAACACAGATAAAGCTTTCTTTTGTTGGTATTTAATCACCACTGTTTTTTATGTTTTTGCTATATAAACAAAAAATACAAAAAAAATTTGAAAAAACGTGTTTTTCTTCATTTCTGTTATACAATTTTGTAAATAAATAAACTTTCTTCATAAATTTAGGCCAAAATGTATTCTGCTACATTTCTTTGGTAAAAATAGCCAAAATCAGTGTACATTATTTAGTCTCTGTGTAACTTATAGAACCTACAAACTATGATACAGTATATATAATTGGAAATTGATCAGTCCTGATGTTCTGGCAGCGAATCTCATTTCTTGAGGCCCTAAAATGCCAGGACAATACAAATACCCCCAAAATGACTCTATTTTGAAAGTAGATTGTCCAAAGTATTCTTTGTGGAAAATAAGGAAATTAAATTAATGTTTTATTCACAATTTGTTTACATACTGTCACCAGAGCAGTAAAGAGTCATCACATGACTGGTGTGGCGGTGATCAGGGACACTGACCAGTGATTTTTTTTTTCAATTTTGTTTTTTCTTTTTAAATCTTTTTACATACTGTTACCAGGGCAGTACAGTGTCATCATAGTGACACTGTACTGCTCTGGAGAGGTTGTCAGAATTTTTTTCCCACTGTGATTGCTTATTGATGATCTGTGCACTGCTATAAGCAATAATTTTTATGAATTTCATCCATTCATGTGCCATTTATACTATCATGACAGATGTGATTGGCTACAGCTATCACATGGTATAGGTCCAATGTGATTGACCCCTGTATCTTGTGTACACTGTGACCAATCAAAGATCACAATAGTGCACAATGAATGGCTAGGAATGAAATATATTGTGTACTATTGATATATGATCACTGTGATTGGTCACAGCAATCAAATGGTACCTGGATCAGTCTGACACAATGATCTATGTTCCTCTGTGTCTGGTGGACACAGCAGGTGTCAGAGACATGCTTCTGCAAGGCCCCTAGAGTGCACACCAGGCATGTTCCTAGAGGACATCATAGGACATTCCATCAGGATTATAAAGCTCCCCCCCAGCTGTCATTTTACAATAAGTAGGGCGGGAAGTGGTTAAACACTTCATTTCACTGCACTGTACCACAACTACTAGTACTATTTCAGCTCATGTCACATACAATACAAACATTACACCACCCATCCTTTCTTTTACCTAGAAGAATGACCTGAATTACCTTGTCACAGCATAATAGAGTAAGAGAGAGGCTCTTGTAATGAAATCTGACAGCAAAGATTGCTCATCTAATGGACAAGTAAGTGTTCAAGTGTAATTATTTTGCTGGAGGTCATTGCTGCCCTGAAGAATGCTAGAGGTTATTTTTTCTGCCCAGGCACATGCTGGAGGTTGTTTTTGTTGACACATACACATGCTGTTTTTTTATACCTGACACTGGGGTTTGTTTTTGTTAGCTATGGCACATGCTGGGGGTTGTTCTTGTTGGCTCTGGCACATGCTGTCGGTTGTTCTTGTTGACCCTGGCACATGTTGGGGGGTTATTATGACACCAACAATAGCACTTTTTTTTACTTCTACAATCTCTTCAGAGTACCCCAAGGCTCTATTTTGTCTAAACCATGACAATGTAAAGCAGGGAAGGTTACAAATTACAGGCTATACATTGTGAAGCAGCACCCAGTTTACTGACTATGCCAACTTATTTAGCTATGCCCACAAGCATGCATGGATGGTGTACTATGGAAGGCAAATTATTTTTCTTAATACTTTTCAAGCAGGTGGCAGCAGCCCACATTGTGCACTGCATTTTTTTCAACCCCATCAAGGTGTTGCTCGTAATTATTTTCAAATGTTCTCAAGTGACACTAATTATAGAACTGAATTTTGCACTTGCAGACCAGCATTGTAAGGGAAATTATTTAACTACTGTACACTAAAATATAAAATATATTTAAAACACACCTTCTTCTTATTACACTGTGAATAATTTTCATAAAACATTTTTCTGACTAAGAACTTCTAATTATGTTATGTCTACCTTAGATTGTACGTACCTAAGGGACTGATGTGAATGTACAATATATATATGTAAAATTTGCGCAAATTGATGGCGCTATATAAGTACCTGAAATAAATAAAAATAAAATAAATGCCTGTGCTTTATATAACATAGGCTTAAGAAGTGCAGAGACTTAGGACCCACACTTAACCTCCAAGCACCAGCATATCCCCCCCCCCCCTAAAAAAATGGTTCCAAAATATCTGTGGCTACAGGTATGTATATAATCCTGTTAATTTATGCAGTATACTATTTACATACTATTCACCTCAATCCCTGCCCTCAAAGGGTTTACAATCTAAGGTCCCTCTATCACATACATACGCAAATACAGGCACACACATATTGGGTTGATTTAGACAGGAGCCAAATAACTTACCAGCATGTCTTTGGAGTGTGAGAGGAAACCTAAACAAGCATTGTGAGAACAGGCAAACTCCATGCAGATAGCATTCAAACCAAGGGCCACAATGTTGCAAGGCAGAAGTGCCAGCTACTGTGCTTAAGGCATCAGTTTGAGAAGCATCTGAGATCATTCAGAATCCATTGACAGTTGCACTTGTCTTGCAGTTGTCCTCCTGTTTGACCTGCTTCAAGCTGGTATTGCATTGCCATAGACTTGTGTGGTGATGCACAACCCATGTGATGGGAACATAAGCCCATTCACACAGACCCTAAGGTACCTATGAACTTGAAATGCTGGTCAGATAATTTGAACACTACAGGGTTGTTCTGTGATTTCCAGAAAGGTGATAATCATCTTATGTCTTTTGGTACCTTAAATATATCTTAAAATTGCAGTACACAAATTCGCATAAAACAAACAGCAGAAATTATATAATGAATGTATTTTGTTGGTTGCATCTGTTCCAAAGCACTGGAATATTGCTGTTATATTTATTCCTGCTGGAATACAATGTTCTTTAGTTGAAAACATAACAGATTTGGTGATTTGCTGGAGAATTTACTAGCGTAATGAATTGTAAAGCTTTTGTTTGCAAGTCCTCTCTTGAGACTGTGCGACTCGTCTACACAGCTCCCAAAATCAAATCATTTCATCATGCCCAGTAAGGTATAAAATAAAACTTTTACAGTAAAAATCCATCAGCTCCGCAGCTTACTCTTAAGGTTCTTTAAATTCAGGCAACCTGGTATTGTATTCAGCACGTAGCAAGGCTGTCAGCAGAGAGACAGATGCATTTAGCTTCTCCTTATTCTAAAATAAAATGGCTTAGTTATGCATGAAGCTATCTTGGGTTGTTGTCATGTACAATGTATTTAAAGCCCGTTTCCACCGTTTTGGCCAAAAAAAAATATGCAGTCTCATAACTTGGATAGGAATAGATTAGGCAACAAATGTATTAACCGCTTACATATTGCCTGCTTGCTGCTCTCTGCCAAATTTTATATTTGAACAGCAACAGAAAAGTATAACGTTTCCAAAAATCACATAAAGTATTTTGACTATGATTGCAGTGCTCAGCTAAACATCATTTTTATATGACTTTCATATTTTTAAAATCTTACTCTTCCTTATTACAAAAATGCAATATATTGCAGCTTACAATCCTTAGATGCAATCATGATTAAGCTCAAAGGTGCAGAGTGAAACGCGTTGGGAGCATGGCCTGTCTGAAATCGGGCTGAGGCTGCATTTCATCTCACCTCATGCACATGGGTCTGCCTTTGATGTGTGGCTTATGGATCTTCCCTTCAGGTATTTTTACAGTTATTGAACACATATAACAAAATGCTTTTAAAGAGGAGCTTCAGTCTCTCCTAAAAAAAATTAAATGTCAGCAGCTACAAATACTCTAGCCATGTCCTCATCCGAGTCAATTCTTCAACCAACTTCAGGTGCAGGCACCAGCATCTTAGTTAAGGGAAACCAGCAGTGAAGCCTTCAGGCTTCACTGCCGGTTTCCTACTGCGCATGCACGAGCCACCCTGTGCTTTTTGAATGGCCTTGTAGTCTTCTGGGACTTGCAATGTGCCCCATAAGGCTGCGCGGGGAGGAGGAGGGGGCCAAACTTCCTCAGAGAATGCCATGGCAATATGAACGGAAGTGGGAGAGGGTACCTGTCAAAACCAGGTACCCTCTCCCTCTAAAAAAGTGCCAAATGTGGCAGTGGAGCGGGGAGGATGCAAAGAAGCAAAACTTTCACTTTTGGGCGAAGTTCCATATTAATGACATATTTAACTGAACCAAAATTGAGAAAATAGGATTATATTATAAAGATTTGCATATACTTTAAGGAGTGCATTGTTTTCAGATTTGGCAGACTTGTGCATTGGCAGACTTGTGCATTGTGTGAAAAAAGACTGAAACATAACCACAGTGTAGCTCTGAAAAGCAATAAAAAAAAACCTTAAATGTGAAATGAGTTAATATGGCTACTTCCATTAGCATGTGAAATTACAGATTAAACATAGAAACATCATGTCAACTTGAGCTCATTTACACTTAAAACATTTATGAAAAAACTATACATTTTCCTTTATAAAAAAAATCCCTGATATAAAAGAAATATACAGAGTTCCCTTGTATAAAGATTTCTGCCCAGATGTCATCAATACTCCTGTGTCGTAGACCCCGAACAAGATAGATAAAAGTCCAAAAGTAAGAATTTCTTTTATATATGCTTTTTCAGGGTCAATGGTTCAGAATGTGTTGGAAACAAAGCACCAGCATGACAGGCAACTAATATTGTCAGACAAAAAGGTCAGCACTGGCAATCTCTGACATGTCTCTCAGGATAGTTGTATTCAGCATTGGAAGCCAAATCTGTAAATCTGTTCTACCAGTAAAAGAAACATATATACATATAGGTGATTTGCTACAATGATTGGTGTGAAAGCAGGGGGAGAATAAATAATGAGGACGGAGACTGTAATTACATTCTCATTTACAGTACACTAATCTATATTGGACAGACTTAAGAGACATAACAAAATTATGTCATGATCATGCAGCATTGCAGCATTATGCCCTTAGAATGTTTAATACTTCTTACTTCAAACAAGAAGAGAGTGTACTGCTGCTGACTACAGTAAATCCGATCATATATGCAAGTCATACATACAATAAACCTTACAATAAAATTAAGCAAAAAACAAGTATTTTTAGTAATCCAAAAAAATTAAGGATTGTAGTGGTACTGGTAATAAATGTCAACATGCCAAGGGATAATTGAGTTACCAATTTTCCCCATTGTAGATCATTGCTTTACACAACAAGGGACAGTGAACAACTGAGGCCAAAAAAATACATGTAGGCAATTTTGCAGACAGATGCAGTAAACTCATGTACAGCTACACAGAACTGGAAACAGAATCACATTACACTAAACCTCATAATTAATTGCGATAAGATGTAATTGCAATATGTCCTTTATCTGGTGCAGGTATCTTTTAGCACTTAATTTGTTTCTTGTATTTCACTTTTAGATTACAAAACACTGTGGGGGAGATTTACTAAAACTGGAGCACTCAAAATCTGGTGCAGCTGTGTATGGTAGCCAATCAGCTTCTAACTTCAGCTTGCTCAATTAAGCCTTAGCAATAAAATCTAGAAGATGATTAGTTTCTATGCAGAGCTGCATCAGATTTTGCACTCTCCAGTTTTAATAAATAACCCCGTGTGGCTTACAAGAGAGCCACACAATTCCTATTCATTTTAGGCGCATTTATGAAGAGGCCAGTTAAACCACTATTACGTTTTGTAGATGTAAAGCAGATGATCAGAGCAAACTCACAAAACATGAGAAGAACATATAAGCTTCATGCCGATAGTGTCCCTGACAACAACTGAATCTGGGATCCCTGCATGAAGTCAATACTAGCCACTGCAGTCTCATGCACTAATAAAAAAAAGTTCAGTTGGATAGAAATAGTTGCGCATAAGCAGAAAACAAATCCATAATTTTAAGGGACAGAAAAGTCTGGGATAAGAAGCCAGTGCAAATAACAAAATCATGAAGCACAAAAGCTAGATATCTTGGAACTGATGTTATTTTCCATTACAGCCAAATACATCCCCTATAATCTGTACCTATATGTACACCTTAAAGTAGTTATAATAGTAAAAATGACAAATAGAGAGGGTGAATCCTCCTAACAAGGGCACAGACAGCAATACAAATCTAACAGATGTTCTAATCCCTCTCCACTCTATCCAAAACTGGAAAAATAAGTTTTGCCTTTATGTATACTTTAAATGCTAAGTTTACCTTTGGAACATGTTACATGTTCCACCTGTATTCAAGGTGGAATATGCAACATCTTCCATCTCCTGCCCCCCTCTCACCCCAATCCCTCCCATTCTACCCACAGCATGGCTGTGTGTGGCACCACCCACACAGCCACGTCAGTCATTCACAGGTTCCTGTGAATGAATAAACTAAGTGTTGTCTGCCACCAGTGCAGATAGACTTGTAGTTTTAATGGGCTGTGGGGGTGCTGATGAACTCTCCTGTAGTCTACTGACATATCTGCC
Organism: Staurois parvus; assembly: GCF_062004578.1. Lineage (NCBI taxonomy): Eukaryota > Metazoa > Chordata > Amphibia > Anura > Ranidae > Staurois > Staurois parvus. The sequence continues at coordinate 7,181,628 of NW_028318841.1, read as the reverse complement.
GGTTTTCAAACAGAAAGCTTGTTCAGAGGTACAGGCAGAAACCTGGAGAACATGTTTGCAGGAGTCTCATTGCACCCGTGATCCACTCATCATAGGTATAACACTTTGCAAGCTCCTGCAGGAAAAAATAATAAACTAAACTCTTTTCTCCTTAGATATCTGCAGCCTAGTTGGTAAATATTAGTACCAGGCTGGCCAATCCCATGCACTCAGCTAGTAAGGTGTATAAATCTAGCAGCAGCATTCATAATAGATTGAATTGTGGATAGATTGTGTAGAGGTAGGCCAGTGAGGGGGGAGTTGCAGTAGTCAAGGCAGGATATAACCAAGGAGTGAATAAGTTGTTTTGAGGTGTCATTGGTCAAGAAGGGACAAATTCTAGAAATGTTGCGGAGGTTAAGGCAGCAAGATTTAGCCAGTGATTGGATGTGGGGCCCGAAGGAGAGGTCAGAGTCTAGGATTACACCTAGCACCCTAGCATGGTAGGAGGGACCAATGGTCGTTATGTTGACTTCAATGGTTAAATTATGATGGGGAGATCGGGAGGAGCTGGATGGAGGATTGGAGGAGGGTGCTTGATGAGAATGGCGTAATAGGTTTAACAAGGCAGGTTTAATGAAGGCAGGAGCTGTATTTGAGAAGGGCAGATTTGTAGAGGGTGAAGTCTTGCAGGGATTTAGTTTTATGCCATACTCACTCAAGAGCATGGCTGCGTCTCTTGAGACTTCTGGAGTCATCTGTTTGCTAGGGTTGTAGCAGGAGAGACTTGGCTCTGAGTGTAGAAAGAGGAGCAAGTGTGTCCAGGAAGGATAACAGTAAGTTGTTGTAGATAGAAGTGGCCAGGTCTAGCCAGAACAGAGGTGCGATTTTGCCAAAAAGGCAGTCAGCAGCAGAATGAAGAGGGGTTGGGGTGGCGATGGTTTCTACTGGTTGGAGGCATGGGAGGTTGAATACAAGGAGACTAGGAAACTAATAAGGTTGTGATAATGGAGAGGAAAAGGGGTGTTAGAAAGGTTGTCGGGAGTGCAGAGGTAGAAGAATACAAGATCCAGGGTGTTTCCATTGAAGAGAGTGGTGGTTTGTGTCCAATGTGTTAGGATAAAAGAAGAGGTTATGGGGAATAATTGAGAAGTGGCTAAGGTGTTACATTAACTGCAATGTTAAAGTCATCAAGGATGATGGATGATTCAGAGGAGAGAAAGTAGGGTAGCCATGCAAATAAGTCATTGAGAAAGCAAGACACTGGGCCAAGAGGCCAGTTGGTGACTGCAATCCTCAGGCAAACTTGAGAAAAAAGATGAATACTGTGCACTTCAAAAGAGCAGATGGACAGAGAGGGAGGTGCTTTGTGGGGATAGGAGAAATCTAACGCCACCTCCTTTTCGTCCATTGGGTCTGGGTGAGTGAGTCCAGAGAAGGCCACAATAGGGGAGGGCAGCTGGAGAGACAGAGTAGGATTCATGGAGCCAGGTTTCAGTAATGGCAAGTAGGTTGAATGAATTGGAGAGGAAAAAGACAGAGGCAAGTTTGTTAGAGACTGAGCATTCATTCCAGAGGGCACATATGAGGAGGTAGCTACCTCATGGAAGCAGGGGAATTGAAATAAGAGAGTGAGGGTTGCTGCTGCTACCAAAGAGGGGAGACTGCTGGTTCTGGGGGTGGGAGTTTGATAATGGTTTGGAGCAATATCTCTGGAAGTTAAGAGAAGAAGGAGGGTGATAGCAGTGAGGTGGGAACAGGAGTTATTTGAGGGCAAATGCCACAGTGGAATAGAACCGGTGACAGCATGTGGGCTCAGAATGAGCAGGAGATACTAAGCACAGTATTATTGAGAGGGCAGAAGTGAGGGTGATATGTATAGGTTGTGGGGTGGCATGGAGGGGTAAAGTAATAAGAGTTTGAGGAGAGAGGCCATTAGAAGAAGGTGGTGAGTAAGAGCATGTTGGAGGGTGAAGAGAGGGGGAAAATATGGTTGAGGGAAAGAGAGAAAAGATGAAAGGGAACCTGAAGACAACTTGGAGTGGAGCACTAATGTTTGTAGTTGCCTTAGTTAAAGTGCTGTGTAAAAAGTATCATGCACTTAGTGCAGAAATGGCACTTTGTGCAAGAGGTGGTCAGCCTGCCCTCTCCCCAGCAATCCCAATAGTTATGCTGAATTTATGCTTGGATAGAATTGGGGAAGTTAGACAATTAATCAATTAAGAGCTAATCACATATAAACAACTTCTGTTTTAAGACTGTAATTTGTAGCATGCATTGATTTTAATAGAATTGCACCACATTGATTTTGCTGTATTTTGAATAAATCAACATAGTCTGTCAGGTTTAATTTGAGACAATTATAAGAGTTTTGTAAATTTGAATTATGCTATGCTTAATAATATCAGGTGTTCTTATACTGCTATTAGAAATAATCATACATTCAGCAGCAGTAGACACTTTTGCTTGGCTTAATTGTGCACATGATTGACAGAAGTTAATCACATGTTTATTTCTGTGACCTAGGTCAGTCAGCGAGTACTAATTATGAGTGTTTTTTATCTTTATAACTTGCTGAAAAATGAAGGACGTTAAAGCTGTACATTTTGTTTTGCTGTGTTTTTGATAAACATTCCAAACCAATTTGGGTGTATGCATGGTGAAATTCATACAATTATACATTCTCAGTCAAATTAATTGCCATTCTCAGAATGCACAAACTCAAAATACACATATTTCAGCTATGTATTTAGCTATTTGTCCAGAGTTGTGCTCTAAAGGCAACCCAAACTAAGAGAACTGTAAAAGCTGCCATTTCGATCTCCTGCTAGACTGCCTCAGCCTTTAATATTTTTTGGGAAGCTGCCCAGAAACAGATCAGGAAAGACAGAATTCCTAATCTGCATACTTTTCCAAGACCAGTGATTGAAAGGAGTACTGACTGGAAGCCTCCATGCTTCACCAGAACAGGTTTTCTTTTACACCTGAAACTGAAATTAACATTTAACCTTCTAAATCCTAGTAGCTTCCTAAGGCTCTGAAAAAAATCCAGTTTAAGTGCTCCCTGCAATAGGAGAGATATCATGCTCACAGCTAAACCCATGCTTCTTACATTCCTTTCATTCAGAGCTCCAGGGCTGTAGCTTGTTTCAGACTCTTTAGCATGTAACACTTTCAGTAATGTTTGAATGCATGTGTCCCCTGCCATGTGCTGTGGTTCCATCTCCTATGTCATTTCACAACACAAAAATGATGAAGGAGCTGAATCATTGAGCAATAGTGAGTGGCAGGGGACACAGGCATCAGGCTACCGGGGAGTGTCAAATGCTGAGCAGTTTGGAGGAGGCTGTTATGCTAGAATGGAGGGAAGGTAGAAGACATGGGCCATTGGAAAAGGGGGTATAACACTTCTTCTATCTTGGGAAGCTTTCAGCTGGATTTTTGTAGAACCTGACAAGTCACTTTAACCAAAGCCTTCAGTATTTACCCAATACCTAGACAAAAATCTACCCTAATGGCCAGCCCAAGTTTAGGCTACTGACATCATATATTAGGCCATTTGAAAAAAAACCTTCTAACAAATAAGCTTTAAAGTGAAGCTCAGCTAAACTGCCCCCATTGTAAAGCTGCAAAGTCTGCCCATATTGAAAATTGAAAAGTTAAAATCCTATGTCTAGATCTCCCTGATGACCTTACCAGCTCTGCCCAGTCCAAAAGCTGGGGCCATTGAATTAGCAAGATAAAGGAAAATTGAAAATTCCTGTGTCTAGAGCTCCCTGGTGACCTTACCAGCTCTTCCCAGTCCCAAAGCTGGGGATATTAAATTGGCAAGCTAAAGGAAAGTCTAGATCTCCCTGATGACAATAGCAGCTCTGCCCAGTCCCAAAGCTGGGGTTATTGAATTGGAAAGACCCATCGAAAACAACCTTCACAATGTTGAATGGTAAATTATTCAAACGTCCCCTATTCTAAAGCTGCTACAGCTGCCCATAAATGGATCAAAATTAAATGCTGAACTGGTCAAATTTCCATCTATTGCCATTCCCACTCAACAGAAGACAATCTAACAAATGGCTTCTGTTGAATGGGACTGTTGAAAAGCTTTTGAAGATTGAATGTTTTCAACTACTGATCAGCATATTTTACATTGGAGGAGTCCCACTATGAGAGTATAGTGGCACAGCAAGGAGGATTCCTCCATCCACCTTCCATGCATGAATAAGGGAATTTTTTTTTTCTATCAGCCCAATGGCTGATTGAAAAGTAAAATGAGGCATCTATGGCCAGCCTTAGTAATTGATGTGTTTTGGGGATAACAGCTTGCCACCAATCCTATCCCGCAAGCATAGCTGCACTGCACTTGAGCATTATCTTGTGATTTTTTTAGGTGCTCAGCATTCCCAAGGATCTCACTAAAAGAATAGTGATTTCACTCAGATCTAGACGCAGTGGGTGCAATTGGGGTAAGGTAAATATAGTTGCTAACTTTTTTACTCATGGGTTTGCTTGAACTTTAGTGCAGTGTTTTGGCTTTCTGCTTTAATTATGATTTTTCGGTGAACTTCCTCTTGAAAACTGCTAAAATGGAAAATATTGCAAGATTTAAAAACATTCCCAATCACCATAATATCATAAACCCTTTGTGAGAAACATTTGATATTTGTTTGAATAACCCCAGCTTACTAGATTTACTAGAATCTGCTAGAATTCATTTTTTTTATTGAAAAGTATAAAATTCTCGTCCCTAGATCCCCCTGATGACTTTACCAGCTCTTTACAGTCCCAAAGCTGGGGCCATTGAATTGGCAAGTTAAAGGAAAGTCCTACCTAAAACATCCATCACAATGTTGAATGGCAAATTATTCAAAATTGTGATGGCTGTTTTTGGTGGGTGGACCTGGCTATTTATACACAGAGACTGGTTGAAGAGTTTAGTTCACTAGGCATAAAACCTATGCATTCAACTCTGGCACTGTGCTTTAATCAATTCATTGCTGGAATGGAGAGAAAGTAAGAGACATGGCCGCTGGAAAAGGGAGACATAACACTACTTCTATCTTGGGAAACTTTCAGCTGGAATTTTGTAGAACCTGACAAATAACTTTCACCATAACCTTTAGTGTTTACCCATTACCTAGGCAAAAACCTACCCCCGTGACCAGTAAATTATTTAAATAAATTAAATTCATAGACAGAGGCTGGTTGATAAATACAGTTCATTAGACATAAAACCTATATATTAAACTCTGGCACTTAGCTTTCATCAATTAGTAAAATAATTCTTTCATTTCCAAACAATACACTGCATATTTTGTTGACAAGCTCAAGTACAGAATTTATCCCCATGTTTATATGTGAATATTTCCTGCAGGATCAAGGATACAAAAACTAAACAGGTGTCAGAATGTTTAGCTGTTTAGTTCCGGAATATTAAAGCACCATATGTCAATATCAGTACAGAACATGTTTAACAATCTAGGCCAATATTGTGTCATGGGAGTTAAACATTACATTTTTGTCAGCTTTTCAATTATGCATATTAGAAAATCTGTTATGTAGAAACATTGAAAATCCAGTTTTGCTTACTCAGTAATATGTGGGGTTATCTTCCTGACAGTATTACCATATCAGCATTTGGCCTCCTTTCATTCAGTTGTCAGTTTCACCTCGATAATGTATGACTTTCATTAAAGGAAACCCTAAAGCATTTCCAATCTTCAAAGGTATGCTTATATTTTTTTCTCCATGAATAACACACTGATAAAATAAGAAAACCCAAATGGCTTTGCCCTACAATCCTGAGATTGCAAAGAGGGAAACCTTAGCACAGAATATTCAGGCAATTGCCACACTGATCACATGGACTATAACTAATTAAAGTACAAGAATAATAACTTAAAACTACATTTTTTTTCTTTATATTAGCATTAAATGGCTTCACTCACTGAATATCTTCAAGAGAATGTGTCACAGATCAAAATATCTGTGGACCTGCATAGGGGCAGAGATTTTATTCAAGGTAAACGAAATAGAAGTATTCAGTTTGAAAAAAAAGAATGATTGATTCCATTTGAAGTTTCTCACAAAGATATTGTGTACAACTGATTTACCTTAAACATAGATCTCCCAACTATTTATGGATGTAAGATGGCAGTTCATATCTTTCTCCACTTCTGTGAAGCAGAGGTGCAGCATTCTGAATAAGCTACCACACATTGTTAGTACACAGATGTGAGGATGCATTTCTCCATAGAGCTTTTAGTTACAGTGATCAGTGTTTTAACCACTTCTCGGCCACCCCACACAGATATACTGCTGCAGGGCGGTCACTGCGTGCAGGATCCCATAGCTGATATGTGATCAACGCATTCGGGTAGGACATGCATGCTCGCCCACTGACCTGGCTGTGTTGTGATTCGTTACAGCACAATCCAGTCAGCAGTTCTTGGCCAATGACTGATCACTGGGACCCACTGCTTGGCTAATTGCTTCATGAAACAGCTCTGTGATTGTAAACAACACAAAGCTCTGTACAGTGACAGATCTGTTTTTTTATCCTCTGCTAAGCAGGAAAAAAACTAACAAGATCCCTTAGTAAAATCAACACATATTATACACATTAACACTTGTTAGGCACAAAGTTAACTCCTTGACCGCCCCTAGATTTTAACCCCTTCTCAGCCAGTGTAATTAGTACAATGACCGTGCATTTTCAGTTAAAGTAGTACATTGCCGATTAGCAAAAAATGACCTGGTCATGCAGGGGGGTAAATCTTTTGGAGGTTAAGTAGGTAAAATATATTTACTGTTTGTCAGGGATATGAAAATACTTGAAACTGTGATAATTCTGTGGAAACAATATGGACATTAAAGGATAAGCTCACCTTTGGAATATATTGCATGTTCCACATGTTTTTAGGGTGGAACATGTAATGTGTTCCAAATTCTGTAGCTTCTCCTCCCTCCCCCCCATGACAGTAAGCTAGGGATATTCTCACTGTCACTATTTGAAAACAGCATGGCTGCATGGGAATCCATCATTCACTTACAGTTTCCTGTGGATGAAAGCCTACAAGTACTGTCAGCAGTTGCAGCTGAGGACTTGTAGTCATTAATGAACTGTGAGGGTGCTGGTGTCCATGGAGCTTCTTTCTCTCAGGCAAATGCCTGCCCATATGAAGTACGAGCAAACAGCTATGCTGAGAATCTTGCAAAACTTCCAAACAGAAACCTCAAGGTACCTAAAAATATATATACGGCTAAATGAAAATACGTATTCCGGGAGTCCCTAGACAAGAAGCCAATGAGAAACTTACAGAAAAAGAACTAGTTGTGGACTCAACTGGAATAGGGAATTTGTGAACACTCAAGAAATATAATTCAAACAAAGGTGATACATGGCACACGAAAACTTCTTTATTGCAGACAAAATTAAAAGCATAAAACAAACACAAAAAATCCACACTCCACAGGTCCCAAGTAGGTAAATCCCTGTCAGGGGAAAACTCATTAGAAGAAAGATAATTGTATGGATGACTCATATGTAAGACTCATTTGTAAGCTATAACATGTTTCATTGAGGAAAGAGTGCAAAGGCTTAATAACAAAAAAAGCTCCTATACTCAGAACTGACCAGCCATAAGCACCAGGATAAACCCAGCACCAGAACAATCATACAGTGAGACTGGTTTAAATGTTAGCGTAATACAGTGAGGGATGCAGGAAAGGTAGCAAAACCCCCTCATACACTAGTCACCAAGGCATAAAGATCACAACAGGAACTGATCCTAAACATATGATCATATGTAGTCCAGAGGAAGATGTAAATAATGGTATATAAAAGGCCCATGACTCTCAGGTGCCAAGCTGTAGGGCACCATCCCAGGGAGATCTTAACAGGCCACTGTCACCTCCCTCATACATGATCAAGTCAAGGACTAAGCTGGCGTATTGATGGATGTTCCTGAGAGTAGTTATGCTGTAGAGGTGGTTGTAGATGGAAAGTGCATTCCCTTGAGGAGATGTAATATGTATCGGCCGTAAATGAACTAGCACTCAAATTCAAAATAATTAGTATAGCCAGTAGACACTCAGAGTATGCAATAACTTCTCAATTAAAGGAATGGCATTAGTTGAAGAGAAGCACAGTTCCTTTGATACACAGAGGTGCACATGATGAGACTTGTAAGCAATCAGAGTAGGCAACAACTTCTCAATCAGGGGCGGACTGACCATTTGAGCACTCAGGTACTGCCCGAGGGCCTGGGGTCAGTAGGGGGCCCCATGAAATGCCCCTGGTACCTTTTATAGGCTTTTTTTGGGTGTGTTTTGAGTGTGGGCAAGGACACAGGGGCCCCATGATCCCCCATTGCCTGGGGGCCCCATGAGTTGTCAGTCCGCCCATGTTCTCAGTACACAAATTTTGGCATTATCTGAGGCATAGTCCCTTTGAATACACAAGGGTGCAGATGGTATAGCTTGTAAGCACTCGAAGCATGCAGTAACTTCTCAGTCAAAGAAATGGCATTATCTGAAGCACATTCCCTTTAAATTGCACAGGGGTGTACGTAATATAGCTAGTAAGCAATCAAAGTATATTGTGACTATTCAATCAAAGAAATGACATTATCTGCGGCATAGTCCCTTTAAATGCACAGGGATACATACGGTATAACTTATAAGCAGGGGCGGACTGACAACTCATGGGACTTCCGGGCAATAGGGGATCATGGGGCCCCTGTGTCCTTGCCCAAACTCAAAAAAGCCTATGAAAAAGGTACCAGGGGCATCTCATGAGGCCCCCTACTGACCCCGGGGGGCCCTCGGGCAGTGCCCGAGTTTCCAAATGGTCAGTCTGCCCCTGCTTATAAGTAATCATGAGTATGCAGTAACTTCTACATCAAGGAAGTAACATTATCCGGGGCACAGTCCCTTTAGATGCACTGGGGTGCATATGATATAGTTTGTAAACAATCAGAGTGTGCAGTGATTTCTCTATCAAAGAAGTGGCATTATCTGAGGCAAAGTCCCTTTTAGATGCACAAGGGTGTACATGTGTGGCTTGTAAGCAATCAGAATATGCGGTGACTTCTCAATCAAACAAATGGCATTATCTGAGGTACAGTTCCTTTAAGTGCACAGGGGTGCACATAGTGTACCTTATAAGCAGTCAGGATATGTAGTGACTTCTCAATCAAAGAAGTGGCATTATCTGAGGCACAGTCCCTTTAAATGCACAGAGGTATATATGATGTAACTTGGCCACCACATAATCCCCTTTTTAAAGGTGAAACAACACCTTGAAGCATAGAGCCTTGTAGATATCTTCTAAGTCAAACAGAACATAGTGAGTGGGAAGTAGGCATACAGTGTAAAACCAGCAGTCCTTCCAGGTGATAACAGCATAACAGCATGGAATAGGAGAGTTACAGCCACTAAGAGGAACATCCATAACCAATAAAGGTACTTATCTTGAAGTAGAAGTCCATGGAAAATTCAATGTAAGACCTGGGAATGTGGTATTGGGCAGGGGCGGACTGACCATTTGGAAACTCGGGCGCTGCCCGAGGGCCTGGGGTCAGTAGGGGGCCCCATGAGATGCCCCTGGTACCTTTTTCATAGGCTTTTTTGAGTTTGGTCAAGGACACAGGGGCCCCATGATCCCTTATTGCCCGGGGGGCCCAATAACTTGTCAGTCTGCCCCTGGTATTGGGCCATTCCTGACTGGTTTCCCCGGTACAACTGGCTGCTTCAGAGGTAGGCTCAAAAAGTTTCCTTGAGTTATGCTGAGAATCTGCAGGAGCCTGAGATTGCACCCGCGATCTGCTGATTATGGGTGCAATACATTACAGGCTCACTCAAAAAAAAAAAAGTACATTTACATGCAAATGTTTAATGTTTCAGTTTTCACCGAGCTTCATTTACTTTCCTACAATAACTTACTGTTCTTTTTTCTATGAGATACACATAGACATAAACTATAATTTGAATGTTAGCTATGCATATTGTCTTCTGTTTATAAAGATTGCTTGTGAAATTTCACTATGTGTTCAGGATGAACTCTGTAATATATGGTTAGTGGTAAATATAGCTCAGACAATGGTACGGAAATTAAGTGACTTGTTCCATACTTTTCCCCAAGGAGTTTCTTTAAACTCTTGTGCAATACCATACTGAGAGTTCAATAAGGCACATCCCCAAAACAAAAAAATATATATACATTATTTCTTGTAATATGACAGTAACTATGTTTACATGCACGTGTTTGTATCCTGATATTTAGTAGATCTATTCACAGCAGTTCTGCATTTCATTTACTTTAAAATGAAAGATTTAACTGAATACATGGTGTAAATCCTTGTAATACATCATTTTAAAGTGACACTAAAGCTTAATTTTTTTTTATCTTTTAAATAATAAACATGTCTATACTTAAATGCTCTGTGCAATGATTTTGCATAGAACAGCCCTGACCCTCCTTTTTTTGGGTCCCTGCCAGCGCTCCGGGCTCCTCCCCCTCAAACAGTGCCCCCAGGTAAAGCTGCTCACCCTGGGGGAAATGCTGCATGCTCGTCCCTGAGCCCCTGCTCTATGTGTCCATAAGACACATAGAGCAACCACTCGGTCCCACCCCCATTCTTTCCTCATTGGTTCACCAGCAGAAGCCAGTGGGCTCCCCCTACTGTCTCAGCTAATGAGGAGGAAGAACCAGACAGCAGAGGCTGTCGAGAACGTTGCTGGATTGGAGGGGGCTCAGATAAAGATTGGGGGGGCTGGGGGGGCCTTCCGCACACAGAAGGATTTTTACCTTCATGTATAAAATACATGAAAGTAAAAAACCTTCTGCCTTTAGAACCATTTTAGGCTATTTCAGTTGTCATTTGACCACATGATTTTCAAATGATTAAATAGTTTTGTTGTTTTAAAGTTAAACTCCAGGCAGCAATAGTTTAACAGTGTTAGAGGCATTAGTAACTGTTTACTTGTTCCATATAGTAAGCTAATATTTGCTTTCTTCATACACAGAGTGCTTTTAGTTTCCTCAGATAGTAAAGCTCTGCATCAACATCAGCCCTCCAGCTATGTCTATCATGCCTGAAGTGCTGATGCCAGAAGGGGCAAAGGTACAGAAGGCATTGTTCTGTCTAGTGAAACTTAAAACACTTTTTATTAACTACTTCAGCTCTGGATGATTTACCCCCCTTCATGACCTGCCATTTTTTGTGCTACTGTAACAAATACGCGGTCATGCAACGCTATACATAAATCAAATGTATGTAAATTTTTTCCCTCAAGTAGAGCTTTCTTTTGGTATATTTGATCACTTCTGGGTTTTTTATTTTTTGTGCTATAAACAAAAAAAGACCAAGATGAAAAAAAAATATATATACATTTCTGCTATAAATCATATCCAATAAAAAAAATTAAAAAAATCAAATTTCTTCATAAATGTAGGTCAAAATGTATTCTGCTACATATTTTTGGTAAAAAATTAAAATAAGTGTATATTGATTGGTTTGCACAAAAGTTATAGTGTCTACAAACTACAGTATACTGTATATGCTGGAATTATTTTTCTTTTAGTATATTAGTAATGGCGGTGATCCGTGCCTTATAGTGGGACTGTGGAAGACAGTCTGGCACTAACTGACACTAACAGACACTTTGTGGGAGCTAGTGACACTTATATAATGATCAGTGCTACAAATACACACTGTCACTGCAATGGCACTGGCTGGGAAGGGGTTAAACATCTAGAACAATCAAAGGGTTAACTGTGTGCTTAGCCAGTGTTTTTGTGCACTGTTTCAGTTCCCTGTTCATCTAGAAGATTGCCGCTGATAAAACACAGCTCTGCCTTGTTTACATAGGAGGAGCTGTGTTCTGTCAGTGTCCTTGGCAATCAATGGGTCCCAGTGCTCATTCATTGGCTGGCACCTGTTGATCAGCTTCTGCTGTGTCCAATCACAGCAGAAGCGGTGCTCTGGCACCGTGTACAGGCCCCCTGCAGCAGAAGTACAAAATCATGTTTATATATGTGATTTTGCACAGAACATCTGCACTGTAGCAGTAAATCTGCTATAGGGCAGACTTAAAGTGGTTAAGAAAGCAAATATTTATTTTCTGCATAGCAAAGGTAAACAGTTACTAAATCCTCTAAGCTAATAAAATGATGGTGCTCAGAATTCAGCTTCAAGGGTGCAAGAGTCATTGCTTTATCTGTAAAAATATGTACTTAATGTATAGTCTCTGTAAAGTCTCTAGTGCAGGAGTTATCCATATGCCACTATTCAGTGAGAGCTCCTGTTGTCCTAGGTACATTGAATTCACATCTACAAACATTATACAAAAAAGTTGATGTAATTATGACATGCAGCACACCACAGCTGTCCAAATTACTTTTTATTATATTAGGATTTGTCTTCCATGTATGTGCTGATCTATAATTTCTGTCTTCTCTGTCAATACAAACAAATGCAATTCTGTTCAATTCCAAGTATAAACTTGATTTAGTTTTGTGAATCTTGCAGCAGGGTCTAGATGATGGCTAAATTAAATGAAGGCTTGGTAGATTGTCATACAAATCATTTTCACAAGTTCTTGCCATAGCAGTGAGGTAGCTTATTTATATATTTGTTTGGAAGAGATTGGTTACAGCCCCTCTTAGCTCCCATCATTGTTTTAGTGAGACTACCACTATGACTGGGCTTCACTGCATTATTGCTGGATCCTCTTATTATATACTGTAACAGTTCAATAGAAGTCTCTATAAAGGGTCAAAAATCTCCATACATGTAGAGCGTGTAGTGTACTGTATGATCTTATGTGCATTTTTGATTTGTTTAATTAATTTATCTTGATTTAAATTTCATGATAGCCAAATATGGAGCATTTATTTAATCTCTTCATCTATTGGATGTGTCTAGTATGTCCAGAGCTTGAAGAGGTTAAAACAAGCTCATGGCTGTAGCAGGGCATTTACAGCCACAACACTGTTTCAGCTTTGCTCTCCTGTCTTTTTTTTAAACGTGATCTGGATGACTGCAGAACTAAAAATGAAAACAGTTGAAAGAAATAGTGTTGCGCTAACCATAAAGAATATAATGTGCCTTAAACATTAAAAATAAAATTATATAATGCTACTAATTACAGTTAGAACAAATAAACAAGTGAAATTAATCCCTAAAAACACACAACAAAATATAAATTCCAACAGAAAAGTTCATCAATAATGCTTGTGTTTATATTTTAAGAACTCCGTGCTCCACTGCTAAATTGCTGTGCTTCACCACCAATAGAAATCTTTTCTCACTTGGAATGTTGACTTGTATACATAGACAGGACATAATACTCATTAAACAACCATCTGGTGGTGTCTCCAGTTCAAAGTATAGAGGTGGATATATTCCCTTTAAAAACTGGCAGGTCTCCTTTAACCACTTGCCTATTGGTCACTTTTACCCCCTTCCTGCCCAGGCCAATTTTCAGCTTTCAGTGCTGTCGCACTTTGAATGACAACTGCTCGGTCATGCAACACTGTATGAAATTGTTATGATTTTATTCACACAAATAGAGCTTTTTTGGTGGTATTTAATCACCACTGGGTGTTTTATTGTTTGCTAAACAAATAAAAAAAGATCAAAAATTTTGAAAAAAAAAGTGGCTATTTTTCAAACAGGTAATTTTTCTCCACTGATGTACTTTGATGAGGCTGCACTGATGGGCAATGATAAGCAGCACTTATGACTACTGAAAGACAGAACTGATGGGCACTGATAGGCAGCACTGATAGGCTGCACTGATGAGAAGGCACTGATGAGGCGGTACTGGTGGGCATTAATGAAGAGGCACTGATGAGGCTGCACTGAAGTGCGGGACTCATGGGCACTGATAGGCAGCAATGATGGGCACTGATAGATGGCACTGGGCATTAGTAGGCAGCACTGAAGGGCACTGAGAGGCAGCACTGATGGGCACTGAGGTGGCACTGATAGGCAGCACTGATAGGCTGTACTGATGAGGAAATACTGCTGAGGTGACACTGGTGGGTATTAATGAGGAGGCACTGATGAGGCTGCACTGACATGCGGCACTCATGGGCACTGATAGACAGCACTGAAGGGCACTGATAGCTGGCACTCACTGGTTGCACTGATGGTCAGAGATTGGCAGCACTGACAGGCACAGATAGGCAGCACTGATGGGCACAGATTGGCAGTACTGCTGGGCACTTTTAGGGCTATACTGATAATCAGTGCCCTGATTATCAGTGTAGATGTCTCCGTTCATACTTGCCGGTTATCGAAAGTATTGTCACAGTGTGAGGAAATTACTGCCAATAACTGGCAAGTGTGTTTACATGGTAATCAGCTGTGATTGGGCACAGCTGATTATGTAGTAAAAGTCCGCTGTAATTGGCCCTTTACTGTGTCATGGGATCAGCTGTGTACAAAGGACACAGCGATTGCAGGGACCGCCTGGTCTTTGACAAAGACAAAGCATGATTCTGTGCAAAATGCATCATCATAGCAACCAGGACTTGTTGTTTCCAGCCCCATGCATCCTGGCTTTTCTGTCTGACAATCAGCGATCCTCTGCCGCCTTCTGTGCTCCATTGACGTCACTTCTGTTGTGTGCCTATGTCATCTCCAGTGTGCGAGTCCGGGGACATTCAGATGTTGCATCCTGTCACAGTGAGTGTTACCACCATCTAAACCTGATGATCCACACACCATGTATAGTGGTCCACAGGATTTTTCCATCATCACCTCCTGTACCCTGGTCTAGCACATCCTGTATCTCTAGCACTAAGCCAATTTTGACATATGGGCTATACTACTTGCTTTGTCTTTGATCCGCATTGGATACAGAACTTTGGTTTATATTTTTATTAACCTTTAAGTGGATAATAAAATCTTTTTTTATCTTGGACAAAATTGTTACTATTACTGCCATTCTGTTTGGTTCTAAATGTCACGATTACATCTGATTCTGGCTTTACACCAATAGCGCTCATTATTGGACCTAGCAAATGTGATAGACTCCGCACCAGCCCCATCCACCATCACCCAAAGATGTAAGTTCTTCAAATCTCTTTCACATTTAAGTCTTTAACAAACTATTTTATTTGATTCTGGAGATAAAACAAAGATACTTGGGTTTGGGTTAAACGTCCACAAATATAGTCACAGATGTTACATCGAATGATACAAGTAAAAGGGACATTGTATTCTATCACAATTATAATATTCGATGAGGACAACAAAAACAAAACAATAAAACAGTGAATTTTAATGAATTTCTTAAGAATGAAATACAGAGTCTAAATCTGTAATTCACTTTAGCATTTCTTTAAAAAAAAATTAAATATCTTCTTTTTTTTTAAAATATACAGTGTCCAACCAGACCTTCTGTAGGAAATAAAAAATGTGTAGTGCTCATACAACTTGCTTGCTGTAGCATCAATATGTAAAAATTCTAAGTCAGAAGAAGATTAGGATGCATGAATTCTTTGTTTACCTCAGTGTGAGTAGCTATTTGATTTGCTCCATTTTATTATTTATTTTCAGTGACCGAATTGCCCTTTAAAGAAAATTACAAGAAAATATATTACTTTTATTGAACCAAAAATCCTATATTTTTGTTTTCCTGTATTCAGTTTATTTTGAATTGTTGAATTTTTAGGATAAACACATACATTTCAAAAGGGATAAGAGGCATAAGATGAAAGCAGTTGCTATTGGATCCTTTCATCAATTTATACCCTCCCAAAGGTCTAGAGAAGTAGAAGAGTGCATTTTGTGGGTTGGAAACAGCTGTGAAGTTCCTCAATCAAATATGTGTGCCACAGATTATGATAAATCATATTCAATGTATTGTGTTGAGAAGCACATTCTGGAGGTTCTTATTCAATGATAAGCTGGCATCTAAGACCCCAGAAAATAGCTATTGGTAATGGAACCAAGGGTTGCACACCTCCAAGTCCAATGTAAAGCAGCAAAATGCAAGTTGGCAATCTTTTAAAGTTGCTTAAACCTGGCCTAAAGTAACACTCCCCAATGACACTTTCAGTTAACTTTTTGACCTAATTCCAATCAGTACCTTTAATACATTTTTCATTCTATTCTGGAAACCATTTAGTGTGTTAAAAAAGGCATTCCTCTTCCTTCCAATCATTCCTAGCTTGTCTTTCTTTAAAATAAAAATTGTTCAAGACACAGTGGAATACCAATAGGAATGATTCAAATTAAAGTAAAGAATCCTTTTCCTCATATCTCAGAGGATGGAAGACTAAAGAATAGTATAAGATTGTTTTTTTATTATGTTATAGAAATGATAGTTTATACAAAGGGAAGTGTTAAAACAAGCAGTAAAATCTTTAGGACAATGAGGAACGCACTCCCAAGAGTCAGAATCACAAACTGATTGAATCTATAAAGCTAAATGATATATTTACTTTTGTGCTTTATTTTTCAATATAGATCTATTGAGCTAACACAACCTGAGCTTTAATATAAGATTTTGCACAGTAGCATCTCCAATCAATAACAAAACATGTAAATAATACAGTAAAAAAAAAAAAAAAAAACAGGCAGGCAGACATCAGGTTTTACTTTTTTTATTAAAGGACTTGCTAGGGTTTTTTTGTTGTTATTCAATTAAAGGAATTTTTCAAAAGTCTGGCGTCTTTATTTTTTCTAAATGTAACCCTTTAGTGAATTGGTAGGGGTACAAGTACCCCTTATTCATTCACAAGGGGGGCAGCATCAGGGTTCCCCCTTATTTAAAGAGGTACACTGATACTAATGAACCCCTGGTTTCAGACAAAGCAGACCCACAGACCCACAAAACCACTGGGCCAGGGTTGTGAGTAAGAGGCCCTTGTCCCCATGCCAAGCGCATGTGGCCTGGTAAGCCAGGGTCTGGTTGCTTGATCGCCCCCCCCCCCCTTTCCTACCCTGCTAGGCTTGTGCTCAGGTCAAGGGTCCAGTAGGAAGTTAGGACGGAACCAACATTTTTTCGGGGTAGGGTTCCCCCTAAACATACTACTAGGCCTAAAGAGCCTGGCATTAGCTTTTAGGTGGAACCCCACACACTCCCCCCATTTTTGGGAGGTGGGATTCCCCTTGAAAGTCCTACCAGGCCTAAAGGGCCTGGTATGGCTTTTAGGGGAAACCCCATGGACTTTTAAGAAAAAAAATTATGGTGGGGTCCCTCCTAACATTCCTACCAGACCTAAAGGGTCTGATATAAATTGGGGGGACCCCACACTGTTTTTTTATTAAAATGTAATTGTCAGTCATGCTGCAGCAGGTTCTATACATTGTACAGATGTGAAACTTTGCAGGTAGTTCTAGGTTTCTATGTTGCTAGTTTAAGGGGACCCCACAAGCATGATATTTAAAGGAATTTTTTTTTTCCTTTTTTTTTTTTTGCTTTAAGCAATGAAAAATGACTGCCCCTTTAAGAATGGAAGTTTTCTAAATTTATTTTTTCACTGATTTATGTCCCTTAGGGCACCCTTGTAGCCCACTGATACTTCCTCTAGCTTTCTAACAGAAAGCCTGTACAGAGGTATGGACAAGAAATCTAGGAGATGTGTCTGCAGGAAGCTGATAATGTATCCCCATTCTATTGATTGGGGGTGCAATGCTTTGCAGGATTCTGTAGGAAAATGTAATGAAGCACCTTTTTTTCTGCCAAAAATATATTTATTTATTATTTTTTCCTGAAAGGTGGACTTTTAAAATATCTCCCTATTCTGCTCTAACACTTTCAAATCTCTGTGAGTGTTTAGCAATGAACATTGGGTACCAGCATGAACACATTCCCTCCCATTTGAGAACTTTTCCTAACTGTTCCATATCTGTTGCAACACGCAATGAATCTTGGGAACCCTGATTTTTATAAGGATATATTTACCTATCATAACATTATCTTTTATTTTTTAACAAAAAAATAGGTATTATATTTTGTTTGTTGGCACTAAAATTCAACTGTATTCTTTCTTAAAATTTGCATTTGATAAACTGCTATTTACATATTGTGTGACAACAAATATTGCAACACCCACCATTTTATTTTACAGGGACTTTGCTTTAAGAAAATATATATTGTTTGGGGGTTCTAAGTAATTTTCTAGCAAAACATGCAGATCTTTACATGTGAGAAATGTCAGAATTGGTTAGATGGTTAGTGGTTAAGCTAAAATGCATTTCTCTCTCTCTCTACCCATAGTACACGGCAGCTAAATAATTGGTGGTGCCTTGCTGCATAATGGCTGTGTGAGTCCCCACAATATGGATTTTACGTAAGTTTAGGGTAAAGGCGTATTACAAGATAAGAGTTGCTTATAGCTTACTCTGTGCATATGGAGCATCCATTATCCATTTATCACAAAGGGCAGCCAATCTAGTTTTACCTTTTAAATGAAGAAAATATTTTGGTTGTTATGAGCAACAGTTTCAATTTTGGTCCAGTCTTTGTTCATATACCCCATAGATTTTAAAGATCATTGTCCATAAGGCAGGGCCATATTTTTGCATCATGCTGCCAATGGCAAGTGTTTTGGCTAAGTTTCTGTTAGCAATTACATTATATACTGCAATTATTTTTCAAATTAACCAAAGTGGAGGTAACATTCTATTTGATTCACATGAAGAGCTACCTTTGACAGCATTTCCCCTTTCCCCCCACTGCTATAAGCAATAGATTATGATTATAAAGACTGTAATGGCAAAATTGGTTCTGCTGATACCTTTAATGTCTATAGCGGGGTGGGCAACCTGCGGTTCTCTAGCTGTTGTGGAACTAAACTTCCCATGAGGCATTGTTAAGACCGGAAGTTAGAAGCATGACTCTACAGATCCCAAGAGACATTGCAAAACTGACAGTTAGAGCTATGACTTGCAGAGGCATGATGGAACTTGTATTTTTGCAACAGCTGGAGAGCCGCAGGTTGCCCACCTCTGTTCTATAGGAATAAACAGTCATAGACTTCTGCAGGTAGTCTTGAGGAAGAAAGGTATCAGCGAGGTATCAGCCTGATTTAAAATGATTCCTGTTTCCTGAGATAAGGGCAGTGCAGCAAACAGTTTTTTGTGACACATAAATGCATTTTTGGGTTGAAACATTTTCAATAATGAGAACATTAACAACCACCATTTAGTTACAGGTTGCAATATACATATACTGTACCTGCAGAGGTGAACCAAAGCTGAACAGCATTAGAATTATCTTCACCAGAATTTTTAGCTGTGTCCTTTTTTGTTCTCTAATATGTTGGATGTTCACAATTACTTCATAGGATATCCAGCAGGGGTGGACTGACCATTTAGCCACTCGGGCACTGCCCACGGGCCCAGGGTCAGTAAGGGGCTCCATGAGATGCCCCTGGTACCTTTCATTGGCTTTTTCATAGGCTTTTTTGGGTGTGGGCGAGGACACAGGGGCCCCATAATCCCCTATTGCCCGGGGGCCCCATGAGTTGTCAGTCCACCCCTGATATCCAGTATGATGTTTTATTACTAAAACAATTGGGCTTTTTAAGTAATTCTAACAAAGGTGTTTTGCTTTCCTAGGCATAACATTGCCGAATGAAGTTCTGCCTCAGTTATATGTCAAGCTGACAAAAGTCTGAAACTACTTTAATGAATAAGATTGTTTATGCTGAAGAGTCAAGGGAAACCAGCTTTCCTGAAAATCTTTGATAACGTAAGAGTAATTTTGAAGATAGTCATGCATTGGCAGCCTTGTATTCATTTTTAATAAAATAACTTCTTGGTGCTGCATCGCCTGGCTTCCTGCCTGAATTAAATCCTTTTCTCCTTCTCCCTTATGAATACTTAGGCAAATTAACTTAACATGCAAAACTGTGCTTTGTGATGTGGGAAAGGTTGGCTTGCTTTGTTGATGAATGTCCCAGCATCAATTGTGCTTGCTGTTGCTTTTGGTTTACCAAGGTGCATTTGTCCAAACCTGTTATGAATCCTCTTAGCAAGTTCTGCAATATTGTTATATTAGAAAATACCATACAGTTTTATGCAAATAATATTATGTTCATTTTCATATACCCTTTTTTTATTATGGCAAAGCAAAATGTGCAGTGACAAATAGCAACCATTCAACAATATTTTGGATGCTAGTCATCAACATATACATTTTCAGACAAATTCAATCATCTAGTAAAAGCCAGACACCACTATCTCTTACATACAAGAATTTGCCAGCAGTGGCAGAAACCATGCACCCACATTTTCCTGCATTTTTGCCCTTGCTATGCAATTAAACCCACAATATGTGGTGAAACATGTCAAAGAGAGGATTTAGGTGGAGAATAACATTTTTGTCTGAAAGGGATCAGCAGTTTGCAGCTTGACTACTTTTGCATGCAGATAGTGTGTGGAAATGATACATTTCGGTATTTGATGGCATCCCCAGTAGCAGGGAGAGAGGCATAGGACATTGACCTGGTCACAATGATATGTGCAGGGCATCTGGAATCTTTTAAAATGAGTGAACTATGGATAAAACTGTTATCAACAGTATTTTTATCTAAAGGGTAAAAATAAAATAAAATATTTACAACTGTTGAGGTGTAGGTTCTGTTCGTTTGGTTATTTCTGAGATGAAAAGATTATTGAAATTGTTTGAAATGCCAGATGTGTTTGAGCTGAATTATCTTTGCTGGAGGTCCGTACAGTTCACACACAGTATCTATAGTAATATTCACAGTATCTTGTTATATTAGACCAATACAGTGGAAATGAGCCAGCCAGCAGCCTCAGCAGCACTTACAATAATATGTAATCATGCATGGAATACATGCACACTGCGTAAACTAACCTATGAGTTTGCATTCTACAATTATGACAGTGCTGCATCCTCCATTACCACTCTTATCTTCTCAAATTCCTCTGCTCAAGAAAGCACACATCCAGGCCCATCTGAAGTTTGCCATGGAACATCTGAATGATGCAGAGGAGGACTAGTTGAAAGTGTTGTGGTCAGATGAGACCGAAATCGAGCTCTTTGGCATCAACTTAACTTGCCATTTTTGGAGTAGGAGGAATGCTGCCTATGACCCCAAGAACACCATCCCAACTGTCAAACATGGTGGTGTAAACATTCTGCTTTGGGCGTGTTTTACTGCTAAGGGGACAGGACAACTGCACCGCATCAAAGGGATGATGGACGGGGCAGTGTACCATCAAATCATGGGTGAGAACCTTCTTCCCTCAGCCAGGGCATTGAAAATTGGTCGTGGATGGGTGTTTCAGCATGACAATGACCCAAAACACACAGCCAAGGAAACAAAGGAGTGGCTCAAGAAGAAGCACATTAAGGTCCTGGAGTTTTCTAGCCAGTCTCCAGACCTTAATCCGAATGAAAATCTGTGGAGGGAGCTGAAAGTTTGAGTTGCCAAACGTCAGCCACCAAACCTTAATGACTTGGAGAGGATCTGCCAAGAGGAGTGGGACAAAATCCTTCCTGAGATGTGTGCAAACCTGGTGGCCAACTACAGGAAACATCTGACCTCTGTAATTGCCAACAAGGGATTTGCCACCAAGTACTAAGTCATGGTTTGTGAAGGGGATCAAATACTTATTTCCTTCATGAACATGCAAATCAGTGCATCATTTGTTAGACATGCGTTTCTTTTGAATTTTTTGTTGCTATTCTGTCTCTCAGTGTTACAATACACCTACCATTTGATTTTTAGACTGATCATTTCTTTGTGAGTGGGCAAACATTCAAAATCAGCAGGCGATCAAATACAACAGACAACAATCAAAACACTAGTTTTTTAATTTGGTTTGCTGTAATTCTGTAATATGTTTGAGGGCATAAATAGACCTCTTCATTAGGATTGTAAATAAGTAGTATAAAAACAATATCAGGATTGTAATAATAATAGAATGTTAAGCATATAAAATACAGTGTCATAGTATCTATACTGTCAATTAATAAAAAATTATTATAATTAGATAAGTGTGGGTCATTTCGTTCCGAATCAAAATTCGGACAACATTTTTGTTGTTCAGATGTATCCACATTTCTGAATTACAATAGTAACGAATTTAAATGAATCCAAAATACTAAAATGAAATTTTGTCAGAAATAATGAATTATTTGAAGTTGAATCAAATTTGAATCAAATTCAAAACAAATTCAAAAATAAAATTGAATTCAAAAACACATTTTGAAATATAAACATATTGCTGACTTTTGCTGATTTTCTTCATAGACTGTGTGAATTAGATTATAGCCATCTTCCGAAGTTCAAATTTTGAAAAGAATAGAATAGACTAAAATATAATAGAATAGAACAGAATAGAAATTAAAAGAATAAAATAAAATAGAAAATAAAAGAATACCATTTAAATAAAAAGAATAGAATGGAAAAATGTAATAGTAACAATATAGCCATCTTATGAAATTCAAAAAGAATAGACTAAAATGGAATAGAAAAGAATAAAATAGAACAGAAAATAAGAGAATGGAATAGAATATAAAGGAATAGAAATTAATAGAATAGAAAATAAAAGAATAGAATGGAATATAAGCAAAATTATAACTAGAATAGAAACAATATAGCCATTTTCTGAAATTTAAATTTTGAAAAGAATAGAATAACACAGAATAGAATAAAAAATAATAGATTTTAAAATAAAGGAATAGAATAAAAAAATAGAATAAAATAAAATAGAATAAAACAGAAAGAATTTAGCCCTCTTTTGAAATTTCGAATTTTAAAAAGAACAGAATAGAGTAAACAAAATAGAATGGAATGGAAAAAATAGAATAGAACAAAATAGAAATATAGCTGTCTTCTGAAATTTGAATTTCATAAAGAATAGAATAAAACAGAATAGAATAGAGGAAAACAGAATAGAACAGAGGAAGACAGAATAGAATAGAAAAGAATGAAAAAGAGTAGCATAGAATAGAAAAGAATAGAATAGAAAATAAAATAAAATAATAGAATAGAAAAGAATAGAATGGAAAGAATATAGCCATCTTCTGAAAATCGAATTTTGAACATAATAAAACCAGCTATTCTTCACAATGAATTCAGATGGATTCAATATTTTCAGTTCAAATTCAATTTGAGTACTTTGAATCCACTGGAAAAACTTGAATCCGGTTGAAAACAAATAAATTAAAGAAAATGAAATTAAACACATTTTGTTACATATACAACAAAACAAAATGAGTAACGTCACTAACTGATCCAGAACAAAACAAATGTTTTTGTTTTGCACATGTCTAATTATAATAAACTTCTGTCCCTGTCCCCTTGAGGAAGATGTAAATGTACTTCCTGTTCAGGTGGAATCTGCCACCTGAACAGGAAATACATTTAAATCTTCCTCAAGGGGACGAGGACAGCAGACAGAAAATGTTCCTCCTCTATGCAGGCACACACAGCATTTAAAAATGTAAAGAAAAATCCTCTTCACAGGAACAGACAGCATTTAAAACCAAATATAATTTCTAACATTTTTCCTCCCTAGCCAAAATACAAAAAAAGTTTTATCTGACCTTTAAATAGTTAGGACTGCTCCTTATGTCCTTTTTGGCAACAATTATATAAACCAAATGTTTACCAAAATTAAGCCTGATCTTCAAATACAGTTGACTTTTCCAGTTAGAAGAACAACTCTTGACAGAACATAGTTGTCAAAAACATCTATTTATTGCAGACAGTATCTGTACAGTGACCCCGAAGGCTAGTATATTTGTACTAGAGTAGTTCCCTCAATCAATATGATACTCCTGTAAACCCAGAAAACAAATAAAATGTTTCCTTATTATAAATACTGGATCTTCTTCCTGCTTCACATTGCTAAAATACATTGCTGAAATTCAATGAATGAAAGAGATGGGATTGGATTGGGAGAAGGATATAAGATGCTGGATGTCCACCAGTCTAGAAACGAGGTTGGGAACTTTTTGACTTGCTGCAAACACTGACAAACTCACAGTGTGCAGAGAAGTTACACTGTTCATGAGAGGGGTCCTTACAACAGTGCAAAGCTAAAAGTAAAGCTACTAAGTTCAACTTTAACCACTTCCATACCGGGCACTTTTACCCCCTTCCTGCCCAGGCCATTTTTCAGGTTTCAGCGCTCTCACACTTTGAATGACAATTGCGTGGTCATACAACATTGTACCCAAACTAAAATTTTATCATTTTCTTCACACAACTAGAGATTTCTTTTGGTGGTATTTAATCACCACCAGGGTTTTTAATTTTTTCTAAATTAACAAAAAAAGACCAAAAAGTTTGAAAAAAAACATGTTTTTCTTTGTTTCTGTTATAAAAGTTTGCAAATAAATAATTGTTCATAAATTTAGGCCAAGATGTATTCTGCTACATGTCTTTGGTGAAAATAACCCAAATTAGGATGTATTTTTTAGTTTGTAGGAAAGTTATAGAGTTCACAAACTATGGTATAGATCTGAATATTGATCAATCCTGAAGTACTGACAGCCAATCTAATTTCTTGAGGTCTAAGAATGTCAGAACAGTACAGATATCCCCCAAATGACCCCTTTTTGCAAAGTAGACAGTCCGACGTACTTTATAAGAGGAATGGCAAGTTTTTTGAAGTTGTATTTTTTTTGTCATAATTTTTCGGAAAATGAAAAAATTGAAAAAATTATTTTCACTATTTTTTTTTACATGCTGTCACCAGTGCAGTACAGCGTCATCATATAACTGGAATGGTGGTAATCAGGGACACTGACTGGTGACAGTATGAAAAAAAAATATATATATATTTTTTATTTTTTTATTATTTTAAATTTTTTATTTCATTTTTTTTCTTTTTTTTAAGATTTTTTTTCATATTTCACTATGACCAAAGTAGTACAATGTTACCATAGTAACATTGTACTAATTTGGGGAAGTTACCAGTATTTTTTTTTTTTTACACAATTTGCTTATAGCAAAGAATTACTTTGCTATAAGCAAGCATTTACCTGAATTACATCGATTCATTCAGGGTTTTTTTTTGTGCTTAGCTGTGATTTGGCCACAGCTAATCACATGACACGTGCATGTGATCGCTGTGACCATTCACAGCTAGACACTAGTGTACAATGGATGGCATGAATGAAGCCATCCATTGTATACAACTGTCATGTGACCTGCTGTGATTGGTCACAGCAGGTGACATGGAGCAGCAATGGGGGCCGGTACTCAGATCTGTCATCGGCCGTGTCAGAGGTACACGGCCAGTGACAGATCGCACCGCTGTGCGCTCTGCAAGCGCGCAAACTGCACATGCCCGGGAGTACGCCATATGGTGTCTACCCGGAAATCTAAAGCATTTTTCCAGACACCAAACGACTATTGGCCGGGTGGCTATTGGCCGGGGGGCTAATGGTTAAACATTTAATTTAAAAAAAAAAAATTATAGCTGAAAGACTGAATAAGTTGAAGAATCTATAGAGTTGCTGTAGACATAGCCCATCCCTGAATCAGCAGGGAGGCAGGGATGGAGTATGTCATGACTGGTTGACTATATATGCTTGGGGAGGTTGGTTTACTGCAGATATTGTCACTCCTGAATGGGCAAACTGTCAGTGCTAATTTTAGGATAACTATTAGAAGTACAGTTCTCATTGAAAGATATTAATAAGCAATAAAATATAATTGAAGGCAATTATATATTTATTTTCCATAGAGATGACTTATACCCTTGACATTGAAATTTCCATTCTTTTGTATCACTGCTTGGCAACAGTTAGGCATGTTGACATGTATTTCAGTATTTGAATGTTTTATGCTATTTGTTTTGTAAGGCCTTGAAATTGTTGAATCCATGCCACAGATCATTTATATAGTTTAATGCAGTGCTATACAGTAGAACTTGCAATGATTTTCCTTTTGAGAACAGTTCAGTTATTTGGCAAATACTAGAAAACAAGGTATTTTAAAATGAATGATGTGTATGTGTGTATATATATATATATATATATATATATATATATAAAATTATTATAAAAGGAAAATATTAACAAAAGATTCAGTGAGAAAATATGTTTTTTGAATTTTATCTCAATTTTCAAAGATGTTGTTAGGTTATTATTATTATTATACAGGATTTATATAGCGCCAACAGTTTGCTCAGCACTGTTAGGTGTGAGGAAAGTAGCAGAACTGCCTTCACTTAGACACACAGAAGTTTGTTTATATATTGTATATACACACACACATACTGTATATGCAATCAATGTCTTAATAACAATTGCATTTCCTAAAAATATTGCATAAGAGACTGTCTACAAAAAAAAATTACAATTATTTTCTTATTGTAGAACCATAGAGTACAGTAGATGGTGTGGTTTAGGTCATAGCACTATCATATGAGTATAAATTACAACACATACAGTATATTTACATGTGCATTTATATGTAGGTATCAACCCTATGTACCTAGAATGTTACAACCTTAACCCTTTTGCCGCCAGAGCTATATTTTCTATGTTTAAATGCACAGTTTAGGTCTAACGATTAGTTAAAACCCTCAAAACATAATGGGGGAGATTTACTAAAACTGGTGTATACAGAATCTGGTGCAGCTGTGTATAGTAACAGCTTCTAACTTCAGCTTTCTCAATTAAGCTTTGACAATAAAACCTAGATGCTGATTGGTTACTATGCACAGCTGCACCAGTTTCTATGTACACCAATTTTAGTAAATCTCTCCCTATATGTTTTCTGAAAGCAAAGACCCTGTAGAATAATAATGATGGAAAACAGTTGTGATTTTTTTAAGTCACATGATGTTAGCTCAATGCAAGTGGCAAATTCTCTATAATTAGACACCAGTGGCCTATTAGACACCTAATGCCTCCACTGAACTTTATTACATAGTTACATAGTTAGTCTGATTGAAAAAAGACGTGTCCATCCAGTTTAATCAGTAGAAAGGGAAAACATTATACACAATTGTATACTGTATATACACAGCCAGGGGCAGACTGACAACTCATGGGGCCCTCGGGCAATAGATCCTGGGGCCCCTGTATCCTTGCCCATACTAAAAAAAAAGCCTATAAAAAGGTACCAGGGGCATTTCATGGGGCCCCCTACTGACCCCGGGCCCTCGGGCAGTTCTCGAGTGCTCGAATGGTCAGTCCGCTCCTGTACACAGCCCTATACCCAGAGGTGATCTAGGGGAAGGCAAAAAACCCAATAAAGCAGTATCCAATTTGCTCCAGTAGGGGAAAAAATTCCTTCCTGATACCCCAAGAGGCAACCAGATATACCCTGGATCAATTTTACCCATACATATTAGTATTCAGTTATATTTTGTGTATCTAGTAAAGAATCCATGCCTATTTTAAAACAAGTCACTCAGCTGGCCGAAACCAGCTCTTGAGGGAATCTATTCCCCATTTTCACAGCTCTTACTGTGAAGAAGCCTTTCCGTATTTGGAGGTTGATTCTCTCAAATAACTCTAAACCAGGTTCACTATATGGATTACTTATGTATTAATGCTAATCAAGCACAGATCTTTCATCACTGGCTTCTTTCTCGGCAACAGCAACCAAGGAATGATAATGTCATGGCTTTCCTGGACCCTCAGGAAGAGAATTGGAGCTTGGAATAGATGGTGGGCAAACAGGCAGGGGGAAGCACCTTCCAGTATGGGAAAGTGATCAGGTGGCTTTACAGCTGCCTGAATCACGTCAAGCAGAAATCCTACAGCTGGTTCAATAAGTGTAAACACATTTTAAAAGCTTGTGTTGTGTAGCCTTATATTTGTGGCAATGAAAGGATTAAGGGGAAATTTTTAATAGACAGGACTTTAAAGTGCACATAAAAATGTTTCTTTTAGTCACATAAATAGGTAATATTACATATGAATTTTAAGTATTTTCATTTCCATTTCCAGATAGCTGGTACAGCTTTCAGTTTATTAACAGTCTATCCATTTGTGTTATGTGCAAAGCATTTTTACAGAGCTAAATCACATGTACTTTACATTTACAAACAGATTTGAGTAAGTCAGTGCTCTGTAGAAGGTTTCAGTTAGAGAAAGATAGACTGAAAGTAAGCAACTTCTGCTGTGCTCTCTCTTTGGAAAATGAATAATGATTTAGGAATCCTGTGTAATGGATGACCCTTTATTAAAAATATATATTTATAAATTAGTAAAATAAATGAGTTCTAGAAATGTATAGGTAGTTAAAATGTATACGCAACATTAAATAATGTATAAACTTAAAACCGAACCAAATTTGACACAAAGTTAATATAGCTTCTCTTAAAAGGGCATTGGGTTCTTATTAATGTTTAATAAATATGAATGGGAAAGAGATCAGCATACAGTAATGTAGATAATATAAGTACTGTGTGGTAATGTATTCAAAAATACTTGTTTCTATGTACAGTATATATTCTTACTTTAAATGTATGGTATAATATGATGCCATTTAGTATGTTGCAGAAAAATGCAGACGTGCTACATTGTTTCTGCACTGCAAAGCCTCACACATCAAACCAGCACTGTGGTGTGAACAGGATACAAAGAAAACAGGGTGTCCTACAATTATCCAGTGTGAAAAAACACAGGTACCCCACATAGTGTGTGTGTCCTACATTTATCCAGTGTGAAAAAACACAGGTACCCCACATAGTGTGATAGAGCACTTAGATTGTCTAATCAGAACCTAGATGTGCTGAATTGAATGGCATCCTTTAAAAAAACTAATTTAGATGCATTTAGAAATGTCATGTTAACACATATAAACACAGGTTTTACAATACCAGTGTGTATTATTATTATTATTATTATTATTATACAAGATTTATATAGTGCCAACAGTGTGTGCAGGACTTTACAAAATGAAGGTAGACATTACAGTTTCAATATGAATGAAGCCTAAGCAAATGGGTGAAAAAAGACATTTAGCTTTTTGCCTTGAGTCAATGCCTAAGCTTTCAACTTTACTTTGTTTTCATACAAAACAAGAATATGATTTGGTATTGCAAACACGTACCTTTTTTTTTATTCATGTGAAGTGTGAATTTTAATGACAGGTTCACTTAAAGTCTTTCAGAAGTATGTTAAGCAATTAATAAAACCTAATTACTGCTATTAATATCACTGATGTTATAGTGGGAATACTTTAGTAAAGGTAGACAATGTACAATGATGCAACACATAGAAAGGACTGCTAAATGGTACAGATTTTGAAATAAGAAGGTATGCACTTTAACTATTTTAGATAGCCACACAAGATATGTTCCTTTAAGCAGAAAACAAAACATGTTAAATGCATATCAATCATTTTTGCCCTACTGTGTAATTAGGATTGGATTGACACTCATAATTTGGATTCCATGGCCCTTGTTAAATCATTTTCAAGAGTATGCTCATGATGCTTAAAGCAGAATGTTCAAACTGAACTGGTGGATGATTAAAAAGGAGAGTGGGAAATTGGTGCTACAGGTTTATCTTCATAAATAATTCAACGTGTAATGACCCCTATTAGTTTAGAACTACTGATTTCTTTATCATCAAGTTTTACTTGGAAGTTAATTATGCTGTATGTAAGCTTTATGTTAATTGAACTGCCTGTTTTAAAAATGAACACAGTTTTTTTCTATATAAAATAATATACAGTATATACATAGATGTAAGTTATTAAAAGTTGTAAAAAGTAAGTAGTTCAATAAAAGCGGAATAACGTCAAAACTCATTCATTAAATTTGGAGACATATAATGGCACTTATCACATAAAATGCATTATATAAAATAAAGAAGTAGGAAAGCTAAATATAATGACAATTACAGTAAGATTTTAGTATGATAAGCTCTAATCTACACTATTTAATGTAGCATCCCCTACCCCCTAGGAGCCTATAGTTACCCCCAGTGGTCAGGAGGACTGGAATATCACCTCAGGGTAGCACTCTAGATGTATAGTGGGGTTGTGGACAGACGGATGCCAATCATTCTAAGATGCATAAAGAGTGTAATAACTCATGGGATAGAGGGTTAGGACAAAGGTCACCCAAAGCACACAGCAGACTCCAAAAAAAGAAATAATACCTACAGTCTTTACAGGTAAAGGACCTTTATGTCAGATTGACATTCTGTGATTCACAAGCATATGACTTTGTGCAACAGATGTTGCACAAACTCCATGGGTGAGACACCATACTGCCTGTAATGTCTAAGCCAAAATCCAGCTTTTTAGGTACCTCCAGTAAAAGTTCCTCTTTCTCTTTTGGTGCTTCCTCCCCGGATTGATTCTCTTTAAACAGCAGGCCTTGGAGGACAAAACATACAGCACACACCCTCCCCCAGACACGAACCTTTGAGGAAGAAAGCTTTGCAAGGTCATACCAAATTATTTATATCCACTGCCTTACTGTATTTATGTATGCTGCTGTTTTCCAATGTAATATCAAAGTTGAGCAGAAACAAAGCCTACACAAATATATCTTATTGTTTGGAGCTAAGTTAGACATAGACAATAGAGAGTGGTCAGTCAGATGTGCAGGCACAATTCAACTATTCTTAGGGATCTTTGTCTTCTAAAGCATGCCTAAATAATAATGGTCTCTTTGGATGACTGATAATAATATTTAACTCCTGGGGCTCAACTGTTTTCCTGGCCATTGCCCATTATAATGGCATACAATGTGCAGATAGAATGACATCTGGTGGTCTTCATCAGGTATTGTAATAAAACGAGGACACTACTTTCTCTATATACACAAAACCACACCCAGCAAGAGTGAAGGCATTCTCATTTAACACTTTTAGCAATAAATTATTGTATATGTAAATATAACTTGTAAACCCCATTAAAGAATAATTGCATTTGAGTACACTCCCTCAGCAAGTCCTCTAAGTATTTCACTTACTTGTCCATGATCTACAGATATTTTTGGCTGTAGCGACAATGAGTGCTGCAAAAACTTTTCACAGACAGTCTACCTTCCGATCTGCACATGCACAGTAAATTTCTCTTTCTTAATATTGGTAGTTTGCTGGCCTTAATGGCCTAAAAGATCAACAGGCCTTTTGGCACAAATTAGTATCCCAACCATCAACTCCACAAAATATAAAGTAGTCTAGTAAATGTGATTGTCTATGGTACTTGACTGTGTTTTTTTTATTTTATGTTTCAATATTTTTATTGAAGATTTTAGAGACATAACAGGGTAATGGTATACGGTTCATCAATAAAGTATTGTAATACAGCGTGATATTGAGTATTTTACCCCACCTGTTGGCTGGGGGTGGTAATGGTCTGTGAAACGGTATCATCTGAGGTATTCTTGAGAGTGTGTTTAACCTTGGTAAGGAGCATGGAATGTTGAGGGGATATTAAACAGAGGGAAAGGGAGAGGGGTAGGTATAACTGGGGGGAAAGAGGAAGTACCAGTCTAGGTTTGGTGGATAGTTTTGTGTGTGGTTCGGTTATCAGCATTGTACGGAGCAATTTGAGTGTTGTAGCCATCGAGCCCATTGTGGTTTGAATTTGTGTTGAGAAAAATTGTTGAATGCAGATTTATTTCCATTTCACATTGGAAATTAAGATCTGTCACCAGTGATGTGAGGGAGGGAGCATTGGTGGTGTTCCATAATCTGGTGATGTTTATTATGGCTGCGAAGAGTGTATGGCTAATAATAGTTTGAGCGTTAAGAGGAAATTTTTCAATTCCAATGTGTAGGAGTGCCAGGGAGGGATTTGGGGTTATCAGGATTTCAGAGATTAATTGAAAGACACTATTCCAAAAGGATCTAATTGATCTGCAGGACCAAAGGATGTGTCAGAGCCTGGGTTTGAACCTGGGCCTTCTGCGGTGAGAGGCAATGTTTCTTCTTGCTGAGCCACCTGGAACGCTGACCATCTCCCTTGACAATTATTTGGATGATCCTACTTTTACCTTGTTTATCTTGAACCTTGAACCCCTTGCTCCTCCCATGAACTTCCCGATAAAGCATGTCTCTGCATTTCCTGTTTGCCAGATTATTGTGCCTTCTCCAGCCAATTTCCTGCTTGTCTCTCCTGCTGCCGTCTATACCTGCGCTACCGACCTTTGTCTTGTTCCTGGACTACGATTCTGCCTCATCCTCATCTACTACCATTTGTAATCAACCCTTGGCTTGTTCACTGACTCCGCTTCTGCTTGATCCCTAACCTGTTCAATCTGCTATTGGATTCCGGCTTGCTCATTCCCTGGAGGGGTGATCCTGAGATCTGCGACCTGGTACTATCAAGCAGCCAAATCCATCTCCACCATTAGGAGCTCTGGTGAAAACTGGTTAGTGCTTAGACCCTGCACCTCAGGTGAGCCTGCGTCATTTCCCAGGGTGACCTGCTGGTGTACCTATCCTGCTGGTTTCAGGTAAGCCTTACACTGCTATAGCAACTGGTCTCTGAACCTGACCCAGACCATGACAGGATGTGTAGTGTTGAGCCTACTTCACTGCATTGTCGCCAGCAGGAAGAGGAGTGTTTTGGGTAGTAAATAGAGAGTTTGACAGGGGTTAGGTACCATTGGTGAAGGATTTTTAAGTACGACTCCTAATGAGAGCTGCATCGAGTGGATTTATGAGTGATGGCTCCCATGATTGAGTTTTAATTTGTTCTGAGAGGATTTTTTCCCAATTAATTAGGGAAGTTGATTGTAAAGTGAATTGTAGGTTTGTAAGGTACGTGTATAAAGTGGAGATACCTTTACCTGGGTATTGTGGTTTGGTGAAGAAGTGATAGGCAGTAATTGAGATCTTTGTGGAGTGAGGTATAATTGTTGTTTGTAGACAGTGGACAATTCTTAGATAGGTAAAGTACTCAGTAGTAGGAAGATTGTATTTGGTTTGGAGATTTTGGAAAGAATATAGA
Source organism: Staurois parvus (assembly GCF_062004578.1). Lineage (NCBI taxonomy): Eukaryota > Metazoa > Chordata > Amphibia > Anura > Ranidae > Staurois > Staurois parvus. Next base: position 7,148,765 of record NW_028318841.1, on the reverse strand, counting down.
GTTTGGTTTGTATAGAGGTCAGCTATATTATTTATACCTTGTTTTATCCATTGGGATAATTCTAGAGAGGGTGTAATGAGGTGTAATATGTTAATTGGGGTAAGGTGGTGTTTAGTGTCAGTAAATTTGATGGATAGGAGATCGTACCACGCTTATAGAGAGGCATGGTTACAAGGGTGTTTCAGTTGATATTCTATTCAGGGCGTTGATGGTATTAGGATTAGATTTTGAGGTTTAAGCAGGTGAAATGGAAGGGTTTCTATTGTGGACCAAATTTTTTCTCTTGATGAATTCCACCAAAAGTATATTTGGTCAAGAAGAGTAGCATTGTAGTAAGATTTCAGGTGGGGGAGACCTGCTCCTCCTTTGGATGTGGGGTGTATTAGAAGATTGGTGGTGCACCTAGGTATTTTGGAGTTCCATAGGAAATTTGCAAGAATTGTTTGTAGTCTGGTGAAGAAGGAGTTAGGAACTGGTATATGAAGTATGTGGAATACATATAAGATTTTGGGTAGGATGTACATTTTCAGAGTCGCTACTCATCCCAGCTTGGAGAGTTCTGAGGTGCGAAGAGTGGCAATTTCTTGGGGGATAGTTTTGAGCAGTTTCTTGTGGTTTGGGGTGTACAGTTGATCTGTTGTTGCGGTGAGTCTAATTCCTAGATAAGGAATACTGTTTTTTTTCCCAGGAGAATGGGAATTGTTTAGTTAGTAGAGTTTGGTCTTGGGGTGGTGTATGAAGATTTAGTATCGAGGATTTGGGTTCGTTAAGCTTGTAATAGGAGACCGTCGAGTAATTATGGAGGTGGGTGCGGATCGTTTTTAGGGATTTGTTTGGGTTGGTCACCATCAATATGATGTCGTCTGCAAATAGACTGATTTTATGTTCCATGTTAAGGTTTTTGATTCCAGTAAATGTCGGGTCGTCTCTGAGTTTAGAAGCTAAGGGTTCAATGAGCAGTGGACAGCCCTGTCTGGTACTGTTTGTGATGTCGAAAGGGTCAGATAGTGTTCCATCCATTAGTACTCTAGTAGAGGGATGTGAGTATAATGATAAGATGGCTGTCAACATCCATCCTGTGATGCCAAATTTTTGTAGGGTGAGTTGCATAAATTGCCAGTGTATCCGGTCAAATGCTTTTTCTGCATCTAGAGATAAGAGAATGGAAGGGCGCTTGGTAAGTTCTAGGTTATGAAGAAGGGATATAAGTCTTCTGGTGGCGTCAGGTGCTTGGCGGCCTGGAATGAATCCTACTTGGTCTGTGTGTATTAATGTAGGGAGATAGGGGAGGATTCTACTGGATATGATTTTTGCATAGCGTTTTATGTCTGTATTGAGTAAGGAGATTGGTCTATAGTTTTGGACAAGTTGTGGATCTTTGCCAGGTTTTGGTATAGTCGTTATAATGGATTGTAGCATGTCATTAGGGAATGTACTTGTGGTGGCGGCATGGTTGAAAAGTCTGGTCAGGTAGGGTGATAAGTCTGGGAAAAATTGTTTGTAATATTCGTTTGTGTATTCTTAATTTCCTGGGGATTTATTGAGTGGGAGTGTTTTGATGGTTATTTTAATTTCTTTGGGGGAGATTGGGAGAGAGATGGTGGCGAGTTGTGATGGAGAAAGTTGAGGGAGTTTAGTTGTGTGTAGGAATTGTTGTATGGATGCGAGTGTTGGTTGAATAGTGTCAGGGTCGTTTTTGAGATTGTATAAATTTTGGTAATATTTTGCGAAAGCATTGGCTATATCCTGTGGATTTTTATTTAGGGTATGAGTGGTTGGGTGTTTGAGGCTATTTTGGATTTTAGCATTTTTGTTTGATCATTTTGGATAATAATGAATTGGCTTTGTTTCCTAATGAGTAAAATTTTACTTTCATTTTTTTGGAGATTAAGGTCGTACTTATATAATAGGAGGGATCTTAGTTTGTTTCTATCTGTAAGTGAGAGAGGAAGAGATTAAGAAATCTGGGGATTTTTTATTCATTTCTTCTTTTGATTTGATTAAGGTGAAGCGTTTGTCGATTTGTTGGTTTTTCTGTTTGGTAATGCGGGAATTTAGTTGTATAAGAATACCTCTCATGTATGCCTTATTATAAGTGGACCATAGTATGGGTATAGATATATCAGGTGTATCATTGAGTTCAAAAAATGTGTTGTATGCATCCAATATATGTTTCTTGTGGTCCGGATTTTTCAGTAAGGTTGGATTCAGAAGCCATATTCAAGGGATTGAAGAGTGTTGATTGTGGTCGAGAGAGATAGTGATTGGAGCGTGGTCTGACCATGTGATGGTGCCTATCTTTGAGGAAGTGACATGTTGTAAAGTCCATTTGTCAGTGATGAAGAAGTCAATTCTGGAGTATGGTAAGTGGGATGGGGAGTAGTAGGTGCAATCCTTTTCTGTGCTGTGTTGGCATCGTAGAGATCATTGGTGTGCAAAAAGTGTTTGAAGGTCTGTTTGGAGGAGCGTTTATTGGACAAAGAGTCCAGGAGTGGGTTGCCGATGATATTGAAGTCTCCGCCAATGAGTAGCCTGCCTTTTCTGTGATGAGAGATAGTTGACTTGAGTTTGTTGAAGAATTGGAGTTGGTTGGTATTTGGGCCGTAGACATTGACCAGTGTGTACAGAATTTCGTTGATTTTGCAAATTAGGATATGGTAGCGGCCTTGTGTGTCTGCTGTTTCCAAGATGTATTGGAATTGGAGGGAGTCTCTTATGGCTGTAATGACACCATTCTTTTTCTTGGGGTTTGTCACCATATATATTGAAGTGATGGATATTGAACTTGGGAATCTTGGTGGAGGCAAAGTGGGTCTCCTGTAGGAATAGGACGTCAGCTTGTAGGTAGTGAGCTTCTCTCAAGAGTAAGGATCTCTTACAGGGTGAGTCGAGGCCTCGGACATTTAGCGATGATATATTAATCATTTTGTTGGTTGTTGGCGGTTTGTATGGTGTAGTGATGATTTTTCAGAGATTGTGGAGAAGGGTGAGTTTCTTCATGGCGTGGATGGTGGTCTTTCAAAGATGTGATGTTGTGGACTTAGTTTGATCGCTGTTTTGGAAGAGGTTTTCCATTTTGTAGTGGAGGTCTTTGAGAGGGACAATTTTGTATTAGTTGACTGGTAGTGTGGAGAGGGGAAAGGAATAAAAAAGACTTGTAAAAAATACAAGTAACATGTGTAGCATCATTTGCTACTGCATAACGTGGAGGCTTGAGCAAGCATGACTCGTAGATCATGCTGGAAAAAAACTTGAAATTTTAGAATGTTCAGACAGGGGCCGTCTGCCAGCTTTAGCCGTTTGTGAAGCGATGCCCAGTTTGTTGGGTGTTGAAAAATATAGGTAGTTGTGAGGTTATGACCATTTTGCGTCCATTTGTTGCAGACGATTAGAGGCGGGTTGGTGTCCACCGGAATGATGTTCCATGTTTTCAGGAGTTCGATGTTTGCTTCTAGGGTTTTGATCATGTAGAGTCTTCCTTGCTGTTTGACGGTTAATTTCATAGGGAAACCCCATTGGTATCCAATTCCATGGTTCCGCAATGCTTTCGTTATGGTGACAAGCTTCTTACGGTTGAGAAGTGTAGCTTTGGATAGGTCTGCAAATAATTTGATATTTGCTTGGGCTGCTGGGATTGAGGTAGGATTTCTTGCAGCTATCATTATTTTTTCTTTCACATGAAATAAATGTATGCGTGCCAATGTATCCCTGGGTATTGCAGCTGGCAGGAAAGACGGTTTGGGAATTCTATGTGCGCGCTCTACATCTGTGAGTGCAGGGATGAGGTGTTTCATGAATTGTTGGATGTATGGGGCTATGGTGTCCGTAGTGATGGATTTAGGGATACCATGGAATTTGATGCTATTTCGCCTGGAGCGATCTTATAGGTCTGCCAGTTTGAGATTCATTTGTTCAATATCAGCTTCATGGTCTGCGTGTGCATCTATGAGATCATTGTGTGCGGTACACATTTCTCCTAGTTTGTTCTCAATATGGCGAATACGATGTTCTTGTTTTTGTACCGTATTTGGGAAAATGTCGCTGTCAGATCGGTATGCAGTGTTTGTCACAGAGAGAGGAGCATGTTTTCATGGAATATTCTGTGATAGGTTGGTCAGAGGCAGGATAGGATTTAATTAAAAATGGAGAGTTGTTTTCAGGAGTTGTAGCTGAGAAGGAAGGCTGTCTGTCAGAGGAGATGTCGGTGTCCAGTTTAGGTCTGGATTTAGCTGGACTAGTAGTAGTAGGAGACAGGGGAGGAGAGGACTCACCCGAGTCTCCTGGGTACAGTGGTGCCTTCAGCCTGGGGTCCGGATGGTATGCTGTGCTGTCCCCTTCATGTGAGAAGAGCCTGCTTGTCAGGCAGCCGGCGCCATCTTGGCTGCAGGGGCTGAGGGCAGGTAAAAAGTTTGTCAGCTTCCCTGAGTGCCTCGGAGCTTTGCGTCGGTGGGTCATGTTGGTATAGGGTTCTGTGACCCTTATCTATGCTGATATGATGCGGATGTCCCCTGGGACTGGAGTGTGCTGTGTTAACGCTGGCGGGTGGATGGAGCTCTCCTCAGTGCTTCACTGTGTTTTTAATAGAATCAAAGCTTTTACAACAGAAAATAGTTTTTCTTCACTACTTAGAAAATATATATGTCATCTACTCAATGTGCTGTATCTGCTGCAACCACATAGATACTGTCTCAAGTTTTGTGACTTTTTGAGTTTATCCAATAGAAAAGGACAGGGGAGCTATTACTAGTTTGTGAGGGTGAAAACAAATAACAATGAGGCAAGATTTTGTACCAACTCGCTATTTTCCATGAAAAACTTCTGTCTGCTGTCTAAGGCAGTGTTTCTCAACCTTTTTTCTGTCAAGGCAGCCTTTAACATTCCGCACAATCTCAAGGCACCCAATTCTATAAATGTAAAAAACTAAACTAATAGTTTTCCATTTTGCAGCAACATTCACAGATGTAGGACACCTAATGGTAGAGGTGATGTATTCTTTTAAAGCAAATACACCTTTATGCACTGTTACTGACTAGTATTCCAATGTTTCTCTTCTGCCTCCCTCAACTAATGTGACTTCAGTGCTGGCAGAGTGGGGCAGGGAGGCAAGGCACCCAATGTCTTCCTTATCAACAGGCGGCATCATTGGTTTTTAGGATGTGGGCAGCTGGAAGGTTGTAATGGTGCACAATAAAACCTGTGGCTTTATGTAACAAAAGGCAGGCTTGATCCACCTGCTGGCTTGTATGCAATTTTTAGGCAGATCTTAGGTATTTTGCCAAAGCACCCCTGAAGAAACCTAAAGGCACCCCAGGATGCCTGGGAACCTTGGTTGAAAAAGGTTGGTCTAAGGTCATGTCATCCTATCATGTCATTATGCCGACATCTATTTTATCATAAAATAATTGACTTGAATTGAGTAATACTCAATGTGGTATTTTAACTATTCATTATACTTAAATGTTTTAATAACAAGTTTATTCTTCTTAATTGTGTTTTTTTTACAGAAGTGTATGCCTGGCAAAAAACTTTTTTTTTTTTTAACCTCCCTAGCGGTATTCCTGAGTGTAGCTCGGGGTAAAATGTCAGTACCAAAAGCGGTAACCCCGAGCTACACTCGGGCTTACTATGCGGCGCTGCATAGGGAGTCCCTGCAGAGCTTACTTTGTCCTTCGCTCCTGCGATGTGTCCCCTGCAGCGTTCCCGGCCATCTTCTCTGGCCGATTCCGGCATCCAGCTTCTGTGTTCCGGTCCCTGTGACGTCGGGACATACGGGCACCGCCGGTGGCGGGAAATTTGAACATTTTAAAAAATGTCATTTTTTTCCAAACAAATTTTACATAGTAAAACATTGCTGTTTCAAACCATTTCACATACATTTTGTCCCTAGTGCTTTGCCCTGTGCCCTGCCTGCATTTTGTCTGTTCTTTCTCCTTGGAAACTGAGAAACGTCCATGGCATCCGAAAAGCCTCCTTTTAGGTCAAAATCGGTTTTAACCAGCTAGAGAACAGAGATAGTAAATCAGAACCACTTGCAGAATTGAGTGATAATGATTTGTGGGGAAATTCGTCATCAGACACTGAAAACAATTTTGCGACTTTGCTCAGCAATGTGCGAACTTGGCGCTCTATTTCAAATTTTTGTGTTTTCGGTTTGATTATATTATTGAATTAAATGTATTATAATTATATTATTATTTTTTATGATTATTTATTAAATTATAATTTATGATTTCGTGTGTCAAAATTTTATCATACCCGGGATGTTTAATAGACTCTTGTTCGGACAGATTTCAGTGAGTTATTCCTAAAAATTACAACCTACAATAAAAAACTACATATTTCCATGCAAAATAATGGTACCGCTTTCAGCACAAAAAATCTGAAATAATCATACCGCTAGGGAGGTTAAGGAAGGACTAGAGACTCTATCAGGTTTTTACTGCCCATTACATGGATTATCCCTCACTTTTTGTCCCAGTGCCAATGGAAGTGAATATAAGTCTGCAACAGGGGCACATTAAGCTAGTGTTTCTCAACCTTTTTTCAGTCAAGGCACCCTTTAAAATTCTGTACAATCTTGAGGCACGCTTTAAAATTCCACACAATCATGAGGCACCCATTACAAAATTAAAACATAAACTAATAGTTTTACAGACACCCCGCGTCAGAGGGGATTTATTCTTCCAAAGCAAATACACCTTTGCACACTGGTACTGACTAGTATTCCATTGTTTCTTTTCTCCCTCAGTTTCTCTTCCTCAGTCAGCTTATGTGACCCAAGTGCTGAAGGAGAGGTGCAGGGGATGGGCATGCAGGGATGCAGTGCAGGTGCTGATGTCCTTCTTATCAACTGATGACATTGTTTTTTTTTATGTCGGCGGCAGCTAGAAAGTTGTAATGGTGAACAATGAAAACCTGTGGCTTTGTGTAACTAAAAGGCAGGCTTGTATACAATTTTTGGCCAATTTGTAGGCACCCTGTAGGCGCCCTGGCTGAAAAAGGCTGCATTAAAACAATAACAAGTTGATATGGGTACTAGCCTCCCCTTACTCCACTAAAAAGCAACACTATGGGGCAGGGGCGGACTGACAACTCATGGGGCCTCCGGGCAATAGGGGATCATGGGGCCCCTGTGTCCTTGCCCAAACTGAAAAAAGCCTATGAAAAAGGTACCAGGGGCATCTCATGTGGCCCCCTACTGACCCCGGGCCCTCGGGCAGTGCCCGAGTTTCCAAATGGTCAGTCTGCCCCTGCTATGGGGGTTATTTACTAAAGCTGGAGAGTGCACAATTTGGTGCAGCTCTGCACAAAAATTAATCAGCTTCCAGGTTTAATTGCCAAAGCATAACTGAACAAGCTGAAGTTAGAAGCTGATTGGTTACCATTCACAGCTGCACCAGAATCTGAGTGCTCCAGTTTCAGTAAATAACTCCTTGTCTGTGCTGCTGTTGGAAATTTTCCACAGCCTTCAGTCTGGTGGAACTGTTGGTACCCATATGGAAGAAAAAAATATTTGAAATATATTTTTTAAATATTCTTTTTAAAAATATATATTTTTAAAATATATTCTTCAGATTTTTTTTAACATATAAAAAGTCATTTTAACATATATTTGTAAATGCATTCCAAAAATGTAGATTTGTATTTTTAAAGACATACAGTATATTTGCAACGTATTTTTAAAAATATTTTCATATATTTTGAAATAAAAAAGCATTTCAACATACAGTATATGTGTGTGTGTATGTATATATATAAATATACATATATATATATATATATATATATATATATTGAATATGGCCAAAATTATAGCATTTCAAATATATGGCAATATATTTGGGAAGAATATTTTAAAAATATATTTGAAACCTATTTTTCTTCCATGTGGGTGCTAGGGCAGGGAGTGAGGGGATATCTCTTTAATCAAGCCCATACATTAGTTCAAATCAGAAAGGGGGCTTTAACTCTTCCCCACACTGCCTACAACTAAAAATATAAAGTTTGGATAGACATACGGTACACTTTAATGCTCTCGTTCTCCAAATAAAAAAAACTCTGGAGATTAACATATATTTATTTATACATACCTGCTCCCCATTCACATCTGAGACCTTGTATCAATAACGAGTCACACACCCCAATCCAGTAGAGGGTGATGCCGGTGGGCGGAGCCTGAACATGGCGGCAGGGGAGAGCTCAATGTAGGAGCTCGTGGACGGAGCTCCGTTGTCTGACCTCCCCAGGCCTCCAAGCTTATCCCCTGGGGCATGTTAGAGCCCTGCGGCGGGGGACTTACCCGGTCTGAAGGCTCCCGGCGGAGGAGAGACAGATGCGGGTGAGGGAAGAGAGAGGAGCGGCTGGTGACTGGGGAAGAGAGAGTCCCTGGACGCTGGGAGACGAGAGGGGCCGGCGCGATCACGTGACCGGCCGCAAGGCACCTCTGGGAGATCAGGAAGCCGGCCGGCCGGCGTTTTGCGGGGAGAGAGCAGCGCCGACCTGTTTGCCGGGGGCCGACACACTCTCCCCCTATCCCCCTAGTAACCCAGGAGCCTAAAAGAATGTGGAAGGAGAACCATTGAGACCTGGACAAGGAGTCTGAAGAGACCCTGGGGAGTTCCCCCCCATGAACAGACCCTCAGAGGAATCGACCGAAAAGACACTCACTGGAAGAAGTCATAGGAGGAGGGTGAGTGACAGATGTGAATTGCATTTGAAGATTTATTAGGCTGACATCCAAGAAATAGAGTGTATATGAAAGGGGGGACCCCTAGAGACTGTATAAAAGGTGGAAGAGGCTCGCAGAGAGAAGAGGAGAGGCTCGGGGGGAAGGAGGGGGAGAGGGGTGAAGGAAGAGGAGGAAGAGAAGAGAAGGAGAAAAACCAGCAGGGGGACAGGGCAGAGACTTGAAAGTTTAAAGAAATAATATCCCGCCCTACCCACAAATTTATAAAGGACTATAAGAAGGATAAGCGCCACAGAGAAAGATGAAAAACAAGAATGTAAAAGGAAGTGGGCTTAAAGGGTCCCAGACTGGCACAATTAAAAAATATACATCCCAAGGAAACGTAACCCCAGAAAGACCTCAGAGCAGACCTGAAAAAGGAGAAGCAGACCTTAGTATGGAAAGAAGCCCTAGAGTATCAATAGGCCCTGATACTAGTAACCAGCAAATATCAGGCAATATAGAGGCGGAAAAAGACCTACAAATACCTAATAAAAAGGAAATGGCAGAAATGTTTAAAGAACTGGAGAAAACAATAAAACAAGAAATGGTAAACATTCGCAGTGATCTGGGACACCTCTTGGAGAGAGTTGAGGAAACGGAGGAGAAAGTTAAAGGTCAGACCCAGGCTATCTCTGAACTTGAAAAAGAACTAACTAATATAGGGAAAATCCAAGAAAAACTGTTATATAAGGCTGAGATACAAGAAAATAAAGACAGGAAAAGAAACATCTTGATACGTGGGGTCTCAGAAAACTTAAAGGGAGAAAGTCTGCAAGAGGTGGTTTGTAAAATATTTAACATTATAACAGACAGCTCTGAAATGGAAAGGTCTAAAATAGAAGGAACCTTTAGAAAAGGAAAAATCCTGAGAAACCTGGGGAAAGAAAGGCCGAGAGATATAATTGTTAAATTCTATGAACTTCGGGACAAAGAAAAAATCTGGAAGAAGACTAAGGGAAAATCAGTAATTAAGTATGAAGGAGGAGACATACAGATATATGCGGATCTGGCTCCAGAGACTTTGTGGAGAAGGAGAACTTTGAGACCCCTACTGGAAAGGTTGAAAGAACAAAATGTGCAATATAGATGGGGGACTCCCGAATGTTTAATAGGATGGAAAAATGGGACTACAGCATACCTTAGGTTTCCAGAAGATATGAAAAATTTTTGTGATAGTTTAAAAATTCAAAGAACGGAAATCCCTGGCTGGGAAGAAGAACAATGAGAAAGTAGAGCGAAGAGAAAAGAGAACTGGCAATGTGTGGGGGGGAGAGGTGGAGGGGGGGAGAGGGATGGGAAAAGAGAGAGGTTTTTTTTTTTTTTTTTTTTTTTTTTTTTTTTTTTTTCTCCTCCTCCTCTCACCTTCTACCCCCACTCTATTGCCTTAGTTATGGATTTCTTCTTCTTTTTTTTTTTTTCTTCTCTTTTCTGCCGGTGATAAATCCAGGGAGGCTTGGGAGGTTATGGGGAGGTTAGACAAGGGGAAAGTCGTCCATGGACGGAGTCTTAGCCCAAGGACCAAATCAAAGGTGGATTCTTAATCCATAAATGATTAGTAGGCAAATGTTAGGCCTAAAAAGAGGGGGGAGGGGAGGGGGGAGGGGAGGGGGGAGGGAGGGGGTTGGAGGGTTGGAAGGGTGGGAAATGGGAGAGGGAGGTTGTTTTTTCTGCAAAATAAAAGATGATATAAAAGCAAGTGAGAAGGGAGAAGGAGAGAGAAATAAAAAATATAGATGGAGGAGAAAAGAGGAAATTTAAGGAAGATGGAAGAGATTCAGTTTATAACATATAACATAAATGGGTTGAACTGTCCCGGGAAAAGATATAGATTATTTAAAGAATTACACCATAGAGATGCCTCAGTGATATTTTTACAGGAGACACATCTGGAGATAAGTTCAAATGTTAGGCTGAGGTCTAAAAATCACCCAACATGGTATTATGCAGATTCCCCGGTTAAAAGAGCAAAAGGGGTAGCAATAGGCCTGGCAAAGAACGTTAGGTTCGAGTTGGAAGACAGAAAAACAGACCCAGATGGGAGATTTTTGTTCTTAAGGGGTAAGTTACAGGAGATCGAGTGTACACTGGCTAACATTTACTGTCCTAATAAAAAACCGGAGGAGTATCTGAAAAAGGTGTTGAGGAAGTTGATGGACTTTAAAAAAGGACGTTTGATCCTGGCAGGGGACTTTAATTTTTGTATGGACCCACAAAGGGACGCCACCTCCCATATAAAGACAGAAGGAAGTAAGGCCCTGAAATTATTGAAAAAAGAACTACACATAAGTCAATTGGTAGATGCCTGGAGAATTACACACACGCAAGATAGAGATTATACTTTTTTCTCAAATATGCATAAGAGATATTCAAGATTAGATTATATATTAATAGAACATCAATTAATTGACCACCTGACCCAGGTAGACATAGAGACAATATCTTTGTCAGACCACGCTCCAGTTACTATGAAAATGGAATGGGGGAGAAGGAAAAGTGGAGGGCTGGGATGGAAATTGAATGAGACACTTTTAGTGGAAAGGGAAATAGCTCAGAAAATAGGGGAGGAGATCGAACGCTTTTTTAAGGAGAATCAGACAGGGGAGGTGTCAACAGCCACAGTGTGGGAGGCACATAAAGCTTATATAAGAGGAATATTAATGGCGATTGGGGCAAGAAAGAAAAAAGAAAGAAGGGAGAAAATGAATGAGCTCTTAGAAGAAATAGGTAAATTAGAACAAATACATAAGAATAGAATAACAAAAGAAATAGAGCTGAAGTTAAAAAAACAGAAGGAAGAACTGAAAGAAATGATAGAAGAGGAGAGGAGAAAAGTATATAATAGAGTTTTAAGTGAGAGATATAGATGGGGAGAAAGACCTGGAAAGTATCTGATGAGAGCCTTGAGGAAAAAGAAAAATAGAAATTATATAGAAAAAATAAAAGATGCTAAAGGAAACATGAAACACTCAAATAAAGATATCACCAAAGCCTTCATAGAATATTACAGGAAACTGTACAATATAAGCCCCTTGGAAGGTTCAGAAACTATAGACAGTGAGAAAAATCAGAAAAGAAAGAAATATCTGGAAATGGCTAGGTTATTAAAATTAAATGAGGATCAACTAAACTCCCTAGATGCAGATATCTCACAGGAAGAAATAAAACTAGCATTAAAGGGGACAGTGTCGGGGAAAAGCCCAGGTCCAGATGGTTATACAGTGAGATACTATAAAAAATTTTGTGAAATCTTAGTACCAAAACTCAAAAACTACATGAATGCACTAGGTGGAGAGATGGAAGTAAGAAGAGAATCATTACAAGCCCAACTCGTGCTCATTCAGAAAGAGGGAAAAGATCCCTCTCAGTGTTCTAGCTATAGACCTATTTCACTATTGAACACAGATACTAAGCTGTACGCAAAAGTCCTAGCAAACAGATTGAAAGAGCTAATGCCTGGATGGATACATGAGGATCAGGTGGGTTTTGTTCCAGGGAGGGAAGGAAAAGATAATGGAGTACGATCATTGATGCTAATCCAAAAGAGTAAAAAGGGAAAAGAACCGGTGGTACTACTGTCTATAGATGCTGAAAAAGCGTTTGATAGGGTAAACTGGAGATTCATGATGGATACTCTGGAAGCTTTGGGAATCGGGCCTAGGATGAGAGAGTGGATAGGAAAGCTGTACAGATATCCCTCGGTGGTCATTGGGGTAAATGGGGAGAGGTCAGAACCCATTGAGATGTCAAACGGAACAAGACAGGGATGCCCATTGTCCCCATTGCTGTATGTTATATCTCTAGAACCTCTATTGTCAACAATAAGATTGAATAGAGACGTAAAGGGAATCCTGATAGGAGATACGGAACATAAAGTTGCTGCCTTTGCAGACGACTTGTTGTTCTATGTAGGAAACCCCAGGATAACACTTCCAAACTTAATGAAGTCACTAAAGGAGTACGGAGAACTATCAAATTTAAAGATAAATCCAACAAAAACGGAGATTCTAAATATAAACATCTTAAAAAACGAAAAAGAAAAGATACAAAAAGAATTTCCCTTTAAATGGAAAGACAGAGATATAAAATATCTAGGAGTAAAACTCACAGCCTCACATAAACATCTATATAAACTAAACTATATTACACTGATTAATGAGATTAGAGATGAATTAAAAAGATTGGAGGGAGGAACCCTGACATGGATGGGTCGTATTAATCTGGTAAAAATGGTAATAGTACCAAAAATCATATATAGATATCAAATGATCCCAATTAAACTCCCAGAGATTTTCTTTAAAATAATTAAGAAATTGATAACAAGATACATATGGAGGAATAAAAAACCAAGACTGTCATACGAACTGCTAAGTAGGAGGAAAGAAAGAGGGGGTTTAGGGCTCCCAGACTTTAAAAGATATTACAAAGCGGTAATACTGGCAAGAACCATAGATTGGATATTTAATAATAAAAAAAGCTGGGTGAAAATAGAGAATGAACTCAGTGGAATAGACTTGGGAAGAATGATATGGGTGCCAACACAGTATAGGGGTTTAAATGACAATGTAAATACATACACTTTGAATGTTTTAAAGATTTGGGATAACTTACACAGAAGTATGAAATGGACTTTTAATTCTACACTGATTCCACTAAAAAATACAGAGTTTTTCCCCCCAGGTAGAGAAGAAATAGGAGGGAAGTGGTTTAAAAAAGATAAGGTGCAATTAGGAGATATCTTGGTGGGAGACGAAATAGGAGCATTTGGCGAATTGAAAAAAAAAGAGGGAGAGATTTTCACTAAATTAGACGAATGGCGGTATTTCCAATTGAGGTGTTTTGTCGGAAGTTTGCCAAGACCTTTAAGGACAAGAGACAATTGGAACTTGTTCGAAAAGACATTGGGAACACAAGGTGATGGGAAACACGGGATTGCTAGAGTTTATAAAATACTCACTGAACTAGACACAAACACGAAACCAACATACTTAACAAAATGGGAAATGGATATGGGAGTTGTGATAGATGAGGAAAAGCAGAGGAGAATGTATAGATTAACTCACGAAAATGTCTCTATGAGAGAAGTAGAGATGAACTATAAGTGTTTGACAAGATGGCACATTTCACCAATAGTAGAAAATAAGATGTGTGGAGAGAGTACACCGCTGTGTTGGAGGGGATGCGGAGAAATAGGCACAATATACCATATTTGGTGGGGATGCCCAAAAATCCAGATATTCTGGAAAACAATAATCCACCTAATAAGAAAATTGACAGGAATAGATATAAATCTAGATCCAGAAGTATGTATCTTGCACATCACGGATATAACGGTAAATAAATATAAAAAATCAGGGATATGGTACTATATAAACGCTGCAAAAGCCCTGATACCCAAGTTCTGGAGGCAAATAGAGGCACCAAAGGAAGAGGACTGGATTGAAAGAGTCGAGCAGATTAAAAAGATGGAAAGGTTGTGCCATACCCAAGAAGATAAGATGGAGGTTTATTATGGGAAATGGGAGAACTGGGAAAAAGCTAGATTATATATGAGATGTAGGAAAGAATAAAGATAACAGAAAAATTTCCACTTGCTGATACAAGAAGACGCAGAGAAAAGACAGAATAGGCAGAGGGGATACGGGGTGGGGGGTGGAGAAGGGGGGGAAAGGTTGCATAGAGTATATAAAGTAGAAATGTTGGTTAATATAATATTATAGAATATATTTTTATATATATATATTTATGGAAAATTAATAAATATTTAAATTAAAAAAAAAAACCATATATTTATTTAATTATATGTGATTACTTAATTAGCTCATTTATAATTAATGAAAAGATGTACACATTCTCAAAGATAATTAATGTAGTTACTGAAAATGAAAAAAAGTAGTACATATATATCATCTATGAGTTGGCAAGAGTACAGAGAGGTTGAAGGAGCAGGTGTTTTGTTTTGGAGTTTTTCATGAAATTGGAAACCGCCTAAGATGACTTTTTATTTTTTCACGGACACCTCCCACTGTGGTGATTGGCATTTTTTCGGCTGCTTTACTGCCAGCTTGTACAACTTCAAAAGTTTATTGAGTAATCTCCTGTGAAAAAAGGCGACATGTGCCTCAGGTTTGAAGCTATATCAGCGCCAGCAATTACACAGTTTAAAAGTGAAGGCTCAAAATATATAGCTGTGCTTACGTGGCGTATCCACTAACACTGCTGCTAAACTTTAACTGTAAATTAAGTCTAATTTGCATGATGTCCTTAAACAACAAATTCTACTATATTACTTCGTATATACAGGAAATATATATATATATATATATATATATATATATATATGTATATACAGTACCAGGGGCGGACTGACCATTTGGAAACTCTGCCCGAGGGCCCGGGGTCAGTAGGG
Source organism: Staurois parvus (assembly GCF_062004578.1). Taxonomy (NCBI): domain Eukaryota; kingdom Metazoa; phylum Chordata; class Amphibia; order Anura; family Ranidae; genus Staurois; species Staurois parvus. Next base: position 7,133,631 of record NW_028318841.1, on the reverse strand, counting down.
GGCCCCATGAGATGCCCCTGGTACCTTTTTCATAGGCTTTTTTTGAGTTTAGGCAAGGACACAGGGGCCCCATGATCCCCTATTGCCCGGGGGCCCATGAGTTGTCAGTCCGCCCCTGATCAGGACCTTCTTCAATGTACGACCCAAAGCTTTAAACCTCTGCAGTGATATTGACCCCTTAAGCACTGTGACAAGGACTGGACATTGCTGGAGAGACATGAACCATCAGTCTGCAGAATGCAAGACATACTGTATAATCATTGCAAAAGGGCTTTTTCTGCATTTTCAAATGCTGATCTTTTTTCTTGGCCATGTGATATTTAGGTTTAAAGCAGTAATAAACCAAAAATGCAACAAATGTAACATCAGATTTTTTTTAGGCTTTTCCCCCCTCTGTTATCACCTGGTAATCTGACCAGTAAAACACCTTCTTTATTAGTGTGTCTGCACTTCAGATGAAGGAGTAATAGAGATATCTTTGGGCAGCAGTGTTTTATTCTGGAGGTAGAAAAGTTTCATATGCACTAGTGGATTTAAATACACTAACAAAGTAGAACTCCAGCTCAAACTTTTTAATCAATTGCAGCAGCAGTTTTTTTTTCTTTTGGGGTAAAGGTTTTTCATAAATTAAAAAAAAATGGTCATTGTAAGCACCCCTGCTAATGTTAAATGGTTTGTCTCAACCCTCTAACTGCTATATATGCAGAACTGCTTGTTCTGTTGAAAAAGCAACAGACTTATTGGCAGGGTCACCTGGTGGAAATAAAACAATGAAAGCCTCAAACTAATGAAGCTACCACACTTAAAAATTAGTAAACTATAATATAATAAATGTTTCCTTTTGCATTTAATACCACTTTAAGGAGCACAAAAAGGTTTGGCCTAATTGTGCCACATTCCCACAAATTTACAAAGTAGAAAAAGGGAAAGCCATGAGGGCATAGTGGGATTTTCATGGCATTGCACAACTTACAGTTAAAATAATAACGTTTATATGATACTGTATATATACAAAAATTTAATACATGTTTCCTTTTGCATTTAATACCACTTCAAAGATGACACATGGACATTTTCCTCATTACCATATGTTCCCTAAATTAAGTTTTCTTTTTTTAATAGATATGTAGGATTTTGTTTAGCAATATAACAGCTCCTCAATATGTGCAGTCTTCTTGTGTTCACTGTGAAATCATAATTGTTTATTAATTGTTGCTTTTTGATAATAGGTTTTTTATTGCAATCGCTTTTGAAAATTTTCTTGGTGCCATTTTACTTGTATTGTCCCGTTTCCAGGAATATTGATGTCTGCAGCTTATTCAGGTATACAGAAAATACTTAAATCTCAGATGTAATAAATAATATGTGCAGAGGAACCAGGAAACATAGATGTACACATACGTCCATTTTCAAAGCACACCTTCAAAGCTGCAACTTAATGAATAAAGCATGTGGTCATGATCAATAGAATCAGTTGTTTGATCAAACATTAAAACAGAAAAGTTACTTTGACCATAGAATAATTGATTATTCTGGACATGGAAGTTGTAGTTTTCAAAATTGACATCCTGAGATTTTGAGCTATTTTACTCAATACAATTTACAGATGTGGCCTTAATAATAAAAACAACATCAACTATATCTGTAGTACAGCCAATCCAATTTATTTTTCTATTTCCCTAAAACAGAGACTGTCATAACTATCATCTATACAAGAGTTAAAAAATAGTTACACATCACTAGTGATCATACTCATTTGAGAACCACGATACCAAAAAAAGTTGACATGCCTAATTAGGAAGTGCTTACAGCAGGGGATAATTAGCCACGGCTCTTGCTACAAATTTATTTATCAAAATCCCAGATCTGATTTTTAGAAAGCTAATAAGTCATAGCTCCAATACCTTCAAGTACATGGTTTTCACAATCACCGAAAAAGTTTGTCTGGATGAAGAGAGTCAAAAGGAGTACAAATATGTCATGATTTCCCTTTCTGAGGTCTGTTGCCAGAGAATTAAACAAAAAGCTAATATAGAGGCAGATTTATGCATTTATAAAATTATGCTAAACACATTTAATGATTTTTTTATAGGACTGGACTTTTATTTTTTTGCTAAAATTAAATTAGTATATGAGCAGCACTGGTACAAGTTGTTTTTAATTGGACACCCTAATGAGTTTGGTATTTTTAAATATTTGCTATCATAGCACAACAGTACAGCACATCACTGCACGTTAACTGTACATTATAAATGTAAAAACTGCTAGTGTTCACCACACATTGCAAAATAGCAGTTCAGAAGATGAGAGGAAAGCCAAACAAGAAATCCATGAATGTCTAACATTGTTTATAGCTAGGAAACCTTAAATTAAAACTGTTATGAGGAAATCTTGAAGGCTGACATTTCTGAACTCCTTTTCTGAAAATATTAGTTTCTGTCACGCTGCCCCTCTGGCACCAATATTTAAAAGCACTGACATTTAACAAGCAAGAAGATAAAAACTAGGAATGGGCAAATCTGCCATGTATTGATCTGCCAAGGGTTTAGCGAATCCTGTTTTAATGTACACAAACCCCAACTCCCATTAAAGCCTACAAAGGGTGAATGCTGTTAGTACATTTTGGCTTTTTTGAGGCCTAATCTGCAAACTACCGTAAAAAAAACTTGGGTAGATTGTAATTGAAATGGGGGATATGTTCCAGGGCCAAAAAAAAAAATACTGTACACAGGGGAAAGGGATTTTCATGCAGCTTAAATGGTAGCACTGAATTTACCAAATCCTCTGGGAACTACACAAACTTGAGAAATTGTGTATCTGCAGGAAACACATTTCCAGTCTGATTCAATACCCAAAACTATGAACCATGGATTCCAGATGGTATTTCACTCATGTAACGAATACTCAAAATCTAAATGGGGGAGATTTACTAAAACAGAAGAGTGCAAAACCTGGTGCAGATCTGCATTGAAACCAATCAGCTTCCAGGTTTTATTGTCAAAGCTCAAGTGAACAAGCTGAAGTTAGAAGCTGATTGGCTAACATGCACAGCTGTACCATATTCTGAATGCTCCAGTTTTAGTTAATCTCCTCTAATGTGTGTCAATGCTACTATTGAAATTGACTCAAAGTAGAGTCCAATTTACTCTCAGAATGGTGGATAAAGAGGGTAGCTACCTTGAGTGTAAAATGGGTACCAGGCAGATAACACTAGTAGACATCTACTGCCCCAATAAAATACAAGTGTCTTTATTTCACAAGATATATGACTCTTTAGCCACATTTAAGGTCTCCTTATCATGGACCTCAATGGGAACTTGCTGGAGTCTGTATAGAGTCATTAAAATTAAACTAGCCAAGCTAACTTAGCACTTCCTGACTTTAAGAACACCTTTGACCCCAATGTGAAAGATTTCACATACACCCAACCAATCAAAAGTACTCCAGGATCAATTATTTCTTCCTATCACAATATGACCTGTGTTATCTACATTCTCCCACCATAAAACCTATGATCCTTCCTGATCAATACTGGATTGTGCTTGCACCAACCTTCCCTGAATGGGAGCTTAAGTCGAAACTCTAGATTTGGAACCCTTCCTTCAATATAACAGGACACAACAAGGCTGTGAACAAGGCTGCTCTTAGTCCCTGCTCCTATTTATCTTGACCTCTGAGCCATTCCTCCATAAACTGCACTCAAACCAAGACATCAAAACCCTCATAGGTGTCCATTTATGAACCAGCGGTAATAGATCGCTCAGTTCTCTGGCATTCTCGGAGAACACAGTTCTCCTGTGAATGCAGTTTATGAAGCAGTTCTCCAAACGAAGGGAGAACGGTCTCCAAACGCTGGAGAACGGTCTACAAACTCTGGAAAATGGCTGATTTTACTATAATCTCACGAGATTACAGTAAAAGATCAGTTTACTAAACAGAGGTAAATTATCTCTGCTTAGTTTGCGGTCCCTCTGATTCTCCAGCTCTGGGCTGGAGAATCTGGAGGGAGAACACAGATCTCCAGCGATGGGCTGACATGATCTCCTGAGTGTCATAAACTGTGAATGACCAGAGAATAGCTGAGATCCGTTGAATCTCAGCTATTCTGTGTGTCATAAACGGACACCATAGTTGGTAGTAAGGAGTACAAACTGGCAGCATTTTTGGACGATGTCACTATTTTTGTCAAACCAGTTACCACCCTTTCTAATCTAGAACATATTCAGCACCTTTCTTTTTTGAAATCAAATTATTTTTATTCTCACTCAATATCTCCCTTCTGGAAGAGACAGTGGCACATTGTCAGTCTCACATTCCTTTTACCTGCAAACAGATGTGATAACATATTTAGAAATCTAATTACCGACTAATTTGTCTGACTTGTTTTCACTCAATAATTTACCCCTTTTGAAAAAAGACCTCAAAAACTAAGACAAGCTCTGTTTCTCCAGGTTTGAGAGAGCCACCATCCTAAAAATGTATATGCTCCCATGCCTACTTTACACCATGCACACAATTGTAATTTCCATACCATCATCCTTTTTTTATCTATGCAGATGTTATTTAACTCCTTCCTCTGGAAAAAAAACCCCATCAAGAATTATCTCTAGGTACATGACTTTGCAAGAACCAAGGAGACAATGGCCTTCCTGACCTAAAAAATATTATTGGGCATACCAGGCATCAATGCTGGTTGACTGGCACCTACATACTTCCCTTAAGGATTGAATTACTCTAAAGCAATCATTTACACCTTTCCCTTTTGCATCCCTCCCTTGTACCTGCTCCAGACTTCACACGTTTGCTTAAAAAAATCCAAATTTTTCTCCTTCTGCCAAGCAACTGACTTCAATACAAATTAACCCTAACGTCCTTCCCATCATGTCTAGAACTTTATCAGGTGAGTGCTGACAACCTCCTTGAATGTTGACAGCTCAGTTAGTCAGCTCTTGTTGATATTTCAGTTACAATGACTTCCCACATACCTCTCAAATGAATCAAATGCCCCTATGGGCTTACTTACAGATTAGGTACTTCCTAATCTAGCCTTGAGCTAAACTTCTTTATGCAAGAACACAACCGCCTTTCAAAACCCTCGGTTTGATTTGCTAAAGATAAATAGACAGTTCACATTGCAAGGAAAGTTGCACTTTTCAAGGGAATCAGCGTCAAAGTTTAGTGAATGAAGTGAAACTCTACTGACTTACATCATTCAATCATGTGCAAGCAAAAATGCTGTTTTTTTTGTTTTTTCCTTGCAATAATTAGGTGTTCTTTGCACAGTTAAATCAATCCCCTTGTGTCTTTCTAAATCTATGCATGTTATTCAATTTAGGATCTGGAGTTTCATTTATTGTAGATGCCTAGTTATTTGATCTATTTTTATGTGTTCAATATTAATTTTGGAACAATTAAAATGGTTCTAAAGGCTGAAGGTTTTTTACCTTCATGTATAGAATGCCTAGAAAACCTTCTGTGTGCAGCAGTGCTCCCAGCCCCCTCAATACTTACCTGAGACTCATCGCGATCCAGTGGGTCTCTGCCTCTACATTGGCTGAGACAGCAAGTGGGAGCCATTGGCTCTCCCTGCTATCAATCACAGCCAGTCAGCCAATGAGGAGAGAGGGAGTGGGGCCAAGCCATGGCTTTGTGTGTGAATGAACACGCAGAGCTGCGAGTGCTCATATAACAAGCTGCTTGCTATGGGGACAGACAGGAGGATCCATGAAAGCCTGCAGGGGCGACCCAAGAAGAGAAGGATCGGGGCTGCTCTATGCAAAATCACTGCACACAGTAGGTAAGTATAGACATGTTTGTTATTTTACAAAAAAAAAATTACGACTTTGTTTAGCTGAGTTTATAAACTTTTAGTTTTTGTTTTCTGTGCAGCATAGGGCATTTATTGAAACCCCTCTGAGCAGTCAAATATTGAGTTTTACTATATATTTTTTCTACACAGTATGTTTGGATGATTTGATAAAGTAATTGCATTGTTTATTTTGAAAGACTGGGTAGACATAACAGTACTTTAAGACAGCAGGAGGTGTTTAATTAGCGTTATCAGCATGATTTAAAAAAAACAAAGAGTAGAGCATGCATTTTTTATTGCCCAAATCAAACTATGCTAGTTTACATTTGCCAAACTTCAGTGAAAGACAGTCTAATAAACAGATAATTCTGCAAAATATAATAATGCAATGCAGCTAACTGATTTTCTGTATTTAAAGTAGAAATACTTAAATCATATGCCATTATACAACACTAAGACATTTTAATGTATGAATGCAAAAGAGCCTAAAACTCTAGCAATGTTTTAGTTTTTAGGTTTTTTTCTTAGCTATTTATACCTCCCTGTTGTAGATGAGTAATAGAATAAGCAATAATGCTCCTCCCACCGGTGGCTAGGACTTTCTTTTTTTAAAAGGCCCTTGTCATCACTTCTGATATATTAATGATTATTCTCTACCTGTCTTTCCCAACACAAGAGTACAATATCAAGAGCTAAATATTTCCTTTCCATACATATCTACCATTATTGATAGAATATTGATACAACATGCCTTAAAGAACAACGCTTAAATTTTAAGTCTCCTATTTACAACATCTCTTTTGCTTCAAGACTCATGTGCTTTATGAACACATTTAGAGATGAGCGAATCGAAGTAGCCGAAGTGGAATTCGAGTCGAATATCGGAAAAATTTTGATTCGCGCCGAACCCGAAAAATAGCCTAATTCGGACGCGCGAATCGAAATTTTTCCGAAAATGGCGGCTGACATGTGCGGCGACGGAGCGGGGATGTCTGGGAAGGCGCGCAGACAAGGCGCGCTGACCCATAATGCATTCCTCAACGACATGTGATCGCATCAGCCAATCAGCAGCCAGCCAGCTAGCACTGTGTAATGGTCGAGCTATAAATAGCGGCCATTTTGGAATTCTTCATTTGCCTGCAGTCATTGAACAGAGGCAGACCGCTCTGTATTAGGGACAGGGACAGAGTTAGGGCCACAGAAACGATACTTGGGGACAGAGAAACGATACTTAGGGACAGAGAACTATTACTCAGGGACACAGAATTGTTAATTAGGGCCACAGAATCGTTACTTAGGGACAAAGAAACGCTAGTTAGGGCCACAGAATTCATACTCAGGGACAGACAGAATTGTTACTGAGTGCCAGAGAATTGTTACTTAGGGCCACAGAAACGTTATTAGGGCCACAGAATTGTTACTCAGGGACAGACAGAATTGTTACTGAGTGCCAGAGAATTGTTACTTAGGGCCACAGAAACGTTATTAGGGCCACAGAATTGTTACTCAGGGACAGACAGAATTGTTACTGAGTGCCAGAGAATTGTTACTTAGGGCCACAGAAACTTTAGTTAGGGCCACAGAATTGTTACTCAGGGACAGACACAGAATTGTTACTGAGGGCCACAGAACTGTTACTTAGGGCCACAGAATTGTTACTCGCACAGACACAGAATTGTTACTCGCACAGACACAGAATTGTTACTGAGGGCCACAGAACTGTTACTTAGGGCCACAGAATTGTTACTCGCACAGACACAGAATTGTTACTCGCACAGACACAGAATTGTTACTGAGGGCCACAGAACTGTTACTTAGGGCCACAGAATTGTTACTCGCACAGACACAGAATTGTTACACAGGGACACAGAACTGTTACTGAGGGCCACAGAACCGTTACTTAGGGCCACAGAATTGTTACTCGCACAGACACAGAATTGTTACTCGCACAGACACAGAATTGTTACTCAGGGACACAGAACTGTTACTGAGGGCCACAGAACTGTTACTTAGGGCCACAGAATTGTTACTCGCACAGACACAGAATTGTTACTCAGGGACACAGAACTGTTACTGAGGGCCACAGAACTGTTACTTAGGGCCACAGAATTGTTACTCGCACAGACACAGAATTGTTACTCGCACAGACACAGAATTGTTACTCAGGGACACAGAACTGTTACTGAGGGCCACAGAACTGTTACTTAGGGCCACAGAATTGTTACTCGCACAGACACAGAATTGTTACTCGCACAGACACAGAATTGTTACTGAGGGCCACAGAACTGTTACTTGGGGCCACAGAAACGTTAATCAGGGACACAGAATTGTTACTGAGGGCCACAGAACTGTTACTTAGGGCCACAGAATTGTTACTCGCACAGACACAGAATTGTTACACAGGGACACAGAACTGTTACTGAGGGCCACAGAACCGTTACTTAGGGCCACAGAATTGTTACTCGCACAGACACAGAATTGTTACTCGCACAGACACAGAATTGTTACTCGCACAGACACAGAATTGTTACTCAGGGACACAGAACTGTTACTGAGGGCCACAGAACTGTTACTTAGGGCCACAGAATTGTTACTCGCACAGACACAGAATTGTTACTCAGGGACACAGAACTGTTACTGAGGGCCACAGAACTGTTACTTAGGGCCACAGAATTGTTACTCGCACAGACACAGAATTGTTACTCGCACAGACACAGAATTGTTACTCAGGGACACAGAACTGTTACTGAGGGCCACAGAACTGTTACTTAGGGCCACAGAATTGTTACTCGCACAGACACAGAATTGTTACTCGCACAGACACAGAATTGTTACTGAGGGCCACAGAACTGTTACTTGGGGCCACAGAAACGTTAATCAGGGACACAGAATTGTTACTGAGGGCCACAGAACTGTAACTTAGGGCCACAGAATTGTTACTCGCACAGACACAGAATTGTTACTCGCACAGACACAGAATTGTTACTGAGGGCCACAGAACTGTTACTTGGGGCCACAGAAACGTTAATCAGGGACACAGAATTGTTACTGAGGGCCACAGAACTGTTAGGGCCACAGAATTGTTACTCGCACAGACACAGAATTGTTACTCGCACAGACACAGAATTGTTACTGAGGGGCACAGAACTGTTACTTGGGGCCACAGAAACGTTAATCAGGGACACAGAATTGTTACTGAGGGCCACAGAACTGTTACTTAGGGCCACAGAATTGTTACTCGCACAGACACAGAATTGTTACACAGGGACACAGAATTGTTACTGAGGGCCACAGAACCGTTACTTAGGGCCACAGAATTGTTACTGAGGGCAACAGAACTGTTACTTAGGGCCACAGAATTGTTACTCGCACAGACACAGAATTGTTACTCAGGGACACAGAACTGTTACTGAGGGCCACAGAACTGTTACTTAGGGCCACAGAATTGTTACTCGCACAGACACAGAATTGTTACTCAGGGACACAGAACTGTTACTGAGGGCCACAGAACTGTTACTTAGGGCCACAGAATTGTTACTCGCACAGACACAGAATTGTTACACAGGGACACAGAATTGTTACTGAGGGCCACAGAACCGTTACTTAGGGCCACAGAATTGTTACTCAGGGACACAGAATTGTTACTGAGGGCCACAGAACTGTTACTTAGGGCCACAGAATTGTTACTCGCACAGACACAGAATTGTTACTCAGGGACACAGAACTGTTACTGAGGGCCACAGAACTGTTACTTAGGGCCACAGAATTGTTACTCGCACAGACACAGAATTGTTACTCAGGGACACAGAACTGTTACTGAGGGCCACAGAACTGTTACTTAGGGCCACAGAATTGTTACTCGCACAGACACAGAATTGTTACACAGGGACACAGAATTGTTACTGAGGGTCACAGAACCGTTACTTAGGGACACATAATTGTTACTGAGGGCCACAGAACTGTTACTTAGGGCCACAGAATTGTTACTCGCACAGACACAGAATTGTTACTCAGGGACACAGAACTGTTACTGAGGGCCACAGAACCGTTACTTAGGGCCACAGAATTGTTACTCAGGGACACAGAATCGTTTAATTAAAGAGTATGTCAGACAACATGCAGAGGAGTGGCAGAGGAGGCAATGTTTTAGGAGCGAGCAGACGTGGCAGCAGAGGAAGGGGTCGAGGCAGCACTATTCGCAGCCAGAGGCTAGTGCTCCCGGTGTCATCCAGTACAGTGAGGAAGAGCTAACAGAGGGCGGTCAGGAACGGGGGGAGACATCCGCCTCTTCAGCAGCCAGGCGAAGAAGTAGTGGCGAGGAGAGTGGCTCGGTAGCCGGTGTAGAGACAGGTCTGTCTCCTGACCCACACGCAGCCGAGGGGGCTAGTAGTGAGGCGGAGACCCTAATTGATGATGATGAGGCTGATCGCACTTGGCAGCCTCGTCGTCATCAGGCTATTGCTTCCGCATCATCAGGAGAAGAGGGTGGCAGCTTGGCAGCGAGCAAAACAGTCGGTGGGTTGTCTCCATCGCCACACTCTGCCATGTGCCACTTTCAGGTCTCCTCACACACTGCTGGTGTGTTGAATTTTTTGACATAGGGTGCTGGCAGATTACGGGCCTCCCATAGCTGCTGCCAGGCCCCTAATCTGCCATGGGCCCCTATACCGCCTCCTCATGCTGCTGCCAGGTCCACAGTCTCTCATGCCATGTGCCACTTTCAGGTCTCCTCACACTGCTGGTGTGTTGAATTTTTTGACATAGGGTGCTGGCAGATTACGGGCCTCCCATAGCTGCTGCCAGGCCCCTAATCTGCCATGGGCCCCTATATACCGCCTCCTCATGCTGCTGCCAGGTCCAGAGTCTGTCATGGGTCCCTGTACGGCCTCCCATTGCTGCTGTCTCCATCGCCACACTCTGCCATGTGCCACTTTCAGGTCTCCTCACACACTGCTGGTGTGTTGAATTTTTTGACATAGGGTGCTGGCAGATTACGGGCCTCCTATAGCTGCTGCCAGGCCCCTAATCTGCCATGGGCCCCTATACCGCCTCCTCATGCTGCTGCCAGGTCCAGGCGAACGTAGTCACACAGGGGAGGAACTTCTGAGTGTAATGAACAGAGAAATCGACAGATGGCTGTCTCCGCGCAAACTGAAAATCGGAACCATGTTGACCGACAACGGAAAGAACATGGTGTCTGCTCTGCGTCAAGGAAGGTTGTGCCATGCGCCATGCATGGCTCACGTGTTCAATCTGGTTGTCAAGCGGTTCCTAAAATCCACCATCCCACTGCAAGACATCCTTAAAATGTCACGTAAACTTTGCATGCATTTCAGCCATTCCTACACCGCAAAGCACACCCTCCTTGAGCTGCAGCGGCAGAACGGAATTCCACATCATCGCCTGATCTGCGACGTTGCAACAAGGTGGAATTCAACCCTACACATGGTAGACCGCCTTTACGAGCAGCGAAAGGCCATCACCGATTTCCTGATGTTACAAGCGGATAAAGGTACTCCCCTGTGTAACTTCGATGTCAGCCATTGGCAGCTCATGCGTGACACCTGCCGCTTGCTCAGGCCCTTTGAGGAGGCCACGCTATTCGTGAGTCGGCAGGACTATGGGATGAACGACGTCATTCCTCTGTTGCACGTCCTTGAACAAATGCTGTTAACAATGGCTGGTCAGGGTGCGGTAGACGTGGCGCACAGATCTCAACGCCACATGACCCCTGTGGGGGCAGGACAGGAAGAAGAGGAGGAGGTAGAGGAGGACATTTGTGCTCAGGAATTATTGAGTGAAATGGGTGGTTTTTCCACTCAGCGGACAGGAGTGGAGGAGCAGGAGCATCTGGTAGAGGAGGAGGAGGAGGAGACAGAGGACCCAGACGCACCGTGGCAGTATGCTGTGGAGATGGAGGCAGGGAGTCCCTCGCATTCCTTGGCACAAATGGCCCATAGCATGCTCGGTTGCTTGCGTAGCGACAGCCGAATAATAACCATCAGACAGAGGGATGACTTTTGGCTGTCCACCTTGTTGGACCCTCGCTACCGTTCCAAAATGGTGGCCTTTTTCACACCTGCTGAGAGGGAGGCCAAAATAACGTACTATAAAAACCACCTATGTAGTCAGTTGGTCTCTGCCTTTCTGCGCCAACGTCCATCCTCAGACACTGTGGGCCCTGTGCGCATGCGTTCCGCTGCCATGGCAGCAGGGGAGGGGTGGGGTGGTAGGAGCAGTGGCAGCTGCACCAGCAGCGGCTGCCTCAGTCTGCAGTCGATGATGAGTAGCTTTCTTCACCAGCGCAGTGAGGAAACTACTAACCAGCCGCAGCAGCAGCAGCATCAGGTGGACCTGGAGCAGGACCTCAAACAACAGGCTTGGGCCTACTTGGACAGCACCCTGCCAACCGAGGTAGACAATCCCCTTGACTACTGGTCAACGAAACTTGACCTTTGGCCCCAACTAGCTGAATTTGCCCTTGAAAGGCTGTCATGCCCGGCCAGTAGCGTGGCATCGGAGCGCGTGTTTAGTGCGGCAGGAGGTATTGTAACTCCGCGGAGGACACGACTGTCCACCCAAAGTGTGGAGAGACTCACGTTTGTGAAAATGAATCAGGCGTGGATTAGTCTGGATTTCAAACCACCAGTTCCTGACACAACTGACTAAATCCGCCATGAATCATGCCTCAAATATGTGCCACTTTGAGGTCTCCTCACACACTGCTGGTGTGTAGAATTTTTTGACATAGGGTGCTGGCAGATTACGGGCCTCCCATAGCTGCTGCCAGGCCCCTAATCTGCCATGGGCCCCTATATACCGCCTCCTCATGCTGCTGCCAGGTCCACAGTGTCTCATGCCATGTGCCACTTTCAGGTCTCCTCACACTGCTGGTGTGTTGAATTTTTTGACATAGGGTGCTGGCAGATTATGGGCCTCCTATAGCTGCTGCCAGGCCCCTAATCTGCCATAGGCCCCTATATACCGCCTCCTCATGCTGCTGCCAGGTCCAGAGTCTCTCATGGGTCCCTGTACGGCCTCCCATTGCTGCTGTCTCCATCGCCACACTCTGCCATGTGCCACTTTCAGGTCTCCTCACACTGCTGGTGTGTAGAATTTTTTGACATAGGGTGCTGGCAGATTACGGGCCTCCCATAGCTTCTGCCAGGCCCCTAATCTGCCATGGGCCCCTATATACCGCCTCCTCATGCTGCTGCCAGGTCCAGAGTCTCTCATGGGTCCCTGTACGGCCTCCCATTGCTGCTGTCTCCATCGCCACACTCTGCCATGTGCCACTTTCAGGTCTCCTCACACTGCTGGTGTGTAGAATTTTTTGACATAGGGTGCTGGCAGATTACGGGCCTCCTATAGCTGCTGCCAGGCCCCTAATCTGCCATAGGCCCCTATATACCGCCTCCTCATGCTGCTGCCAGGTCCAGAGTCTCTCATGGGTCCCTGTACGGCCTCCCATTGCTGCTGTCTCCATCGCCACACTCTGCCATGTGCCACTTTCAGGTCTCCTCACACTGCTGGTGTGTAGAATTTTTTGACATAGGGTGCTGGCAGATTACGGGCCTCCTATAGCTGCTGCCAGGCCCCTAATCTGCCATAGGCCCCTATATACCGCCTCCTCATGCTGCTGCCAGGTCCAGAGTCTCTCATGGGTCCCTGTACGGCCTCCCATTGCTGCTGTCTCCATCGCCACACTCTGCCATGTGCCACTTTCAGGTCTCCTCACACACTGCTGGTGTGTAGAATTTTTTGACATAGGGTGCTGGCAGATTACGGGCCTCCCATAGCTGCTGCCAGGCCCCTAATCTGCCATAGGCCCCTATATACAGCCTCCTCATGCTGCTGCCAGGTCCAGAGTCTCTCATGGGTCCCTGTACGGCCTCCCATTGCTGCTGTCTCCATCGCCACACTCTGCCATGTGCCACTTTCAGGTCTCCTCACACTGCTGGTGTGTAGAATTTTTTGACATAGGGTGCTGGCAGATTACGGGCCTCCTATAGCTGCTGCCAGGCCCCTAATCTGCCATAGGCCCCTATATACCGCCTCCTCATGCTGCTGCCAGGTCCAGAGTCTCTCATGGGTCCCTGTACGGCCTCCCATTGCTGCTGTCTCCATCGCCACACTCTGCCATGTGCCACTTTCAGGTCTCCTCACACACTGCTGGTGTGTAGAATTTTTTGACATAGGGTGCTGGCAGATTACGGGCCTCCTATAGCTGCTGCCAGGCCCCTAATCTGCCATAGGCCCCTATATACCGCCTCCTCATGCTGCTGCCAGGTCCAGGGTCTCTCATGGGTCCCTGTACGGCCTCCCATTGCTGCTGTCTCCATCGCCACACTCTGCCATGTGCCACTTTCAGGTCTCCTCACACACTGCTGGTGTGTAGAATTTTTTGACATAGGGTGCTGGCAGATTACGGGCCTCCCATAGCTGCTGCCAGGCCCCTAATCTGCCATGGGCCCCTATATACCGCCTCCTCATGCTGCTGCCAGGTCCACAGTGTCTCATGCCATGTGCCACTTTCAGGTCTCCTCACACTGCTGGTGTGTTGAATTTTTTGACATAGGGTGCTGGCAGATTATGGGCCTCCTATAGCTGCTGCCAGGCCCCTAATCTGCCATAGGCCCCTATATACCGCCTCCTCATGCTGCTGCCAGGCCCAGAGTCTCTCATGGGTCCCTGTACGGCCTCCCATTGCTGCTGTCTCCATCGCCACACTCTGCCATGTGCCACTTTCAGGTCTCCTCACACTGCTGGTGTGTAGAATTTTTTGACATAGGGTGCTGGCAGATTACGGGCCTCCTATAGCTGCTGCCAGGCCCCTAATCTGCCATAGGCCCCTATATACCGCCTCCTCATGCTGCTGCCAGGTCCAGGGTCTCTCATGGGTCCCTGTACGGCCTCCCATTGCTGCTGTCTCCATCGCCACACTCTGCCATGTGCCACTTTCAGGTCTCCTCACACACTGCTGGTGTGTAGAATTTTTTGACATAGGGTGTTGGCAGATTACGGGCCTCCCATAGCTGCTGCCAGGCCCCTAATCTGCCATAGGCCCCTATATACCGCCTCCTCATGCTGCTGCCAGGTCCAGAGTCTCTCATGGGTCCCTGTACGGCCTCCCATTGCTGCTGTCTCCATCGCCACACTCTGCCATGTGCCACTTTCAGGTCTCCTCACACTGCTGGTGTGTAGAATTTTTTGACATAGGGTGCTGGCAGATTACGGGCCTCCTATAGCTGCTGCCAGGCCCCTAATCTGCCATAGGCCCCTATATACCGCCTCCTCATGCTGCTGCCAGGTCCAGAGTCTCTCATGGGTCCCTGTACGGCCTCCCATTGCTGCTGTCTCCATCGCCACACTCTGCCATGTGCCACTTTCAGGTCTCCTCACACACTGCTGGTGTGTAGAATTTTTTGACATAGGGTGCTGGCAGATTACGGGCCTCCCATAGCTGCTGCCAGGCCCCTAATCTGCCATGGGCCCCTATATACCGCCTCCTCATGCTGCTGCCAGGTCCACAGTGTCTCATGCCATGTGCCACTTTCAGGTCTCCTCACACTGCTGGTGTGTTGAATTTTTTGACATAGGGTGCTGGCAGATTATGGGCCTCCTATAGCTGCTGCCAGGCCCCTAATCTGCCATAGGCCCCTATATACCGCCTCCTCATGCTGCTGCCAGGTCCAGAGTCTCTCATGGGTCCCTGTACGGCCTCCCATTGCTGCTGTCTCCATCGCCACACTCTGCCATGTGCCACTTTCAGGTCTCCTCACACACTGCTGGTGTGTAGAATTTTTTGACATAGGGTGCTGGCAGATTACGGGCATCCCATAGCTGCTGCCAGGCCCCTAATCTGCCATGGGCCCCTATATACCGCCTCCTCATGCTGCTGCCAGGTCCAGAGTCTCTCATGGGTCCCTGTACGGCCTCCCATTGCTGCTGTCTCCATCGCCACACTCTGCCATGTGCCACTTTCAGGTCTCCTCACACACTGCTGGTGTGTAGAATTTTTTGACATAGGGTGCTGGCAGATTACGGGCCTCCTATAGCTGCTGCCAGGCCCCTAATCTGCCATAGGCTCCTATATACCGCCTCCTCATGCTGCTGCCAGGTCCAGGGTCTCTCATGGGTCCCTGTACGGCCTCCCATTGCTGCTGTCTCCATCGCCACACTCTGCCATGTGCCACTTTCAGGTCTCCTCACACACTGCTGGTGTGTAAAATTTTTTGACATAGGGTGCTGGCAGATTACGGGCCTCCCATAGCTGCTGCCAGGCCCCTAATCTGCCATGGGCCCCTATATACCGCCTCCTCATGCTGCTGCCAGGTCCAGAGTCTCTCATGGGTCCCTGTACGGCCTCCCATTGCTGCTGTCTCCATCGCCACACTCTGCCATGTGCCACTTTCAGGTCTCCTCACACACTGCTGGTGTGTAGAATTTTTTGACATAGGGTGCTGGCAGATTATGGGCCTCCCATAGCTGCTGCCAGGCCCCTAATCTGCCATAGGCCCCTATATACCGCCTCCTCATGCTGCTGCCAGGTCCAGAGTCTCTCATGGGTCCCTGTACGGCCTCCCATTGCTGCTGTCTCCATCGCCACACTCTGCCATGTGCCACTTTCAGGTCTCCTCACACACTGCTGGTGTGTAGAATTTTTTGACATAGGGTGCTGGCAGATTACGGGCCTCCCATAGCTGCTGCCAGGCCCCTAATCTGCCATGGGCCCCTATATACCGCCTCCTCATGCTGCTGCCAGGTCCAGAGTCTCTCATGGGTCCCTGTACGGCCTCCCATTGCTGCTGTCTCCATCGCCACACTCTGCCATGTGCCACTTTCAGGTCTCCTCACACACTGCTGGTGTGTAGAATTTTTTGACATAGGGTGCTGGCAGATTACGGGCCTCCCATAGCTGCTGCCAGGCCCCTAATCTGCCATGGGCCCCTATATACCGCCTCCTCATGCTGCTGCCAGGTCCAGGGTCTCTCATGGGTCCCTGTACGGCCTCCCATTGCTGCTGTCTCCATCGCCACACTCTGCCATGTGCCACTTTCAGGTCTCCTCACACACTGCTGGTGTGTAGAATTTTTTGACATAGGGTGTTGGCAGATTACGGGCCTCCCATAGCTGCTGCCAGGCCCCTAATCTGCCATAGGCCCCTATATACCGCCTCCTCATGCTGCTGCCAGGTCCAGAGTCTCTCATGGGTCCCTGTACGGCCTCCCATTGCTGCTGTCTCCATCGCCACACTCTGCCATGTGCCACTTTCAGGTCTCCTCACACTGCTGGTGTGTAGAATTTTTTGACATAGGGTGCTGGCAGATTACGGGCCTCCTATAGCTGCTGCCAGGCCCCTAATCTGCCATAGGCCCCTATATACCGCCTCCTCATGCTGCTGCCAGGTCCAGAGTCTCTCATGGGTCCCTGTACGGCCTCCCATTGCTGCTGTCTCCATCGCCACACTCTGCCATGTGCCACTTTCAGGTCTCCTCACACACTGCTGGTGTGTAGAATTTTTTGACATAGGGTGCTGGCAGATTACGGGCCTCCCATAGCTGCTGCCAGGCCCCTAATCTGCCATGGGCCCCTATATACCGCCTCCTCATGCTGCTGCCAGGTCCAGAGTCTCTCATGGGTCCCTGTACGGCCTCCCATTGCTGCTGTCTCCATCGCCACACTCTGCCATGTGCCACTTTCAGGTCTCCTCACACACTGCTGGTGTGTAGAATTTTTTGACATAGGGTGCTGGCAGATTACGGGCCTCCCATAGCTGCTGCCAGGCCCCTAATCTGCCATGGGCCCCTATATACCGCCTCCTCATGCTGCTGCCAGGTCCACAGTGTCTCATGCCATGTGCCACTTTCATGTCTCCTCACGCTGCTGGTGTGTTGAATTTTTTGACATAGGGTGCTGGCAGATTATGGGCCTCCTATAGCTGCTGCCAGGCCCCTAATCTGCCATAGGCCCCTATATACCGCCTCCTCATGCTGCTGCCAGGTCCAGAGTCTCTCATGGGTCCCTGTACGGCCTCCCATTGCTGCTGTCTCCATCGCCACACTCTGCCATGTGCCACTTTCAGGTCTCCTCACACTGCTGGTGTGTAGAATTTTTTGACATAGGGTGCTGGCAGATTACGGGCCTCCTATAGCTGCTGCCAGGCCCCTAATCTGCCATAGGCCCCTATATACCGCCTCCTCATGCTGCTGCCAGGTCCAGGGTCTCTCATGGGTCCCTGTACGGCCTCCCATTGCTGCTGTCTCCATCGCCACACTCTGCCATGTGCCACTTTCAGGTCTCCTCACACACTGCTGGTGTGTAAAATTTTTTGACATAGGGTGCTGGCAGATTACGGGCCTCCCATAGCTGCTGCCAGGCCCCTAATCTGCCATGGGCCCCTTTATACCGCCTCCTCATGCTGCTGCCAGGTCCAGAGTCTCTCATGGGTCCCTGTACGGCCTCCCATTGCTGCTGTCTCCATCGCCACACTCTGCCATGTGCCACTTTCAGGTCTCCTCACACACTGCTGGTGTGTAGAATTTTTTGACATAGGGTGCTGGCAGATTACGGGCCTCCCATAGCTGCTGCCAGGCCCCTAATCTGCCATAGGCCCCTATATACCGCCTCCTCATGCTGCTGCCAGGTCCAGAGTCTCTCATGGGTCCCTGTACGGCCTCCCATTGCTGCTGTCTCCATCGCCACACTCTACCATGTGCCACTTTCAGGTCTCCTCACACTGCTGGTGTGTAGAATTTTTTGACATAGGGTGCTGGCAGATTACGGGCCTCCTATAGCTGCTGCCAGGCCCCTAATCTGCCATAGGCCCCTATATACCGCCTCCTCATGCTGCTGCCAGGTCCAGGGTCTCTCATGGGTCCCTGTACGGCCTCCCATTGCTGCTGTCTCCATCGCCACACTCTGCCATGTGCTGCCAGTGTATTCTGCTGCTGGTGTATTCCATTTTTTGTCATAGGGTGCTGGCAGATTACGGGCCTCCCATAGCTGCTGCCAGGCCCCTAATCTGCCATGGGCCCCTATACCGCCTCCTCATGCTGCTGCCAGGTCCTGAGTCTCTCATGGGTCCCTGTACGGCCTCCCATTGCTGCTGTCTCCATCGCCACACTCTGCCATGTGCCACTTTCAGGTCTCCTCACACTGCTGGTGGGTTCCATTTTTTGTCATAGGGTGCTGGCAGATTACGGGCCTCCCATAGCTGCTGCCAGGCCCCTAATCTGCCATGGGCCCCCGTACCGACTCCTCATGCTGCTGCCAGGCCCGTAATCTGTCATGGGCCCCTGTTGTCGCTTGTTGGCATATTCCGCTCGTTCAGATGCTCCTTCTCCTGCTACTCCTCTTCACGGATTCCGTCAGCAGTCTTTCTTGGAATCCGTTTCCAAGAGACAACAGTTTGCGAGCACGCACCAGACGGTGCAGAAGCTGAACGTCCTCCTGTCCAAGTTGCTGCTGCCAGGCTCGTAATCTGTCATGCGCCCCTGTAACGCCTCCTCATGCTGCTGCCAGGTCCAGAGTGTGTCATGGGCCCCCGTACCGACTCCTCATGCTGCTGCCAGGCCCGTAATCTGTCATGGGCCCCTGTACCGCCTCCCCATGCTGCTGCCAGGTCCAGAGTGTGTCATGGGTCCCTGTACGGCCTCCCATTGCTGCTGCCAGGCCCGTAATCTGCCATGGGCCCCCGTACCGACTCCTCATGCTGCTGCCAGGCCCGTAATCTGCCATGGGCCCCTGTACCGCCTCCTCATGCTGCTGCCAGGTCCAGAGTGTGTCATGGGTCCCTGTACGGCCTCCCATTGCTGCTGTCTCTATCGCCACACTCTGCCATGTGCCACTTTCAGGTCTCCTCACACTGCTGGTGGTTTCCATTTTTGTCATAGGGTGCTGTATGGCCTCCCATTGCTGCTGCCTCCACCGCCACACTGTGGCTCCACACTCTGGTTTTGGCCCCGTGACTGCCCAAATGAGTGAAGTGTGCGGTGATTCTAAGATCGACGGCACTCATCTGCATGTCATACTGACTGACAGTATTATTTCTCTTCCCCAGCAGACTCCAAGGGCATTTAAATTAAAGGTACAGTGTTCAGCACTAATATTAAGTCTCTCTGAAGCCTAGAAACACCCTTTTTTAAGTTAAATTCACAGCGAATATATTCGACTCGAATCGAAATTTTTCCACAAATTCGCCGAATCAGTCGAATCGAATTTTTGAATACTTCGCTCATCTCTAAACACATTCATAGGACTGCACAATTAGGGTTAAACATTAAAGTGGAACCTTTGACCAAGCTTATGTATAGAATTCATTGCTCTTATAAACTGGAAAAACATGAATTTTCTCTTAAGACAAAGTCTATCTAGAGAACAGATGACCTGGGACAAAAGCACTGAGAGTTCCATTTATTTACAATAAAATGCAGATTTTAACATGTATGGGGAAAATTCAAAAATTGCCCCAGTAGGCAAGTGGTTAAAAGAAAAGGCCCAATATTCTAAAAGGTAGAAGGGTCTTTCCAAATGACCAAAATTTTGCAAAGTTATTTTGGGAAAGTAGAGGATGGAATGATTAAAAAAAAAAATATTGGTGTTTTGTATCTATTTTGTTTTGTATCCATTTGTATAAAAAAAATTACTTTACAAACTTTACACTTGGTATTGATCTGTCCATACAAATGTGTTTCAACATAGTTAGACTGGACCTGGTAATTGTTTCCAGAATCCTCCCAGAAAGAAAACATTTATACTGAATCAAAAAAAAGTATGGGAATGCATAATATGTATTTAAAACACAGCAATAAACACAATATTGGAGCATCTTGCATTTTATAGCAGCACAATGCACAGTACACCATAAGGTTTATTTATAAAAATAATTTGCTTTGCGAATGTCTTTAAGGCAAAACTTTTTCTTTCATTTTGGACAGACTGGAGAGGGATCAGTGTTTATTGCTGTCTGTTTTCCTATGGTTCTACTTCAGCATTTGTGCATGCTTAACAAATAATACCCATAATGTTTGTAATATGTGTGTAATAATTCCCTGACATTCGATCCTAAGAGAAAAATAACTATAAGAACATTCAAACATGATAGTTAATGTTCATCAATAAAGAAAATAGCCTAACACTATAGGCTAAGAACATTTGACCAGCAAGGGTATTACTATAAGGGAAACTTCTGCACTGTGTACACTGGAGAATTTTGTGTAAACATTTGAACAAATTGGTGTTTGGCCAATGGATCTCCAGCTGAGGTGTAGAGTGAAACATTTCAAAGTAGTACTATTACCAGTGCTAAATGGTTGTTAGGGAATTGGCACATGCAGGGGTCCTAACAACCAGTGAACCATTCCAACCCAGCACATTCAGCTGTGTGCTGGGGATTCCAGAAAGACAAAATGTAAAATGTAAAATATAAATGTAAAAAAACAGCATGGGGTCCCCCAAAAATACCAAGCCCCTAAAATCTTGTATAGATTTTAGGGGAAAACTCACACAAAAACAGTTAGGACCCCCCCACCAAAAAAACATACCAGACCCTTATCAGAGTATGCAGTCTGTATGGTCAGAAAAGGGGAAGAATGAATGTGCACCTCCCTACATAGATAATACCAGGCCACATACCCTCAACATGGTAAGGGGGGTACCTTGCAAGAAATGAGGTAAATCCATCATCAGTCACATTGTTCTGTGATGTAGATCCCTGTCAATCATGATGCCCAATGCCCGCTTACCCACCGAACAACAAAAGAAACCCAAAGTTCCCAAACTCGTCCATAACCCGACATTTGGTCCCCTCTGTCATCTCCTGTTCCCCACCACCTCAATGATAACATTGACCATATATGGACATGGCCAGGAGGCAGCTGCATCCCAATACTGGCAGCAGGAGAGAAGTTGAAGAATCAATCAGCTGTGTTTATACTGCAACTTGAGGAATTAAGTTATGTTTATATTATTAATATGGATATATTTAGAAATAAAATTAAACATTTTTTAACCACTTGCCACCTGCCCGCAGTATATGTACCACAGGCAAGCGGCTCAGGCAGGTCACGCGACTTGCCAGTACATCGCGGCTGAACTTTTGGATTTGGGCCAGGCACACATTTCAACCAAAGACTTTGTTGTTTTGTTTGATTTTAACAAACACAGAACTCTAAGTACAGGGATAAGCCATACAGTAAAGTAAAAGCAGCACATATTACACACATTAAACATTGTGTTAGGCAAAACATTAACCCCTTAATTGCCCCTAGATTGCCCCTAGATGCTAACCCCTTCCCAGCCAGTGTCATTAGTACAGTGACATTGTACAGTATTAGCACTGATGATTGTATTAGAGCCACTATTGATGTCAGTGTCAGTTAGTGTAACTCCCAGCCAGCATCAGCTAGTGCCAGATTGCCCACCACACTATCACAGAACCACTATAAGTCGCTGATCACTGTCATTACCAGTATAGCATCATAGCTGCGTAAATTTCAGTATATATAGCATAGTTTGTAGATGCTATAACTTTCACACAAACAAATTAATTTACACTTATATATTCTTTATTGGATATGTTTTATAACAGAAAGTAGAAAATATTGTTTTTTTTCCAAAGGTTTTGACCTTATTTCTTTTATATTCTAAAAAATAAAAATCCCAGGCATAATCAAATACCACAAAAATAAAGCTATATTTGTGTGAAAAAAATAAATACATTTCATTTGGGTACAGCATTGCATGACTGAGCAATTGCCAGTTAAAGTAGAGCAAAGGGGGTAAAATCTTCCAGAGCTCAAGTGGTTAATGTCCAAACATAATTAAAAAAAAAGAGGGAAAATGTTCAAAATTACCATGTATTCCCCACAAATTCTTTCATGACGCTCCTTTGCTTATGTACAACAAAACATATAGGTCAATGAGATTTGAAAAAATGCCACTCCACAACAAACTTGTTTTTGCACTACAGTATAAGCTCAAAATAAATGTATTGTTTTTTTGTTGTGTGACTTGACTGTGAATTGAGCGATTCTGCAACTTGCAAGCATGGAACGAAATAGAGAAAATAGCTTGATAAATCAGATATTGATAGAAAAGAACATTCCGTGCATGGCACCATGTTGATTGAAAAAGCTTGAAAATCCAGCATATAAAAAAATAATATTTATTTAATGACCAAGTAAAATGAGGGCTTGAATGTACTGACCTCATGAATTGTTTTGTAAGACTAGAGAAGAATGTAGTTTCCATTTTTCTTCAAAATATCATATATTCTATGCTGTGTTAGCAATGTGTGAGACTGTATATCATTATTTTTAAAACGGGCATTTAATATAGGGTGCTTTCATGACACTGGGAGGGATTTACTAAAATTGGAGCACACAAAATCTGGTGCAGCTGTGCATAGTAACAGATTTTATTGTCAAAGCTTAATTGAACAAACTGAAGTTAGAAGCTGATTTGTTATTATGCACAGCTGCACCATTCTGTGTACTCCAGTTTTATAAAATCCTCCCCACTAATACAAAAGTCCACCAGTAATTTATCAGTTGTGTACTGCTTCTTTCTAATGGATATTTCATACAGAATTATAAAAACCAGATAAAAGGAAGGGGTATATCAATGCTCTAGTTCATGGAGCAGTTGCATTATGAATATTAATGAATGGCTGGGGATCAATTTACCCTCTTTACAGCATAGAAGTTAAGAAGTACACTCTAGAAAATCACACACTGCCTATACTTGGTAAATATGACATACTCAATGCAATATCTAATTTTTAATTCTAAAAAACCATCTGTGTTCAGCTTAAAGCCCTCATGCACACTGGACGTTTTGAAAACGCTAGTAACTTTAGCTGTGTAAAGTCACGTTAAAAACATGAGTTTTTCAGCTTTTTTTAGCGTTTTTGCATTAGCGATTAGCGGTGTTTTGCCGCGATTAGCAGCGTTTTCCTGCGTTTTTCTGTGTTTGCATTTTTTTGTGTTGTTTGGGGGTCAAAAAAGTCCAAAAACGCTGGTTTGTGGCGTTTTACTGCGTTTTGCAGCGTTAGAACATTTTTACAGCAAAAACATTCCTCTAGAAACCCACTAGTCCTGTTTTTTTTTTTTTCAGCCCAAAAAACTTCCCAGCCAAAAAACGTTAATTACAGTCTATGTGTGCATGGACACATAGGATAACATGCTGGGGAGTTTACTGGCTGTAGAAAAAAAACGTCAAAAGCCAACAACAGCCGCTGTAAAAACCTCAAGTGTGCATGAGGACTAAGGGGTATGTCAACATGATCAGATTATTGTTATAAAATCATCTTTTGTTAATTTCTACAGGCAAATTAAACATTGTATCTAGTTTTTTTTTAGCAAATGTGGATGTTTGCATTCCTATATGCTCTTTCTGCTGTGCAGAATTCATAACAAAATAATTATATCTGTCTCTTATCTCAAGGAAAACCTAGTAGCAGCTACAGTTCCCTATAGACAGTGACTATCACCCAATCCAGCTCTTTTTGGCTAGATCTGAAAACATCTCAGGTCTGTGGTAGGCCCCTGTACCACTCAGCTGACTGTCAGCTGGTAGAACAGTCAAACAGTTTAGAAAGATTTTCCTAATTTCTATTGTTTCCCAAACCCCCTGGGGTAGGTGGAACAGGTAGCATCAGCCAGCAGAACCCATCTCCTCACTCTATCCTATTAATTGACATAAATATGATAGTTCATTTAAATAGGACTGCTAGGCAGTTATGGTACCTCCATGTGTGGCACACAGGCCTTGGAAGTCAGTAATTGCCTTTACAGAATAGATGTTTAATAAAAGCTGTGGAAGTGCCACTGAGAAAAACATGTTCATCTTAACCTCCCTGGTGGTATTCCCGAGTGTAGCTTGGTGTAAAGTTTCAGCACCAGAAGCAGTAACCCCGAGCTACACTTGGGAATTCCCTGCAGCATTGCTCCTGGATCTCTTCTTCACTTACTTTGTCCTTCACTCCCGCGATGTCCCTCCTGCAGTGTCCCTGGCAATGTCCTCCAGCCGATGCCGGCATCTGTCTTCCGGGTTCCGCTCCCTGCGACGCCAGGATGTACGGGGGACGGAACTGGCGGGAAATTTAAAAATGTCAAAAAGTGACATTCACTCAATACACTAAAATCACATAGTAAAACAATACTGTATCAAACCATTTCACATACATTTTGTCCTGTGCTCTGCCTGCATTTTTACTGTTCTTTCTGCCTTGAAACTGAGAAATGTCCATGGCGTCCAAAAAGCATCCCTTTTAGGTCAAAAGCAGTTTTAGACCAGCTAGAGAACAGTGATAGTAAATTAGAACTACTTGCAGAATTGAGTGATAATGATTCGTGGGGAAATTCGTCATCAGACACTGAAAACAATTTTGCGCCTTTGCTCAGTGATGTGTGAACTTGGCGCTATATTTCAAATTTCAGTGTTTTTGGTTTGATTATATTATTGAATTAAATGTATTATTATTATATTATTATTTTTTATGATTATTTATTAAATTATAATTTATGACTTCGTCTTTCAAATTTTAACATACCCGGGATGTTTACTAGACTCTTGTTCGGACAGATTTCAGTGAGTTATTCCTAAAAATTACAGGCCTACAATACAAAAACAACATATTTCTGTGCAAAAAAATGTACTGCTTTGAGCACAGAAATACTGACATAATCAGACCGCTAGGGAGGTTACAAAAGAAGGTCGCTGCATGTATCACTTCCATCACAAATCCCAAAATAAGAGATTTACTTATTTTTTACCTCTTTTAATATAGCAGGCAGGTCCCCTAGATGAAGTATGTATGCAAAACTGGTGGTTTATAGCACAGGTACAACCTAATATTTAAGAGTAATTTATTCAAAACTGTGTACAATCACTTCAAGTATTAAGTTGTGTCTGCACTGTAAACTAGCAGTTGGATCAGCAGCATAAAGGAATGGTTTGCATGGCTATTTCCCTTATGCTATAATATAAATCCATGCAGAAAAATATTGTGGAAATTTTACATATTAGAACATAAAATGTGGTGCTAGTGTATTTTTTTCTGAGTAACATTATAATGCCAGGCCAAAATTATTACTCAATAGCATTCACTTATATTCAACATTGCAGTGTTTTTAGATATAAGAGAGAAAAGATACTTATGGACTTAATCTTGAGGTCTTCTCATTTTTCAGAAAAGAACACGTTTTCCAATTTGTCAAGGCTTTATTCTATCATTTCATTAGGATGCACCAAAAATACCAGAATCAATATTATAATTGAAGTAAGGACCATAGTTGAATATATATCGATCAGAGTTATGAAATCTAGAAACTCTTTTTTGAAGTAGAGACAAATGCACGCATTTGAATTATGGCTTATGTCATAATTGATGCCAAAGAGAATAACACATTTTAGTTACAAACACTTGCGATTGTATCAAATGTAAGTGGAAATGACCGGTTTTGTAATGTTCTGTAACAGTGAAGCATTACCAAACTCATAATGCATAAATCTGTAAACAAATGACTGTTTTATTTACTATAAATCAGTGTTATTTAATGGTAAACATCTCGCAACCTGTTATATTATAATAGAAAGTAATAGGGTTAAAAAAAGAACTCTGAAAAAGAAACGCCTGGTAAAATAATCCATATTTATATCAGTTGAAATGTGTTGCTCATTTCTGTAATGTACTGTGTAAAATTAATTTTTGTTTTGTTTGAACCTCTTCTTTAAGCAGCTAAGAAGTTAATCCTAATTGTTGCTAAATTGTAAAATAAATCTTTATTATATGTACTAGAAGCTGACCTGTCTAGGACTCAACAAGTGGCATTCAGTCCATTTTAAATCCTGTTAGGCACTTATCTGCCCAATTAACTTTTTTTCCCCTAGTAATTGTATAGTAATTATGTTTCTCATTCATTTACCCTTCATTTTTAAATAACATGTATAAAATTGTCTAGCTTGGCATAGATCTCTGCTTCAGGATTTTAATAAGAACTAAAGGATTTATTTTTGGCTTATTATTTAAAAAGAAAACAGATTGGACGTTTCCTTTTTATCCGAAATTTCTCATCCCTATAATTCTCTGAAACTTAACCTCTACAGCATTCAAGGGGTCAGTGTTGCATTACAATATGTCACTGGACCAGCCTCAGTCAAAAGGATTTACTGATTAGTCCATGTACCATAATTTAAAATCTTTTAATCACAGCTTTATGGAAGAGGAATGCTGGAATACAGTAATTTGGTGAATTATAAACTTAATGCTTAGCCTGCATAATATCGTTTTTCAGGGTAATCTTTTTTGATAACATTCTGTTAACACAGTGAAAATATAATTGGACACAAATGTGTCAATTAAAGTGATTGTAAATCTCAGACTTGAAATATGAACAAAGCATATGACACTATATTGTGTACTTGTCTCAATTAGGAGCTCTACTATAAGTGTAATTTCTGTCTACTGCTTTGTTCAATTGCTATCAGCATGAATCACTTCTGACAAGTTTCCTTGACACTAATAGAAAAAAGAGGGTGACAGGGAGGGACCTCCAGCAGATTGACAGCCTCAGCTTTATTCCTGTTGCCTTTGTGGAGGGGGGTGTGGGTCTCCAATCAGGTCTCCGAGCTCTCCTCCATGAGCTCTACAGAGTGTGATTTCAGCTATCTGCCGCCTTTTTTCTGTACTCGCAGGCAAGCTTTATAAAGTCTGGAGTTTGAAAGAATGTAGGGAAGAGAAGGCTGCAGATAAGCAGGTACAACTTATGCAGGAGGATTGGTTTAATCTCTGTGTATCACCTGAGGCCAGTCACTTCACTGGATATATGTAAGGGTTTACAACCACTTTAAATGTTACAAACACATTTCTATTAAAAGGATGGCTTCGTATGTTTACTTGTTTTAAACCAGAGATAATGTAAAAGAAAATCCACTCCTTTGGTATACCTATAACATGGATTTAATAGCTCACTCTGACCAAAGCTGTATCCTCTTGTATTTTTCTTTATTTTTAGGCAATACCTTTAAATATTAAAGAGACCCCAGGATGCAGATATAAAGGCCATGGATTTTTAGATATCTTATAGAGAAGAAAGGGGTGTAAGAAACTGTTTGTCCTCTACTGATTTCTATGTTACCTGTACCCACCTTATTTTTTTTTCTTTTGTTAATTCGAATTTCACCAATGGGCAAATGTGTTGTACACATCACGCTAAAAAAGAAACAATTTACTTATAGTCAGGGAAATTTTCCATCATTTTGAAGTATGCAGGGGTCCTGCATGGCACCAGCGGTCTGCTGATCGCTGGTGCAATGCTTTCCAGGCTAAAAAAAAATAGTAAATGCAGTGAACTTATCCAAAATATAGGATGATTTAGGCTAGGTTTATACTGTTTTGGGTTTGCCGGCCAAGATTGTGCGGGTGCAGCAGCCCATTCATTTGAATGGTCTGCTGTGCCTGCATTTCACACTGGAAAAAGGTTCCTACAGCATTTTTAAACTGCTGCAGCTGGGAAATCGCATGGTGCTATAGTTTTAGATCCATGAAGATGTCATTAAGAATGATTGGCAGCCCCGTAAATCTCTAAAGAGCAGCGTGTTTTCACTGCGGGTGCGGGTTCAGCTGCAATTCCCACACCCACAACCACTTGTAATAGTGTGAAGGTAGCCTTAGTGCAATGTTTGAGACACTGCCCTCTAAGCAAAGATCCTAATGCCTCTAAATCTAAAAATGTACACACTTTTGTTTCCTGATCATACATACATATGGTCTGTTCACTAAGGTTTTATTGATCCTTTGAACATGAAGCGGATGAGGGGTGGTTACATACTATGTTCATTTATTACTAGATGGGTATATAAAGGTTATTAAAAGTAGTCATTTACAATATGTTTTGATTACATTCTTTATCACTTTTTTAAGACTTTTATTTATATTTTTTGTCCTGTTCATTTTTCACTGCAGATTATGCCTGGCCATTACCCCAGAAGCTGTGTCCTGTGTGGATCTCATTGGATGTATTATTTTCTACTGCATCTATCATGCATCTCTGTGCTATTTCTCTCGATCGGTATGTAGCAATACGTAACCCCATAGAGCACAGTCGATTTAATTCTCGCACTAAAGCAATGATGAAGATTGCAGCTGTATGGACTATATCAATGGGTAAGTAAAGTCTTTTATTAGCTCTGATCCCTAAGGCATTTTAATACCCACGTTTGAAGCTTACAAGGTTGAATACTACAGGAAAAACATCAGGAAAACATTCTGGTGGCTTTGTGGTTTAAAAAAATATATATATTATACAGTATAATAATTCTTTTTACATGCATTTATTTTTCCCTTACTTTATATATACAGGCATACCAAGCTGTCGCAACAAAAGTGACAGTGAGATGGTTTGGGACAACTGATGACATTGTCAGGGTTACTTGAATACCAGCTCCAGACTTTTTTTTCTTTTTTTTAAGGTTTCATGAGGGTTCTGCCTCTTATTGCAATACTCACATCTTCTCCAGTGCTGTCTGTATGCAGTACGTCTTCTTCACCACAATTCATCAGGCTTTTGGGTTGAATAAAAAGGTACACACTATGTTAGTATTATTTTTTATATATACTTCGAGGACTGACCTGCACCAGAGGCACTGAGCATCTTGAGATGAAGATAATCCCCGCAACCCAGGGATATTAGGGTTAAAAGCACTATCAGGTCATATATATCAGGTGAGAGGCTGATGGTGACGGTATCTCACAGTGGTGATGTCATTAGGTATGGCTTTTTGTAGATGGATGGGATGGATTCAAGCTGCATGGATCTTTAAATAAGGACTTTTCACGTATGATGACTTTATTTTTGTGGATGCTGAGGTGTCCTGAAGTTATAGTGCTAATCTAAAGTTTTACATGAGGAATCTAGCATTGACACATATGTAGTTCTATCCAGGATATTATATTGTTCATTGTGTATTTATAGTGTGATCATATGGGGACTTAATGGTGGCATATTTCCACTAACTTATACCTGTTCATTCAGAGTACATCATTTGTTGGATTTATTATAAGTGATTGTGCAAAGGTTTATTTATTTATTAGATTTGACTTTAATTGTAAGTGCAATATTTAATATGTAACACTGGCTTTTACATTTGTTGCAATGCAGGATGACAGTATGCTATCAGGCATAGAGAAGGGTTACACACATTTTTCAAGGCAGGGCCACCAACCAAATGAATTTGGTCTGGTTTATCAGGGACTGTGCAAACTTTCCTTCATGTAACGCCAGCTTTATTCTTTTGTATGAAGTTCAAATACGTTTTTCACAGCAGACTACATGATGGAAAACAATTAATTGTTGAAGGAAAAAAAAATTCTTTAACGTTTTCCTCTTTGGGAGCACTTAAAGAGACCCTAACACCAAAATACAAATTGCACATAAAAGCTCAAAACAATCAAGTATTTTAAATTAGATTTTAATTGTTTTTTATTAACTTACATTGTGCCTCAGAATTTGCTACCAAATCTGAGTAGTCAATATTCTAGCACAAACCCCTCCCCCCTTGCATGGTGTAGTCCTCTCCTATTCTGTATCTATTTTCTATCAATGCAATACTTGAGTGACAATGCTGAGTCTGGTGGAGCTGCTGACAACACATCCAAAATGACGGCACCCAGCAGCAGTCTCAGAGTTTTTTAATATCTACACAAGGGAGTTTTACAGGTAAATAACATGCTAAAATATGTAAACACACTTTAAACACACTTTATTTGTTTTCTATTATTTTAGTTTATGTTATTATATTGTTATTACTAGTACTATCAGTTATTTCTGTTGTAGCTTCTTGTTTAAATTTGTTTAAATTTAATTGTTATCTTGTAGATTACTTTGGTGAGATGAGGGCATCAGACCTGACAGACTCCAGGGTTTATCCAGAGGAGCTTGAAAAAATAATCACTAGAACGTTTTTGGGGTTTGTTTTGTAAATTTGTATTAGGTGTGCTATAAACATTCACAAAAAATCATCAAAGTACAATGGGTGAGTGTAGTATGCCCTATTCTTCTGTCGTTCTGCTGCACCCTCCACCCCAAAACATTTTCCAAGATTTTGACAGTTCCTGTTTAAATACGGCAGCTAATCTCCCCCTTTTCCTATTTTTTTTTTAATTTTCTAACTAATAATATTTACATTTTTTATTATTTGTTTTGTTAACTTTTTTAGTATTGCATTAAAAAAGGGCAAGATTTTATTTCATTTGTAATTGTACCAGACTAATAATTTTTATTCTCAATATATACAGAACAAATTATGGAATGAAATGTATAGTTTTTATCATAAGAAACACTGATCAAAGTAAAAAAGGTACATATGTTATCTATGTTTTGCATAAAAAATAAATTATTTTTGCAACACAGAATGTATAAAAGAATTCATTGATTGTCAAAAAAATCCATATACTGTATGTATTAGTTTGTTTTCTTAAGTAATGAAAATGTATTGCTGAATAGACAGAGCCATAGCATAAATAACTGGAAAAAATTGTTCTGGTCCATAGGGGGTATACAGGTGTGAAAAGCTGAAGTGATTAATATTACGCGGTTTTCTGAAGTCCATGGAGTTTTAGTCTACTTTTCATATATTCATTTATTTCAGATATTAGCTTTGCCGAAAGGAGCTTGCTGTTCACAGAACTCAAAAAGTAATAATTTCAGTGACTCATCCCTTTCTAAATGGCTAAGTTCTAGACTTCTACTAGACAAATGTGATGTCTTTAACTCTATGTCATATATTAAACTTGATATATATATATATACTCCTAAAAGCATATATATATAAATATTTTTTTTTCATATATTTTTGAGCTATAAGGATAGCAACACATTTTTTATGTGTTACAGGGTGATAGAGTGGTATATTCTCATTGGGCACACACTGGGCAGAACCCATATATTAATGAATATGGTATTTAGAATAGACACATCAGGGAGGCATTTTACCCCCTTCCTGCCAAGGCCAATTTTCAGCTTTTAGTGCTGTCGCACTTTGGCAATTGCGCAGTCATGCAACACTGTACCCATATGAAATTTTTATCATTTTTTTTCACACAAATAGAGGTTTTTTTTGGAAGTATTTAATCATCACTGGTTTTTTTTATTGTTTTGCTAAATACACATAAAAAAGACTGAACATGTTGGGAAAAAAACAGTTTTTCTTTATTTATGTGAATATCGTGCAAATAATTCCTTACAAATTTAGGGAAAAATGTATTCTGCTATATTTCTTTGGTAAACATAACCCAAATTACTGTATATTATTTAGTCTGTAAGAATGTTATAGAGTCCACAAACTATGGTATATACTGTATATATGAAAATTGATCAATCCTGATGTATTGCAGGCCGATCTCATTTCATGATGCCGAAAAATGCCAGGACAGTACAAATATTCCCCAAATCACCCCTTTTTGAAAAGTAGACAGTCCAAAGTATTTGGAAAGAGGCATGGCAAGTTTTTGAAGTTGTAATTTTTTTGTCACAATATTTTGAGAAATGAAGCAATTAAAAATTTGCTCCACCTGTATGCTTTCTTCTAGTTTGTTGATTTCCCCATCTGAGGAAGGGTGCATCTCCGGAATGTTATCCATAGACCATTCATGCTTCTGAATCCCTAGCCTTCCCCTGTTATTGGTTCCCTCGAGGTACTGGAGAGTTTATACATCTGTCACTGATGTAGGTCCTACAACTGCAGTAGCACAGGACCGTGTTTACACCTATGAGCCCCAATTCACACTATAACCTGCATGTGAATTGCACAGGAATCACATCCCATTCCTGTGCAATTTGCATGCTATTCCGTGGAGTGCAATTTGAGCCCATTCATTTTGAAAAGACACGCAGGCGTGTTTTTTGAAGCCGCACAGCAACTGGTTGTTTTGTACCATGAGATCCAGTGCGGGGAAACCACCCTGCATTTGCAATGTGATTGAGGTGTTGTTAACTTTGTATTGATGCCCACAGCAGATCACAAGTACAGTGCAATTGCAATGCGGTGCAGGAGACATGCAGGGATACCTGTGTTTTCTGCACCACGTGTGTGTGAACCTGGGCTGAAGCTATCAGTTGGCTTTCTGTTTGAAGTGATTCAGACCAGGGACTTCAACACACCACCAAAGGAACAATCCCCAACTATCTGTTCTAGACTCCACTGTCCCTCCTGCTGGCTCAGGATGGGCATGGCAGGAGCAGAAGAAGATCAATGCGTATGCTCCCTGAGCAGCTTTGTTGATTGGAGTACTGTGGACTGCAGTGCTCGTGGACTGCTGTGCTCTGTGTGCTGCCAACACAGGAAAGCTCTGTGTGCTACCAATTCAGAACAGATTTGACAATTCTGATAAAACACACCTAATAAAAAGTGTCATTTTCTTTACTTTTTACGAAGGTTGACTGCATTAAAAGTATAATAACCAAGGCTTTATCTAGGCTATAAGAAATTGTTACAACTTCAATTTCAGCACCATATAATATCCCCATTTTGCTGAAATTGACAGCTGCTCTACCCTTAAAGCTGAACTCTAGGCAGATGTATTAGGTACCTAGTGTAAGTACCTGCATTTGACCTGGTTATTAGCCTCTTGAAATCCCCCTGATGTCTGGCTGCAGTGTTGGAAGAAGCAGCAGCACAAGATGCCAATCAGTCCAAGACGCATGCTGATAGGAGGAGAGAGCACAGTGATACACTGCTCTGTCTCAGGCTGGAATGAAGAAAAAAACATCCAACAGACACTGAAAATGTGATGTGAGTTCATATAAAGTAGTGAGAAAAAACAGAGAGGTGAATGGCTCAGGTAAAACTGTTCACAATAGACAGGGCTACCCTCTAGAGGTTACCCAGCAGGTTACCTGAAAAAAACATGCACTGATGGAAGGCGCACCAGACCAAATGATGAGTCCAAATTACTTTATTTGTTTGCACTAAAAAAATCAAACACATTCCCGGGGCCATAAAACATGCTGATGGATAGTAGTGCAAACCAATAAATTGATTTGGACACGTTTGTCATGTGTTCTGATGATCCTCCCATTTGTGCATGCTTTTTTTGTCACAGGTTGGGAAGGGTCCAAGATAACACGGGCTTAGAGGATGTGGGTTACAGATGTTGGCCCTCAGATTGAGGACATCTGATAGTGGAAAAAAGGACTTCAGGGGAAATTTCTGAATTAAAGGGTAACTCCATCTTTGTGGGAAAAAAATTAGCAAATAAAAAAATATATATTATAGCGTACACAATTGCGACACAAGTCCTATTGTACTTGAAGGTTATTAAAATTACCTTTCCTTTTCAATCTGCAGTGTTGTAACTCTCTGTAAAATGCAATATGGCTACCTGGCAACATTCTGTACACAGATGGTATACAGAACACCTTCTAGAAATGTCATTTTCTGTGCTTGTGATTGGCTTGCTGATTTTCCCAGAAGTCTGCACAAAGATACAACTCATATTTTGGACATCCCCTGCAACAAAAAATGTCATTTTTGGTTAGATACTCCCAAAGGGAAATCAAGTCTAAAGGGATGCAGACCCTGCAATTTTCCTAATCCCTACAGGTGCAGCAGCTGATTGATAATTATGAAATCACTTCCATACGGATTCACTCCGCACATGGACACATACAAACAAACAGCTATTTTTTCAGGATAACAAAAGGTAGGAATCTACAACAAAGTTTGTTAAAATCCTTGCAATGTACATAGATCACCATGAAGGGAATGTTTTTCTCAACAAAAGTGGAGTTGCTCTTTAAAGTTGAATATTGCAGCAAAAGCTGGCTTTGTTGATCTATAGTATAGTAGGCTGTTCATTTTATCTTGTTATTTTTGGCTGGAGGTTTTTTAAGGCACTCATATGGTTGCACACCAGTTATTGCTGTCCCCTTTATGCATAGATCATGACCATAGTTTCTAAAGGATTCAAGTGAGGAGTATTCCACTAATATACAAATATAAATGAATGGCCTTGTTGTGTACTTAGCATTCTATAATAGTTTTTTCAATTATGAATGTATCTATTATATTATAAAGTTCTAACTGTATCTAAAATGATTCTTAAGTTTGCATTATAAAGTAAAAATGGTATTGATGTGCTATAACATCATACTTTACATTTAATTATGGATATTATGGATATTCAATTATTCATCCTTTCTCCTACCAATTTCTGTTAATAAGATCATGTGCCCCAAGCACTTTCTTTTTATACAATTTTTATATAGCAATCTCCTTGGGACAGATGGGAAGATTAAAACGAGTTACATTTAACTTCCAAAAATATAGCTCATGCAACAATTTTTCAGTAGCACTGGCTGCTCCATTCAAAAGCTGCTGAAAATATTCTGCATTCAAGAATTTACATATCATCCATATGAGAATTAAATCTCCATTTACATTTTACCTTTCTGTAGGGTAACCTACAATGGCCCATATATCTAAATCAAACCCTAACCTGTAGCGCCACCTGCTGCTGAAACCTGGTATCATTGTTCCTCCAGTCATATATAAAATATTCTTTAAAGCTGATCTACAGCTTTTAAAGAACTTTAAATAGTTTGCTTGGACCAAGCTGGAGCAAATGAACTATTACCTTCACTAATACATGTGCTCGCTGTGAGAACTGTACATAGCCTCAACTACATACAGTATAGAGAGCTGTGTTCCTGCAGCAGGCCAGGAATTCCCCATCCGGCTCCAGGAACAAAATCAAGTCAGATTGAGCACTGCTCAGCCATTCCCAGGGAGCTTTTTAGGTTATGAATGAGTACAGAGTTTCTCCTGATTGGTTGAGGCAGAGATTGTGACATCATCTGCCCTCTTTTCTGCCTCACCCAAAGAATACAAAACTCCTGAGAAAGGCGGAGCAGCACTCAGCCTGATTCAATTTTTTTCTGGGAGTGGAGCAAGAAGTCAGAACACAGCTCTTTATACAGTGTATAGCTGCGGCTATATCCAGTTTATACAGCATTCAAAGCTCCTGCATGTGAAGGTAATAATTCATTTGAATCAGCTTGATCCAAACAAACTTACTGAACTTCACTAAAAGCTTGAGATCACCTTTAAAGTGACACTGAACTAAATTTTTAAAAGTGACACTGAACTAAATTTTTAAAAGTGACACTGAACTCAATTTTTCTTTACATCAATTGCTCAAATATATCAATTATACCATGGCTCAGGTTTTTTTTATAGTTTACTGTTGTTTTCAGGCTTCTTTTTTGTCCTGTGTTTTTTATCCTCCACTGATACATCTAACTACTATTGTAGAGCAAGCAGTACTGTTATTTTTGGTAATATGCTTCACGCTACACGCACTACAATTTCCATAATGCTGAATATGTGTGCATGTAGGCAGGGGCGGACTGACAACTCATGGGGCCCCCGGGCAATAGGGGATCATGGGGCCCCTGTGTCCTTGCCCAAACTCAAAAAAGCCTATGAAAAAGGTACCAGGGGCATCTCATGGGGCCCACTACTGATCCTGGGCCCTCGGGCAGTGCCCGAGTTTCCAAATGATCCGTCCGCCCCTGCATGTAGGTGTAGTCCATCTCAGGAGGAAGAAGATGAGGGTGGCTACATTCACATACACAAGGCGGCATGGTGAACAAACATAGCCACCCTAGAATAGGAAGCTTGCGAATAGCAGAAGAAGCCTTGCTGCTTGAGAGCTGAAACAAAGGAAGATACATATACATTCTAGTTATATTTAAACATATTGCTTTCATTTTTTTAATTAAAAAAATGTGAGTTTAGTGTCACTTTAAATTATGTATATTGCATGCAGACAGGTTGGTAAATAAAGTGAAAAATCTAAATTAAAAAAGTAGGACCAATGGTTAATGAAGGTTCTCGTTTATCCAACTTTTGGTAAAGCTAGAAGTAGTGTGCCTACTCAGTCTATCCAAAAGATACCTCAAAATTTATATCCTTCTTGGCAGCACAGACACCTTAAAGTGGAACTGCACTGCATTTGAGCATCACAAACCAAAAATGCTATTTAACCTCCTTAGCGGTATTCCCGAGTGTAGCTCGGGGTAACATTTCAGTACCAAAAGCGGTAACCCCGAGCTACACTCGGGAATACCATGCGGCACTGCACCGGCATGTGTTCTTCACTTACCTTACCCTGCGCTCCCGCGATGTATCCCCTGCAGCGTCCCCGGCCATCTCCTCCGGCCGATGCCGGCATCCGGCTTCTGTGTCCTGTCCCTGTGACGTCGGGACGTACGGCGGCGGGAAATTTAAAAATTTTAAAAAATGTCATTTTTTTTTTTTTACATTTTACATAGTAAAACATTGCTGTCTCAACCGATTTCACATACATTTTGTCCCTAGTGCTTTGTCCTGTGCCCTGCCTGCATTTTGTCTGTTCTTTCTGCCTGGAAACTGAGAAACGTCCATGCATCCAAAAAGTGTCCCTTTAGGTCAAAAGCGGTTTAGATCAGCTAGAGAACAGCGATAGTAAATCAGAACCACTTGCAGAATTGAGTGATAATGATTCGTGGGGAAATTAGTCATCAGACACTGAAAACGATTTTGCGACTGAGCTCAGCGATGTGCGAACTTGGCGCTATATTTCAGATTTCAGTGTTTTTGGTTTGATTATATTATTGAATTAAATTTTTTATTATTTTTATATTATTTTTATGATTATTTATTAAATTATAATTTATGATTTTGTGTTTCAAATTTTATCATACCCGGGATGTTTACTAGACTCTTGTTCGGACAGATTTCAGTGAGTTATTCCTAAATATTACAGGCCTACAATTAAAAAAATACATATTTCCATGCAAAAAAATGGTACCGCTTTCAGCACCAAAAATCTGAAATAATCATACCGCCAGGGAGGTTAATTCATTAATTTTTAAAGCAAACTCACCCATCCACCCATGTCTTAATGCTTTATTTTGATAAGAAATATTTTTGAAAAACACCCTTCAGCAGTTCTTGCATCTTGAGTAAGGGCATGTAATTCATGTAGCATTTACTTCCTGGAATCCATCTACCCTTAGCTCAGGCACTGGCTGAGCTGAGAACCCTTCCTCCCCTCCTGAAGACTGCTGGGATGTATGATATCATTTGCCTAGGCAGGAAATCAGGAAGTAACTGAAGAAACTAGTAATTATGATACACCTTCCAATCTATTTACTAATGCTAGCAGCATAAGGATTAAAAACAGTCAATGTTGATTGAGAGAGTGAAGTTCCACTTTAATGCAACTATCATGAAATGTGTAGCTGTTGATTGTCCTAGAATAGGATGGGAGGTGTGAAAGGTGTGGAACCACTCTGTTCTAGTTACTTAATCTCATAATCTGTATAGTCCAATGATCCAGCTGAGTGTGACAAATTTTATGGGGGATAGGGCATCCCATTTACTAGACTATGGGACCAGAATAGGTGGGGAAGTTTCCTTGTGAACTGTGTCTTTTTTCTTTTTTATGGGGTGCACTTTAAATTGCAGGAATGCCCTACTACAGAAGGCAGTGACCCCAAAATCATCAACAAAAGAGTTTTAAAAAGTTCAGATAATTTTTTTTTACAATTAACAGTAACCAA
This sequence comes from Staurois parvus, assembly GCF_062004578.1. Taxonomy (NCBI): domain Eukaryota; kingdom Metazoa; phylum Chordata; class Amphibia; order Anura; family Ranidae; genus Staurois; species Staurois parvus. The sequence continues at coordinate 7,095,213 of NW_028318841.1, read as the reverse complement.
AGTATTTTTTATTCAATATATTTTACTGTCTTGTTTTATATACTGTAAAATAAGACATTTTCTCCAGTTCTAAAATGAGAGCATTGTTTTATCAAACAGGCAGTATGGGAAAATTTCAACACAGACAGAAAGTAGCAGCAAAAAACAGTTTTACTTATTTGTTTCAATAAAAGCAATACAATACCATAGATATAAAATATACTAGCAGTCAATTGTCAACTATTTTGCATTTTCCCATGATACTAAAATATGTGCATGTTCTGTAACTGCCAATATAAATTTCATCAAATATTTCCTTCCTGTAAAAGTGTAATATTGTCATATAAACCACAAGGTCGCAATACAATCAGATTTCTACTGCTATTTATTATGTCCTAGACTGAAGGAAATGAATGATTTTTTCATTCTGAAAGATTTGAAAATACTGTGTAGCATATATGTCCTTGTTGTTGTCTGTAGCTTGTACATTATTTACCTGTCACAACAAATTGCCCACAATATTAGAAACGAAATGCAAGTGTTCTGTACTCTTTCAAATGAACCTATAGTACTACATTATAGTAATCTAAAGAATGAAGCATAAAGTAGAAAAACAATTGCTATTTGCAATTGCAAATTTTGTTAAACCTTTTGCAAACCATTAAAGTGTATCTGAATCCAAAATAAAAAATGTAATATATTGCTAACTACTAGTCTTTAGATTCAGTGGGTTCATTATTTTTTTGAGGTGCATTTTCCTTTTTTGTATTTCAGTAGTTTTTATTATTAATTTTAAACGTTTAAGACAAAGAAAACTGAAGCAAAAGACATGCCCATGCAGGGGCTATCAATGGCACAGAAAATGAAAAAATACAGTGTTATAACACCAACAGTAAAGCAAAGCAAAGATATCTACTGCCTCACAAAAAACAGAGAAAGACAAAGGGAAAAAAGAGTAAGGAAAGAAGAAGATAAGACAGCAGGGATCTGGGAACTCCAATACTGATCAACAACTTGAACTCAGACTAGCCAGGGGAGTGTGGGAAAAGCATATGTCAACCACGGTTCCCAGATTTTCAAAAATTTGCACTGGGAGTCATTACGGATACTCGATATCTGTTCAGTAAGCATCAGAGAGGTCATCTGGTCCCGCACCCCCTGAAGAGGAACAGATGTACTCTTCGAAGCTTGAGCAATTGTTCTTGTTACCGACAAGAACAAATAGGAGGCCAACGTCTACTGGTGAGCCAACAAGCCCGGTATGGAGCAACGAAGCAAAGCATATGGGAGATGGAACAAGATGTAAAGAAGGCCAAATACACAAGACCAAAACCAAATCAGTTTTGGGCATGACCACCATATATGTAACACATCTCCATGATCGCCACAACCCCGAAAGCAGCGATCACTATAGGTAGAGTTCGTCTGGGCTATACGAGCTGGGACCCAATACCAATGGAACAGTACTTTGTATGCCACCTCCAGAGCATTTGCGTTGAATGAACATTTAGCCATAAATGACCAGGCCTTATTCCAGTACTCTGGATCCATGACCGCCCACAAGTCATTCTCCCATTGAGCGGCATACGATAGATAAGTACACGACGAGTGCCCATTCAAACATGCATAGAGGAGGGAAACAAGACCCGAGGCACCAGCACGCTGTTGGCAAAGCTGTTCAAAGGCAGATTTCTGATATGGGAAGGCAGAGATGCCACGCAGTGAGGTCAGCCAATGCCGCAATTGAGGATAACAAAACAATTCCGCCTGGGGGACATCCAGTCATTCCCGAAGAGAATTTTAGGTGGGGAAAGACTGAGAAATCAAGAAATGTCACCCCTGCAAAAAACCATTGGCCACCCACCAAGAGAATGCCCCAGGTTGGTCTAAACCTGGTGGGAAGAGATGATTATTAGTGATTGGAAGCAGGGGTAGAAAGGGTGACATCAAGCCACTAGAGTAGCGAACCGAGTCCCATACGTGCAGGCCATGGAGCAAAATTGGGCTCAATGTTGTCAGGTATAGAGCAGGGGAAAGCCATAGAAGCGTCGATGTCGCAATAGGGGCACAATTCGGTAGTTCCAAAAGAACCCATAGGGGAACTTCAGAGGAAGCGTGCAACAAAGACAGTTGGGCAATCTGGCTCTCCTGATAATACTTAGCTACATTAAAATTAAAAAATGGTGCAGCGCTAAACAGATGCCATTATATAAATGAACATAAGCCTAAACTGATACATACAATTATATATATAACACAAATAAACATGCATGCAAGGATGAACCCCCTGCCGGTCCCCTATAGGGAAAAAACGTGACCATATATCTATGATGGTTTGTACATATAATCATGCAAAGGGATACCACACTGCAGCAAGTGATAAAGTGAATAAATACAGTCCACTTCAAACAAAACTGTGATTCTTCAAAACATGAGAGTGCCACTGGTGCCACAATCCTATAATTGTCTGAGTGCCTCCTCACCTCCCCGCACTGACCGCAAGGGCCAATACGCCTTTGTAACATATAGGGTATAACCCTCAGATGTCAACCGGTCTCAGGTCCACAGTAGATTCCACCTCAAATGCTGTATTCCAAAACCACCTCCAGCCGCTGTTAATGGTGGTAGTATACCACCAGATGATGCTCAGAGACACAAACAAAAACTTCCCATAGCGTGATACTGTAATTTTATTGTAAAATATAGATACAAAAAATGCCCACTCACATTTCCGCAATGGATTTAAAACATGTAGCAAGTCCTCATGTTGTCCTAGTACTGCGGGTGTACCTGGAGTCCCAATATGGCGCGTACGTCGGAAGTGACGTCACCGCGTACCGGAAGTGTCGTCATGGCGTGCCAACGCGTTGCGTCACGGGTACACGTGACTTCATCAGGGTCACCCTGATGAAGTCACGTGTACCCATGATGCAACGCGTTGGCACGCCCTGACGACACTTCCGGTACGCGGTGACGTCACTTCCGACGTACGCGCCATATTGGGACTCCAGGTACACCCGCAGTACTAGGACAACATGAGGACTTGCTACATGTTTTAAATCCATTGTGGAAATGTGAGTGGGCATTTTTTGTATCTATATTTTACAATAAAATTACAGTATCACGCTATGGGAAGTTTTTGTTTGTGTCTCTGAGCATCATCTGGTGGTATACTACCACCATTAACAGCGGCTGGAGGTGGTTTTGGAATACAGCATTTGAGGTGGAATCTACTGTGGACCTGAGACCGGTTGACATCTGAGGGTTATACCCTATATGTTACAAAGGCGTATTGGCCCTTGCGGTCAGTGCGGGGAGGTGAGGAGGCACTCAGACCATTATAGGATTGTGGCACCAGTGGCACTCTCACGTTTTGAAGAATCACAGTTTTGTTTGAAGTGGACTGTATTTATTCACTTTATCACTTGCTGCAGTGTGGTATCCCTTTGCATGATTATATGTACAAACCATCATAGATATATGGTCACGTTTTTTCCCCATAGGGGACCGGCAGGGGGTTCATCCTTGCATGCATGTTTATTTGTGTTATATATATAATTTTATGTATCAGTTTAGGCTTATGTTCATTTATATAATGGCATCTGTTTAGCGCTGCACCATTTTTTAATTTTCACTTATACACTTTTTGGTTTAAAGAGGGTGCTGGCTGCTTAGTTTTTTAGTTTTTTATTCATCTGAAGCGCAGGAGGTTTTAATTATACTTAGCTACATTAGGCACCCCCAAGCCTCCCTTCCACCTATGAACAAAAAGCATATTTCTGGAGACTCTGGGGCGCATGTCAGCCAAGATAAATAGCATAATCCTCGCCTGAGTCAGCCGGAGGAAATAAAAGGGAACCCACACTGCTAGGGTGTGAAAATAATATAACAATTTCAGCAGGATAGTCCTTTTCACTGAATTAACCCATCCTATCCAAGACATAAATGGGAAGCAATGGAAAATAGTTTGCAGGAAGCAAAGAGTCATAGGTGGGGGTTAGGTGAATGCTCAAGTATTCAAGTGAAGAGGAAGCCCATTTGTAGGGAAAGTGGGACTGTAAGCGCGAAACCAAATCCGTGGTGATGTTAGGAGTGACAGTCCTATCTAAATTTATACGGAGACAAGAAATCAAGAAGAAATGCGCAAGAACCTGTTGCAAGTTTGGGAGCATTATCAAAGGATTAGTGAGAGTCAAGAGGGCATCGTTCACAAAAAGATTCAACTTAAATTCCAGACCCGCGTAAGGGACCCCTGATATGTTACAATCAGCCTGGAGTGCCAAGGCCAACTGCTCAAGCGCCAGGACAAATAGTGCCAGAGACAGGGGACATCCCTGTCTCATCCCTCGCCAAATAGGAAAGGGATATAAGAAATACCCTGCATACTTAACCAAAGCCAAAGGGGAAGAATACAGGGCCTGAATCCAAAAAAGATGAAATCCCAAAAGCCCCAGCAGGACAACACGAACCGCAGATATTCCCAAGATAAGGAATTAAAAGCTTTATGTAAGTCCAAAGACAGTAAGAATCCCAGGAATTTTCCGCTAAAGGTGTAAAAGGTGAACCACCTTGCGAACATTGTTGCCCGCCTGCTTCCCAGAGATGAAACCCACTTGCTCCCTATGGACCAGGCTACACAAATACTTGCTGATCTGAAGACTGGTAATCTTGCCCAATATCTTCAAATCCTTATTAAGAAGCAAGATGGTCCGAAAGGCTTGCGGTTCCTGCACATCTTCCTATGTGAGCTCTGAGAGCATCCAGAGAGGGCAAAGAGCCCTGTTGTAATTTTCTAAAGTAACTAGCCAAAAAGAGCGCCAACAGGGCTGCAAATTTCTTGTAATAGAGGCCTGAAAAGCCGTCAGGACCCAGGGCCACGGAGAACCGTAAGGATTTGATAGCTTGGAGTTCTTCCAATACAGACACACCTGCATTAAAGGCTACCTGCGCTGCTTTGGACAATCCAGGGAGCCGTAGATCCTGAAAGAATGCTTCCGCCTGAGTACAGGAAAGGGATCTGGTTTGGTGTACAGATGTGAAAGGAAGTCCGCGAAGCATGAGATGATCTGCTGGAGATTGGAAGTACAACCCCCCATAGGGAGCCACAAATGGACCGGCTTATAAGGTTTCCCCACAGAGTTGAGTTTCCTAGCCAGCATCGGACCTGGCTTATTAGTACAGGTATAAAACTTATGTCTGGTCCAACGTAAGGCCCATTTAGCCTCCAAAGAAGCAAGTTAGTTCAGTTCTGCAACCAGAGCGTCTCGCATAAGTTTATGGGCCGCGGACAGGTGCTACTTCCAATGAGCATCCGTCGAGGCCAGAAGAGAGTGAAATTCCAAAAGGCCTCCCACAGGGGCACCACCGAAGAGACACAACCTGAGTTATCCGCAAAATATGTCTGTATGGAAGATTCAATTTGCTGACAGGTGACCTGAGTGGTCAGTACAGACTCATTAATATGTCAATGAAAAGGCCGCCATACCATACCTGAGAGTGCAAGAAATAGCACCAGGGGATCATGGACCAACCAGGGGGAGGAAGGGATAGATATCCACCTGACTAAAGGAAGCCATTGCACCTGCATAAATATGTGGTCAATTCTGCAGAAACTGTCATGAGCGTTAGAATAGAATGTAAAGTCTGGCATTTTTTGCTGGCTGATAGCTAAAAAGAGTGGGAAATTTGAGTGGAGAGTGAAAAAGTTTTACTTTTGATTGATGGTGATTGCTGGTGCTTGTATTTTTTTATTTTCTTCTTTGGGTCTTGCTAAAAGCTTTTACTTTTTTAAATCACTTTTTCTATCACTTTTTAATTAGCATTTTTTTCTTCCTTTCCTTGTCTTCCTGTAGTCTGCTAATTAAGGGGAGGGGTTAATTGGTCCCAGGTGATACAGGTAGTATGTAACTTGCTGTAGAGCACACATTTGTATCTGGCATTTTTTCTCTTGCTCATTCTTGAGCTTGCCTGTACTTTGCTTGCTGGACCTGTGAAAGGATTGATTCTCTTTATCCCCTCAGAGACCCCCAGTCTGTGGAGAGATTCCTGGTTTATCAGCAGAATTCTGGGAACACCCCTTGAACACGGAAATAACGGCAGCTTATGTTCAGAGATGTTCAAAGTTTATTAGACATTGCTAAAATTATATAGGATACAGAAAAAAAAAAAGGGGGGGGGGAACAAGTTTCAAAACTGTAACTTGTAAGTTTCCATCATGAGCTAACTACATGACATATACATTTCTTGGTATAAACTGTTTTTGCTAGCTTTCAGAGAATTAGCTGGGCAAAGAAAATGTCAGGGTCATGTTATCTTTTGTTTATACATCCTTGTGCAACTAAAACAATTTCATTAAACTTCTAATATATCTGCAAAAACCTAACTTAATACTTAAAATGGTGTACATCAACAAAATGGAGGTTATCTAGATCCTTTCAACCTGGACTGGAGTGGAAAACAGGAGATTATAAAAGGAGTCTACTAACCTGTAAGTGATAACTGATATTTTCTATTAATATTGTAACTGGGATCATGTGTGCTAGCAGGGTTGAAGGTTTTGTGCAGAGCACAGTGTGCCGCATGTATGCAACAATGGAGCAACAACTCCAGGATGGATACCGCTGCAACAGATGTGAGCAGGTTGCCCTTCTGGAATCTTGCGTTAGAGATCTGGAGGAGCAAGTTGCAACACTGGGCAGAACCGACAACCTTGAAAGGGGTCTTCTGCTCTCTGAGCAGGTAGCTAATGGGATTGATGTGGAGGGTGGAGAGGCTAAACAGGATTATCAGGTAGGAAGATACAGTAGGTTACTGTAAGGAGAGGGACTAGTAGTGGCTCACAGAAAAGGAAGGCTGGCCCTGGGTTTGTGCATCCAAACAGATTTGCCAAGTGGGGTGAAGATGTGGGGGTGGCAACCTCAGGGGTGGCAGCCCTGGATGTCACTCCTATCTCTAACAGCCGGGAGGGCAGACCATCTGGGAGGGGTGGTGAGGGTAGTGCAGGAAGGCCTAGACAGCTGGTGGTAGTAGGGGATTCTATAATCAGAAGGACTGATAGAATAATTTGTCACCAGGATCGCCTCAACCGAATGGTTTGCTGTCTCCCTGGTGCCAGGGTTCGGCATGTGGTGGACCAGGTTGATAAATTACTGGGAGGGGCTGGGCATGACCTAGCTGCTTTGGTCCATGTTGGAATCAATGATAGAATACATGGAAGGTGGAGGATCTTTAAGAATCAATTTAAAGAACTAGGCTGCAAGTTGAAGGGAAGGACCTCCAAAGTGATATTCTCTGAAATATTACCTGTGCCATGCATAACTCAGGAAAGACAGGGGAGATTAGAGAACTCAATGCACAGCTAAAGACCTGGTGTAAGAGGGAAGAATTTAGGTTTCTAGAGCACTGGGCCGACTTTTCATTGGGGTGCAGCCTATATGCTAGAGATGGTTTGCACCTAAGTGGAAGGGGGTCTGCTGTGCTGGGGGAGAGGTTTATGGGAAGGCTGGAGGAGTATTTAAACCATTATCGAGGGGGGTGGGATAATTAGATTATAACGGGGTAGACAGATCAGGCAGGGGTCAGTACTTATGGGTGGAATGGGGAAAGATGGGGGAGGGCTATGGCAGATGATAAGAAGGTCCCCATGTCACAAACAACCAGTGGAATTGGTAACATTTGTATGAAAATAAAAATATGCAAAATACGTGTGCACAAGGTGTCAGTGAATTAAAGTGTTTGTTCACCAATGCCAGAAGTCTGCAAAGCAAAATAGGTGAGTTGAAAGCTTTGCTGCATGAACAGAACAATGATTTAATTGATATTGCTGAATCTTGGCTTCATTCTGCACATGACTGGGCCATTAATATTCCTGGCTATGTTCTCTTTCAGAGAGACAGGGTAAATAGGAAAGGTGATGGTGGCTGTCTCTATGTGAGAAGTGATCTCAGAGCGAGTGTGAAAGGGACCTAGTTGATGGAGAGAGTGATGAGGCTGAAGCATTATGCGTTGAACTGCACATGGGGGGGTGTACTACAAAGGTAATCATTGGAGTTTGCTATAGCCCTCCCAGTGTTAATGAGGAAGTGGAGACTCAGCTCCCTGCACAGATTGAAAGGGCTGCAAGGCCTGGGACAGTGATAATAACGGGAGATTTTAACTACCTGGCAATTGACTGGAGTAATGGTGCTGCAGGAACAGTTAAAGGGCAACAATTTTTAAACCTACTACAGGACAATTTTATGGTACAGTTCATAGAGGCCCCAACTAGGAATGATGCTCAGCTGGACCTGGTAATCTCAAACCAAGCTTATTACGAATGTCCATTTAAAAGAACATCTGCGTAGCAGTGACCATAACATGATTTAATTTATTGTTAGCTGTAAACAGCAAGCACATATGAGAAAAATAAAAACACTCAATTTTAAGAGCGCTAAATTTCCAAGGCTGAGAGCTGCTCTCCAAGACTTAGAATGGGAGGGAATATTGGCATCAATGAACACAACACAGAAGTGGGAGTTCTTCAAAAAGACTGTATGTGAACACACTGCAAAATATATTCCCATGGGCAATACATTTAAAAGGCTGAAAGAAAACCTATGTGGCCTACGGCCAAAGTTACAAAAAGCTATAGATAATAAGAAAAGAGATTTTAATAAATATAAAAATGAAGGAACGCTAAAGGCCTCAAAAATTGAAAACAAATGACATATTTCAAAAGATAGCAGGACCAACCCCCCAAAAATTCTTCAAATATATTAATAATAAAAAGAATCGGTCCGAGCATGTAGGCCCCTTACAAAATAATCTAGAGTGGGTGACTGGGGACATAGAGAAGGCAAATTTATTAAATACGTTCTTCAGCTCTGTGTATACAAAGGAGCATGGGGGAGCTCTTGTCTATAATGGGCATGGTATTGACACAGGTCCAGATGATCCACATTGGCTCACAATTGATATGATCCAAAAATATTTAGACAGAATAAAGGTGAATAAAGCACCTGGACTGGATGGCATACACCCACGGGTCCTTAAAGAATTGAGCTCTGTCATTTCAAAGCCATTGTTTCTAATTTTTAGGGACTCTTTAATGACTGGCATAGTACCACTGGATTGACGTAAGGCCAATGTAGTGCCAATATTTAAAAAGGGGTCAAAATCTTTACCCAGTAATTATAGACCTGTTAGTTTAACTTCTATAGCTGGGAAGATACTGGAGAGTTTAATAAAAGACTACATAAAACAAGCATGTCAAACGCCCATGTCATGCACGTTTTGCTGCCCATGGGTGGATCCTCAACCACCCACCATCATTATACTAGTATATATAAGAGAGGATACTGTCATTACAGTTATCAGCTCTGAGGAAGAGGCAAGTCCTCGAAACGTGTCAGTAAGTTGGAGGTCTAGGAGTCTCAACATGACTGGACCTTGCTGTACTTTACATGATGTGCCCTTGATTTTTGTTCATTTGTCAGTATATTACCACTTTTTTTTACATAATAAATTATCTTTTAAAAGGTAATGCACTAGGCCCGTGCACCCTCTGTTTGTTTTTTTGCATTCAGTACTCTGGATCCCCCTGATCTGTTGAGGGCAGCAAAGTGTGCAGCTTCTAGGCACCCTACTTGTGGTTCTGACCATCCTCCAGTGCAGGAGTATATACTTATGCCATTCTTTGTTGAATATACCAAGTCTCCATTCTCATCTTTAATCTTTTCTATAAAGTTCCTCGATTTTCTTATTTCTCAATTTTCTCATTAAATATTTACCGGGCCTATTCCCCCACTGATATCTTTCTCTTGCCACCATATTAAATGTTCTCCTTGTTTCTTGTTCCATTAAGTTATTTAATTCACCTCTTTTCAAAATTTTCTGCTAGATATCTTTTACTGATCCTTTTTTATTTGATTGCTCTAAATCATATAATTCTCCTATTAACATATTTATTTTCTTCTGCCGTTCTCTCTTTTTTTCCGCTCCTATCTCAATCAGAATCCCCCTGATATATGTCTTATGCGCTTCCCACACTGTGGCAATTGAGACTCCTTCAGTCTCATTTGTTTTAAAATATTGTTCAATTTCTTTTTTTATTCTCAATTCCGTCTCATGATCCTAAAGGAGTGTCTCATTCAATTTCCATATATTTATCTTATTCTGTTCTCTTCCCAAATGTTACTTCACTATGACAGGTGCATGGTCCAATATTAATATGACATCTATGTCTACTTTAATCAGGGACTCCAAGGGGTTTATTTACTAAAGCTGAAGAGTGCAAAATCAGACTCCCTTCTGCATAGAAACCAATCAGTTAAACATGCTGGGAACCCCCAGCTGTATTGAACATTTTGTTTTTTCATCTGTTCCAGTAATGGTTTTAGAGTTCTCCTTCTACTTAGTGTTTCCGGTGTTATATCGACAAAAATTTGTAGATTTATTTCTTCATTTGCTTTATCTCTTTAATAATGAAATCGTACAATCACATCTCTGGGCTTTTCACTCGCCGTTCCTTGAGGTCTTCCAATTCTGTGAATTCTGTTAATTTTCAACTGGTCTGATCTATTCATAATTGTGTTTGAACACTTTCCTCAAAGTCTCGATCAGATCTTCTCCCAGCAAAATCTTGGGTAAACCTCTTATCCTCAGATTTTTCTTCCTATCACTGTTTTCATGATCTTCCACTTTGTAGAACAATCTCCTTTGCTCTTTTCACACGTCCTACATTTGTTTTTCCAAGTTGGTTATTACTTGTGCATATTCAATTTTTCCTCCATTTCTTCTACTTGAGATAAGACTTGCCCCAGATCCTTATGTATTATTGCCATTTAATTTTGTATGGATCGTTCTAATCTCAAAAATATTTCTGCTATTTCCATTTTAGTAGGCAGCTGTGAGCTTTTTCTTGTTCTTCAGTATTTTCTTTGTCTAGTTCTTTTTCCATATCAACAGTTTCTTCAATTTTACTCAGATTGCTCAGATACTCCCAGAGACAGTCTAGAGAAATCACCGATATTATTTTCCATCTCCTGTCTTCCACTTGCTCCGTGCTGTCTCTCTGGGGTTTGACCCTCTGGACTTTTCTCTTGTGAGGGCATACATTTTTTCATTGTACTTATACTCATTTGAAATGTTCTGAATCCTCCCCCTTTCACAGATTTACTCATCATAGTGTTTGTGTAGTATCACTATCTTTTTAAATTGAGGGGGAAAAAAAGAATACCTCCACAGGATAGATTAGATTGGGGTTATATTTCACCATAAATATTCTTATAACTTTTCTATAGGATTAATATCACTTGGCTCTCCAATTTATCCCCACCTCAGTTTCCTCCCTTGGGGCTCTTTGTACCACTTTTCCTTTTCTTACACGATTCTTCTGTCCCCTCAGGACCCCTTAGGTGGTCCCCCCCTATAGTTCCTTTGTAAATGTTAGTCAAATTAAATTCTGGACTCACCACTTCCAGCAGCCCTCTTACACCACCTCTGTTCTGTCTTCATCCACTATGCTGGTTCTTTACTGTTTTTACATATCAAGCACTGCTCCAATTCTTACTCTTTTTCCTCAGGTGATTCCCTGGCACTCTGGGGTGGTCTGCTGCAGTCTGTGTAAGCTGGATCACCCTTTGTGGTATCCAGGGGGTCCTTCTCACCAGTTTAGGTACTAGTTTAGCAACTCCTCTCAGGCCAGTGGCCTCCCAGGGCTCCTCTGCGGCGGCCACATGACCTCCCAACAGTCACCACTCCACACTACTGTGGAGTCTGCTTCCCTTCTGGATGGGGATGATCAACCGTTCACGCCACCACCTCGTACAGCCGGGACACGGTTGCAGGACACCCCACAAACAGGCAGGTAACTGGCACTTCAAGTTATCGCACCACTCCTAGGCAGGGTTTTTTGCTGGTGGTTCTCAGGAGCTCAGGAGCACGGTGGCTCTCACCTCATGGCGCCATGTTCAGGCTCCTCCCCCCTCTCAGACCAGGAGCCTGAATTGAGGAGAATCTCCATAGGATCACTTGCTTGGCAAGGAGGAATAAATATGGTAAAGGTGTTAATATTACCGAAAATCCTATATAAACTACATATGTTACCAATATATCTGCAGGGAACGCATTTTAAAACCATCCAAAAAATTATATTGAGATATATATGGGGAAACAAAAAAACGAGAAGAGATAAATAAAAGGGGCGTCTAAATGTACTGGACTTTAAGAGATATTATCATTCCGTATTGCTATCACAAATATTTGATTGGATAAGGGAAGGGAAAAGTTGGGTTAAAATAGAAAATACATTAAGTGAGACACAATTAGATAGGATTATTTGGCTTCCACATCAGCACAGTATGTTGGCTAAAAACACAAGCACTTTCACACGGAATGTAATTAAGATATGGGATGTAATTAACAAATAAATGGGAGAGGAGTATGATTCACTGTTAATACCATTGGTGGGAACAAATTTTTTCCCACCAGGGAAAGAGGATATATTTGATAAATGGATTAAAAACAGGGATGCACAATTAAAAGATATACTGGAAAAAGGAGAAATATGCTCTTTTCAGGAGTTAAAAACAAAAAGGAATTGTTCTTTATGATAGATGGATGGCGATTTTTTCAATTAAAACATTTTGTCGCAATGTTCCCACAGCCACTTAGCACAATGGAGGATTTGAACCAGTTTGAACAATTGTTTAGTGCAAACAAGACACAGAAACACTTGGCGGATTTATAAGATCCTTACTGCAATAGCAGGATCTACCTCTCTGTTGTATATGGAAAAGTGGGAAACGGAACTTGGAATACTATTTAATGAACAGTAAAAAAAAAGAAAATATTTAGATTAACACAGGGGGTGGTAGACATGAAGGTGGTGGAAATTGATTATAAATGTTCAGCAAGATGGTATATCACACCTAATGTGGCACATAAGCAACAAGTAGAGACTTCACCTATGTGTTGGAGGGGGTGTGGGATTAAGGATACAATGGCACATATATGGTGGGATTGCCCCAAGATACAGGAGTACTGGGAAGAAATAACTCACCAAATACAGGAGATTCTGGGGATTAGTATCCTGAAGGATCCAGATATATGTTTATTCCATAAGACCGAACTCTCAGTGGAGAAGTATATGAATATGATAATATTCCATTTAATAAATGCAGCAAAGGGATTAATACCAACATTTTGGCAAGTTCAAGAGGCACCAAAAATAAAAGATTGGATAAGTAGGGTAGACTATATATATAGGATGGAGGAATTGTACCATATTGCAGAAGAAAAAATTGAGAAATTTAAAAGAACATGGGAAAAATGGAATGAGTTTAGAAGGTCAAATAGATATGCTGAGCTAGTAGGAATAGAGATTGAAGAGATGAATAATATCTAAAAGGGAAAACAAAAGAAAGAGGGAAAAGAAGGAAAGAAAGGGGAAAAGGAAAGAAAAATAATTAATAAAAACAAGAAAAAAAAATAGGGAAAAGAGAACTTTGAAGAATGGAAGGAGGAAATAGAAGTTACAGAGAGAAATGGGAGGGTGGTAAAGGGGATTGGGGGGTGGGGGGGATATGGAGGGTGGGTATTGGATTGGGGACAATATGTAGAGGAAAATGTGTTTTTTATTGATCAAGTAAAGTGATGATTTATTTATTGTAATGTTAAAACTAATAAAATATTAATAAAAAAAAAAAGAGCACACAAAGCTAATAACATTTTGAACAATGTTAGAGAACAGTAACCCAGATTCTTGATTTTTTTTTTTTAATCTTTTAAGAAGTAATCAAAGTCTAGATGCCAAGATTGAATTTAGGAGCTTTAGCATATATCAGTTACCCTAACGTTATCCTTGTGACTAATTTGCCCTCGTAAAATGTTTTATTTTTTTCTTAAGTATGGATCCATTTGGTACACTGTTTTAATAAAATAATTCACATCTTTAATGTAGGTTATCAGGTTCAATTTATACTGCATATACAGTGTATATATAGCATGTGTGTGTATATATACAAAATTAAAGGAAAACTTTTTATACAGAGTATAGCATCAAGTCAATTAAACTCCTGAGATATTGATCTGGTCAGTTAAGTAGCAGAGGGGTTGTTTAGTCAGTTTCAGCTGATTTGATGTTACTGAAATTAATAACACGTGGACTAGATGGGCAACAATGAGACAACCTCTAAAACAGGAATGGTTTTACAGGTGGAGACCAATGACATTTTTTTCCCTGCTCATCTTTTCTGACTGTTTTTCATTAGTTTTGGCTAGGGTCAGTGTCACTATTGGTAGCATGAAGCAATACCAGGACACTATAGAAGTTTCACAGGCGGTCCAACTCCTTCAGGATGTCACATCAATATGTGCCATTGCCAGAAGGTTGTCTCCAAGCACAGTCTCAAGAGCATGGAGGAGATTCCAGGAGACAGGCAGTTACTCTAGAAGAGCTGGACAGGGCCGTAGAAGGTACTTAACCCATCAGCAAGACCTGTATCTGCTCCTTTGTGCAAGGAGGAACAGGATTAGCACTGCTGGATCTTTACAAAATTACCTCCAGCAGGCCACTGGTGTGAATGGCTCTGATCAAACAATCAGAAACAGACTTCATGAGGGTCTTTTGAGGGCTCGAGTGGGCCCTGTGCTCACTGCCCAGCACCATAGAGCTCGATTGGCATGTGCCATTGAACACCAGAATTGGCAGGTCCACCACTGGTGCCCTATGCTTTTCACAGATGAGAGCAGGTTCACCCTGAGCACAAGTGACAGATGTGAAAGGGTCTGGAGAATCTGCACAGAATGTTATGCTGCCTGTAACATCATTCAGCATGATCGTTTTGGTGGTGGGTCAGTGATGGCCTGGGGAGGCATATCCATGGAGGGCCGCACAGACCTCTACAGGCTAGAAAATGGCATCCTGACTGCCATTAGGTATTGGGAGGAATTCCTTGGACCCATTATCAGACCCAACACTGGTGCAGTGGGTCCTGGGTTCCTCCTGGTGCACGACAATACCAGGCCTCATGTGGTAAGAGTATGCAGACAGTTCCTAGAGGATGAAGGATTGATACCACTGAATGGACCCCACGCTTGCCTGAGCTAAATCCAATAGAACACCTCTGGGACATCATGTTTCGGTCCATTCGCCGCTGCCAGGTTGCACCTCAGACTGTCCAGGATCTCAGTGATGCCCTGATCCAGATCTGGGAGGAAATACCCCAGGACACTATCCATCGTCTCATTAGGAGCATGCCCCGATGTTGTCAGGCATGCATGCAAGGACAAAACTTCAGCAAAATTGACTAGCCTGCTGCATAATTTTTTCACTTTGATTTTCGGGGTGTCTTTGAATTCAGTCCTCTGTAGGTTGATGATTTTCATTTCCATCAAATGATGGGGCAGTCCATATCAGTATAGATATCCAGCTTGAGATTTTTCCCCATTGAGGCCTGATGTGTTTTCAAAGTGTTCCTTAAATTTTTTCTGAGCAGTATATATATATATATATATATATATATATATATATATATGATAGAGAGAGAGAGAGCGAGAGAGAGACTATAAAGCTGCTGACATGCAACCCATTTCAGATATAGAGATACAGTCTTATCTCCTGAGTAAGTTAAGTGCTAATTGTAACAGCCTTTCCCACAGATGATCAATTTCACATTGAACCAGAACACTGGGGATCCAATTGTTTCTAACCTAATGATTTGTCTAAAGTGTTTTATTTGTTGTGTTCGCTGGCTTCCAACTTTCTTTTTCAGGCCTAGTGTTTATTATTGGATTTTGTAAATATACTTAGAATTGAGTTAATCCATCATAGAAGAAATACAAGGGATGCCATTACTGACTTTCTTTTGAAAATACTGGCTGCCTTTACTCCCACCCACATGACTCTTACGCTAGGCTGGATTATATCTATTGATCCCCCATACTGCTAGCCAACTCCAGGAAGGCATGCATACATATATGCACTTGGTCGGATCATAACATAGTGGCACTCTCTATCACTTTCATAGGTCTAGCACCTACCCCCTACGCCTGGAGATTAAACAATTCTATGCTTACAGATGTTAACTCTCGTCAGGAAGTAGTTACATCTATCCAAGAATACTTTCAGTTGAACGCCATTTCTGATATTTCCCCGTCTACTCTGTGGGTTGCCCATAAGGCGGTCCTAGGAGGCCGCCTTATATCCATGGCATCATCTAGAAACACCTTAGATTGTATACCCTTTGAGGGTTAGGGACTGATGTGATTGTATAATATATATGTAAAAGCGCTGCGTAAATTGACGGTGCTATATAAGTACCTGAAATAAATAAACAGGGAGCAGTGGAAACAAATTCAGTAACTTACCCAGAAATTAGAAACGCATTATAGAACTCATGTTGGCAATGCTTCTCTCTTTAACAAAAAGTTGATATCGCAAAAGCGGCTAGAACTGAATAATTTACTATCCCAGAAAACTGAAAAAGCTTTACGATGGTCTAAGGCCTTTTTCTTATTACGTAGTAACTCAGAGTCTACTATGTTTGCATGGAAACTGAACCATTCTATATGGCCCCCACATATATATAAGTTATGAACTAAAAATGGTACCATCTTCTCTTTACCTCATGAAGTCTTGGGTATTTTTGAACAATTTTATTCCACCCTATTAGCTCCCCCACAAACAACTTCCACCCCTCCAGATGGCTCATGGCTTGATTCTCTGCCCCTCCCTGTTCTCACACCCTCTCAGATATGCTCCCTTAATGCCCCATGTACCCTGGAGGATATAACCTGTGCGATTAGTGCGCTACGAACTTCCACAGCACCGGGCCCAGGTGGGTTTACGGCTAGTTATTATAAACATTTTGCCCCTGCGTTGGCCCCTTTTTTGCTGTCATTGTTCAATGATACTTTGCAGGGCGGGAAGCTTCCTGAGGAGATGCTGTTTGCTAACATGTCCCTACTACCTAAACCCCTAAACATCATCATCTACCTCAAAACTATAGACCCATCTCAGTGAGGAACAACAATCTTAAAATATTCAGCCGTATTTTGGCACATAGACTGGCCCCTATTATCTCCTCTTTGGTCTCACCTGACCAATCGGGTTTTATTCGGGATAGACTTATCACAGATAATATACGTCTCGCACTAAATGTTATTCAAGATGCTAACTTGCATTCTAAAGAAATGTTATTACTAAGCCTGGACATTAATAAGGCCTTCGATAGTGTCCTCTGGCCCTATATGTTCTCACTGTTGCAGAAGATGGGCTTCCACTATGAATTTCTGTCCGGTGTACATGCTTTGTATGCTTCCCCCCAAACAAGAATTAGACTCCCAGGCTGCAACTCGGAATTTTTCATGCTGGGCAGGGGCACCCGTCAGGGCTGTCCACTTTCACCCTTACTATTTGCGCTAATTTTGGAACCCTTGACGACTGCTATAAGAACACACCCAAACATCTCGGGGTATCACCTCTTGGTATCGCTACTAACCCATTAGTATCACTGCCAAAGTTATGCACATTATTGAATGAATTTGCATCCTGTAAATTTTACCAAATCAGTTGTTATGCCTATTAATGTTACTGGTTCCCTGGGTGCATCTCTCCGCGGATCTTTCCCGTTTCATTGGGCCACTGATCAGATCTCCTATCTGGTTGTCTATCTTACTCCCAGCTACTCAAGATTTTTTGCAGTCAATTACCCACCATGTGTGTCACCCCTTTCTAATAAAGATCTGGCATGGATACCCTATCTCATGTTTAGGCAAAGTCACGGCAGTGAAGATGAATGTTTTGCCAAAACTATTATACTTGTTTCGAGCACTCCCAGTCTCGGTCTCGAAAACTTTTCTAGATTGTTTTAAACGTGTGATAAATAATTTTATTTGGCATAAGAAACGTCCTCGTTTTACTTCATCAATCCTATACCAATCGCAAAGGGTGGGAGGCCTTGGTCTTCCCAATATCTGGCTCTATTACCTGTCGGCCCGCTTTGCACAGCTATCACAATGGGCGACTAATAACTCCCAAGTCCCTTGGATCAGATATGAATCTCAATCTATACGTCCGTTCTATTTACCGGGTATATTATGGACAAAAATTCACCCTCGCATGTTGTTGACCCATAATTCTATTGTTGCCCACTCATTGATGCTTTGGTCCCATTATAAATTTAAATTAAATCTTGTGTCTTCTGTCCCATCGGGTTCATCATTTTTTGGAGACCCGAGATTTATTATAGTGTTCTCGTCTCCACAGGTGTTTCGTTGGTGGTATGATCATTCCTTTCTCAGATAATCAGATTATCTGATTTTCAAAAACGAGGGTCTTATATCACTACTAGAGATGAGCGAATTATTCAAAAATTCGATTCGGCTGATTCGCCGAATTTGCGGCAGAAATTCGATTCGATGCGAATTTATTCGCTGCGAATTTAACTTATTAAAAGGGTTTCTAGGCTTCAGTAAGCCTTTATATTAGTGCAGAACACTGTACCTTTAATTTAAATGCCCTTGGAGTCTGCTGGGGAAGAGAAATAATACTGTCAGTCAGTATGACATGCAGATGAGTGCCGTCGATCTTAGAATCACCTCACACTTCACTCATTTGGGCAGTCACGGGGCACGACGAAGAAGATGAAGAAGAAGAAGAATGAAAAGAAGAAGAAGAAGAATGAAAAGAAGAATGAAAAGAAGAAGAAGAAGAATGAAAAGAAGAAGAAGAAGAATGAAAAGAAGAATGAAAAGAAGAAGAAGAAGAATGAAAAGAAGAAGAAGAAGAATGAAAAGAAGAAGAATGAAAAGAAGAATGAAAAGAAGAAGAAGAAGAATGAAAAGAAGAATGAAAAGAAGAAGAAGAAGAATGAAAAGAAGAAGAATGAAAAGAAGAATGAAAAGAAGAAGAATGAAAAGAAGAAGAAGAAGAATGAAAAGAAGAAGAAGAATGAAAAGAAGAAGAAGAAGAATGAAAAGAAGAAGAAGAAGAATGAAAAGAAGAAGAATGAAAAGAAGAATGAAAAGAAGAAGAAGAAGAATGAAAAGAAGAAGAAGAAGAATGAAAAGAAGAAGAAGAAGAAGAATGAAAAGAAGAATGAAAAGAAGAAGAATGAAAAGAAGAAGAAGAAGAATGAAAAGAAGAAGAAGAAGAATGAAAAGAAGAATGAAAAGAAGAAGAAGAAGAATGAAAAGAAGAATGAAAAGAAGAAGAAGAAGAATGAAAAGAAGAAGAAGAAGAATGAAAAGAAGAATGAAAAGAAGAAGAAGAAGAAGAATGAAAAGAAGAAGAAGTAGAATGAAAAGAAGAATGAAAAGAAGAAGAAGAAGAATGAAAAGAAGAAGAAGAGAATGAAAAGAAGAAGAAGAATGAAAAGAAGAAGAAGAATGAGAAGAAGAAGAAGAAGAAGTAGGATGAGGATGAAGAAGAAGAAGAAGAAGAAGGATGAGGATGAAGAAGAAGAAGAAGAAGTAGGATGAGGATGAAGAAGAAGAAGAAGAAGTAGGATGAGGATGAAGAAGAATTCCATTCCAGCAAAAAGTGTATCTGCAGAGAGCTTCGCTATTTCTGACAGTTCTCTGACAGTTCCTTCACATTTACAGCAGTTGAAACATTGTATCTATTTGTTTCCGAATAAAAACATCTGTATCCTAAATGGAAACAAATAGATACAATGTTTCAACCGTTGTAAATGTGAAGGAACTGTCAGAGAACTGTCAGAAATAGCGGAGCTCTCTGCAGGGACACTTTTTGCCGGCTGTAGAAGGGATGAAAATCGGCAGATCGGGAAAAATTCGATTCGCGCATCCGAAGTTTGCTAATATTCGGATTTGATGCGAATCAAATTTTTCCTAAAATTCGAAACGAATTCCACTTCGCCTGGTTCGATTCGCTCATCTCTAATCACTACACACACTTTTTGATATCCTGCTCCGGGAATACTATCACTATAGGCAAATAAGACATTTTTCCATACATATTTTGATCTGACACCTTCGTCCCCGATTACATTTTTCGAACGTATTAGCCGTGACTCTCCTAGGGGCAGGGGTCTTATTTTGGATTTTTCGGTAACTATCTATTCCTCACCCCCTTTATATAGACATAAATGGGAGACGGATAGTGGTCTCACTTTTTTCAAAGAGGACTGGGACTCCATGGTGGAAAATATACATAAGAGCTCTATATCTCTTTCTGTTTGGGAGACAGCCCTCAAAGTATTAACCCACTGGTATTATACCCCTTCTAGGCTGAGTGTCATGTTTCCAGGAACGTCTCACCTTTGTTTCCAGGGTTGTGGCCTAGCTGGTACCTTAGTGAAAATATTTTGGGCTTGCCCAAGCCTTTTGTTGGTATGTTGCAAAGTCTCTGAAGTGGCCTCTGCTGTTGCAGATGCCCCTGTGCATCTGTCTATGCAGTCTTGCCTGCTTGATCCCGCATCTCGGGAATACAGATGGGGGCTATGAAGCTATTCCATACTGTCTGTGTTTCTGTCCTGTGGGCCATTGCCCTGCATTGGAGATCGCCTACGGTGCCATTGCCCTCGGTTTTGCAGAGAGTTGATGCAGTGATGCTCATGCTGAGACTTCATTATATGTTACTGGATAGGATGCAGTTATTCGACAGAAAGTGGGAAGTTTGAAAAACTCATAGACATTTACTATCTGAATAATGAATACTTATGATTCAATTGATCGTGCATTTCTGTTGGTGCCATTATTGCTCTGCCTACCCTCTTATCTATCTTGCTCATACACTTAATTTTTATGCCTCACATGATTGTACCCTTTTGGAATGTATATTACAGATGTGCCTTGTTTCTGTTTTATATTTTACTTGATGCTGTAATGTTGTTTTTGCAGCCTAATTCATAAGAAAATAATTAAATAGTTTGTAAACAAAAAAGAAAATACTGGCTGCCTAGAGAACATGTTGAACACTTTTTCTTCTGAATCACTGAACTAGAAAAATGTTTATAAGTAAGGTAAACCAGAGAAAAGTCAGTTATAAGTGATCCAGATCAGTGACTTAAAGCATGGGAGCTAGAAAGTCAGTGGGAAACACAGTCTGCTACCATTTTCAGAATGTTTGTCATGATCTGCCAGTATAGACCTTACCTTTAACTTCAAGCTGCCCCATGGTCACCCAACAAGTACTTGTGAATGCAAACTAAAGTAGGTGTCTGGACAGCAGAAGAGGTGGCTGCATAAAACAGGTACTAAGGTGGGCGGAATACAAGCCTTTACTAATAGTGGGCAGCTTGAAAGTTGTCTATCCTGGTAGTAGGAATGACAGGTGAACCATACTGGGCTGATTATAGATGACTATAGCATAACTAAGTGTTGCAGAATATAGCAGAACTATTTCATACTGTGGCTGGATTAGATGTAGCAGATTGTAGCAGGGCTGTAATGGACTGTAGCAGAACCGAGTGTTGCAGGCTATAGCAGAACTGTTTCATACTGGGGCAGCACAGTGGCTAAATGGTTAGTACTTCCGCCTGGCAATACTAGGGTCATTGGTTCAAATCCCAGCCACGGCACCACCTGCCTGGAGTTTGCATGTTCTCCCTGTGACTGCGTGGGTTTACTCAGGGTACTCCAGTTTCCTCCCACACTCCAAAGACATGCTGGTAGGTTCATTGGCTCCTGTCTAAATTGGCCCTAGTATGTGTATGTATGGATGTGAGTTAGGGACTTTAGATTGTACACCCCTTGAGGGTTAGAGACTGATGTGAATGTACAATATAAATGTAAAGCGCTGCGTAAATTGATGGCGCTATATAAGTACTTGAAATAAATAAATAATACTGTGACTAGACTGGATGTAGCAGACTGTAGAGGGGCTGTAGTGGACTCACTGCAGCAGACAGTGGCAAGGCTAACTGTAGTAGACTGTAGCTGGATTTGACTATAACAGACAGTGGCAGGGCAGACTGGAGCAGTCCTTTGGTGTACACAGACCAGGCAAAAACAAACAAAATTCTTGAGCGGCTACAGAGTGCACCACTCTTGCCTAAATACATTTTTTAGGCCCCATGACACATCATATTGTGAAGCCAGGACACCATAGGCAGTATTCAGAAATGTTCACAATGGCAGAAAACAGACAACAAGGTGCCGATACTGAAGCAAGGAAAGTAAGTGACTCTGACAAGGTCACTAAATCCTCTTTTCCTCTGTCATTCAAGGTTATTTTACTTTACATAAAAAGGTGGACATTTTGTTATGCTGACAAGCATTGAAATGGTATTGCATTGAAAGATCATTTATTAGGGTTAGGCTCACACTAGAGCAGCTAAACTGTGGCTTCCATGCTTTCAGGAGGCAATCCTACTGCCTCTTTAATGCCTGTTTCTTTTTTTTTCCTTTGTTGAGTGGTAATTTTGATTGGGACTAACACACTGCAGCCATTTGGTTGCAGCATGAGCCCATTGACTTGAATGGGAGAGTTTCATGGATACTTACACCTGTCCACTTGACAAGTCACGTTACATTTTGCTGTGGCTGCAACAGAAAGCATTGTGGATGTGGCAAGTGTACAACCTCCTCTGACTGTATGCTAGGTTTTAGGTGGGTGGTCGAGGGGTCGTAAAACCACAGCTAAACTGTCTGTTTTTACTGGGCGTCTGGTCACCCATGGTCACTGCCATTCCACTGAGACAGTCTTTTTTCCCAGTAAGCAGTGCTTTTTTTCAGCTGGAACTTGGTGGAATTCAGTTCCACCACCTCTGGCTCAGGCTTTATACTTCCTGCTCACCAATATCACTTGTAAACATGAAAGTCTGGCTTCCGTGTTTACAAGTGACAAGATCTGATCGTCTGAGAGACTCCCACTGAGTGCAGGATGGGGACAAGGGAGACGCGGGTGCCTAGGGTGCAGTGCAGATGCTGACACCCTCACTGGATGATCTCCCTGCAAATGAGGCAGTGCCACCTACAGTGTGCAGGGAGGTACTGGAGCTGGCTGGGTGTTTTAGCTTATTACAGCAACAACATGTTGGAGCTTTTAAGAGTGGGAGGGTGGTGGTAGTGGAGGGGAGGTTGCATGTACAGGACAGAGCTTCACATAGTGCATCGTTGAACTGTGCACTCTGTGTAACCCCCCCCCCCCAAACTCTTCATTGTGTACATAATACACTTGTGGTGTAATGCAGCTTGGAGGGTGTGTGGTGGGGAAGGGGGTTTCGGGGGGTTGTGGTTGAGTTCCTGCACCTATTTTCTGAGAAAAAAGGTCCTGCCAGTAAGTATACATTTATCCTTCAATTGATACCCCTGCCATTCCCCAAGGACTCATACTCCTGTATCCCCAATCCTGGAAGAGCCATACTGTGTGGACCACAGGGAACCATAAAACCACAGCTGGAAACTATCTTATTTGGTCCCGAAGACTTTTGAGCATGCATCCCTTTCATTCCCAAAGAGAGCCCATTTATCATGTCACCCATTGATATAAAGCACAACAGATCTGACCAAATAGTGAACAGGGGAATATAAGATATGTTCCTGGGAGGGGGGCAAAGTCATACCCACATAAGAAAATAAATCTGAAATAAAATGACATTGGGACAGAACAATGAAGCCGAGTAAAATTCTTTAAAAACATCCAATATCGTTGAACCCATTTGTCAGAAGTGGTGCTAAAATCACTTGTCTAAAATATCTATTTTTTGAGCTGCATGTTTGTCAGTTGTAAACTTTAAGTTGAACATTCAGTATGGAAAATTAATGTGTAGAAAGTTGCACAGTGTTTTTCAACTGGCCAAGCTTATTATCTAACTCTTGAATCTATCCCTCACCCTGAGGAAAATTGTCATAATGGAATAAATGCACATTTTTTGTGTACTATTACATCTACTCTTTTCATCCTGTATTTATCTAATTTATAATACACTGGATTAGTCTGCCTTTTCAATGTTCTGTTGTTTTAATTACTTCACATTTATGTTGTGAAGCAATTAAACTTAGTCGACAGATTACAATGGTAAACAATAAAATGGTTATTGATTGCAATATAAATTAACCATGCATACAATAATAAGCATTAAATGGAAAAATAAATTCCTTTGCTATCAGAAAATGTATCTCATATAATTATACATGTGGTCTTTCTATGGATGAATGCCCCTCTGTGTGTTGAGAACCTTTTTCACGTACACATATCATGCAACATAATGGCTATGTTTTGACCGTGTAATATGTGTATCAGTTCACAAAGCTCCATTCACAAAGTGGTATCAACCACGACTCGCCTGCGAGTATCCCGCTGACCTTAGATGAGTCATAGTTGTTAAGGATGCTGCAACCGCCCCGCACCTTAACAACCAGCTATTTACTAGTTGTTAAGGATGACAACTGCTGCTTGCTCCTTAACATCCAGCTAAAATAAATTCTTTAACTATCACATGTGTGGACACCTATTTAATTACCACCTGCATTTATTTATTTCATTTAGTGAATTGACTTTAACACTGTTTTATGCAGTATTTACCAAACGTTTTTGCTTTCTGAGCAAATACCGCATAAATGGATAGTCGATTGACATTTTCATCAGTGTTTGCAATATTTGGGAAAAAATGTTTGAGATCGCTTAATCACTGTATGCGATCTGGTTTAGTGAACGGAGCGCAATGTCACCTATATTTCACATTGTACATTACTTACAATTATGTTCATCTGGATTAAAATGGTAATATTTAATTACTTTGCTGAAAATATCAATATGTCATCAATTGGTTAAACCTTAGACTTTTTTCTAAAGTTCAGCTTCAGCCAGTTACATTTTGATTAAAATAGGAAAGAATTAGAACCTCTGCCAGGTTTTTGATGATGTCTTTAGTCTTGTTGGGAAGATTTAATCCTAGTACTCATGATGAGCATATCGAATGAATGACCATCTGTTTTTTTTTTGCATGCTAGTCTCATATCAAAAATGAATAGGTTACTAAAGTTACGAAAATTTTTGTAAGACAGAATACAACTTTGGAAGTGATGTAATGTATTGTATTGTAATGTATTCTTTTGTTTCCGAGAATTCACAATCTTATTTTTTTCGTACAAATAATATACTAATTACACGAAGATCGTTTGTTCCTTTATCTTACGAGAAAATTTTCGTGCTTGTCCCTTTGGATATTTTCCCATGAACTGTTGTGATTGGCTCTTGAAAGTTGTGTACTAACGATTAGATTATCTGACGATCGCTCTGAAAGCTGTTTTTTTTGTCTGATTTTCTCATCGTGTATATTAGACATTGCTCTTACTTCCTATACCATTGACATCTTGAGGGGGGATTTCCTAAACTAAAACACACAGAATCTGGTGCAGCCCTGCATTGTATCAAATCAGCTTCCAGGTTTTACTGTCACAGCTTAATTGAACAAGCTGAAGTTAGAATCTGATTGGTTACTATGTACAGCTGCACCCAATTCTGTGTGCTCAAGCTTTAATAACCGCCAATTTATAATTATAAATCAGTTGCTGCACCTGCAGGGGTCTAATAAAGAAATTGGCAAGGTCTGCATCATTTTAGACTTGATTTCCCTTTGGGAGTATCTCACCAAAAACGACATTTTTGTTGCTGGGGATGCCAAAAATCTGACTTGTATCTCAGTGCAGACTTCTGCGAAAATCAGTAATCCAATCACACAAGCAGGAAATTACATTTTCAGGGGGCGTACTGTACACCATCTGTGCACAGAACACATCCAGGTAGCATTGCATTTTACAGAAAATTACACTACTGCAGATTGAAAAGTAAAGGTCACGTTAAATAACATTCAGTTGCAATATGACTTGAGTCGCAATTGTATATGCTATATATTTTTTTATTATTTGCTATTTTTTTCCCTTGAAAGTGGAGTTACCCTTTAAATTTACATATGTCTGAACTACCCCACACCTCCTGCACTAAGAGGTCTGAGTCACTATTTAAGCATAGTGGCAGCAACAACAAATTGTTCAAATTACTGGTAGCCGACCAAAGGGCACAGACTAATATTGCATGCATTCAAATGCCCTCTGGAGAGCTGTCCTCAGACCTAGCGGTTATCAATGCTTAATTTTTGAAATATTATAGCCTCTGGTATGCATCTGTGCCCCCCCCCCCCCCCACAGCACAGAGGCTCTAGAACCATTTGTCTCATTTCCTCTTATCCCTCTGCTGTTAAGGGAGAATAGGGCCTTATTGGATGCAGACATTTCTACAGAGGAGATTGACAAATAAATAAGGCCTTTCTCTCCTAATAAATCCCAGGACCAGATGAGTTCCCAGAGGAGTGTTGTATGGTTAGTACTGAACTCTTGGTCCCTGGGTTACACTCTTTGTATAAACACTGCCAAAAACTTCTACTATCCCCACCTCTATGTTGGATTAAAACATAATACTATTACACAAATTGGGCAAAGTTCCAACAGGTCATATAAACCAATTGCACTTTTAAACATGGATTTAAAAATTCAAACCAAGGTGTTAGCCATCCATTTATCCCAAGATATTGCTTCATTGGTAAATATTGATATGGTGGATTTTATGCCCCAAAATGCTACAGACACAAATCTCCAGAGACTTTTATCCCATTTACAGATCTCTCAGGGAAACTGAGGAGCAAGGGCAATAGTTTCCCTAGATATTGAAATGGTCTTCGACTCCTTCAATTGAAAATTTCTGGGGCGTGTACTTTGTCATATGGAGTTTGGGCAGAAATGTTTACTTTGGATTGCTATACTTTATGGCCGACCTAGAGCAACTTTACTCTCTCTCCATATTTCCAAATTTACAGGGACACTAGACAGTTTATTGCCTAGACACTTTATTGTCTTTTTTATTTGCCTTGATGATGGAGCATATTGCAATTGTACTTTGATCCTCAAATGAAGTGAAGGCCTTGGAGGTGGGCAGTATCTGGGAATGTTTAGACTTTTTTGAATGATCCGGGTCCCTAACTACAGGCGGTGCTTTGGATCCTTGGTGATTTTGCCTACAATTCTGGTCTGAAGGTCAACTGTCCTCTCAGATACTAGGAGAATAATGTGTGCAAACCTGAATCTCCCTTTACAATGGGTATCCAGAGTGACCTACTTAGGGGTACAAATTACAGGTAAGGTTTCCAACTACATGGCCCTGAAAATTGTATCCCTTCTTGAAATGTTAAAACAAAAATTTGAGACTTGGAAAAACTAACCTCTTAAACATTAAGATCCTACCAGTCTTTTTAAACTTGTGAGACATGCACTGACCTGGGTACCTTATTCCTATTTCAAAAAGATTATAGGGCTGTTTAGTTCCCTCCTTTGGCTGTAATTTCACCCTCAGATAGCGATCAGGGAATGAAAGGGGGTTGTGGGTTAGAGGGGCTTGGTGCTTCCTGACCTCTATAAGTGTTATTTGGCAGGGCAAATGGTCTTTGCTCATAGGTGCTTTGTCGGAGATGATGGTGACACTCCTACAGCATTGAAAGCTGCACTGGGGTCATATGATGGTCTAAAATGCCTCCTTTATGGGGGGGCCTCAGGGACCTCATGCCACCACTGGCTTAATGAAAACTGTAAGAGCTTGGGTCATGCCCACAAACCTTTATCTGAGATGGGGAATAGGGTATCACCCTTTTTGCCTTTGTGCCTAACCCTCAATATCCTCATTTAATGGTGATCCTTGATCCAGCACTCGAATATGTTATGTCCAAAGGTAAATGAATGGTGTTTGATCAGCTTAAAGACACATTTGTGTTTCCCAATTGGTACTTTTTTAGGTACTTGCAATTATGTCATGCCTTTGTGTCACAGTTTAACTCATTCATTTTGGTGACTCAGCCCACACCAATAGAAAAGTTAGTGTTGATTCATTGGTGAAATCATTGTCTGAAGTGTACAAAGAATTGTTTCCAATCAGACCCCCTTTAATTGAGCATTGCAGGAAAAATGGTTGGCCAATGTACCTGATGTTACAGGGGGGTGATTGGGATGATATGTGGGGCTACCCATTTCAACATATTTTGTGAGAGATCACCTGATCCAGTAAAAATTATTATTCCCCTGTCAAATTAGTGTCAATTTACCAGTCCCTTACAGCAGAATGCTAGGGATGTACTTTCTCCCCATCCAATTTCTCTCATGTCTTTTGGCATTGTCCCTTTATCCAACAATATTGAAAAGAAGTCACCCATGTTATAATGAAGCTCTGCCAGTTCCGTTGATCAACCCAGTTTGTTTGCTGGGTCTGGTGAAGAGGCTTGCCGTCATGGTAGCCCATAGAACTTTATTGAGCATACTAATGTTTTTTGCCCAGAAAGCTATCAGTCCTGTTACATTGGAAGAAATCCATAGCTTCCGCGTTACAGTTTTGGAAAGAACTTGTAATTGCCTTATTACCATTCTATAAAGCCACATATTTGAATCGGGGCTGTCCATAAAATTTTAAAAAGTCTGGGGTAGTTGGATATCTACATCTGAGACAAATGGTTAGTCCCACTTTTTGTACCATATCTGTTTGAGTGTAGAGCCTGGTTGAGTAGTGCTATGTGATTTGGAGGGACCAATACTTGTCTCTGTTCCTCTGACAAGTAACAAGATATAACTCTGACTTTTGAAGGTTTCATGTTGCTATTAGGACCCTTTCACATGAGATGACTAATTGGGTCCACCTATCCATTTTTCAGGTGAACCCAATTGGACCCTTAATTGTCCTTTATGCATGTGCCCGTTTACACCAGCCTACATCCAACCTAATCTCCTAAAAATAGACAGATGGAGATCCGTTGCCCTTCTTTTTTAGCGAAGCAGAACAGATGGCAGTCGGGGGTAAATGGACAAGAGGTTCATTTAAATCCAACCGCCTATAGAAGAGAGAAGGCTGTGTCTGTATCTGCTCTGCATAAGCGGAGTGGACATGGACCAGCCATCCACTTGCTTATTGAGGTTCAGTAGACAGATCCCCCTCTGAGCAACTGGACTCATAGCAGTGTCTGCCCCATGTGGAAGGGGCCTTGCATAAATGGGAAATGTATTTTCTTGGCATTAAGAGAGTGATGTTATGGTGTTGTGAATATGTTTATCATTGTATGTTATGATGGTTGCTGGTACACACTACTTTAATTATGAGTGGGAATAATATTGCACAGAGAAGTGTGGGTGCAGAGTGGGTATTGTTTATGGCAGTTGGGTCCTAAATGACTCATGTTACTGTCAATTGGTTCCATTTTTCTATTTTTATTTGTATTCTTCTTTTTCATTCTTACATTGTAACATTTAATAAAAAAGAATTTTCAATGAAAAAAAAGAATAATGCTTAAGTTTACCAGCAAGGGAATACTCATAGTATTTGAATGGCTCGGTATACTATTCTAAAAATTCTAAGAACTTATAAAATGTTTTGGTTTTTTTCAGGTATTTCAATGCCTATTCCAGTGATTGGTCTTCAGGATGACTCCAGAGTGTTTGTGAATGGGAGCTGTGTATTAAATGATGAGAATTTTGTACTGCTTGGATCTTTTGTGGCATTTTTTATCCCGCTGATCATCATGGTATTTACTTACTGCCTGACCATTCAGGTGCTTCAGAGACAAGCTACTGTGTTCATGTATGAGGAAGTTCCAAAGCAGAGAAAGAACAGCTTAAGTGGTCTAAAGAAAGACAACAACACCGAAAACATTTCAATGATTCAAAATCATGAGGCTACTTCTCACATGAACTCTCCAGTGAATAAAGAGGGAGCTCTGTTTCGAAAGGGGACTATGCAGTCAATTAACAATGAGCGCAGAGCTTCCAAAGTCCTTGGAATAGTATTCTTCTTGTTTCTTATCATGTGGTGTCCATTCTTTATCACAAACATCATGTCTGTACTTTGCAAAGAGGCCTGTGATAAGGACCTCATGGTGGAACTCTTGAATGTATTTGTTTGGGTTGGTTATGTGTCCTCAGGAATCAACCCACTAGTCTACACACTTTTCAACCGAACATATCGAAGAGCTTTTTCCAACTACATCCGTTGTCAGTATCACAGTAGCAGAAAGACGATGCTGCAACAAAACCAGTGTCATCATAACCCAGCATCAACTGCCATGTATGGCAAGGACCTTAATTTAAATCATTATAGAAATGGTAATGAACTAACTAGCATGGACTTAGATGAGACAGAGGAGGCTATTGAAATGCAGCCTGGGACTTCTGAATTATCGTTAAACAGTTCTAATATTGTAAGTGAACGAGTTAGCTGTGTTTAAAAAAAAAAATGGTCCAATGGACTTTCACTACTTAGGTCAGTTTCAAATATTTGTGTAAAAGAAATGTATGTCATGTCAGACAATAATGTAAATATTTGTTAATTATTGGAGGCCATTTTTTAATCACCCTCTGCAGTCTAGTGCTTCAGTCCAATTATTTATGTCAAGGTAAATTCCCATTATTTTAGGCAACATAACTGTTATTTTGGTTCCAAGGCTGGCAGAATATGATGGCTTTATATAACATGCATGAACAAAAATTTTGCTCTAAATATGTCATTGGATGACATGTAAAACATAATAAATTTGCTGCACATGCAAATATTGATGCATTAAAAAGTACATATATTTTATAATGCTACCAATGTTCACAATTTGTTTCCTTAACTTCTCCTTTTGTTTCATGATTTGGCAAAACATTACTACATAAAAAGCATCAAATCAGCAATTAAAGTGTATGTATAGCCATTTTTTTTACTGTTTTGAATAACATGGGGAAAGGTTAAATCTCAAGTCAGGTTATTTTTTTCTGTCTGTGTATTGAGGAAGAGATTTCCCTTCACATCCTGTCCCATAGATACAACATTAAGTGAGAGGTAATCTCTGTAAGGTAACAGGAATTACCCTTTTGGATATTTGTCACCCGAACAGGTGTCCCCACTGTAAGATTTTCCCCTCACCTCATGTTTTGGTGACAACTCTAACATTTCAAATTTACCATTACCTCCTGTCTGGATGACACTGTCACAAGGCCAAATAGAGAGGGTGAATCTCCCCAGTAAGGACTCAGGCAGAAAAAAAAGGAAAAAATGGAAGTGGTTTTAAACTCACATTGTGCTATCCAAAACTAAGGAAGAAATACGTTTTGGCTATACAGTCTTTGAAGGTTCTCATTTATCCAGGCCATGGTATAGCTATTAATAGTAAGCCTGGGTTCACACTTGTGTGGTGTGGGACAAAGTATGTGATTTGGATAGGAAATACACTGCATTCCTATTCAAATCACAATTCTTTGCAGTGCCATTCAAGCCCATTCATTTTGTATGAGCTCAAATCGCATTGCACACGCACAAAAAAGGTGCAGGCATCTGGGTTCTTTGCCGCAACAGAAACAGATCGCATGGGTGTTCACACCCATGTGATCCGATTCAGGCAATTTGCACAGTGTTTTGCGACATGTTTTGGGGTTTAGTTAATTTAACATTGACACCCCCAGCAGATCCCATGAACGTGGTGCAATTTCAATGCAGTGTTGGCAAGGCACAGGATTCACTGCACTTCCTGCACTGCATATATGTGAACTGAGGCATGCTCATCTGGACATGAACCATTACAGAACAAGTCTAGTCGAATGTGACTAACTACTACTAGCTAGCAAATTAACTTAAGTAAACTTGATTACCATCTAATCACAATATAGTGTGAATATAAAACAAACCCCAATAACTTAAAATAATCACCCAGAAGTAGTAAATAATTAAAATAAAACAATGGAAAGAAAAAAAATAAATAAATAAATAAATAAATAAATAAAATATAAAAATCACAATCCAAAACCCCCAAAAAAACAAAAAAACACAAAAAGAGTCCACAAAAAAGGAGTCCCAAAAAATCTTTGTCTGTGATATCTTAATTCTTCATATCTTCCGACATTCTTAGTGATATACTTTAAACCCGATCTTCATATACCTCAAGAAAGAAAAACTCAACATGTGTGATATCTTCAAAAACAGAATTATCTAAACAACTGTGCCACACGTGTTTCATGCACATAAAAATAACTGTGCCACCATAACAGTGAAAAAACGGGGATAGCCCTCAGCCTTAGGAGTCAATCCACTGCATACCACCAACGAGAGTTCATAGTTACCCTCACAATGATATCAAGGGTCTGAGTATTGCCTTCCACTTTAAGGATATTCTTTCAGCCTTTCCAGCCACTTCCCACAGACCTCAATAACAGACCATGGATCAGTATATGTAAAAAATACTTATAACAGGGATCCCTGTTGAAAAAGTCGGATGTGACGAAACGCGTCCGGGGCACGTGACGTGGTGACGTAGGACGCTCTTCCGGAAGTGCGGCGACGGCCATCTTTGATCCTGGTACATGCGGATGTGTTTACTGCAATCCTCATGGGGTTTTGAGGGACTGGGAACCCACGGCAATCACTCCTCCCTCGGTGAGATAGTGTGGCAATCTATACACTGGCGATGAGAGGAAGGATTGGGAACATATCGTTTGTGAAGCTGATGTTATCTTACTTGAATGTAAGTTGCTACAATAAAGTGTTATAAGTATTTTTTACATATACTGATCCATGGTCTGTTATTGAGGTCTGTGGGAAGTGGCTGGAAAGGCTGAAAGAATATCCTTAAAGTGGAAGGCAATACTCAGACCCTTGATATCATTGTGAGGGTAACTATGAACTCTCGTTGGTGGTATGCAGTGGATTGACTCCTAAGGCTGAGGGCTATCCCCGTTTTTTCACGGTTATGGTGGCACAGTTATTTTTATGTGCATGAAACACGTGTGGCACAGTTGTTTAGATAATTCTGTTTTTGAAGATATCACACATGTTGAGTTTTTCTTTCTTGAGGTATATGAAGATCGGGTTTAAAGTATATCACTAAGAATGTCGGAAGATATGAAGAATTAAGATATCACAGACAAAGATTTCTTGGGACTCCTTTTTTGTGGACTCTTTTTGTGTTTTTTTGTTTTTTTGGGGGTTTTGGATTGTGATTTTTATATTTTATTTATTTATTTATTTATTTTTTTTATTTTTTTTTCTTTCCATTGTTTTATTTTAATTATTTACTACTTCTGGGTGATTATTTTAAGTTATTGGGGTTTGTTTTATATTCACACTATATTGTGATTAGATGGTAATCAAGTTTACTTAATTTATGACTGTTTGTACTTCAGGGGAAGGATTGTGGTAGTAACTTGATGGGAATTTATTTATTTTGAGAAAGGATAGTGCTATTCCTTCTATATTAGCAAATTAACTTACTGTTTTATGTACAGCATACAGCTGTTAACTATTCTAGAGCAGGTAGCATAAAATATAATGATATCAGAGTCACAAAGATTTCTGTGAGGCCATGTTTATACACCTATACATCACATTTGTATTTTTTTTAATCTTGCAAAATACAATGTTTCAAGAGTCAACCCCTCCAAAACTGACAGATTGGATTTTTGAAAACTTAAATAATTTGAAATTCCCACCAGGACCACATAATTCCAAAGCTAGGTACACACAGATCGAAATTCAAACAGTTCAGCAGGGACTGGCTGAATGGCGTTCTGCGTGTGGCTTTCTTTCGCCAACAGAAGTCAATCCACTTCTGTTGAATAGGACTGCTGGAAAATGTTCATTAGACCAGTCACTGCACCCAGTGTATTCCTGAGAGTGGAGGAGTTCCAAATGTATAGAAAGCCTAGGTGTTATGGTGCATAAACAACCTATATATACATATTTATAATATATCAAACCACACTGGGAAATATTCACATTGTTATACCAAGTGTTTAAACAAACTTGAAAATAAAATGCATAGCCAACATATAATTTAATATATTGACCAAATAAAATTGCCAGAGGTTAAATAAAGTCCACACGTGAAATTCATTGCTCACAAGTGTTCTTGAATCTACATAGAAATTCGTCACCCTTGAAGCCAAAAGGGCAGTAATGTAAAGACCACCACCTCAATAGTAAAGTTACACACTTACCAACTAGAAAATACCTTCTATTTAAAGAGAGGTCACAAGTGCTCATGGATCCCACTTCCAATGTAGTGCCCCGGACGACATCATGTATGACGAAGGCAGAGCTGTGTGCTGACGTCATCGAGTTTCCACATTCCCGGAAGTGTGGATGTGTTGTGAGTTTTGCTGGCTACAAGAATTCTATGTTATTATTATTATTATTATTGTGCAGTATTTATATAGCGCCAAAGGGTATGCTCAGCGCTGTACAGCAAGGGGGACAGAGCATGAGACAAGACAGTAACAATACACTACACGAGGGGTTCGAGGGCCCTGCTCTTTCGAGCTTACAATCTAGGAGGGAGGGAAAGGTGGTACAGGAGGAGATGGCTGTGGGGGATGGAGTGGTGGGAGGAGTGGAGGAGGTCAGTTGTTAGGTGAGGTCGGGTGTTAGGTGAGGTTGGGGTAGGCTTCCCTGAAGAGGAGGGTTTTCAGGGTGCGCCTGAAGGTGAGGAGGGTAGGTGACAGTCTGATGGATTGGGGTAGGGAGTTCCAGAGGATGGGGGAAGTCCTGGAGAAGTCCTGCAATCGGGCGTGTGCAGTTTTAATTGGAATATTATAAGTGTGATTCTATATTTTGATAAAAGTTGTTAGAAGTTTTTACACTATGGGAGTGCTTTGTCCCTATGTTTCTATATGACCGTGGAAGAAATGTAGATGCATGAAATGTCATCTTAAAGATACTGGTTCCCCCGGGAGTATAACCTTAGCGGTGTGGCGGCCTCCATTGGAGCTGAGATCCATGAGCCCTTATGAACTTTCTTTACATAGAAGGTAATTTCTAGTTGGTAAGCGTGTAACTATACTATTGGAGTGGCAGTCTTCACATCACTAACCTTTTGGCTTCAAGGGGGACAGCTTTCTATGTAGATTCAAGAACACTTGGAAGCAGTGAGCTTCACATGCATGGACTTTATTTAACCTCTGACAATTTTATTTAATCAATATATTAAAACATTATGTTTTCTATGCACTTTATTTTTAAGTTTGTTTAAACACTTGGTATAACAATGTGATTATTTCCCAGTGTGGTTTGATATATTATAAATATGTATACATAGATTGTTTATGCACCATAACACCTAGGCTTTCTTTACACTTGGCAGGAGTTTTGAATAATTTATAGTGCAGCTTGATGCATTATTATCAGCAGTATACTGTGATAAATATCTCATAGTGGAGCTTGCTGCTAATTGGTTGATTTTAAACACTAATTGGTTTTTTTAACACAAGGGTAGTTTCTTTCTTTTTTTACTAGTGGAGGAATTCCTTTGTTCTAATACAATAGCATAGCAGGGAGGATTCCTTCATCCACCTCACCCAAGAGCTGAATAAAAGAACTGTGTGTATACCCACCTTTAAACAAGATATCTATATCTTCTAGGTCCACTATCCCCCTGAGTGCTAATGGATTGTTTATATCTATGTATTTAAAAGTGCTTTGCAAGGCAAAGTAGAAGTAAAGACTAAAATAAACAATATTTTAAAACTTTGCCACTGCTGATAATGATGCTACATACTGTTTGACACGTCAAAGTGATCAAGTGATCACACAGCTCCGTCTGCTGTATGTCATTGAGAGGCTTGACACTGCGTTTGATTTCACTGACCCTTGATGTCACCCTCTGGCTTCCAGAATGCTATCTGCTTTGGAGGTTCAAGAGACTTGGAGATCTTCCCATCACCTGCAGCATGTCTCTCAATGACACACAGCAGAAGGAGCTGTAAGATTACTGTATGTTGCCCTTTAAAGAAGTAAAAAAATAGAGGTATTTATACTGTTTTTTTATGGTGAACTGTATACAGCATGGTTATCAGTCGTGGGAGGCAAAACTTTAAACTTTAAGCCTTCTTCTACTTTAAGTATCTGTCCATTTCTGGGGATGTGTGTGTGTTCTGGTGCCTGTGGCGGTGCACTCCCATTCTACTTCAGGCTTGAGTGTACTCTACTGCTGACAAAAGGCATTATGAATTGTTATGCAGAGACAGCATTAGAAATGAGTAACTATGAGCATTTTATTTATGTAAGCACCCTGAAATGTGTGAGAAAACCATGTCTCTTCACATCTATATACGTATTAATTGACACACTTCCCTACACACTAGAAATCAGGTTCAGAATGGGTGCTTCTGAATCAGAGAACTAGTACTGTATGATGTTGCTCTCTCTCTAGCTTATTACAGCCAAAGGGAAACTGCAGTTGAAAGATTAAAATACACGAGGATCTGTTTCATCATACAAAAGCGTTCGTTTAATATTTCAGGCAATAAAGACAATGGATTGGGGAGGTGGGTGAGTTATTAAAGCAAGCTTGAACAGTGAGGAAAAAAGGAGTCTTGTCAATAAAAACATTCTATGAGCTATTTATGTATATTGGCAGGGTTAGATATATCACAAGAGTGGCAACATAGAATGCAAATGGTGGGTAAAACAGTTTGTGTTTAATTATTTTATCTGTATGCTTAGCTGTTTGTCTGCGGTTCTTTTTTAGTGAAGAAAAAGAAATGTTCTTTATATTTTTAAAAATGTATGTACAGTATATTAGAAATCATTACACAGGGCTTATAATGGACCAACAAATGTAAATGATAAGGATATTGACATTGTGGAAGATTTTTATAGTCTTATATATCTATGTAAAATCTTATGTGCTTACAGTTTATAATACAGAGTTTTTCATCGTATACTCCATGAAAACTATTAAATAATACTGATCACTGTATACATTTACAAAGACTTGTTCAGGTATATAGGATACATAGGTCACATTTGGTCTCTTAAATAAATCATTGAAAGATTTTTGTTATATTTGTTGGATAAGTAAAATAAAACACCTTTTGATCTTGACAGCAATTTTGTCATCTGAAAACAGCCTGTGCTCATTGCCTGTGCCACACTCTTATCAGTTACATTGTTCCCAGCAGTCTCTAAGGACTACAGTACCCTCCACTTTATGTTATAGAGAAGACTAGAGGAGTAGGCCATTGTTCCGTTGTCTCCAAGTGAAAATGCAGCACCTCAATAGATTCAGTATGCTGACTGAGGGTTGTCACCCTGGGACAGGAAATGTGTTACTGGAAGGATCATTGTGTGAAAAAAAAGAAAAGAGGCTGAAAAAGTAAACAAATGCGGGTACCACATCTGGTAAGCTGCAATGTATTAGATTTTTCTTTTCAGGTTTAAATATGCTTTAATATGATTTGTGTACTAGATACTGGGTAATGTGGATTGTTCTAATATTGAATCATTCACTGTGGTCCGGAACTCTATAGCTTCTGATATCCTTATAATCCACAGTAGAATCCTTATTAACTACAGTAATCCCTTATGGTACAATACATGCATTTCAAATGAAGATTGAAGTGATGTCTTAAGAATTTGCCAACTCTACATGTATTATTTGAAACATGTTTTATTATAAAGTCTAAAGATTCATTCCATGTGGATTATTTATTCTATTTATTTCTATTGTAAAGGTCATTTACTTGTTGTTTGTGTCATCTGACATATCTATGACTTCAATCCAACATGAAATGAACAG
The DNA here is from genome assembly GCF_062004578.1 of Staurois parvus. Taxonomy (NCBI): domain Eukaryota; kingdom Metazoa; phylum Chordata; class Amphibia; order Anura; family Ranidae; genus Staurois; species Staurois parvus. The sequence continues at coordinate 7,057,714 of NW_028318841.1, read as the reverse complement.
ATTTAGCATGTGTATTTTTTATTTAAACAATTGTTAGCTAGTATTTGGAATAAATCATAAAAATGACTACTTGACCACCTGATGACACGATGCCTCATGAGCTATAATAAAAAATAATTTGCATTAAAATGTGCATTGCAAGTGACCATTCAAATAAGCAAATAAAATACATTGCACTACCGCCGTCTAGTCTTTCCTTAAAAAAGTGTGAATGTATTAGCGATAGTATTGAATGGCACCACATAAGAATGGTAAGATAGTCCACTGTAGTTGGATCTTCCAGAGAAGCTGCACACTTTTAGGCTCTTGGCCAGCTGCCCACACACCAGTTACTGTTGCTGGCCTCTTAGCTTGCTGCATATCACTTGACCAGCCACCTCTGCCAGATTAGGTGTGGCTTCTTTGAGTTGCTAAGGGAGGGAAGCTGAGGAACTTATTTTCCTTAGTAATGTCCAGGAACTCAGGGAGTTGTAGGAATGGGAGTTAAAGGGACCTGCACCTGTAACTGAGCATAGTGAGTAAATGGACACTAGCCTGCAAATCATTGGAGAGAGGCATGTTGTGTTTTGACTTGATAAATATACATAGGAAATAGTCATGGATTTTTTCTTCTGCAAGTACCCACAACTTGAAAGGTGATTTAATTCTGGGACAGGTGCTAAACAAGCAAATACTTCTATATTGAGAACGAGGGAGATGATGGACATGGGCAAACAGCAGGTAAGTCTACATGGTAATATCAGTTGGTTTGTTATCCACATTTATTCTTTAAAATTATAAAGTTCACATCAAACAGAATGCATAAAAATACCAGTCTCCTAAACAGCCTCAACTGTTTAAAGTTTACACAGTTATCTAGGTTGTAACCTACATTTCTGCATCAGCAGTACATCTTTCCTAACACATTATGGGGTCCATTTTTAAAGCAGCAATCTCGCCTGCATTTACACATTGAGCCTCCTCATACTCTCAGAGGAGAGCCTGTATATTTAAAAATTGTGCTTCTCTTTTCTGAATAAGACCAGGGGCTCAAATATTCCTCAATGAAAATTAAGAAATAAAAATGGAAAAAATATTGCAATGCAATTTTGCCTTCAAACACAATTGAAATATAGATAATTTTAACCTCATTCATTTGAACAGAATCCACCCATGTCTAAAGGGAGAAGATTTAAATAAACAAACACTGTGTAGGTAAATTGAATTAATCTACAAACTGAAAGCTGTTTTCAGGGCTTACTGAAAAATTAAGCTTTTCACAATTTTAGGGTGAAAAATTGAATTAAAATTGTAAATGGTTTAAATGTAAGTATATAAAACACTCTGGGTCTGAATTTTTTAGGGAAATACAGTGGATGAATATCCATACAGTCATTTGCATGGGGAACAGCATCTGAATACACAATGGAGAAAAGCAGAGCATTTAGATATGGTGATAGGAAAAGTATGTATGTAATTAGTTTAATGTATTAGTAAAAATGTTGTTTTAAGTTGATAAAGGAAGTTATATTCTTTCTAAATGTGTTCCACCAGGGATACTATTAAAACTGAAGTTTAGTTAAATAAATTGTTTTTGCTACAGCTGCAGTGATAGCTGAACTGTATGAAGTATGTCTTACATTCTGCAGGCTGATGGTTCATGTCTCTCCAGCGATGTCCAGTCCTTGTCACAGTGCTTAAGGGGTCAATATCACTGCAGAGGTTTACAGCTTTGGGTCATACATTGAAGAAGGTCCTGATCAGGGGCAGACTGACAACTCATGGGGCCCCTGGGCAATAGGGGATCATGGGGCCCCTGTGTCCTCACCCACACCCAAAAAAGCCTATGAAAAAGCCAATGAAAGGTACCGGGGCATCTCATGGGGCCCCCTACTGACCCCGGGCCCTCGGGCAGTGCCCAAGTGCTCGAGTGGTCAGTCCGCCCCTGGTCCTGATGGGTACCCGCCCCTTTCTGTTCTAAATTCCATTTAAAAAGTCTTTAAACTGTTTTCACAGAATGCAACATGATCCGTGAGATGATGAATGACAAAATCCTCTTCCCCATTTAGCGAACATGTTGCATTCTGTGAAAATAATTGCAGCACTTTTGTGAATGGAGGACAAGACAGTAACATGCATGTGTATATCAGTACCCTCTCCACTGGGTACCAATGGGGCAGCACAGTGGCTAAATGGTTAGCACTTCCGCCTGGCAGTACTAGTGTTGTTGGTTCGTATCCCAACCATGGAACCACCTGCCTGGAGTTTGCATGTTCTCCCTGTGCCTGCGTGGGTTTCCTCTGGGTACTCCGGTTTCCTCCCAACTCCAAAGACATACTGGTAGGTTAATTGGCTCCTGTCTAAATTGGCCCTAATATGTGTATGTATTAATGTAAGTTAGGGACCTTAGATTGTACGCCCCTTGAGGGTTAGGGACTGATGTGAATGTACAATATATATGTGTAAAGCGCTGCGTAAATGGACAGCGCTATATAAGTACCTTAAATAAATTAATGTACTTATTTGTTAAACCTAAGGCTATTAACCCCACAGTGCTGGAAATTCAGCACTCTGAAAAGGACTGAGCATTGCTGGAGACAGAATTTGTACAGGAACCATCAGCCTGCAGGATGTAAAACATACTTCAAAACAGGTAAATTGTGTGACTGCAGCTGTAGAAAAAAGGAAAAAATGTTTTAACTGAACTCCAGCTTTAAAGATGTGGTATTTCCTATGTGGGGACTATTTCAGGGGAATTTATGTAATAAAGGACAACCAGACAGGAAGTGATGCAATCTCTACCATTGGAAGCTCCGATGGCAGTAAGACCCAGCAGGATTTCTACACCTTCCACATACTAAAAAAAACAAAAACAAAATTGGCTATATAAAGTATATACAATAACTTAACAGTAAGGGTACCAGCATCAAAGAACGTAATGCTATTATACTGAACTGTATATTGCTGGGAGGATTTTTGTGCAAAAGAATCATTTTGCCTTGAAATGGCAAAGACATATATAGGATTTTGTTTTTAAAATGTCCCCTTTTTCATTATAAACAATAATGCTTAGTTATTTGTCAATTAACAGATTCAGGGTATGTTTATTTTTAACTAAAGAACTCATCCACAAATGGATCATTAATAAATGAGGATTTCAAAATGATATCAATACAAATTTAGGGGAATATCGCATCTATTTTACTTTTGCAGCATTAGAAAATCCCAAAATGCACCCCAAAAAAAACAGTTACCAATTCAGATCCAAAAAGCCTTCGTGGGGATATACTGCACCTACAATTGTTTTTTCACATATTGAGAAACCCTAGTTGAAAACACTTTACTTCACAAAAGAGTGTAAAGAAAATGACTTCATACACTCAATTTAAATTGATTAGCTTTTATTAAAAATTATTCTACAGCATTGACATGCAGATATTAAAAGTTCAGTCCACCCAAAGTGATATTGTAGTCCTAGTAGTGCTTGGTGGTGCCATTTAATGCTCTGGGTACTCCCCACAAAATTTTCATTCCACCTGGGTATTTTGGCTGCTCCATAGTCTCAAATTTTATTCTTCAGGAAATAAAATAAAACTCCACCATGGAGGAAGTAACTATACTTTAAGCTGCTTATGTTTTGCCTTCCTTGGTTCACCCCCAATACAGACAGATCATAGTTGTTTGGGAGGGGGCAGCAAGTTGCAGTAAATATCTACCTATAAATATCACAGCACCCTGCCTTAGTATTCTTCTCAACCCCCCCCCCTTTCCTCAGCAAACAGGGGGCCAGCCCTTGGAGAACATTATGCAAATATCAAAATGCCTTAATGAGTCGATGTCTGTCTGAAGGTGAGGGCAGCTATAGGCAGACTGAATTTGCATGAATACTGCCCTAGGTAATGTGCACATGTGATGTTGTGCCTCCATGAATAAAGGAACTAAAGTCCAATAAAAAAAAGGGGTGGGCTATGGACATCCAGGCTGGGGAAGGAAGAGATAGTTGATGCAGCTACCATATTGAGTTCAAAGCTGGCCTTTCCCTTTTCAACTACTAATTAACGTTCTCTAAAAGAGTGTTCAATGTGAATTTAGCATGAATTGGGGCGAGGGAGGAAAGAAGATCACACAGCCATGTGATAAACACAAGACTTGAAGTCTGAAAGGAAGACATGAAGAATGGAAGTGACAGCTTGACCAACTATGGCCATGTTCCTTGAGGAAACAAAAAGTCCTTAATTGAAAGCTAAGTAACAATTAATTGTTTATATTATTGTTATATGCTTAAACTGGGATAGGGGTAGATAGGGTTGATTGCTTATATTTTTTTTTGGAAAATAGGGAATTCTGAGTCAAACCTGCCAACTGTGTTCATACCACTGCAGGTAAAGCTGAATATTTGAATGAGTGGTGTGCAGCCCGCATAAGCAAATCTAATTATCCCCTGAGAAAGGACAAAAGCCCAAAGCCTGTAAGCAGAGGTAGGACTTGCACTACTGTTACTTCACATAAGTAGGAAGCTGTGAATCTGATTAACTCAAATAGAGATTATTGAGTTGAATCAAACAATAAGAAGGCAAGGCCTATGATCTCCAGGAGACAAATGTGGAATGGCTTACTTAAGGTGGGAGTCCCTATAAAGACAATAGATGGGATTCCTATGCCAGCTTTGCTAAAGTGGTGGAAGCAAAAGTCTGGTAATGGCAAATTCAGTCGCATTAGATGTTTATATTGTTGTAGACTGGGGCACATAGCCAGAGAGTGCTATGTCGTGAAGACTGACCAGCAGCAGACCACTGTTCCCATGACAGCATAGACATAGATGCAGGTTTATTCCTTCCTCTGGAAATCTATGCCTTTTCATGACAGCAAAGAAATAGATGCAGGTTTATTTCTTCCTCTGGAAATCTATGCCTTTTCATGAGAATACACCAAGGCAACAGCGGGCATCCTACAATGATTTTGCGGTCATAAATGGTCAGATAGAGAATTGTGAGCATTCAGTTATGTGCTTTGGCACAGTTGGAAGGGACACATAATCTGCCTTGTCTTTTTCACTTTTAAGGTAATAAAAATCGAGACTTGAGCAGGCAGTCCAGATGACAAAGCTAGATGACATAAGGCAAAACAGAAGAGGAGATAAGAACATGACGGAAATGCAGATAGTTTCCTGATGACTGAATTAGAATGGACTTTCATGTGGAATTTTCTTTCCATCTGTTTAACTTGGACTGCAAGAGACACATCGCTAAACCTGCTTAACAGAACACTGCAACTTGCCCAGGGACAAAGTTTGATCATTCAGAACATAGGTGGGTCAGAAAGGGAATTTTTCCTTCCATATAGAATATGGGGGTTTATTTCATCCTTTTCAGGACAAAGGCTTTCAAAGCTGCTTATAATTGCTAAAAATCAAAAGGTGGAATGTGTTGCTATGGCTAATTTAGTGGCTTTTATAGCAGAAATATATGGAATAATGCATATTAGCTACCAATGAATTCAGAAGCTGGACTTCACAAAGGTACGTATAGACAGGCACAACAGGAAATCCAATATCCAATCCAATGACGATAATGCAGCAATGCCCAAAGGTTAGCAGTGAGCCTAATGCACTTGAAGGGTAAAGCCTTCTTCATCAAAGCCAAACAAACTGCAATGACTTTATACTACTCACATTAATAGAGCTAAATTATAGGGCCACCTTCCAAGGTGAAGGGATCTACAGGTTGACCTCTAAAGCGTAATCATGCTTCATCCTTGTGATGCTTAAAATCCCACAAGAATGCATTCCAACCAATTGCAGGGGTGTATTCTTGCAGGATATCAAGCACCCAGCTATTAAAGAAGGTGCAGTGATATGACTTGTGCCTTCTGAAAATTGTTGGAACCTGGGCAGTAGATTTTTCTTTTTTTTTTTTAACATCTTCATTTTTAAATCACCTTTGCAGGTGATTTGACTTTGGAAATTCAATAGAGTGGACCTTCCACTTTTAAGGGTTCCTTCATGCCAGAAACCGATGTGGGAAGTCCTCATTCCATGTGCATTTTCTGCACCTCGCTCAAAATGCACCAGGTGTGCGATCTGCTGTGGGTGTCAATGCATGCCCCAAACACAGATCACAAACCTAGTTCATTTGCCTGCGCTGGATCACATGATACTGCAGAACCATGAGATCTGGTTGCAGTGCATCTTTTAAGTAGTGCATGCAGGACTTTTGTTGCAATCCAGTACGATTTCAGCCTGTTCAAATGAATGGGCTGAAAATAGCATTGTACTCAATTGCGCAGGAATTGCACAGGAACGTGGACTGTTTTCCTGTGTGATTCAGGTGTGAATTGGCCCTAAATAGTGGCAACTAGAGATGAGCGAATCGAACCAGGCGAACCGGAATTCGAGTCGAATTTCAGGAAATATTCGATTCGCGTCGAATCCGAAATTTTGCCTACTTCGGGTGCGCGAATCGAATATTTCCCGATCAGCCGCAAAAGTGTCCCTGCAGTGAGCTCCGCTATTTCTGACAGTTCTCTGACAGAAGGAACACATGTTTAGCGGTTGAAACATTGTATCTATTAGTTTCCATTTAGGATACAGATGTTTCAACCGCTGTACATGTGAAGAAGCTGTCAGAGAACTGTCAGAAATAGAGGAACTCTGCACATACACTTTTTGCCGGCTTGGAATTATTCTTCTTTTCATCCTACTTCTTCTTCTTCTTCTTCTTCATCCTCATCCTCTTCTTCTGAGGATGAGGATGAAGAAGAAGAAGAAGTAGGATGAAAATAAGAATAATTACAAGCCGGCAAAAAGTGTATGTGCAGAGTTCCTCTATTCTGCAGATACACTTAGAGGAGCTCTGCAGATACACTTAGAAGAGCTCTGCACATACACTTTTTGCCGGCTTGGAATTAATCTTATTTTCATCCTACTTCTTCTTCTTCTTATTCATCCTCATCCTCAGAAGAAGAAGAAGAGGATGAGGATGAAGAAGAAGAAGAAGAAGAAGTAGGATGAAAATAAGAATAATTCCAAGCCGGCAAAAAGTGTATGTGCAGAGTTCCTCTATTCTGCAGATACACTTAGAGGAGCTCTGCACATACACTTTTTCCCGGCTTGGAATTAATCTTATTTTCATCCTACTTCTTCTTCTTCTTCTTCATCCTCATCCTCATCCTCAGAAGAAGAAGAAGAGGATGAAGAAGTAGGATGAAAATAAGAATAATTCCAAGCCGGCAAAAAGTGTATGTGCAGAGCTCCTCTAAGTGTATCTGCAGAGCTCCTCTAAGTGTATCTGCAGAATAGAGGAACTCTGCACATACACTTTTTGCCGGAAACCGCTGTATGGAGGGAATGTCCCAGAACTGTCAGAAATAGACTATTTATGACAGTTCTGGGACATTCCCTCCATACAGCGGTTGAAACCGCTGTATGGAGTGAATGTCCCAGAACTGTCAGAAATAGACTATTTCTGACAGTTCTGGGACATTCCTTCCATACAGCGGTTGAAACATTGTATCTATTTGTTTCCATAAATGGATCCATTTATGGAAACAAATAGATACAATGTTTCAACCGCTGTATGGAAGGAATGTCCCAGAACTGTCATAAATAGTCTATTTCTGACAGTTCTATGACATTCCCTCCATACAGCGGTTGAAACCGCTGTATGGAGTGAATGTCCCATAACTGTCAGAAATAGACTATTTCTGACAGTTCTGGGGCATTCACTCCATACAGCGGTTGAAACATTGTATCTATTTTTTTCCATAAATGACATTCTGCAAATACACTTAGAGGAGCGCTGCAGATACACTTTTTGCCAGCTTGGAATTAATCTTATTTTCATCCTACTTCTTCTTCATCTTCTTCTTCTTCATCCTCATCCTCATAAGAAGAAGAAGAGGATGAGGATGAAGAAGAAGAAGAAGAAGAAGAAGTAGGATGAAAATAAGAATAATTCCAAGCCGGCAAAAAGTGTATCTGCAGCGCTCCTCTAAGTGTATCTGCAGAATGTCATTTATGGAAAAAAATAGATACAATGTTTCAACCGCTGTATGGAGTGAATGTTCCATAACTGTCAGAAATAGACTATTTATGACAGTTCTGGGACATTCACTCCATACAGCGGTTGAAACCGCTGTATGGAGGGAATGTCATAGAACTGTCAGAAATAGACTATTTATGACAGTTCTGGGACATTCACTCCATACAGCGGTTGAAACATTGTATCTATTTTTTTCCATAAATGACATTCTGCAGATACACTTAGAGGAGCGCTGCAGATACACTTTTTGCCAGCTTGGAATTAATCTTATTTTCATCCTACTTCTTCTTCTTCTTCATCCTCATCCTCATAAGAAGAAGAAGAGGATGAGGATGAAGAAGAAGAAGAAGAAGAAGTAGGATGAAAATAAGAATAATTCCAAGCCGGCAAAAAGTGTATCTGCAGCGCTCCTCTAAGTGTATCTGCAGAATGTCATTTATGGAAAAAAATAGATACAATGTTTCAACCGCTGTATGGAGTGAATGTTCCATAACTGTCAGAAATAGACTATTTATGACAGTTCTGGGACATTCACTCCATACAGCGGTTGAAACCGCTGTATGGAGGGAATGTCATAGAACTGTCAGAAATAGACTATTTATGACAGTTCTGGGACACTCACTCCATACAGCGGTTGAAACATTGTATCTATTTTTTTCCATAAATGACATTCTGCAGATCCACTTAGAGGAGCGCTGCAGATACACTTTTTGCCAGCTTGGAATTAATCTTATTTTCATCCTACTTCTTCTTCTTCTTCTTCATCCTCATCCTCATAAGAAGAAGAAGAGGATGAAGAAGAAGAAGAAGAAGAAGAAGTAGGATGAAAATAAGAATAATTCCAAGCCGGCAAAAAGTGTATCTGCAGCGCTCCTCTAAGTGTATCTGCAGAATGTCATTTATGGAAAAAAATAGATACAATGTTTCAACCGCTGTATGGAGTGAATGTCCCATAACTGTCAGAAATAGACTATTTATGACAGTTCTGGGACATTCACTCCATACAGCGGTTGAAACCGCTGTATGGAGGGAATGTCATAGAACTGTCAGAAATAGACTATTTATGACAGTTCTGGGACACTCACTCCATACAGCGGTTGAAACATTGTATCTATTTGTTTCCATAAATGACATTCTGCAGATCCACTTAGAGGAGCGCTGCAGATACACTTTTTGCCAGCTTGGAATTAATCTTATTTTCATCCTACTTCTTCTTCTTCTTCTTCATCCTCATCCTCATAAGAAGAAGAAGAGGATGAGGATGAAGATGAAGAAGAAGAAGAAGTAGGATGAAAATAAGAATAATTCCAAGCCGGCAAAAAGTGTATCTGCAGCGCTCCTCTAAGTGTATCTGCAGAATGTCATTTATGGAAAAAAATAGATACAATGTTTCAACCGCTGTTTTAGACTATTTATGACAGTTCTGGGACATTCACTCCATACAGCGGTTGAAACCGCTGTATGGAGGGAATGTCATAGAACTGTCAGAAATAGACTATTTATGACAGTTCTGGGACACTCACTCCATACAGCGGTTGAAACATTGTATCTATTTGTTTCCATAAATGGATCCATTTATGGAAACAAATAGATACAATGTTTCAACCGCTGTATGGAGTGAGTGTCCCAGAACTGTTAGAAATAGTCTATTTCTGACAGTTCTATGACATTCCCTCCATACAGCGGTTGAAACCGCTGTATGGAGTGAATGTCCCATAACTGTCAGAAATAGACTATTTATGACAGTTCTGGGACATTCACTCCATACAGCGGTTGAAACCGCTGTATGGAGGGAATGTCATAGAACTGTCAGAAATAGACTATTTCTGACAGTTCTGGGACACTCACTCCATACAGCGGTTGAAACATTGTATCTATTTGTTTCCATTTGCTTTCATCTCCAAGGGCATTTAAATTAAAGGTACAGTGTTCTGCACTAATTTAAAGGCTCTCTGAAGCCTAGAAACCCTTTTAATAAGTTAAAATCGTAGCGAATTAATTCGCATCGAATCGAATTTCATACTGGAATTCGCCAAATCGAATTTTTGAGAAATTCGCTCATCTCTAGTGGCAACAGTGGAATAAGCTGGGCAATGTGCACAGTAGTTTATAGTTTCTTTTGAAAGACCATGTGACAGGGTGATTTATAGACAGAAAACAATGCAACACATGGGCTGCATATTGTCCACCATCAAAAAAAGTGCTGGAAAAGAACCTTTATATCAGTATCACCAGCTGTTATTTTTGAAAAATTTGCCAAAAAAAGGCTTAACAATAGGTATTTTCATTTTGGCATATATGTGAGATTAAGTTGTTGGGTTTACATCTGTTCTAAAAACCAATGCACATTTTCAATTGTGCATCCGAAAATTCTTTTGAGGACCCATTTCTGAGTGTATGTAACAATTGATTAAAATCTAGCTCCTCAGTTGTCAACACCTTAGTTACTTTTTTATTAATTGGGGTTCTTTATATTCTTGTTTTTAGGTTATACAGTATCTTTTAGCTTTGAAAGATAAGAGTGCCCACCAGATCCTTAAAACAAAAAGTAAAACCACTGTGTGCTCTAAACACATTAGGTCCACTGCAACCTCCTGACATAACCCCATATACCAAAAAGTATTTGGTCTTTCGTAGCTAAATGTACAGAAAAAAAATTGACTTTATCAGTAATATCTGCAATGGGTTTTGATAGTCCTCTGTGATCTTAGTCTAAGTCTTTTTATTAACAGTCAACATCTCAGTCTTAAATCCATTCCAATGCACTGAAGGTTTTCTCTGGCCTGATATTACATATGCAGCAGAGCAGGCTAGTACTTCAAGCACATCCTTGTGTAACATCCTTGACACCCAGTAACCCATTGGAATGAATGCTTGTAAGTCTTTAAGTTGCAACCCCGCTGTCTCTCCATGTTTGCTTGACCAGGGCAGGGATGGCCTTATTAGGAGAAAATTAAAATAAAAAAATTAAATTAAAAAATAAAACATTTAAAAAATGTAAATTTGTTTTAAAAAATTAAATCTGTAAAAATGGTTAACAAAAAAAATTTAATAAATAGTTATGGCGGGTGAAGGTTTCAAACTGGCATACAGACACTAGGCTTGGGGATTGTTTTCATGCATTTTTTTCTTCTGCTTCAGAAAAACCTGGCATTGTAAGGTTGTTACTGGAGACAAGAGGATGAGAATTGGAGATGTTGGCAAGTGCTGCTTTGAGTTTCATGGCTTCACTCTGGAAAAGGGTGGGAAGCCTAAAGCCATAAGATTATATGCCTATTTTTTGTTGCTGCCTATCCTTCCCCTCTTGTCCCTGGAGAATAGTGGGGCTGTCCAGGTCAGAAAGTGGGAGAAGCACGTTTTTAGTTCTTTACTATATATGATTCAGGTGTACCAAGAATGAGGAGTAGGAGGTGGAGAAGGAAGAGGTGAAGCAGGAGGAGGAGATAAAGTAGAGGGAGGAGGAGGGGAATGAAATGGAAGAGGTGAAGGCAGTAGGGTAGGAGAAGGGTAAGAAGGGGGAGGAGGAGGAAGAGCCCATAATGGAAAGGCCTGCCTCCTCCATTTGCAGCAGCTCTACCTTTTTTTTATCATCTTGATATGGACAGCCTATGATTGTATGATTCTGTATTTAATTTTTACTACTGCCGCCCTTCCCCCTGGCCACAGGATTCCCCTTCTTCATTTACTTCTGCCTGCCCTTCCCACTGGAAGCATTGGCAGCCTGTGGGCGTAGGTTTTCTACCTGTAGCTATATCTCCAGTAAACTGAAATAAATAAATAAATATGCAAAAACTAGCTACTTAGTGCCTGGGAAGAGGAAGAATATACTGTGAAAGCAAGGAATTGTGTGCTACCCCATTACAACATCAATGCCAAATAAAGAAAAAAATACAAAAACTAAAATAAATTAGGGGCATGTCCAAGATGGCACTGGAAGGGGATGCTCTGTAGCAGAGCTCTGCAAGACCAGAACATTTATTCTTCATTTTTCACATACATCTCCCCTCCCCCCGCGCTGCTCTCTTTTTTTTGTGTCTTTAGATTTATACCCTGTTCACAGGGGTGAGATAGCTGCTCTTCTTTATATATCTCTTTCTTTATAGTTAGGTATATATATTTTTTCCTTTGGTGTGCTATTAGTCTAGAGGCACTGTCACCCCCTGTTATTATTCATCTGATACTTTGCGTGGTTGGATACGATTCATTGGCAGTGATCTGTACTTGCTGTCCATGTTGGTTTGCCTCCAGCGGTGGCTTTAGGTACCTACCATGATTCACCTATTGGGCCTTCCATGGCTTCCAGTTCCAAGCCTCAAGAAGCCCTTTGCTATGCACTCCTCTATTCCAGCTGTGCCATCTTACCTCCTTGTCTGGGGATTACTAGTGCCAACGTTATCATGGGTGATTGGCTGTGATTTTGTTTTCAGCTTCCGGAGGCCCTATCGTGATGCTAGTTATATGTTCTGCTTCTTCTGGTCCCATAGCCCCCCTTGTTGTTATACACATGGCTGTGTTTCCCCTTATTCTATGCTGACTCTGGGAACATTATGTTTATATGGACTTTAATTTATTATCTGTACGGAATTGTTTAAGTCTGTGCCCCCAGGCTTGGTTGTGAGAATGTACCCACATTTATCTCTGGACTCCATATATACAGTATATGGATATAAGACCTCCCCAGGTTTCTTTATGAGTTTGGTGGGGTGAGGTTGTTGTTTTACCGTCTTCTCTATTTTTTTGCAATGCAGTATAATAAGTGTACTTTGTATAATAAGTATAATAAAATATAATACAATATAATATATTATATATAATATATATAATAAGTAATATAATATAGTATAATAAGTGTAATTTTCCATAATTTTAAATGAGAAATGATAAAAATGTAATTTGCATTCATAGAAATTATAACATTCTGAACACTCTGTAGTGCAGAGTTATGTGCTTCCTCATTTGGCACTGCAAGTGGTTCTGTGGTACAGTGGCTGATACTATTAATCTTAAATAATAGAGTGCAGCGCTTAGAAAGATGAAAAGTCAATAAGGTGATAATCTGGTATCACAATGGTAAACTGTAGAAATACGGATTCCCACGGCCTCCACTCTGTCAGAATAACAGAAATGCGCACTCACCGGAAACGCATGGGTTATGCGCATGTGTGATTATGCATCACGGGCAATGGGTACATCAGAAACCAGGCAGCTAGGCGTCTCCCTCACGGTGGGTCATCACAGACTCCTATAACAGGTCCGGGGGGTCCCCTTAAGGTAAGCCAGGTGCTTCAGGAGAAACCTCCTCTCAGGATGGCAAAGTGATTTCTCTATGGGAGTGAAAGCTCCAGACAGGAGCCCCAGAAAACAGATGCCCAAAATAGTGTAGTATGTCCAAAAACTCTGGTTTATTTATAAAAACAGCAGGACAGTATGCATATTGTACATCATGAAAAAGGTAAATAATGCAGTACTGACCCCAATTATGATGACCGCCGGGCCTCCTCGTGGCTCCAGGCGGTAGAATGACGTCACGCTCTGCACAGTTCCTCCTTAGGCCTTTCGTGCTAAAGGCACATCATCAGAGGGGAGACTGCACAGAAGCGTGACCGACGCCAGTGTTAGAAATAGGGGAATTGGCACATGCGCAGTGAGCCGCGGCCATTTTCCCGGAGAAAAACACGCACTGCGCATGCGCGAGCATGGCAGCGCCATTTTGCCGTGGATCCGCGATCTACCATGTAGTGAGGAAGAGACAGAGAAGTCTCAAATGCACAAAACCCCAATATCGGTTGCTAGCTATGTCACAGACCCCAGGGGATTTACTGTACACACTATATCCTTATAAAGAGTGGAAGTGCAAATAACCATACCAGTACCAGTGCACAAAATGATCTATGGGGTACAGAGATCCCCTCAGTGAATGGCATATGATTCATTAACGGACCACGGCAAGATGCAAAGTACAAACGCACAAATGACACAAACTTTAGATATAAGAAAATAAAATGAGAACATAAGAAAATTAAAACCTCAGATGTTATATAAATCGTGTATTAAATCTGGCAAAATAGCATAACTGATATCATACTGCCAGACCTAGTCAGGGTATCGAATATATGTCCCATAATAGATAAATGTAGAAACTATAGGAAATCAGGGTAAAAAGAGGTATAAAACCCAAAACGCTTTAAAACCAGTAAAAGGTTTATAAAAAACAGCATACTCCTTCCTGCGCCCGTCTCTTAAATGAACGTAAGAAGCAGGGCGGGAGGAGACAACTAATAAAAAAGACTGGTAAATCAGTCAGGGTAGATACATGATAAAATGCCAGATGCTAAAATGTTATACACATGGAATAAATGTCTCTCATGCTGGGAATAAAAACATGATGAGAATCTAACACAATCTGAAACACAAGATAAGCTCAAATGACATTATATGATATATGATAGATAAAAACCGTCAGTTGTTAGCAATAAAGCAATTGACGTCTACCTCAATGTTGTGGCCTAAAGGGTGTAAGGTATGGAGCTCAAACACCCATTTAGTTTCGGCTTGGGAAACTGCCCTAGTCTTATTAATACCCCTCCAATGGTTACTGATCACATCAATACCAATAAATTTGAGTGAAGAAGGGTCATTATTGTGGTGAAGGCGGTAATGATTTGATAATGAGTGCTCCCTAAAACCCTTCTTGATATTAGAAACATGCTCGTGTAACCGGTCACGTAAACGTCTTGTTGTCCTGCCAATATACTGTTTGCGACAGGGACACTGTAGTAAATATACCACAAATTTGCTATGACAGGAGATGAACTGTTTGATGTTATAAATTTTGCCAGTAACTGTTGATTGGAATGTGCTGACTCTCCTTTTTCTTGTATTGTCACACTTGCAGATGATGCATCTATTACAGGGTTGAAACCCTTTTATATCATTAAACAAAGAAATGTTATTAGGAGGATCAACAACATTAGGTGCAATCATATGCCTAACGGCGGTTGCTTTCCGAAATACAATTTCCGGTTTCTCCGGTAATATTGCTGTTAAAACTGGGTCCATTTTTAAAATACCCCAATTATCATTCATTATTTTATTGATTGCCTTATATTGGGTCGAGAAAGATGTAATGAAGGGGCAGATTTTTTTCTGATTATTCCTTGGTTTAACCATCAACATGGTGTTTCTATTCATCTGCGCCACTGTCCGAATAGTATGATCAAGGGTTGCCTCACTGTATCCCTTCTCTAGAAACCTGTATTTCAAGATATTGGCCTGAACATGAAAAGTCTCATCATCCGAGCAATTGCGCCTAATCCTCATTATCTGTCCTTTAGGAATATTGGACAGCCATTTGGGGTGATGACAACTCCCGAGGGGAATGAAGCTATTGCGATCTGTTGCTTTAAAGAAAGATTTAGTGGTAATCCTGCCCATGTAGTTGACAAGTGTTAAATCTAAGAAATTAATCTCTTCACGGCTGTAAACGTATGAGAGTTTAATGTTAAGAGTATTATTGTTTAATGAGTTAAAAAAGTTTTTAAGAGACTCCTCCTCCCCATTCCATAAAAGCAAGATATCATCGATATATCTTTTGTAAAACAACAGCTCTGGCCAATCTCTGGCAAAAATAAGGTCCTCCTCCCACCTGGCCATAAACAGGTTTGCTAGGGAGGGGGCAAACTTTGCCCCCATTGCCACGCCTCTTGTCTGCAGATAGTAGTCTTTGTTGAACCAAAAATAGTTCCTGAACATAGCAAATTCTAATAACTCTAGAATGAAATTCTTCTGGGTGACAGGTAAGGAGCTGTATTGTGTTAAAAAGAAATCAGCTGCTTCCATACCATCATTGTGATTGATATTTGAATACAGAGAAGCGACATCAGCTGTAACTAAAAAGGTGTCGGGAGAAGTAACTAAGGAGCTGACCTCGTTTAGAACCTGTTTAGTGTCCTTTAAATATGCTGCAGTTTGTAAAACGAGTGGCTGGAGAAAAAAGTCCACATATTCACCAATCCTAGAGGATAAGGAACCAATACCGCTTATTATTGGTCTCCCCGGTGGTTTTATGGGGTCCTTATGAACCTTCGGTAATATATATAAGACTGGTAACTTAGGTGCTGATGGGCATAAGTAGGACTTTTCTTTTTTGTTCAGAATACCTTCCTCATACCCCTTATGAATGATATTTTTAAGAGAACGTTTGTACTCTACTTTAGGATCTTTAGGTAAACGGACATAAGTGGTATTGTCACTCAAAATGTTGTTGACCTCATTGATATAGTCTTCCTTGTTAAGAACCACTACACCTCCACCCTTATCAGCTGGTCTTATTACCAAATTCTTCCTTTCTAATAGTGATTTAATGGCTTTTGTATCACCTGTTCTGTCAAAAGGTCTTTTAAATGGTATTTCTCTCAATTCTTTCAGGACCTTATCTCTAAATATATTCACGTACGAGTGAGTTTGTGGAGGAGGGTTATAGGTGGATGCATTATGTAGATTGGAATGAGTGTATTTATCAACCGGAACATCCCTATTGATAGGGTTGTTCGCAAAATACCTTTTCAGGGATAATTGTCGTGCGAACTTATGTATGTCCATATAGGTTTCAAACTTATTCAGGTTTTTTGATGGGGCGTATTTCAATCCTTTATCAAGCAAGTGAAGCTCTTTCTCTGTAAGGCTAGTTCCACTGAGGTTAAAAATACCTTGTGCCTTTATACCCTCCTTTTCTTGGGAGTGTCCATTTGTTCTCTTCCCTCCTCTCTTTCCCCTCCCGTGTCCCTTCTTTTTCGTGTATTGCTTACCCCTAAAAAAGGCTGCCGGGGATAATTGGTAGTTTGTTGGTAATAATCAGGATTTTGTTGCTGGTTATAATAATAATCCAAATAAAGTGGTGGTCTAAAGTTATTATTATATTGTTTATTATTCTTATTGTTATTGTGATTAGCTGGTCTTGATCGGGAATTATCCTGTTTGGGTTGGTGGTAAGTACCTTTGTTGTAGTTTTTACCCCCTTTATTATTCCTGGGAGATGAGTATTGTTTCTTATGTTGCCCTTTAAACTGCTGAGGTTGGTACTGGTCATGATTAAACGAACCAGAGGGGTAATTATTCCCATACGACCTATCACATTCATTATGAGGGTAAGGATGATGATTTCTAGATGGAGTATTAGTGGTATTTGAATACCAGCGGAAATCTCGTGATCCAATATTGTCATCATGAACGTTCTGCAAAGGTTCATACCTGTTGTAGGTAGGTGGGTCATAATGTTGATAATCGTAATCTCTCATATTTGGTCTACTTTGGTTTTTGTTTGGTCCCATCATAGGGGGTATATGGTTAGGGACTGATTGGTTAACAGGGTCTAACTGTTTCTGCCAATCAAAAACCATTTTATCAGAATAATCTTTGTAATCTCTATTGTATTTTTTCCTCTTTTTAATTTTTTGTTCTTTTTCCACCCCTTCCATATGAACCTTTAATTTATCGGATTCAAATTTATATTTCTCATTATCTTTAAAGGGGATTAATTTCTCTCGCACTAAATTAATTTCTTTATCCAGATACGCTAATTTTTTCTTTTTGCGTATAATGAGAAACTTTAAAAGGTCAATACCAGTGTTATTGAAAAATTGGTACCACTCAAAATGGCTACTCGGATCCTCCGAATCTGGGCGTAAATCCCACCGGAGTGATCTGGGAACCATTTGTTCTTTAATATACTTTTCCAGGAAAGATACATCCCATAAAGTTTTAATTTCAGCAGTAGTTATATTTTTTAAATGTACAAAGAGTCCCTTTAAGTCATCATTGTCATCATTGTCTAATGTATAGAAATCCTCAGGGATGGCGCCTCTTGAGGATCTGAGGTCAAAGATATCCCCCATATTGCAGTTGGGTAATATGTAAGAGCAAACTAAGAGCAGCTACAAACTGGTAATGGTAAAATAGAAGTAAATATAAAATATATAGTGAGCGCTCTAATAGATGTCAGCAGCTGGAACACTTTAGGCAACCATAATGCCTTAAACATAAACAATCAATCTTAAATAATAGAGTGCAGCGCTTAGAAAGATGAAAAGTCAATAAGGTGATAATCTGGTATCACAATGGTAAACTGTAGAAATACGGATTCCCACGGCCTCCACTCTGTCAGAATAACAGAAATGCGCACTCACCGGAAACGCATGGGTTATGCGCATGTGTGATTATGCATCACGGGCAATGGGTACATCAGAAACCAGGCAGCTAGGCGTCTCCCTCACGGTGGGTCATCACAGACTCCTATAACAGGTCCGGGGGGTCCCCTTAAGGTAAGCCAGGTGCTTCAGGAGAAACCTCCTCTCAGGATGGCAAAGTGATTTCTCTATGGGAGTGAAAGCTCCAGACAGGAGCCCCAGAAAACAGATGCCCAAAATAGTGTAGTATGTCCAAAAACTCTGGTTTATTTATAAAAACAGCAGGACAGTATGCATATTGTACATCATGAAAAAGGTAAATAATGCAGTACTGACCCCAATTATGGGCTCCAGGCGGTAGAATGACGTCACGCTCTGCACAGTTCCTCCTTAGGCCTTTCGTGCTAAAGGCACATCATCAGAGGGGAGACTGCACAGAAGCGTGACCGACGCCAGTGTTAGAAATAGGGGAATTGGCACATGCGCAGTGAGCCGCGGCCATTTTCCCGGAGAAAAACACGCACTGCGCATGCGCGAGCACGGCAGCGCCATTTTGCCGTGGATCCGCGATCTACCATGTAGTGAGGAAGAGACAGAGAAGTCTCAAATGCACAAAACCCCAATATCGGTTGCTAGCTATGTCACAGACATAGTGGCTGATACTATTACTGCTGTTTATAAACTGCAAACAGAGGAGGAATTGTGGAGTAGGAAATTGAAGGGGAGGATAGGGGGAGGAGTAAAAGGTGAGGTGGAGGAAGGAAAAGGGAAGTAAAGGGAGGGAACGGGTGAAAGGGTGGCCAGCCTATGTCCAGATGTAACACCCTCTAGCTTAGCCAGAGTTTGTTATTTTACTTTTTAGGCAGAGGCCGAGTAGCAGCCTGAGATGAGTCAGCCTGGGAGAGAGGTAGAGAGGATGATTAAAGATAGGCTAGGGAGGTTCTGAAGGTCAGAGCTTCTGGAGTCCTCCCTCCTCTCCAGAAACCTGATAGCTTTCTGAAATAGGGAAGGAAGAGGGATCTGCATACTTGAGGGACCTTGGCCAATCCCAAGGCAGGAGGCTGGACATGGTGACCAAGGAGAAACAAAGAAACACAGCGCCTCTAAGTGTGTACTGTGAAGGTATTTAATAAAAAGATAAGTAGTAACTCACATCTTAGAATTTAAAAACAGGCTCATGGGTAAGAGTGTGAGACGTCTGTAGCCAGATGATGTTGTGTGTCTGATCCAGAGAGGAGATAGATTTAGTCTGTCAGCAGGTGGTGCTGTGCATGTGCAACATGGATGGTAAGCCTGGTGGAATCTCCAAGGTGTCTGCCAGCAGATGGTGCCGTGCATATGCAGCATGGATGGTGGAGCTCTTTCTTCAAACATTCTCACCAACAGGCACAAGGACCTGGCATGGATGGCAATCCAAGGGGGGTTGCCTCTCAGGACATTTATGCATGCCAGGAACCTGAGCAGATACAGACACTGCCCCTTCTGCATCATCCATGAGGAAACGTCTCATCACGTTTTCTGGGAGTGCTCTTTTGCTCAGGCCCTGTTGGGGGCCCTGGAACCGGAACTCAAGGACTTTGTACCACAGACAGCCATCACACACTTTGGGGTGTTGAATGGACTATTCTGTGGAACTTTTTCTCTGGCGGACATTGACGGCGCCTGGCGGGTGCTGTGTTGTTTTAAGGACGCTTTATGATGCACCAGGAAGCGCCTCATCCACCAGCGGGAGAGGATGTCCATTGAGGACTGCCGCAGACTGATTCTCAGTCTGCTCAGAGACTATACCTTGATGGACTTTAAGGAGGAAGAGGACGTCTGAAGATCTCCCCTTCCCCCTACTCCCCCTTGCGTGTCTTTGTCCCTTCAATAAAGCTTCGGGCCTGTGTCCCCCTCTTTTTCCCCCTTCCCCCCCTCACACACCCGATGCTTATTGTAAAATGTAATATCCGGTTTTGTATTGCATGACTTAGTAACGTTAAGTAATGTACTTTGTTTTAGGATGCTATGGTCTCGGGGTAAGCGGCGTTATGCATGACGTGTTGGTCTGGGGATTCGTCCGCCACGCACAGCACGTCAGGCATCATACCGCTGAGTGAATGTACTTATTTATTGCTCTGAATGTATTTATCGTATGCTTGGAACTGTATTGCAATGTGGTGCGCTGCATCGCAGTATAGGGTGAGATGTACCCCGACAACAAGTATCATGTGTTTTTTATACTTATGTAATAAAGTATTTTTTCAATCAAAAATGGATGGTGGAGCTCTGCCTGATGAAAGAGCATGCCTGGACTCATCTCGTTCTGCACATGCTCAGAAACACATCACATTTTGATGACGTCTGACGCCACATGTGCTTATCCCGGACATCTTGGAGACTCTGCCAAGCTCCACCATCCATGCTGCATATGTACGGCACCATCTGCTGGCAGACACCTTGGAGATTCCACCAGGCTTACCATCCATGTTGCACATGCACAGCACCACCTGCTGATGGACTAAATCTATCTCCTCTCTGGATCAGACACACAACATCATCTGGCTACAGACATCTCACCCTCTTACCCATGAGCCTGTTTTTAAATTCTAAGATGTGAGTTACTACTTACAGTATCTTTTTATTAAATACCTTCACAGTACACACTTAGAGGCGCTGTGTTTCTTTGTTTTCCCTTCTGCAGAGTTATGCTTCGCTCCTACGCAGCTTGCCCTTAGTGCCTACTGGACTACCTTCACCCCTGCCCATTTGGAACTCATCAAACATACATGGACTGCTACACCATGCACCTGTTATCCCTTTTTTATGGTGACCAAGACAACCCTTAAGTATCACAAAGTGTGTGCAGCAGGGGGAGTGTCGGGTGGAAGATGGAGTGAGAGGCTGGGGTGTGGAGCCTGAGAGTGGGCCCAGGGAAGAGGCCTACCTACAGGCAGGTGCTGGAGAAGAGGATCTCCACTATACCACTGTCTCCAAGGGAGGACATCCTGAGCAGCAGGGAAGGAGCCAGCTCAGCAAGAGGCCTGAAGGCAGCCACCAATCCATCAAATGGGGGGAAATGCAGGTACATTTAATAATTGTCCTCCAATAAAAATGCACAAACTCTTCAGGGACTACAATTAGGACTCATGTGCACTGTTCTGACAGACAGAGAGTCTGTCTGGTACCTTTTATTCATAGGAATGTGCTAATGACAGTCAGTAACATAATGTGTGGTTGCCCATGTGACTCCCCTATTGGCCCTCCTACATTGGGCAGCAATCTATGGTTGGCCATACAGAAATCTTGTTCTGACAATTTACTATGTCTATAGTTATCTATGTCTAACACATGTGAGCAAGACAGTCCTACATCTTGTTCATCACCTATAGATGTCCACTGTACCAAAATGGCACCAACCTTGTCCATGCTGGTTTGGCTATGATACACAACTTTCTGCCACCCACTCTAACTCTGACTTGGACTGACAGCTACCACACGTATCCTCTCAAAACAAAACTTCCCAACAGCCCCCCTCCCCAGACTGAAAAACACCTACCATCCATAAACAACCTCCCTTAAACTGATTAGGACCTTTCATCGGCACCCTCACAGACATTCACTGACCCTTTCTCTATTTCCCCAGTATGCCAAATATCTGGTCACCCTCTGTCAGATCAGACCAGAAACCATCCTTCCTTTTTTCCATATTGGCAAGTATCACAGCAACACAATGATGTTCACCCTTTCAAAGATATATAAGTTCCCACACTATAAATCCAAACTGAATGGAGGCATAAATATCTGTGGGTACCGCTAAATAAAGTAAATGCTGTCCAGTAACCAAAAGACCTATAGAAAAAGAACAGTGAACAGATCGTTGTGCGAGTCACGGTTGGCCACGCACATCGGATTCACACACCTTGTCCCAGGCGGGGACACGAGGAGTCATGCTACTTTACAGTGCAGACCATGGACAGATGGTGCACTTTTCTGGAGGCAGGGCTTTGTCTATAGAAGTCCTGCTACGGCGGCTGCCATACTGACTCCTCTCACGAAACTATCCATCCCAGGAAGGGGGACTTTGCTTCCAACTGGCCAAGCAGGTGGTGAGTTGCACACTTCCCTCATACCTGGATGAAACGACTCACTTATCTGGAGGCAGGGCTCTGCCTATAGGTGTCCTGACATGTTGGCTGCCATACGGACTCCCCTTAAGGAACTATCCATCCCAGGAAGGGTGACTTTGTTTCCTACTGGTCAAGCAGGTGGTGAGTTGCACACTCTACTCATACCTGAATGACACTTCATACTTAGGATACCACAACATCATTCTCATTCACTGATCCCATGTGGGCTTCTTTATGATCATCACTGAATTACATATATTGAATTCACAGATATCCATTTCAGAGACTGACCGAGGAGGCAATGTTTCATTCTGGTTGATTCCAGTGCCTTATTTTGTCGCCACTTTGACACACATTGTGTATACTGACTCTGCTTGCCTGCATCTGTTATCAGGAACTGTTTCATCCATTGACTTTTCCCATACCTGGGTTTGTGATTAATTACATCATGTGATAGATTCAGATCATATCTGTTCCAGCATAATATAAATACTTAGTCTTGTAGCACTGGTTGACATACATATATATTTATCCCAGTGGTGCACCCCGATGCGTTTACCGTCTTGGCAGAAGACTACATAGTTGTTTCCTATTCAGCATATTATGCAATTTGGCCTAGCCATGATGTCTCTCTTCTTTATTTTTGTTTTTAGGTTGTATTGTCCCATTGTTATTGGGTGAGGTGATGGCTATTATGCAGTCTTTAATAAACTGTTTGATACTGCAATTTTGCTATTAAAAGCATTACATGATTAGATTTTGGTGTACCGCCTTGTCCTTTATGTAACCGCTTTCTTGCGAACATTCTGTTAACACTGTTCTTTTTATATAAATACCCACAACCTGCACTTCAGGAACTGATGAGAAGTACCTACACCCTCTGCAGAAGAGGACCTGCCTGACTTTGGGTAACACTGAGCTGTGACAGTGCTATCTTCAGACAGCGAGACAAACTTTTTTTTTAACTTTTACAATTGAAAAGCCAGTTGTGTTTTAGGTTAGTAAATTGATTATTATTAATATACAAACACAAGTTCAGAACTGGAGAATAAACTTAAAATAAAAAAATAAAAGATACAACAAAGGCTTAAAAATGCAAAGAAAGAAAAAGGTGCAAGTAATTATGCAACCAACGTCATCCTGAGCTTAAACTAGAATATATATTTGTGGAGAATATAGCACGTGATGATAGAATCTGTACCAGCAAAAATTAAAACGTAAAGTTTCTGAGTGATCCCATCTGGTCCTTCACCAGATGCACTTAAGAAATTTCCTGGACTTGCTGTGATAAACGTAATTTCTTCAATCACTTGGAGACAGTACAATCTCTTTCTGTTCTGACAACTCTGCTTTATCTTCTCTGGGAAAAAAGAAATCAATTCTTTTTAGCTAATTGCCTTTTATAACTCATTCATTATAAGGGTAAAGTGTTGATTCGTTATGTAAGAACAGAATTCTCAGCAGATGGTGAATGATAATCTCTGGTGTTATCCTGCAATTGCATTTAGACGAAAAAACATCATCAGCCACAGCACACAGAGAAAATTCTCTGCTCTGAAATTCCATTGGCCTTCTATAACATTGTATGTAAAATAAAATAAAAATTCGCAATTAGTATAGTTTTTTTAATATAACAAGTGAAAGCTAACCTATATAAAGAATTCCATTACATCTTGTTTGCATCTGATTTGGCAAAATTACATAAATCCAGTTCACTTACATAAAAACAATAATTTTATTCTGCAAAAACACACTATTTATAAAGTCTTCATATCTTTTTTCTTGTCAAGCACAGCCCCCCTGGCCAAGTTGGTCTGAATAGGTGAGTTTTTAATGATATCAAAAGGCAAATTATACCTTGTGCTCAGGTTTCTAGACGAGATAGTCTCCTAGGCCAAAAATGACTCAATAATGTCGAACATGATATATAGATATGCTTCACTGGTCCTGTAGCACTAAAACAATGGAAAGGGATTGTCCATAAATGAACGTAAGATAAAAGTAGAACATAGGGTACAAAGATGTGTTATCAGTCATTTTTTTTTTCCAAAAATGCTTTTATTAGAAAAAAAAAAGGCATATCAGTGCATATACAGTTATGGATCACAGTCTGAACATAAACATAGCATGTAGCCTCCCGTTTCGCAGATGGGTCATGGATTAAACTGCAATACAGATCAAAACGGAATATGACATTATATCAAATGAATATTGCAATCTAGCAGATATACAGAGTATGAGAGATAAGTCAATATAGATATATTGTCTCCTGGCCTATTAGCAAGCTTCTATGTTAATGGAGTGTGGTGTGTTTGGTAAGGATAGCATAGGATGATGTGTATGTTATGGTTTGTGTGTCCATAGCTTAGGTGTGTGAGTTATGTGAAGTAAGTCACACCCAGAGGCCGACTGACAACTCATGGGGCCCCCAGGCAATAGGGGATCATGGGGCCCCTGTGTCCTTGCCCAAACTCAAAAAAGCCTATGAAAAAGGTACCAGGGGCATCTCATGGGGCCCCCTACTGACCCCGGGCCCTCAGGCAGTGCCCAAGTTTCCAAATGGTCAGTCCGCCCCTGGTCACACCTGTATGAAGGTCAATGCTCTGTTTTGTTGGTGATATATAAATAGTAAAGGCGTAACACAGGTGTGAATTAAAGATAAGACAGAGAGAGGAGAAGTTAGAGAAAGATGTGTAGGGTGGTATAATGGGAGAGGGAAATGTGGAAGAAATAGAAAAAGAAAAAAAAAAGGGGGGGTAAGGTATTGAGGGGAAGTGGAATGGATAATTGCGGATAATAGCTAATTTCATTTTGTATGAGCCATGCTAGAAAGATAGACATATAGCTTAAGATGCAGTACGTGTCAGATCAGGCAATGGAGCAATACGTGGGATAAAACTTTAATAATATAAAAACAATATTGCACACACACAGATAGGTAGCACATGTAGAAAATTACAACATAAGCTCTTCAAGGCCATCAGTAGGGCTGTGTAATAGAGGAATACCAGAGTCTCCAATTTCAAGAACAAAGGGCTGTCTGAAGCTGGTAGGCAGAGATGTCCTCTCTCTTAGTACATCCTATATACGTACACTATCAATCTAGGTATATTTAATAGTCTCGTCTTTACATTTTTTTGTATATTTACATATTCTAAATGTAGATTTTATGGTGACCATGAGTTGTAAATGGAGCCTTGTATGTTTGTTATTCTCCTCAGTGATAATAATTATACATTGTTCAATTTATTCATCATGCCAGCAATGCTAAATTATGTATTAACATGTTTTCTAAAGTTGCTCCTATTTTCATATTCTTAAGTTTCATTCTGTTATTTAGACTTCCACTTGAACCAGTGGTTTTATATCTCTCACACCCCCTATAGATTCATAGGCCTAACAAAGGGGAGTGGATGAAACGTATTGCCTTACATCCCCACCCCCATAAAAGGAAGTAGATGCTGTTGCTTGCCCCTGTCCCTCCAAGGTGCCACTTTCTACTAGCTTTATGCAGGCCTGTTGTTCTCGCAACTGAGGACTGTGCTGGTATCACTCTCCTGCACACAGAACTACTGATGGCGACTGAGGGCTAAAGTTGTAATCTTTCTCTTGGCTGTCTACAATCTTTGCTATGTAAGATCTTCGTGAATGCAATATTGTTTTTGCATTATTACAGTATATTTGCTTATAATACACAAGGTCTTTGTACCCAGTGCACTCTGTTTTACCTTACATTAAAGTTTAATTTATTACTGTTGCTTGGAAACTGTCAGGCATAGTGGAAATCATTAAAGTGTTACTAAACCCAGGACCCTGCATTCACTATATCTGGTCTCCAACAGTACACAGAACATGGAAATGCAATTATTTTAGTAAATATAAACTGCTAAATACTTTTTCTAATCAGAAGTTAGAGCAGTCTTGTGACTTCTATCAGTGTTCAGCAAAGCACTGGTTAAAGCTTGTAGGAGGAGTTTTCTCTAGGAGGATGTAGAACCTCTGACCTCTGCCTGGGCAGCGCTGATTGGCCCTGTGCTGATCACATGCACACTCCCAAGAAAAAAGAAAACCCTTAGGTTCCACGTTGAGTATAACAAGCATGCTTTATTACATATACAGACTGATTTTACTGTTGTGGGTTTAGTAACACTTTAAACACTATACCCCACAATGAGATACAAAATACCAAACAGCAAAAGTGGAGCAATCCTAGACAATATAGGCTTGTTTCTTGGAAATAAAAGTAAGAACAACAGGACAAACATTTTTGTATCTGCAAAGCAATTTCAGCCTGGGTTTACACTGATGCGGTGCGGCATATCGCATGTGATTCACACAGGAACCGCACCGCATTCCTGTGCAAATCAAATGCGAATTCTGTGTGGTGCAATTTGAGCCATACATTTTGTATGGTTCAAATAGCACCGCATCCGCACCAAAATGGTGCAGGACCCTTTTTTTGGTCAGCACTAGAATCGGATTGCATGGGTATTCACACCTATGCTATCCGATTCCGCACATCGCACAGTTTTTTGCGGACCGATTTCGGGGTGTTGTTAACACACTCACAGAGGTTCGCATGAACGGGGTGCAATTGTGATGTGGTGTGGAATTCACACAAAAACCGCTGTGAATTGCACACCACATCATTGTGAACCCAGGCTTAAGATGTCCCAGATCTGAGGCATTCATTCTTTCATTTTCTGCTATAAGGTTGGAGCTATGTCACACCCCAACAGAGAGGTTTTATTGCAGAATAGGATAGTTAAAAGATTTCATATTGAACTTACATAGTGAACACTCCTGGCTTGATGGCTTCCATGTCTTTAGAAGGCAACTATTACTGTCTGTTTTTATGCGTCAGCTACAAAAAATATGTTTTTCTTTTTTGGCTCGCATACACTTTAAGAACTCACAATACAATATTTTCTGAAAGGTTGTGTGAATAGGCTTCTGGACTGGAAGAGTGTTGATCCCTATGGGAGAAAAGAACTGTCTGAAATAAAATTTAAATTGACATTGAAGTTATCGGTGTTCATCGTGCTTCCTTGATATTTTCAGTAAGTAATTGCACAGAGCAAAGTTAATACAATTATGCATCTAGGTAATGAAAGCTGAAATTTAACAATGTGTTGATATACTGGAGTGCGCAGGTGAACTATTTGCAAATAAAACACGGAGTAACAGTATATGATTTTCACCTAATAATGCTATACTGGGAATGTAGAGTGGTTTTTACTTTTTTTTTCATTTATTTTAGTCAGGACTACAAAAATAAAAATGGTTCTCTATTTAAGTCAGGTAAATATTAAATATTTCATATCCATATATCCATATTCTATCCAGCCAGTATATGGAGCCGTAATCCCCTTTTATTATTGCAGTTTTCAGCTGCACCAAAAAACCTGTTAAAAAAAAAAAAGAAAAGAGTAATCACAGTCATGACTAATTCCTTTTTAGACAATACAGTAGGATGATTTAAAGTGATTCCAAAGCCAAACCTTTTTCACCTGGGAAATGTCCTTTTATTTCCTGTCCTGTGGACACAAGAAGTGAGAGTAAATCTCTTCTTATACAGTTGTCTCCAACAAAAGTGCCCCATTAGAAGATTTTTCCCTCTATTGCTGCTATGGTCATAACTCAACAATTTGGATTTCCCCTCATTTTCATCCCTGGTGACAGAGAGTGAACCTCCTAACAGGAACAAAGACTGAAGTAAAAACGTGGACGGTATTTTAACACCTTATGCCTCTGCAAAAAATTAATTTAATCACAATCAGATAAAGCATGGTTTCTCAACCAGGGTTTCACAAGAAGTCCCCAGGGGTTCCACCATGATCTACACATTATTCTGCTGACTGGTAGATCACATTCCTGCAAACTCCTGTCATTTCTCCTGCATGCCAAGTGGCGCAGGGAAGCAACAAGTGTCAGTGCTTTTTCCAGCTGGCCCCTCCTCCCCCCCATCCATGCTAGGTTCTTGTGTGTGACATGGAAGAGAGAAGTAGGCCGGCAGGAAACAGTGCACCACAACAGAACTCATATGAGCTTCCTTGCACTGATATACATGAGAAGTAAACCGCTCCACTACTATAATGTGCCACTGTGATACAGACCTCATGTAATGTGCCACTGTACTGCTGCTCCCATTTAATGGTCTGTGCTGTGACATTGTAATGTTGCCCCCCATGTAATGTGCCCTGCTGTGCCATTGTAATGCTAACCCCATGTAACGTGCCCTGCTGCTGCCTCCTTGTATTGTGCCCTGCAGCTTACCCATGCAATGTGCCCTACTGCTCCACCATGTAATATGCCCTACTGCCCCCATGAATGTGCCCTGCTGCCCCCCATGCAATGTGCTCTGCTGCTCCCTATTTAATGTGCCCTCCTGCCCACCTGTACTAACCCATGTGCTCTGCCATGTTAGCCCCCTGTTCAACCCAGAATTTAGCCTCTGTGCAGAAAAGAGCAAGCACAAGTTTCACATTAAATAGGTAGCTTTTAAGATTTATGGTGTATCACCATCCTAGAGTAATGTGGACTGCTCTGATTACTTCCCCCTGTATTCTAAAAGATTTTGGAATCCTTGTGGGAGGAATAACAGAGTGGGAATTCTGAATACTTATGTGACTCCAGCCAGTCCCTGGGGAGAAGTGCCCAGTAGGTGTCAGGAGAGCCCATAAATAGTCTAAAGCCTGAGGCAGGGAGCCGAGTGTTCCTGGGTACAATCCTGTTGGAGGATATCTCTGGGGCATAAATGCTACGGAAGCCTTTGTGAAGACACCAAGGTCCCAGATAGGCCTTCTCTGCTGGCCTAAACGTTGCCTAAACCATCAGAATCACTGACTTACATTTTAATATATTTTTTTTATGAATGTGTTATCCCCAATAGCTCATTTTCATTATTTCCTACCTTTCTCTTGGTTTCGCTACTTCCAGCAGTGTTAGAGCTTTTATCCAATCATATTTCAGCCATGATAGCGATCATGTGTTGCCAGCATCAAAGAAATCTGCCTTCAGAATCAGCAGTGCAGGTTCCTGTAGCTTACAGTAAATGGCAATGAAACTGTATCTTTAACCAATCATATTTTGAGTTGGTGACACCGGGGATATCTAGCAGGTATACAGTCACAGCTGCATCCTTTTCTATTTTTTCAGACCTAAATGTGACAGAGCAGAGTCATGTAAATGGACATTGTGGACCACTGTGTGTCCCTGTTTCTGTATCCTCCTGGGATATGTGAAGGTTTTACATAAATAAATAGAAGATAATCATTGTAAGAACCTGTGTTAGTAGTAAATGGTTTGTCTCATCTCTGTAAACTGATATATCTGCAAGAAATAATACAGCCACAACTTAAAGTGGAAGAAAAGGCTATTCCTAACTAAGCTTAATCCTGCTCCTACCCCCATTCTACTTCCTGTTCTAACTACCTTGTTTATACTTACCTATTCTGAGATCATCCCAGTCTGGTCAAGCCAGCTTCAGGAGAAAGGAGAGCCTCAATGAATGCCCGTGTAATGACGTTACCCTCAGACTTGCTATGGGGTATTCGTTGTTGGCTGTCCCTCTTCTCCCCTGAAGCTGCTGCTGAAAGCAAATCTTGTGACGTTTCCTCAGAAAACCTAAGTATACACATCTTCCTTTCAAAAGGTAGTTAGAATTGGAGTTAGAATGAGGGTGAAAGCAGGTTCACGCATAGTTAGGAAAAGCCTGAACTTCCAGTTTAAAACTTGTAAGCTGCAATAAAATTAAACTTTTGAGTTTAGATACACTTTAATGGATGTTATAAGCATAAGAATAACCATATTTCATTGCTCTTCCCAAAACATGCTGCACATGAAAGTAACAAAAAGATACTCAGGTCCCAGTGAACAATGATAAAATTGAGACAAAGTAAAATAAATAAATATAAATTGTAGGTGTAGCATTGCCCTCTTGAGGGCTGCTGTGTTTCTAGTTCTCCATAAGCTTCACACAGCCAGGCGATGCACAGTTTCCACTCTTCCAAAGTCAGTGAACAGTCCATGAGCTTGGTTTTTGTTATTTTATTAGGGGAAATAACTTTGATAGGGTAATAAGGATTATGGGATGCCCAACTTAAATGACTCAATGCACGGGGACAACTTCCTTCCTATTTACAGAAACAGATCCTGGACTGTTCTTTTCCTTGAATGCCGCAAGTCTTTGTGGATAAGTAGCAACTCCCCCTTACAGGCTAGGGACTTGCAGACCCTCTTAAAGTTAGCTCAGCTTGTTGCAAACTACATACAGAAATGTCTCCTCTCCCCTGTAGAACTGTTCCCAGCTCCACAGCCTGCAGATACTACCATCCCTGCTGCTCTGAAGATCTCCCAGGACAAGGATGAGGGATTAAGCAAAGTGCTGTCCTTTGAAAACTTGCTACATGTGGCAGTCTCTTTCCCCTTGTAAATCCCTGAATGTGCTGATGTACTCACTCTGTCATCCTTGCCCTCAATGCTCCCAGGCCTTGATCCTGTTCACGCCGTACTGCTGAA
The DNA here is from genome assembly GCF_062004578.1 of Staurois parvus. NCBI lineage: Eukaryota > Metazoa > Chordata > Amphibia > Anura > Ranidae > Staurois > Staurois parvus. Next base: position 7,026,883 of record NW_028318841.1, on the reverse strand, counting down.
TAGACCCTCCTGAGCCAGCCTGAGCCCATCCAACTCCACTGCCAGCCTGACTATCCCATATTTATGGGTTAGTCTCGCCACTCTACCAGGGCCTCCAAATCTATGATTCATTAGACTCCCATAAACATGCAGATTAGGTCTCCACCCCTTCCACCCACTGGATTTTGGAAGATTCTATGGTCCTCCAGAGTCAGCTGGAGGCAACAGATTCCCAACCTGTCAAGCCACCCAGCCTGACCTGCAGTAACCTGACCTAATTACAGACTCACACAGTTATCATATAAATGTGTCTACACTATTCTAGTTGCACACTAGAGGGTGCTACACAAGTATAAAGATAAAGTGTGAACATAGTCTGGTTGAAAAAAATACACAAGTCCATCTAGTTCAACCAATAAAAAATAAAAATAAAAAAAATTATACAATTCTATATACAAAATTCTATACCCATAGTTGATCCAGAGGGAGGTTAAATAAAAAAACAGCAAAGCATGATCCTATTTACTCCAGCAGGGGAAAACATTCCTTCCTGATCCCCAAGAGGCAATCGGATATTCCCTGGGTCAAATTTACCTATAAATGAAGATAAATAATAATAATAATAATAATAATAATAATATTAATATAATACTAATAGCAGCAATAATTCAAGGTGGTGCAGAATTTGTCAAACTCACAGCATCAGAAAAAAAGCTGCTCCTCTGCCTGGTGATTCCAGCCCTATGGCTGCAGAACCTGAAGTTCGTAAACAGGATGGGAAAAGTCCTTCATAATATTGATGGCAATCTTCCTTCACCTGATGTTGTATTGGTGACCCAATAAACTTCTGGGCAGTCTTTTCTACCTGCTGCTGTGCCTGTTTTTCTGCAGCAAAGCTATCACTGTACAGAATGCTAATACAAGAAGTAAGGATGCTCTCAATCACACAGTTACAGTATAAAATGAGAAAAGGACTGAAGTACCAAGACCAGCACTTTTCAATCTGCTCAAAAAGTAGAGGCGTTTATAGGACTTCTTCACTATGCTGACTGTACTGGTGTTCCAGGTGAAGTTATCAGAGATGTGCATTGTTAAATATTTAAAGCAAGGGCCCATCTCAACGGCTGTCCCCTAGTTGCGAGGAGGGTAAGTGGTGTCGGTATCCCCAAAGTCCACAATTTTCTCCTTGGTCTTCTTTATGTTAATGGAGAGATTGCACTTTCAGTACTGCTGAATCATCTACAAATTTCACAATATGAATGCTCTAATACTTATCTCAGCAATTGTAGGTCAATAGTGTGCACATTAATGGGTTCAATATGCATCCCTGGGGGGGGGGGGTATGAGTCAGTATTAGGGATGATGAAAGATTATTAAATATTATGAGTTCTAACAGACTGAGGCTTATTTGTTAAACAGTTCGGTACCAGGTTGCACAAAGTTAAGCTCATTCCATTTATCAATTACAGTTTGTAGAAAAATAGTATTGAAGGTGGAACTAAAATTGATGGTAAAAAAAAGGACCCTTAGCTCAATGTTTAAATATGGCTTTCAACCTTATCGAGCATGCTTGAGTGTCATTGCATTTTTTTTCGTAAATGCAGCATGTCCTATTGTATTACACTTCAGCTGCTTTAGAAATCAATAGGAAGTTCTTGTGTGTGCATTGCAAATGCATTGTGAATGCATCTTAATGTGGAACTGTAATGATTTTTACTAAATTTAATTCCAGTTGTTTTGCGTTCTCATTTTAATTTTTTATATATACATTCTCTGAAGACATAGGAAACCAAAGCCAGAATGATTACATTAGCTGACAAGGGATTATGCCTCTAAACATCTAAACTATTCCTCCTGACATGTATTTTTAAACATCTGTTAAACGGCTGCCACATCCAACTCTATTGCTTTGTAAAATGACACTACCATAATTACAGGTAGGAGAGAGAACAAATACCCACTTCACTGCTAAATTAGCAGCCAGCACAGGCACTCCTACTACAAGTCTGGTTTTAAACATCAACCTGTGTGCATGCATGATGTGAATTTAATGTAAATAGTGATATGTGACATTTACAAATAGCATAGTGACATTAAACAATATCCTTATTCTCCAAAAATAATCCATACACATCCACTGATTATTGGCCCTGTTAACTAAATTTCATGAAATTGTTTCTTAACCCCTTCATGCGTGTAAAACAAATCTAAAGGCCTAAGCACAATTCTGCACCGTTGACATGTGATAGCAAAACCGTACATATCATCACAACTACTTTGCACATCCAGGTGGATTATACCTTGATTTTTTCAGGACAAATTGGGCTTTCATTTGGTGGTAAATGGTAATGGATATCTCCTGATTTTTTTTTTATTATCAAAGGAAAACTGGCCAAAAATAGTAAAAAAAATCCTTTTTTTTAATTTAGCTATGTGTTTCTTGTTACGACCATAACCTACCACCAAAGAGCAACCCAAAATAAATTCTCCAGCTCTTGACGATCGCAGCGATACCATATATGTGTATGTTATTTGTTGTTTGTACCCGTAGTACAGCCCAGAATCCATAGTGCGCATTTTGTTTTTGTCTTTTTTTTTTTTTTTTACCTAAAACACACTAACACTAACTGACACTGACATTAACACTAACTGACACTGATACCAATTTTTTTTTAAATCCTGACCTTTGACCCTGACCTTTGACCCTGACCTTTGACTCTGACCTAAACACTAACCCTGGCACTGAACTAGATCAAACCTTGATCTAGGTATTTTTTTTTATTTTTTATTTTCTTTTTTAATATTTATTTATTTATCTTTTTTTTTTTTTTTTACAAACTTTTTTTTCTTCTCTCTGACAGGAGTTCGAGAGATACAATGTATCTCTCTTCTCCATTCATAGAGAGAGAGAGAGAAAAAAAAACAAGGGGGCCGGGCTGCACAGTGGCTGATCACTGTGATAGCCAATCAGAGGCTATCACAGTGATCATGTGACCCGGGACCGGGAGTCCCGGGTCCCGATCGTTAGAACAGGACCCGGTGCTCTCAGTGACACCGCGGTCTCGGTGCTGGGAGAGCGCTGAGGGGCGCGCTCCCAACACAAAGACAGGTACGCAAATATGCGGCCCCACGGAAAAAAGCCCAGGTCCGTGAGGCCGCATATTTGTGTTACGTCGGCGTCAAGGGGTTAATGTGTTTTATGCATCCTTGCAATCCTCTGTGAGCTTCAAAATCTCTCATTTTCCCCCCTCATACATGTTGGTTGAGGTCAAGCGTGCTGCTCTAAGCACACTACAATTCCCATAGTCCATAGCCCCTAGTCCATCCTAGTCAGGAGCAAATAAGAGAGGGTGGCTATGATCCTACATAAAGTGGGAGCACAGAGAATGAACATTGCCAGCCTCTAATTGGAAATCAGATGATCACAGCAGAAAAAAATAAAGTTTTGGAGATTTGGAGGAGACCAAAAGCAGTAGAAGGTACCTTTTTGAGTCAAGAATATATATACAGGTGAAACTCGAAAAATTAGAATATCGTGCAAAAGTTCATTTCTTTCAGTAATGCAACTTAAAAGGTAAAACTAATATATGAGATAGATTTATTACATGCAAAGCAAGATAGTTCAAGCCGTGATTTGTCATAATTGTGATGATTATGGCTTACAGCTCATGAAATCCCAAATCCACAATCTCAGAAAATTAGATTTTACATGCAATCAATAAAACAAGGATTGTACATAGAACAATATCGAACCTCTGAAAAGTATAAGCATGCATATGTACTCAGTATTTGGTTTGGACCCCTTTTGCAGCAATTACTGCCTCAATGTGGCGTGACATGGAAGCTATCAGCCTGTGGCACTGCTGAGGTGTTATGGAAGACCAGGATGCTTCAATAGCGGCCTTCAGCTCTTCTGCATTGTTCGGTCTCATGTCTCTCATCTTTCTCTTGGCAATGCCCCATAGATTCTCTATGGGGTTCAGGTCGGCCGAGTTTGCTGGCCAATCAAGCACAGTAATCCCACGGTCATTGAACCAGGTTTTGGTGCTTTTGGCAGTGTGTTCAGGTGCCAAGCTGGAAAATGAAGTCAGCATCCCTATAAAGCTTGTCTGCGGAAGGAAGCATGAAGTGCTCCAAAATCTCCTGGTAGACGGCTGCGTTGACCCTGGACTTAATGAAGCACAGTGGACCAACACCAGCAGATGACATGGCTCCCCAAATCAACACAGACTGTGGAAACTTCACACTGGACTTCAAGCATCTTGCAGTGTGTGCCTCTCCATTCTTCCTCCATACTCTGGGTCCTTGGTTTCCAAATGAGATGAAAAAGTTGCTCTCATCAGAAAAGAGGACTTTTACCACTGACCAACAGACCAGGTCTGTTTTTCTTTAGCCCAGGTAAGACTCTTCTGACGTTGTTCGTTGTTCAGGAGCAGCTTGACAAGAGGAATACGACATTTGAAGCCCATGTCCAGGATCCGTCTGTGTGTGGTGGCTCCTGATGCACTGACTCCATCATCAGTCCACTCCTTGTGACAGTCCCCAACACTTTTGAATGGCCTTTTCCTGACAATCCTCTCCAGGCTGCGGTCATCCCTGCTGCTTGTGCACCTTTTTCTTCCACACTTTTTCCTTCCACATAACTTTCTATTAATGTGCTTTGATACAGCACTTTGGGAACATCCAACTTCTTTTGCAATTACCTTTTGAGGCTTTCCCTCCTTATGGAGGGTGTCAATGATGGTTTTCTGCACAACTGTCAGATCAGCAGTCTTTCCCATGATTGTGATTCCTACTGAACCAGACTGAGAGACCATTTAAAGGCTCAGGAACCCTTTGCAGATGTTATGGCATAATTAGCTGATTAGAGTGGGACACTTTGAGCCTAGAATATTGCACCTTTTCACAATATTCTAATTTTCTGAGATTGTGGATTTGGGGTTTTCATGAGCTGTAAGCCATAATCATCACAATTATGACAAATCACGGCTTGAACTATCTTGCTTTGCATGTAATGAATCTATCTCATATATTAGTTTCACCTTTTAAGTTGCATTACTGAAATAAATGAACTTTTGCACTATGTTCTAATTTTTTGAGTTTCACCTGTATATTCACCCTGTTCCAAATTATTATGCAAATTCTATTTAAGTGTCACAAAGATGAAATATTTTGTTTTTCAGTTTAACTTATGGATGGCATTGTGTCTCATGGATCTTTTGATCACTGAAAACAATCTCGGACACCTGTGATAATTAGATTGGCCGGTGAGCCCAATTTAGGGAAAAACTACTAAAGGAGGGTCTTCCACATTATTAAGCAGGGCACCATTTTCAAGCAATATGGGGAAGAAAAAGGATCTCTCTGCTGCCGAAAAGAGTGAAATAGTTCAATGCCTTGGATGAGGTACGAAAACAATAGATATTTCATGAAAACGTAAGTGTGATCATTGCACTATTAAGAGATTTGTGGCTGATTCAGAGCACAGACAAGTTCGTGCAGATAAAGGCACATTGAGGATAATTTCTGCCAGATCCATGCATCGGATCAAGAGAGCAGCTGCTAAAATACCATTACATAGCAGAAAACAGATATTTGAAGCTGCTGGTCTCTCTGGAGTCCCGCGGACATCAAGGTGTAGAGTCCTCCAGAGTCTTGCAACTGTGCATAAACCTTCTATTCGGCCACCACTAACCAATGCTCACAAGCAGAAACAGCTGCATTGGGCAGAAAAATACATGAAGACTAATTCAAACAGTCCTGTTCACTGATGAGTGCCATGCAACACTAGATGGTCCAGATGGAGCAGGATGGCCGTCCACCAACCATCCACTACTCCATCCAACAAGGCTGCAACGTCAGCAAGGCGGTGGTGGAGTCATGTTTTGGACCGGAATCATGGGAACAGAGCTGGTCGGGCCCTTTAGGGTCCCCGAAGGTGTAAAAATGACCTCTGCAAAGTATGTGGAGTTTATGACTGACCACTTTCTTCCCTGTTACAGAAGGAAGAACTATGCTTTCCGTATTAAAATCATCTTCATGCATGACAATGCACCATCTCATGCTGCAAAGAATACCTCTGCATCAATGGCTGCTATAGGGATAAAAGGAGAGAAAGTCATGGTGTGGCCTCCATCCTCCCCTGACCTCAATCCTATTGAGAACTTTTGGAGCATCCTCAAGCAAAAGATCTATGAGGGTGGGAGGCAGTTTACATCCAAACAACAGCTCTGGGAGGCTATTCTGACATCTTGCAAACAAATTCAAGCAGAAACTGTCCAAAAACTCACAGGTTCAATGAATGCAAGACTTGTGAAGCTGCTATCAAATAAGGGGTCCTATGTTAAAATGTAACGTGACCTGTTAAAATGTTTAAAAAGTTAAAATGTTGTTAAAAGTTTGATTGAAATAGCTTTTGATTTCAGTAAATATACTGCAAACACAACAAATGACAACTTTCAGTTCTTTACAACCTATAAAGTATTTTGAAACTTACTGTGTGTAATAATTTGGAACAGTGCATTGTAAGTTTTTTATGTTTAAAAAAAATACTGTTATCATTAGGAGGTTTGTTCAATAAAATTTGAATTGTACTCAATAGTTGATAACATGAGAATTATGCTGACTGTTATTTACATCAATTATTTAGATAAATGAGAAAAATATAATTTGCATAATAATTTGGAACAGGGTGTATATATATTCTAAACCAGAGTTTAGTGTAACTGTGAAAACTGTACAGCGGCTACATGTATTGATTAAATTATTTTCTTCATACTTTTCATTCAAGTGTGAAATTGCTTGCAGTTATATACTATAAGGTAGAACAAAATATTGATGATGTGCAAATCTAATTGGTTGTTATGGATTACTTCGGTTTGCTTTATTTCCACTGTTCTTTGCAATGTCTTGCAAAATCTTCCACTGACCCCAGTATAAGATTTCCCTTCTATTCCTGTTTTAGAGACAGCTAAAACTTTTAGATTTTTCCTCACTTTCAGTCCATATGACAGGGGTCAACAGTACACAGTGTTGCCAACTGTCAGTAAATTTACAGACAGTTTATAAAAATCAGTGATTTTTAAAACTTTCTGTAAATATCATGGGCTGATAATTTGTCATGTTGTGTTAACTTTTGTGAGTGTAAATCAGTCAAATTACCTGTTAAAGGTATTGTCAGTGTTCCCATATCGTACTGGCTTTACGCCTCCACAAATTTTTGGCCTTTTATATTCATGATGATTAGTCAGGATTCATCAGTGGTCGACAAACATCGGTCCAAATTCATCAGACTTTGGCCCTGCTGTCAGCCGTACAATCCAATTGGCTCAAGTCTCCATTCGCGGATACAAATCAGCCTCCCTTTCGATAGAGCGAGTTACTAGACAGGGATGCCCTCTTTCTCCACTACTATTTGCTTTGGCAATTGAACCACTTGTGATTGCAATCCGCTCTGATCCCACTATCTCAGGCATCCACTGCGGTCAACGAGACCATAAATGTGCCTTATTTGCTGATGATGTCCTTATGTATATATCTAATCCTCGAACGTCTTTACCTGGTCTCCTCCACCTGTTTCATTGTTTCTCTGAGGCCTCTTACGCTTAATTCCTCTAAAACAATTGCTTTAAATATCTCTTTACCTGACTTGGAGGTTCATTACCTCCAGGACAATTTTGACTTGCAGTGGGCCCCTCATTCTCTCCCTTATTTGGGGATTCACCTCACGAACTCTGTTTCATCGTTATATAAGACCAATTATCCCCCGCTCTTCAAACGACTCAAATCTGACTTACTAGACTGGGAGGATCTTCCACTATCCTGGTTTGGTAGAATTAGCTCTATTAAGATGACCTTTTTACCAAGACTATTGTACTACTTTGGGACGTTACCGTTCATGGTTCCCAAACGGGAACTGTTACTATTACAAGTAGCGGTCTCTAGATTCATCTGGAGGGGAAAACGTCCTAGGGTTAACAAGTCAACTCTATTTTCCCTAAAGAAGCATGGTGGTTTGGGACTTCCTAATCTCTTGGTCTATTTTCAGGCAGCTCAAATAGCACAGTTATCTTGCACTACCACCAGTGGGTTGGCATCGAGGCTTTATCTTGACATCCTTATGCTATTGGTGCTCTCATGTGGCTCCCCAGTCTATTGCATCCTTCTATCCTATGTCCTACATTGTCTTATTCATTAACGGTGTGGAATAGATGGAGAGCCCGCAAACCTTTCTGCTCCCCACATACCCCATTAGCTCTAGTTTTTTGTAATCCAGAGTTTATTCCTGGCTTATCACCATCTGTATTCCAATGGTGGATGAATAAAGGTTTACTGCGTATTGGAGATTTCCTGGATGGACTTCATCCTCGTTCTCTCCAGTGCTTTTTGACAAAGTAACAGATGCCTTCCAGGGAATTGTTTTGCTACCATCAACATTTATCTTTTATCACTAGTAAACTCAATTACTCATAGAACCTTGCACACTTACTCCTTTAGAGGTCTCCTGTGGGGCAACTGGGATGATGAAGTGTCATTTGTCTATTATCTATGCTTCCCTGGTTGATCCACTCACTAAATTATCTTATATGACTCAATGAGAAAGGGATTTGAATAGCTCACTGGACCTGGACACTTGGCGGAATGCAACCCATACTCTGTCAAAGATTTTGATTAATACTGCTCTTATCGAATCCAATTACAAAACACTACTTCACTGGTATCTAGATCCTACGCACCTTGCTAAAATGTATCCATCAGTATCACCTAATTGCTTCCGACACTGTAGACAAGAGGGCACTATGCTCCATATCTGGTGGAAATGTCCGGTAGTGAATAGATTTTGGATCCGAATGTGTAACTTCATTTATTCGGTAACAGGAATTAAGGTTCGTAGATCACCGAAGTGGCTTTATTTCATTTGCTACCCGCTGACATTCCCAAAAAATTGACTTAATTAATTCTTTGCCTCTTACTGGCAGCACGTATTATCATAGCTAGATGTTTTAGACAATCACTAATTCTGCTAGACGGGGTTAAACAAAAACTTAATTGGATAATGATAAACGCTAAACTTACAAGCATTGTCAATAATGATGCTTCTAGATTTGAGGTGACGAGCGAACCATGGATCAGATATATCTCTATTACATAATAGTACTACGGCTGACCTTCTCTCTCTCCCTCTTTTTTTTTCTCTTCTCTCCCCTTCTCCCCCTTTCTTTTCTGACTTATCCTGGATCTTTTCTTTCGATTTTTCTATTTTTAATCCTTTTTCTTCTTTTTTGGTTTTCTTATTGTTGGTAAATCTATATGGAACTGCCTATGTTTACTGACTGATGGAACATTTGCTACCCTGTGGAGATGGTGTTTCCTGTTTACAACATCATCGACTAATGTTTTTTCATGTGCCTATATATTTTATGAATATGTTTATTCACCCCATCTCACCATGCAGGTGGGCAATGTTTCTATTTCTGTGTATACCAATTTTTTTATAAAAATATTGAAAGATAAATATTGATTGTCTTAGTTTTTAATGTAATTGTTCAGGTCGTCTGTAAAAAATGTGCTCCATCAGTAAATTTTCCATGTTTTGTCAGTAAAAAATGATGCTGGAGTTTGGCAACACTGCCAGGACACTTGGAGAAAATCAATTTCCAGGGACGCAGAAAGCAACAAACCACACAGCGATACCAATAGTTCATCACTTTGTCTAAAGCTAAAAATGATTATTGCTGTTGCACTTTAAATAAGTAATTTACAATCTAATTTAATTATATTGTAAAACAAATCTAGCTTTCTTACTTCATCCTCACTGAATAAAGAAGATATACAGACTTTTTCATCACTGATTCATTAAAAATTGGCCATATGCAGAGGCCAAAAGTTATTTAGCAGTTGATGCTGATCAATACAATATAACCTTAATACCTAATGAAAAATACATTTATGCAGAAAGAATTCAATAGCTAGCTGAAATGATTACCAGTAATATCTGGTAATTAAACTAGTGTGAATTAAAATGTGAATTAATGGAAAATACCACATTTCAAGATTATTAATGATTATTTCTCCTTTAACACCTGTTAGAAGCTACATTAGCTGAAGAGTTGGATAATGAAATTGCTTGTCGTAGCATTTTTTTTAAGGATATCGCCTTTATTTTACTTGTTTCAGCTTTTGTGTCACAGTCCCATGACATTGGGAGGCAATACAGCTGAATCCAAATCTAGTCTGTATTCTGAGGGCAAAGTTTGGTGGCTGCTAAGGGGCACTGCAGCTGAGTCTACTTCTCAGATGAATAATTTATTGGTTAATAAATGCAAAGTAGTGTGAGTTTATAATATTATCTATAATTGTTATATGGCTTTTGTAAACCAAATGCTATATTTATAAAGGATACAGTGCTAGGTAATGAGTGGATGGGGGGGGATGACAATTTATTTGTGCCCACCTCTATGGGGCTTGTGGTGACCCCCTATATGTTGTTTTCCCTCTCTTCTCTTTTTGAAATACATCAAATCCTATCAGGCCTACCTGGCTTCTGCTGCCAGTGGGAAAACAGAAATTCCTTGTGCCATTTTAGAGGCACTTTTGAGTTAAAATATTGTATTATAATAAACTTAGCTATCTGTGCCTCTTGAAACCCAGCCATGAAGACACTGATCCTGCCTGGATACTGGAGCAGGCAGAGCAAGCCATAGGAGAAACCTCGCTGAAGAAATATTTAAAAGACCACCAAACCCCCAAAGTGAAAAGGATCCCCTGCCTGGCAGCCAAGCTCACTGGAATCAAAATGAAGAGTGATCTGTGATCCTGCAGGGCTGGCCAGCTCAGCAATGCTGTCCCACAGAGTGGCCTTGCAACACATCCATCTGCAGCATTTGAGACACAGAAGAATCAGAACAGCCAATTGATGTCAGCATTGCTGGAGGTCCTTCCAAGAGAGCAAGGAATGGAAGGTGGACCTTCTCCCTGTCACCTGATTTCAGCCAAAGTGGGCAGGCCAGTAGAAGATCATCTCAAAACGCCTAATCTCCTAGAAAATGTATGAGCAACCCAGCAGAGTGACAGGCAGCTGGGCCAGCACACTGTCAGGAAGACTTGTCTGTACCACCACCAGCATCACATCCAGCCACATCGGCACCAGGAAGGTGTGCCTCACACAAAACAGGACCAAGCTGGCCCAGTATAATCCTACTTTACTTTATTATTTTATGTGCTGATCTACACCACAGCAGAGCTGAGATTTCACCTCTATTGGTGAGTTTAATCAACTATTTATTTATCTATTTTTTAATTTGGTGAACGCGTTGTCTAGAATTGAAGATAGTTTTGCTGGTTCTACCATTTTCCTTCCCCAGCTATTAACACCTGGTCTAATTCTGACAATGTTACAGCTGTTTTGAACATTATCATTCCTCCTGTTTCTTCTCTATTTAAAAGTTCAGCCAGAATTTGTGAATGGTAATAAAAATGTTGATATTATTCAAGCTCAAATATTCCTGAAACTTGTCTTAAAGAAGACATTTATATTACCTTGTAAATTATCTTGATATTTATTTACGTATGTTATTTAAAGAAAAACTACTGTTCCTGGAAAGGTGAATTTACTGTTATTTTATCTTTATTACCTTCTTTAATAGATTTTTATTCAAAAGGTGATAAAAAGAGTAAAGATACATTTGATGATGACTGACATAGATCTGTAGGCGTTTAACAATTGGCTACAGGCTTTGTTTTTTTCATTGGCATTTTTGGTGAAAAGCACACAGAAAAATGCAGCAGTCTCTTTTCATATGTTGAAATCATCTTGGAAGCCAATATGAATGTTGGAGACCTGAGACGGTTTTTTTGCAATGAATCGTTAAGGAAAAAAAAATGTCTGTTTATCCAAATCTTAAATGGGTCATGAAGGATGTCAGTCTTTGGTTAAATCTTATTTTACTCCAGAGATCTACATCCTTCAGGCAACCTTCTCTTATTAGTAATCCTTCCTTGCTGAGAAAAGGAGTCTGTTGTGCTTTTAGTAAAAACTGGTATAAATGGGCATTAGCTCGCAATGATAAGCACAAATGTTTTTTTCTCTTTGCTGCAGCACATTCTTTATATAAGTGTTTTTCAAAAAGCTAATGTTTCTGAAAAGTCACAGGAAGATATTTTTCCAAAAAGCCTACCCATCAGCGAGGCTGGAAAGAATGCAGTATTGGCTGGAATTGTACACAGACTAAGAAAGGGTCCTACTTCTAACTGAAAGTTTTGTTCTGGGCTTTTACAATTCCTATTTTTTATGGTAATGGTGGTAAAATTGTCAGTCAAAGTCAGTGGGTGTGTTTTCAAATATTGTTAGGGGCAGCATTTTAGTGAAGTTGCTGAAGGTAGAGTAGCAGGTCTACTTGTTAGCCCTTTTTAACAATTCCAATATTTCTCAAAAAAAAGAAGACAATTTCTTTAGGCTTATTCATAATCTCTCTATGTCCCAAAAGGTTATTCTCTTAATGATGAAATTGGCAATTCTTTAATATCTGTTTCTTATGCTTCCTTCTAGTCAGCAATTTAAAAAAAAATCTGACAATTTGTCAGAAACTTGCTTTTAACTAAGGCTAACATTAACTTGGCTTTTAGGCTTTCAATTCTCAAGGTTTTTATTTTGGTCATTTTTATTTTTTCACTATGTGCCTAATTATGGGGTGCTCCCTATCATTTGTATCATTCTTATTTAGAACATTTTCCCAATGTCTAGAATGGGGTTTAGTTCACGAGTCTGGATTTTGTTCCTTAGTTCATTATTGAGCTGATTCATTCATAAGTTTTCCTTATTCTTCTGTTTTGTCTTTACATATTGAAAATGTTATGCCAAATATTCACATTTTTGGGGCCCTTTAGCAACAGAAGAAAACATTTTTCCCACAGTTTCCTAGATATTTTAAAAAATGACTGTTATTACCTCAGATATGGAGTAAGGGCTTGTTCACACCAGCCGCTGCATTACAACGTAGCAACTGTTGTGCGGTGCAGTGCACCCCACCCATACACATAGCGGTGTGAACTGGCCACACCAGAGAGAAGACATTTTGCCTTGTCTTGGGGTGGAGATGTGGTGGGACCAAACCCAACACAGTCCCAACACACCTGGTGTGAATGGATGCTTAAAGCTTCCTTACTTCCTAAATCAATTTTAAAAAAATCTTATTTATTTATTTATTTATTTATTTTTAGAAGGAAGAAAGGTTTTTTTTAAGGATCTGCAGTTACTAATAGGACCTATTAATCTTTGTGTCTAGAATATTTCCAGTTGTGTATATATTCTCAGGACAAATATAATTATCTATGGCAGGATTTAGTCATATGGTTTCAGTTTTTGACATCTGCAATTGTAAATCTTTCTAGCAGGATATCTCAGTTGATTATTTCCCTTTATTACAGACTCCAGCCAGTTCAAACGGTTATGCAGCTGTTTGGAACAACCATTGGTGTTGAGGCACTTGGCCGTTCTCTTGGTTATAGAAAAGAGCAGCTAAAATATTGTAATATTGGAGTTATTACTAATTGTAATTACCCTGGGGAGAATTGTTCTCTAACAAAAGAACTGCGATCAATTCTGTTAACAAGGGCACATTATACACCATTAATTGTTTAGAATTGTTTTATCAAATTTTGGCATAATTTTGTTTTGCTTTGCTTAAAACTAAGTAAATACGGAAACAAAGCAGTTTCTTGGTCTCTTTTCAAGTGAAAAGTTTTAGGGATCGTTTACCAGAAGCTGATCAGAAATGGATCAGGAGGGTTTTGTCTATCCAGACCAATACAAAAATGTAGTTACTGCTAGTACTTGGTCATAATATTCAGCTTTTTGGAGTACATGGATAGTGCCCAAAAGATTTTGGCTGTTTGCCAGATAGGTCAAATGAACACAATATTTGTCATTTGTTTGTGTAGCACTTACCCCAACAGTAGTCACTTGGTATGAAGGGTTCTCTGTTCTGCTTTCACTCTGCAAACTGCTCTATCTCCTCTGACACGTCTAGTTGTACTGTAACTTAAGTACTGGTATACCACACTCTATATTAGCACACAGGAAATAGATGACAAGCTACTTGACAGTAGACAAAGTGTGTATATATGTACAAGGCAGGTAAATACAATGTACAAAAGAAATAGACAGATAGTAACTGAATAAGTTAGAATGCATTAGACAAAGTAACTTGAATACTAAACTTTAATGTGTCAATTAACCTAGCTATTACCAATAGCACAAAACCAATTAAGCCTGATATACATAGCATAACAGTGAAAGGGTATACATTGCAATGAAGGTTCCACAGTAACTTTCTGCAATAACCAATTAAAATGTCTCCTGGAGTGATTTTAACCCTGGATGTGGATATGTGTAGGTGTTTCTGAACAGGGTACCCCTGGAAGGTTTGTATGATACCTGCCACCTAATTTGCAAAAGATAGCATTAGGACCCTATCTGTATGGTGGTGCACTTGTTACTGTTCTTTAAAACTGCATGCAGTGAATGATTCTTGGGTTATTAAGTAATGGACAGTCTTTACTGACATTAAATCACTGACAGTGATGGGATAAGCACAGTTGGTTCCCCTCACCAATCCCAGCACAGGTTGAATCTTGTCCTGGATGCTTGGAGGTCTACTGTCCTTAGGAATCAGGCCTTCTCAAAACTTGGTTTTCTCCTGTGTACAAATAAATGACAACTGTCCCAATCCATAACTGACCTTTGCAGCAAGGAACACATGGAAGGGTGACACATGTCAAACAACAAAAAAGAAAAATTGCCAGCTCAACTTACCCACCAGCCTGCAACCAACCAAATTGTCCTGTTTAACAGTTTGAGTTAAAAACAGGAGTTTAGTTTGCACACATATGCAAATACATAAGTAAGCTGCAGATCCTCTTCACAGCACCCCATTACTTTCTGCAATCCTAACTCTAATTTTGAGAGACTCCATAGTAGAAGCACATGTATAATAATGGATAGACCAAGGGCAGGTTAGCCTGGAGGGAGCCCACCCCTCCTTAAAAAACACAGGGGCACACTGGACACCCAGCATATAGCACAATGGCAGCTAACATGTCCAGTGCACCCCTCACCAGCATATAAACAGTACAAACAAATGGCAACTGCCCCTTATCTGTAACTGGCCTTTGCAGCAAGGAGCACATGGAAGGGCAACACATGTCAAACAACAAAAAAGAAAAATTCCCAGCTCAGCTTACTGACCAGCCTGCAATTAACGGAATTGTCCTGTCTTACAGTTTGCATTAAAAACAGGGGTTTAATTTGCATACATCTGCAAATACATGCATTAACTGCAGAGCCTTTTCCCAGCACCCCATTATTTTCTGCAGTCCTAACTCTAATTTTGAGAGCCTCCATAGTAAAAGCACATGTATAATAATGGATGCTCACATACCAGTCTGTTATTGGAATAGTGTTTATAATGTTTTTGCTCATATGACTTGTGGTTCCACCCCTATTCCCTCTCCTTGCACGTGGTTGGAGGGGACTAAACATTAGAGCTAATAGCTTAACAAGATCTGAAAGTTTATGTGGTTCAATTTATACTTACTTTGGCTCTAAAGAAGAGGGTTCATCTCTCGAAACACGTAACCGCAGGACACTACGGAGACTTCCCAAACCACTGGCTGGGTACCGTAGACCTAGAAGCAGTCTCTTTTTCCACCTATTATATGCCTGTATATAACATGTGTCTGTGAGTAGATGACATACTATTTATATTTTAATAAATTGTGTTTTTTGGTAATGCACTTGGTCGGCGCACCCTCTTTCTTTTCTTTTTACTTTCAGTAAGTACGCCCTGCTCCCAAGTCTGCACAGCTCCAGTCCTAGTACAAAGAGACTATTAGTGTCTCAGTCCCCAAGCTCTCTGTGTGTGCAGAACACAGCAACAGATCCATACTCTCTCATGTCCCACACATAAGACACCGATCTGTATATCTCTGGATCCCAGCAGCAAAGACCCTGGTCAGACTCTGAATGCCTGGGAAGCTCTCTCTTCCTCTTCCCCTGATTGCAATTGCAGGGATTTATGGGTCTTTTAGCTTTCAGCCCCATTCTCCTGAACTGTATAGTGCACCTTTGGGACTACATGTCCTATACATACATTGCAGTAGGGAGGGGGAGGGGGATTGGCAGAGGATTTCCCATTAATGCTTTGATCACAGTACAGCAGTGGGGGGAGGGGGGGACAAGAATAGGCATATAAGCATACGTTCTGCTCTGTCTCTGCAGCTGTACTGGCAAAACACCCGGCTACATTTGTTTTGTTTTGTTTTTTTTATTTCAAAACAAACCATTCCACAAACATTTAGTTATAACATTAGCTGGAGTATCTTTTTTTTTTTTTTTAAAGCTATATAGCAGGGGTGGCGAACAAGTTAGACACAAGGAGCCAAAATTTTAAACTGTGAAAGTCAGAGAGCCACACCACGCAGTGACCTGCCAAAACAGACAAACACTCACACAAAAACACATAATTAAAACCATATTATTCACCATAACACTTTCTTCCCCTTACAAAACAACAATGTGTTCATTTCAAGGTAAGTGTCCACCCTCAACACACACATCAAATGCAACTTAGCCAGAGTTAACACATCAACTACCCTGGAGGTTGCTGTGGCACCTGTCTCTCTCTCTCTCCCTTCTCTCTCTCACTCTAACACACAAGTATACAAAAGAAATTCTGAACTAATGGACTGCAGACACAGTACAGGAGATGACCAGAGACTGCGGACAGCACAGGGATGACCAGAGACTGCGGACAGCACAGGGAGGACCAGAGACTGCGGACAGCACAGGGATGACCAGAGACTGCGGACAGCACAGGGATGACCAGAGACTGCGGACAGTACAGATGACTGCTGACCTTTGGGGAGCGGGTACCTGAATTTGACAGGTACCCGCTCTTACTTCCGCAGAGTTTTTGTTTGATCTTACCTGTTCCTCGATCCAGCCGCGCGCTGTCTTCCCGGCTTATGTAATGGCGCTCGGCATGACAGCCGGGTGCCCAGTGCGCATGAGCGAGAAGCACTTGCGCTTTGTGATTGGTCCGGCGGCTTCTGGGATCTGTCATGTGTCCCAGGTACCGCCTTACCATTCACAAAAAGCACCGCTTCTTGCGCATGCGCACTTGGCACCCGGCTGTCATGCCCAGTGCCCACACTACAGAAGCCGGAAGACAGCGCGCCGCTGGATAGAGGAACAGGTAAAAATAAGAGAAACATGAAACTTGGCAAAGAGCCACAGTATACAAAATATGATAAGAGGCAAAGAGCCGCATTCATTTTGGCCGGGAGCCGCACGCGGCTCGAGAGCCGCGTGTTCGCCACCCCTGCTATATAGGCTGCCCCTGTGCAATAGTTAAATCTTTGCCGGGAAGCACTAAAAGGCTACAGAAGAGCTAACCACACTCCTTATACTAGACACCGTTTTTTTTGTAGTCATAATAAAAGTATCTGTTCGTTAACTTCTAATATTTGTTTTTCTAATTATGAGACCAAATTACTTAACATTGCATTTATTCTAGCTTTTTTGCTTTGCTCAGAGTTGGTACCAGCTAAAAAGAAAGGTGAGTCAAGTATAATGTTTGTTGATGCGATTCTACCTGATTCAGCTGTGTCTATTTCCCTAAGAAGGTAAGTCTGACTAGATGGATAAAAGTCATTGGCTCAACGAATATGCCTCTAGGGATGCTTCCATTTACCCTGTTAGACCCCAGTTTCCTAGTAATTTCACTAGTACCCAAATTACAATTTAACTCAGTTTTAAAAAAAATGTCTTGCCATTGTGGATGTTCACCATCCCAAATTTCCTCACATTCATTCAGGACAGGAGCTGCTACAGAGGCTGCTAGGCTGGGCCTGGAGGACACTTTCACGCAAGGACCAAGGAAATTTCAAATCAGTTCAGGAAAGAAAATCTTTTGAACTAAGAATGATAATTCTATTTGACACAAGAGATAACGGCCTTAATTTGGACATGGGATTCCTCAATCATTATCCGACATTTTTATGACTCTCTCTGTGATTGTTGTTCTCCCCCCCCCTCCAGTCTTTGCTTTTGCTTTGCTGTATCTTTTCTCTAGTTTAGCCCTAGGCTTGTGTTTCTTTCTGCCTTTTTTTTTCTCTCATCTCCAACTTCTAACATTCTGCTAAAACATTGTAATAGTACTGCTCGGACCTTGAAGAAGGGGACATACCCTGAAAGCTTGTCCTCAAAATTGTATGTTAGTGCAAATAAAAAAAGTATCACGGACAGTACTCAATTGTTTCTGTCGCAAATGCACTAATACGGCTACAATCACCTCAAGCATCAGTCACTAGGAATGTGCTGCATTTGCCAGCATTCATTGAATACTCCAGTAATGATCATCGTTAACTCTGCCATGGGCAGTCCCAAGACTGTGCTGAAAAAAAGAGGAGGGTTGGGCACAGGGTCAGCCCCATAAACATCTTTACAGAAATTGAACTCCAGACAATCAGCTAAATACACAAAATGATTATATATATATTGTAATTTTGTCCATTAATTCCTGAGGTTTATTTATTTCTGCCAGGAGGCACAGCCGGCCTGGAGACCTGACTTTTAAGTAATACAAATAGGTCTTTTCCTAATGACCAACCATTGATTAGACAGTGAAGAAGAAGCAGAAGACTGAGCAGTTCATCTATATGTCACTTCATCATCTCCTTCTGTCAGTATATTCATTGTAAGCATTTTAAAATGACAGTACAATAGATTGGTATCGTGTGATGATTCTCCGTCCCCCAATTTGAGCTCTGCTGTATTGGGATTAAAAGAGACTAATGCCAAGTTATATTTAAGTACTTACACTAATTGTTCACTAAAAAATCATTATGTGTATTTTTAAAAACAGATACTTATGTGAGCTAATGGACTCCATCTACCTGGAGTTCAGCTTTAAAGCTGATTTCCAGGTTTCCTGTGATGTTAAATAGCTTGTTTAGACCAAGCTGGAACACAATGCTGGGTTCTAGCTGTGAGACAGAGACCTTCCGTCTCACACTGGAACAAAACAGAGTTGGTCTGAGCGGCGCCAAGCCATTCAGTGGAAGCTTTATATTCTATGAATAAAGACAAAGCTTCTACTGACTAGCTGAGTGGGAGAGAGTGACTTTATTAACTTCTCCACCTCAGCCAACCAGAGGAAGCTTTGCATTCATTCACAGAATAAGTGCTTCTCAAACTAACTCCAGATTTGACAGGGGAAGACTCACAGCCATTGCTGGCTCTGTGTACTTTTTGGAGCTGAAGCTACATACAGTTCATACAGTGCTTAAAGCCAGTGCATCACTTAGTGAAGGAAAACTTTAAATAGTTTGTTTGGATCAAATCACAGAAAACCTGAAGATAAGATTTAAAGGCAATGATATCCTATATTGATGAACTAACATTTGGGTAGGTACTGTCATATACTGTATATAATATATACTAGAACAGAGGCTGGATTTACAGTGGGAAAAAGTTGGGCAATCCAATTAAAAAAAACAAACAAACTGTGATTTAGAAACTTTTTTTATGCCCCCATTTCCTTGGTATTGTTTGTATTTACTTTAATTAGATATATTAGCTTGTTGTTTGGGCTGTTAGAGAAGAATGCAAATATTTGTTTAATTAATGATAACAAATGGCAGCACAACTAACCTGGGATATGTCACATACTCACCCTGAAAATAGTGACTTCAAATATAGGTTTTCCTGCTCCTTAACAATTGGCCCTGTAGGGGAAGAATAGTCATCAGTGGGAGGTCTTTGGAAGACAGGTAAACTTAAGCTGATTTTGTAAAGGGGGACCTATTTGATGAAATTGAGATCCCTTAAGGTTTTGTTTTTAATGGGTGTTCCCCAGGCTTGGTCCAATTGCATCTTCCAGAAGTACTATTGTAGAATAGAAAGGGATGTGGATGAATGTGAGGGGATACAATTGTATTTGTCTATTTAGAAGTGACTTTAAAAGACTCCCTCTGGTTAAATTTTGGTGATACATTTTGCCCTTCATTTGGAGTTTCCTGGTTTATCTTTGCATGTTAGAAAAAAATATTGTCCATATTACCATCTGTAGTAAATGTACATAACAGTGCAGTGCTCAAAAGAGTGTAACTAAAGTGCAAAATGGTAAGAACCACTTGTAAAATAAAAATGTCAAGTAAAAAATAGGAAGAGATAAAGGTGAAGTTACTATAATTCAATCAACAAATACTTCTTCTTTAAATAACAAATCTAAGTGTGAAACCCTTTACTCATAAGTATAGCATATGAAAGTCTGTGATAAATAAAGTCATCATTTAAACAGTTCAAAATTGTGAGTATTTCACCTTAAAAAAATCCAGATAATTTAGAATTTGCACAAGCTTCCGCTGTGACTGCCACCACCAACACACTGCAAGAATACATGGCTGTGTAAATTATAGGTAGCTACAAGCTCTATATGATCACTCAACATCGTGGATTTTTGTCCTCAGACGTGCTACCTTTAAGAAGATACCCTCTAGTAATGGCATCTATTAGGTCATCACTGTCCTGGGCCAGCAGGTAAGTATTGTAGCTGTATGGAACAAGTGCTCACCAGCAGGAACCAGACATAGTGCACATAGTGTAGTAGGTTTTAGTAAATTCCAATTAGCAGAAACCTATAATAAGCCAAAGTCACAAAAATCACAAAGATGGCTGCCACATACAGACCATGCGATGGCGTGACATCAGCACTCTTAGCACCACCCAACGCGTTTCGTGCTCTAGCGCATCCTCAGCACTCTTAGCACCACCCAACATGTTTCGTGCTCTAGCACATCCTCAGTGGTCAAAGAGTTATCATTACCAATTTAATTACCTGGTAACATTTTTGTAAACCCATGCACTGTATTCAGTATCTGGTTTATGCAACGTTGTTATGCCTATTTCAAAATACACCATATCTGTGACTAATTCATGCAAAGCTCATTTATTCAAACTATTTTTAAAAATTCATTTTAGTGTTTCTTAAGGACATCTTAATGTTTCACATATTTCTAAACAAACTAAAAGGTCAAGTACAGAAGTTTCCAAAAGTATTGCTTGTTATCTTGATTATGGTTAAGTTCTAATAATGTGCAACATCAATACTGCAGCATTCAGAAAATGTGGGATGCAGATCAAAGTCTTACTGTTGGTTCATTCTGTAAATCTGTGTGGCTGAAGTGCACTAGGGACATGATATAATAAAGAGCAGTTGAGATAGTGAAGGCTTGGATTTAAGGTCTTTTACTAAAGAAATGCATTTGAATACATACAGTACTATCCACTCTCTGGCTGCCTTCCAGGTAGTAAAGGATATCTGCATAACACCTCCAGAAACATAGCCATCTGTGTACCATTAATATTCATTAGTGCATAACCCCCCAAGGGATAGTCTACACCACTACTTCAGTAGTCTGTAAGTTGTCTGATTATATTGGTTTCTAAAATAAATATGAATTCGCTGGACATTAACTGGTTGCCAAATTATATTTCTGGCTATTATTAGCTAACTTATAACTTTCCTTAAAACTTAAAGGAAATCTAAAACTTTCCTTAAAATGTAAAAGAAACCTTAAAATCATTACCGTTCCCAGTCATATAATGATTATTTAGCACAGTGTTGTACAGCGTACCCAAGGGTAGGGTTATGGGTCTGACAGGAAATTCTGCCTCCAGCATAGCAAGGAGGATTTTTTGATTTAATGAAGCACAATGAAACACACTTTTGCTTTAAAGATAAACTAAACACACTCTGTTTAATTTACATGATTCCTTCTATTTATGTATATGGGCACTGTATTTATTTTAATAAAAATTTAGTTTTTTTTCATAATCAATATACAGCTGTCATGTGACCCATCTCTTTCCCAGCCCATCCTCAGCAGGAAGAGATTCCAATCCTCTGTTGCCAGTCAAAAGCAAAGAGAATAAACAGACATACAGTACAGTAAAAACAGCACATACAACACACATTACACATTGTTAGACACACAGTTAGTCCTTTGACCGCCCCTAGATGTTAACCCTTTCCTAGCCAGTGTCATTAGTACAGTGACAGTGTACAGTATTAGCACTGATCACTATATCAGTTTCACTATCAATGTCAGTGTCAGTCAGTTAATGTATCTCCCAGCCAGTGTCAGTTAGTGCCAGATTGCCCTCACACTATCACAGTCCCACTATAAGCCACTGATCTCCGCCATCAGTATTATAGTGTCATAGCTGTGTAAATTCCAGTATATACTGTAGAGCATACTATGTAGTTTCTATAACTTTCACACAAATCAATTAATATGCACTTATTGTTTTTTTGTTTTGTTTTGTTTTGTTGTTTTTACACCAAATTTATGCCTAAATTTATGAAGAAATTAGATTTTTTTAAATTTTTTATTGGATATGTTTTATAACAGTAAGTAGAAATAATATTTTTTTTTCAAAATTGTTGGTCTTTTTTTGTTTATATTGCAAGAAAAAAACAGTGGTGATCAAATACCACTAATAGAAAGCTCTATTTGTGTGAAAAAAATGATAAAAATGTTATTTGTGTACAGTGTTGCATGACAGAGCCAGTTAAAGTAGCACAGTGCTGAATAGCAAAAGACTATCTGGTCATGAAGGGGGTAAAACCTTCGGGAGCTCAAGTGGATATTTGGAAGACTTGAAAACTCACTTTAATTTTGTTTGACCTTATTCTTTCTCTGCACCTTTTGCAATTTGTGGGGTGATTCCTATTTTCAGTGGAGTTCACCCAGAGTTTCTGCCTTTCTCGTCTAGGCAAGAATGACATCTCCCTTTTGAAGCTTCCTGGAATAGCCTCGCCACACATTACAGGAGGCTGTGTAGGACCCACTGTGCAAGAGCAGTGAGCAGAACTGAGAGGCCAGCTGCTAAGATCTGATACACAACTGGTCTCCTGAAGATGTCACAAATAAGATGGCAGTGCTGGACCCAATATCCGGTGGCCTTCATTTCCTTTTGGGATAATAGGTCTATGTGAATAAATAAAATCTAGTCATTGTAAGCATCCCTGCCAGTGTTAAATGTTTTTAGCATCACTGATACATCTGGGCCACTTTTGAAAAACAACAGACTTACTGGCAGGATCACCGGGTGAAAACAGAAGAAAGAAAACCTAGAAAAGAAAATCAATGCAACCATCACATCTAGGAAGAGTTAAGCTACAATTTAATTCATGTTTGCTTTTGGATTTAATACCGCTTTAAAACCATTACATGCAGATTCCTGTACACAACTCACATAAATGTACATTTGACAATAGCTGCAAGGAATATTGACTTTTATATGTATATGACTCATTTTTATTTACTGAAGTCTAGCTTGCATACAGTGTAGTAATACTGCAAATAGATATGTAATGGGTATTTATGCGGAGTATCAAGTTGCAGCATCAGGGTAACCAGGAAATCTTGAAGCTTTACTGAATGGGAGAACTCGATAAGATCTTAACCCTTTAATGCCTCCATCTAAAAAGCCCTTCTAGGACCTTTCTCCAGGCACAAAACCTGCCTGAGGGGATCTCTGCCCAACCAAATTTCACTGGATCTCTTCCTAAGGAGGGAGGGCTATCACAAGATCCTTTCAAAACAGTTCCCGTCACTTTTGTCAGTTCCCCTCACTTTTGTGACAGACATGAAAGGGTCTGGAGAAGCCATGGAGAATGTTATGCTGCCTGTAACATCGCTCAGCATGACCGTTTTGGTGGTGGGTCAGTGATAGTCTGGGGAGGCTAATCCATGGAGAGATGCACAGCCTGACAGGCTAGAAATTGGCACCCTGACTGCCATTAGGTATTGAGGGGAAATCATTGGACCCATTGTCAGACCCTACGCTGGTGCAGTGGGTCCTGGGTTTCTCCTGGCAATTTTCTTGTATAAAAAAGTAAAGCTGAGGATGGCATTTCTGCTTGGCTGTTGAAGAAACAAGAAAACTCTATCATAAAAGAGTGACATACCAGTTATTGCTCATCATCAGCTTGATGTGTTTTCCTGTGTGATTGCAGTTCAGTCACAACATCTATAGTCATTGTTATTAGTTCAAAATGGTAAGCATCTTTGAAAAATACACATTTCATATAAAGCAAAGAAATAATTTTCTTCTGTGCTAACTGAATGTCGGCATGTTGATAATGCTATATGCTTGAAAGCACAAGAAGAATTTAAAGCCTTATTTCACAGACTATAGCCTGTGCTAATATATTTCCATTAAAATTCATGGGCAGTAAATGGCAGACAAGGAAATGGATGAAATCACAAAATGACTAGCAAGTTGTATTTTGACTAATGCTGCCTAAGCGGCCTTGATTCCTAAGATTCAGAACTACAACCAGCTGTAAATGACAAATATGAGGATTATGAATATACACTGCTCAAAAAAATAAAGGAACTCTTTTTAATCAGAGTATAGCATCAAGTCAGTTAAACTCCTGGGATATTGATCTGGTCAGGTTAAGTAGCAGAGGGGGGGTCAGTTTCAGGTTTTTTGGTGTTAATTAAATTAACAACAGATGCACTAGATGGGCAACAATGAGACAACCTAATCAATTAAAGTGTTTGTTCACCAATGCCAGAAGTCTGCCAAGCAAAATAGGTGAGTTGGAAGTTTTGTTACACAAAGAGAACTTTGATTTAATTGGTATTGCTGAATCTTGGCTTCATTCTTAGCATGACTAGGCCATTAATATTCCTGGCAATTAAAGGGCAAATTTTTTTAAACCTACTACAGGACAGTTTTATGGTACAGTTCATAGAGGCCCCAACTAGGAATGATGCTCTGTTGGACCTGGTAATTTCAAACCGTGCAGAGCTTATTATGAATGTCCATATAAAAGTACATCTGGGTAGCAGTGACCATAACATGATTTCATTTATTGTTAGCTGTAAACAGCAAGCACACACGGGAAAAATAAAACCACTCAATTTCAAGAGAACTCATTTTCCAAGCCTGAGAGCTGCTCTCCATGACTTGGACTGGGAGGGAATATTGGCATTGATGAACACAACACAGAAATGGGAGTTCTTCAAAAAGACTATATGTGAACACACTGCAAAATATATTCCCATGGGCAACAAGTTTAAAAGGCTAAAAATCAAACCTATGTGGCTTACGGCCAAAGCTAAAAAGGCTATAGATAATAAGAAAAGAGCTTTTATTCAATATAAAAATGAAGGAACACTATCATCATTTAAACATTACAATGAATATAACAGAATATGCGAAAAGGAAATAAAGGCCGCAAAAATTGAAAACGAATGACAGATTGCAAAGGATAGCAGGACCAATCCCAAAAAATTCTTCAAATATATTAATAGTAAAAAGGTTTGGTCAGAGCATGTAGGCCCTTTACAAAATAATCCAGAGTGGGTGACTCAGGACAAAGAGAAGGCAAATGTGTTAAACACCTTGTTCAGCTCTGTGTATACAAAGGAGCGGGGGGGAGCTCTTGTCCATAATGGGCATGGTATTGACACAGCTCCAGATGTTCCACATTGGCTCACAATTGATATGATCCAAAAATATTTAGACAGTATAAAGGGGAATAAAGCACCTGGACCAGATGTCATACACCCACGGGTCCTTAAAGAATTGAGCTCTGTCATTTCAAAGCCATTGTGTCTAATATTTAGGAACTCTTTAATGACTGGCATAGTACCACTGGATTGGTGTAAGGCCAATGTGGTGTCAATATTTTAAAAGGAGTCAAAATCTTTACCAAGTAATTATAGACCTGTTAGTTTAACTTCTATAGTTAGGAAGATACTGGAGAGTTTAATAAAAGACCACATAGATGAGTTCTTGCTGGAAAAAAATATTGTAAGCAACAGACAGCATGGATTCATGAAAGACAGAAGCTTTCAAACAAATCTGATTTCTTTTTATGAGGACGTGAGCAAAACCTTGGGCAGAGTGGTGGCGGTGGACGTGGTATACTTAGATTTTGCAAAAACGTTTGACACAGTTACCCACACACGGCTAATGTGTAAGGTAAAATCTACGGGCTTGGAAAAGTCTATATTTAAATGGATAGAAAACTGGCTAAAAGGTCGTATTCAAAGAGTAGTGGTTAATGATTCATACTCTGAATGGTCTAGGGTCATCAGTGGTGTACCCCAAGGTTCAGTGTTGGGACCCTTACTTTTTAATATATTAATAAACGATATAGGGTCTAAGATTAGAAATCCCATTTCAGTCTTTGCAGATGACACCAAGCTGTGCAGTGGAATAACGTCCTTACAGGATGTCTTCAACATACAAGCCGACCTCAATGCACTGTTTAATTGGGCAACTATGTGGAAATGAAGTTTAATGTTGATAAATGTAAGGTTATGCACTTGGGGGCTAAGAATATGCATGCATCATACATACTAGGGGGGTACAACTGGGGGACTCAATGGTGGAGAAGGATCTGGGAGTTCTGGTAGATCACAAGCTTTATAATGGCATGCAATGCCAAGCTGCAGTTTCTAAAGCAAGCAAAATCTTCTCTTGTATGAAAAGAGGTATAGACTCCAGAGAGAGAGATATCATATTACCCCTGTACAAATCATTAGTAATACCTCATCTGGAATATGCAGTTCAGTTTTGGGCACCAATTCACAAAAAGAACATTGGGAAACTTGAGAAAGTACAGAGAAGGGCAACCAAATTGATAAGAGGCATGGAGGAGATCAACTATGAGGAAAGATTAGAGGAGCTGAATTTATTCTCTCTTGAGAAGAGGAGATTAAGGGGGGATATGATCAACATGTATAAATACATCAGTGGTTCATATAGTGAACTTGGTGCAGAGATATTCACCCTGAGGTTATCACAGAGGACAAGGGGGCAAAGAAATGTAATCTCCAAACACAGACAGGTTTCTTTACAGTGAGAGCTGTGAAAATGTGGAATAGACTCCCTCAAGAGTTGGTTCTGGCCAGCTCAGTGGATTGCTTCAAAAAAGGCCTGGATTGTTTCTTAGATACACCGAATATAACTGAATACTAACATTTATAGGTAAAGTATATCCAGGGAATATCCAATTGCCTCTTTGGGGATCAGGAAGGAATTTTTCCCAGCAAGAGCAAACTGGATCGTGCTTTGCTGGGGGTTTTTTTTGCCTTCCTCTGGATCAACTGTGGGTATAGGATTAGAACTTTTTTTTTTTTCTATGGTTGAACTGGATGGACTTTTGTCTTTTTTCAGCCAGACTAACTATGTAACTATGTAACAACCCCCAAAACAGGAATGGTTTTACAGGTGGAGGCCACTGACATTTTTTCCCTACTAATCTGACTGTTTTTCACTAGTTTTGCATTTGGCTAGGGTCAGTGTCACTACTGGTAGCATGAGGAGATATCTGGACCCTACAGATGTTGCACAGGCAGTCCAACTCCTCCAGGATGGCACATCAATATGTGCCTTTGCCAGAAGGTTTGCTGTGTCTCCCAGCACAGTCTCAAGAACATAGAGGAGATTCCAGGAGACAGGAAGTTTTTCAAGGAGAGCTGGACAGGGCTTGAAAGGTCCTTAACCCATCAGTAGGACCGGTATCTGTTCCTTTGTGCAAGGAGGAATAGGATGAGCACTGCCAGAGCACTACAAAATTACCTCCAGCAGGCCACTGGTGTGAATGTCTCTGACTAAACAATCAGAAACAGACTTCACGAGGGTGGCCCGAGGGCCCAGTTTCCTCTAGTGGTCCCTGTGCTCACTGCCCGGCACCATAGAGCTTAATTGGAATTTGCCATTGAACACCAGAATTAGCAGATCCACCTCTGGCACCCTGTGCTTTTCACAGATGAGAGCAGGTTCACCCTGAGCACATGTGACAGATGTGAAGGGGTCTGGAGAAGCTGCAGAGAATGTTATGCTGCCTGTAACATCGCTCAGCATGACCATTTTAGTGGTGGGTCAGTGATGGTCTGTGGAGGCATATCCATGAAGGAATGCACAGTCTGACAGGCTAGACAGTGGCACCCTGACTGCCATTAGGTATCGGGAGGAAATCATTGCACCCATTGTCAGACCCTACGCTGGTGCAGTGGGTCCTGGGTTTCTCCTGGCAATGTTAATGCCCTGCCTCATATGACAAAAGTATGCAGGCAGTTCATGGATGATGAAGGAATTGATACCCTTGAATTGCCCCCACACTCGCCTGACCTAAATCCAATAGAACACCTCTGGGATACCATGTTTTGGCCCATCCAACGCCACCAGGTTGCACCTCAGACTGTCCAGGAGCTCAGTGATACCCCAAGACATCCATTGTCTCATTAGGAGCATGCCTACATTGTCAGGCATGCATACAAGCACGTGGGAGCCATACAGACTACTGAGTACCATTTTGAGTTGCTGCAATGAAATTTCAGCAAAATGGACTAACCTGCTGCATCATTTTTTTCACTTTGATTTTTGGGGTGTCTTTGAATTCACTCCTCAGTAGGTTGATAATTTTATTTTCTATCAAATTATAGGGCATCCTTACGATCCTAACACATTACCCAGCATGATATCCATTACCCAGATATCCAGCATGATATTTTTCCCCATTGAGATCTGATGTGTTTTCAAAGTGTTCCTTTAATTTTATTGAGCAGTGTATAAACTGACAATTATGGATATATTATAAAATATATCCAGATATCAGATATTTCTAGAGGGAATGAATGAAGAATTTTTCAACTACTAAAGTTATCATTTGTGTAAATAATATTAGAAGTTATATGAAATAGGCTTACCAGTCTACCTTTTTGCTGGTGATCTGAGGATCGTTGCTTAGGATGGAAATAAGTAATGCTCAAACAAACCCTTTTGCAAGCCGTTTGCTATCTTTGATATGCAGAAAGGCATTTTTTATGACAAATCTGCCTTGGAAATAAGGATGCAATTACTGGTACAAAAAGTAGAGAAAGAGAGAGTTACATTGCACAAGCTACAGGAAACACAACCCTGGAAACCTGATTTTAGCAGTAGCAGTACTTGTGGAATAGCATTAGCTCATTGACTGGTTTTATTCATTGCCTGGAATTGCTCTGTAAGATAAACAGGGTTGTATTTACCAGAACTGACAAAACTTTAAAAGTGGCCAGCATCCAAGATTTTACCTATTATTTTTGTCTTTTCTAGGCCCTCTTGCACATTTATAAGCGTACTTTCAGAAAAAAAACTAGAGATAAGGGTGACATTTTAGGGGCTTGGGAAAAGCACCATCTTCACTTTCTGCAAAATGTTAATAATTTTACTGTAAGTCCCACACCTAAGCTGCCTACAACTACTAGATAAAAGACCTTTGGATGTTTAAACATTCCTGTGCAAGGTATAAGTTTGTTCCTGTTGTGAGGAAGAACTCAGTAAATGTCCCTGGCCCCAGACTTTCTCTTGGAAAAATATAACAGCTGAGGAAGTCACGTGACCATGACAACATGCGTTAGGCAGAGTCGGGTGATTGACAGCCATAACCGGAAGTGATGTGGGAGCTGAGGTCCCACTATATTTCATGTACATGCAAGCGTTTAACCTACTCTTGTAAGTATAATTTTATTAAAGTATTTAGGATAAATATACTACACCATGATGCTCCCCTTTTCTATATGAGTCTACCATAGGAAGAACTATGATCTTTTGAAGGGCCATGCATTTTTTTTTGGGAGAGGATGTAGGACCCTTGACAGTGGAGGGTAAGCCAGGTGCATCAGAGGATACATCAGGGAAAGAATCTGACAGCAACCATGATGAGGGGAAAGCATGTTTGACCTGATCATTTAGCAGGTCCACAGACAGAGGTGAGCACATATGGTGAATGGTGGTGGGGAACACCAGAAGGCACTAATTAAAATTACACGAGTGAATATCCAGAGAAATTGAGTTTATTTGGGCATTGGACCACTAATAGCAACAGGGACATTGGTTGCATGTTTTAAAAAATAATTATGCACATGATTATTTACCGTATTTTTGACATTTTCCCCCATTTTTTTTGGTGGAAAAAAGTGCGTCTTATGGAGCGAATATGGAGCGGCCAGCCCGGTATTCCCGCTCCCGCTGTGTTAGAATACTGGGCCGGCCACTTGGCTCTTCTATGCAGCAGAACCTACACCTCGGTCCTGCCTGTTCTTCGGTCCAGTGGTGTCCTCACCATCTTCTCTCCCTGGCGCCGGCATCTTTAGTGTGGGCACCTGGCTGTGACAGCTTGCAGCTTCACAGTCGGGTGCTCACTGCGCATGCATGAGGAGCGCTGCACTTTGTGAATGGTCCGGCAGTCTTCTGGGACCTGTGACGTGTCCCAGAAGATGGGGAGGGAGGACAACTCCCCGGAAGTGGGAGCGGGTACCTGTCAAATTTGGGTACCTGCTACCCCCCCCTTCCACTCCACAAAGGTCTGCAGTCTCTTGTCATCTCCTGTACTATGTCCGCAGTCTCTGGTCATCTTCTGTAATATCTCCGCAGTCTCTGGTCATCTCCTGCACTATGTCCGCAGTCTCTGGTCATCTCTTGTACTATGTCCGCAGTCTCTGGTCATCTCCTGTAGTATGTCCACAGTCTCTGGTTATCCCCTGTACTATGTCCACAGTCTCTTGGTATCTCCTGTAGTATGTCCACTGTCTCTGGCCATCTCCTGTACTATGTCTGCAGTCTCTGGTGATCTCCTGTACTATGTCCACAGTTTCTGGTCATCTCCTGTACTATGTCCACAGTCTCTGGTCAAGTCTTGTAGTATGGCCGCAGTTTTTTTCTTGTTTTCCTCCTCTAAAACCTAGGTGTGTCTTATGGTCAGGTGCGTCTTATAGAGCAAAAAATATGGTATTTTGAGTTTGTGTTTACGTTATTTATGCACTTGCTAGATCGAGTTAGTTAGGAAGGCACGGCAGTAGTGTATTATTTGTTCAGGTTGTGGGAAAACAATTCACTGCAAGCTGCCTCCATTATTTATTTTATGTATATATTTTTATGTACACAAATACACAAAAAGGATTGTCATATATTGTATTTATAACATAGTGAAGTTTTATAACACAGTGGAGATTTGTTTTAGTCATCTATTAACACACTGGTAGTACGGCATAGACACAGCACAATGTTTTTTAACAACTAGGGATGGTTGAACTTGAAAGCATTGTATAGGTGAAGTATAAATATATATAAATTGATACAACAGATGCACAGATATAACTGAACAAAAAGGGCAACCATTCACAAAATGTACCTTACTATATCTTCCAATTAACTATGCTGTACTGGAGAAATGTTGAAGCTGATTTTGTATTGCAAAGTTTGCTAAAAAGGTATATACCTGTGTGCAGAGAGTGTATCCAGAATTTCTAGTATTAACGTGTGGTCACACCCTGTTAGAAGCTTTCCTTAACCCAATATCTAATATCTGCGTATTAACAGTACTAACATATGTATGAATGAGTTGGATCTTAATAGAATAATTGAGTTGTTATATTTCTATTTGTTCTAGATTGGGAAAAGTAAGATAAATAGACTTTTTATAGTCTATGGGAATATATATACATGTTCTCTACATTCAAGCAACATGTAGTATTAATTAGTCTAGCTGTCCCTCCCCCATCTTCCCCCATCTATTGAATTTCAGACTCTGAGGGGAGGGAAGAAGACTGAGGTTTAGTTCTATACATCTGTTGCCATTCATTATCTTTGTGAGACTACTAGAGACAGAAAAGTATACCAGTCCATTTTTAGGAAGGTGGGGGCTGAATTGCTCCTTTTTAGAGCAGAACAAAGACTTTTTAGTCACACTTTTTAGAAGCCTAGATTCATGACACACACACAGATTCATATCACACACACACAATTACATATAAGTTTTATCTTAAGTACTTAACTATATTTTTTGGACATTATCTGAAAATTCTGTATTCCAATATTTTATTTCTAATTTTATGCAACATTATTTTTAAATCAACTTTTGAGTTTATGCAAGAGTTGGAAGGACTTTCTATTTTGAACTTTTCTCCCCAATACAAGTTAACAAAATATTGAGATGATACGGTATTTTACACACCCCTTTGGCACCTGATAGATTATATTCATGTACAAGCTATTGTTATCTGTGCACACATATATCTTGTTTCTGTTGTATTGCAGGTCAGTGGACAGATCTAAACCTAATAGCTCCCCCCACTTTGTGTCTGTTTGCCTCATGTTGGCATTGTGTCCACAGTAGCACTTGCATTGGCAAAGCAGAGTAAGACTGGCCATAGATGGGTTACTTTCACACAGTTGGCCAGCTTAATCATGTATTGCAATATGTGTGAAAAAAAAAATTCCCAATGTTTTCATTGGAAAGTTTGCTAAAAAAGGTATATAGCAGTATGCAGAGGGTTTATCCAGAATTTCAGGTGTCCTAACGTGCCTGCACCTGATCATTGATTCATCAGGATGTCAAGGAAGCATAGAAATAAAAGACTTGAAGCATGCACCTTAATAAATAAGTCAGCAGTGGCAGCTCCCCATGTTTCTGTTGTCACGTTTTCTTTAAATTTGCTGTTGTATGCAGATGGTAAGTTCTCTTAAAATTATTCACAAAATTAACATTTTTCAGTATACTTTTTCTTCTTGAAGAGTTCTAACTTTCTCATGAATTAAAAATTTAATAATTGAAGGACCGATTTTTGCAGACCTAGCACATCCTTTGAAATTTTTCTTTAAAGCTCTGTCCTAAGGTAAATGACTATTAAACTAGAAGTGGTATTTGAATATATTGCCAAAAGCAAACTAATGAAATCCTTATAATATGCTAGTGTCTCATAAATTAATAGTCCAATTATCTTGTTGTAAAATATAGTTCTTTTTACAACACTCTCACTGTATTTTATCTTTATCTCTGATCTTAATTCTGACAACTTTCGTTAAATTTTTTCTACACAGTAAAAGTTCACTTACGTTAAAGTTTGTTCAAGAGCTGTGTCTATAGGTGTAATTTTACTTTCAAATAAAGGTATTGTAATCATAACATAACTAAACTAAAAGGGGAAATGGGTAGATGGCACCTTCAGGTGCTTGCACATACTGTACCTTTGAAAATCGACTTGGGGCTCCAAGAGCATCAAAGCCTGAGGCACTTTATTATAAGAATATGATCTTTGGCATGGAAACTCAGATTGCACTATACCCTTTCCTACCCTCTGTGCCGTACTACTGACCAGGGAGACCACCATCACTATTATTTTGGTGGGAGAAACATATGGAAGCTTGTATTTCATGATAAAGTCAATATTTGCAAAATAGAGCCAAAGGTTTTAGGGCTCCCAAGACACTCAAGCTACTATCTTAAGGTCTTAAGATATTTTTTTTGAAATGTGGTAAAGCACTCCCACTGCACAGTGCTTCAACCAACAACTTTGATCCGGGAGTGTGAAAGTGGTTGTTTGGAGCACTGTGCAGAGGAAATGTCTGACAGCTGGAGATATGGACTCCTGCATTTTGAGTGAGGGCAGTGGTAGGGGTGTTCACTGTGCTATCAGTACAGGGCAGCTTGATATAGTAGTAAAATACTTTTAACATAACACAATAAAAACACATACATGTATATTCTTCACTTTTTATGCAGCTGGACTCTTCAAATAGATGCTTTGTTTATTGCTGCTGTTTGTACAGTATGCAGTCACTGATCAATGTTTTACTCTGCCAGCTTCAGCATTTGAAAAAAAAAATCTGTAGCTTAAAATAATTAAAGAACTCTGAACACTGCGGCACCTTACGTTGTCTCCAACATACAAGCCGATCTCAATGCACTATTTAATTGGGCAAATATGTGGCAAATGAGGTTTAATGTTGATAAATAATAATAAGCATGCATATGCATGCATCATACATAATAGGAGTAGTACAACTAGGGGAATCAATGGTGGAGAAGGATCTGGGGGTTCTGGTAGATCATAAGCTTAACAATAGCATGCAATGCCAAGCTGCAGTTTCTAAAGCGAGCAAAATCATCTCTTGTATTAAAAGAGGTATAGACTCCAGAGAGAGATATATATATCATTTTAACCCTGTACAAATCATTAGTAAAACCTCATCTGGAATATGCAGTTCAGTTTTGGGCACCAATTCACAAAGAGAACATTGGCGAACTGGAGAAAGTGCAGAGAAGGGCAAAAAAACTGATAAGAGGCATGGAGGAGATCAGCTATGAGGAAAGATTAGAGAAACTGAATTTATTCTCTCTTGAGAAGAGGAGATTAAGGGGGATATGGGCAACATTAGTGGTCCACATAGTTAACTTGCTGTAGAGTTATTCACCCTGAGGTCATCACAGAGGACAAGGGGGCACTCTTTACATCTGGAGAAAAAGAGATTTAATCTCCAAATATGGAAATGTTTCTTCACAATAAGAGCTGTGAAAATGTGGAATAGACTCCCTCAAGAGTTGGTTCTAGCCAGCTCAGTGGATTGCTTTTACCTCCCTGGTGGTCTGATTATGTCAGTATTTCTGTGCTCAAAACCGTACATTTTT
Organism: Staurois parvus; assembly: GCF_062004578.1. NCBI lineage: Eukaryota > Metazoa > Chordata > Amphibia > Anura > Ranidae > Staurois > Staurois parvus. Next base: position 6,992,363 of record NW_028318841.1, on the reverse strand, counting down.
TTGCATGGAAATATGTAGTTTTTTTATTGTAGGCCTGTAATATTTAGGAATAATTCACTGAAATCTGTCCAAACAAGACTCTAGTAAACATCCCGGGTATGTTAAAATTTGAAACACAAAATCATAAATTATAATTTAATATATAATTATAAAAAATAATAATATAATACTAATAATAATAATAATAAATGTAATTCAATAATAAAATCAAACCAAAAGCACTGAAATTTGAAATGTAGCGAATTTGAAATATATAATGATAGTGTGTGGATCTGAATTTCATTCTATTTGTTAATTTGGATGCACATGATGCTAGTTGATATTGTCCAATCAGCTCATGCCATTTATCTTGGTAGGTTGGACTAGCCCATGAAACTATCAAATCTATCATGGTTCAATGATACACTATATTGCCAAAAGTATTGGGACGCCTGCCTTTGCACACACATGAACTTTAACAGCATGTCTTAGTCCACAGGATTGAGTACCCTTTGCAGCTATAACAGCTTCAACTCTTCTGGGAAGGCTGTCCACAAGGTTTAGGAGTGTGTCTATGGGAATGTTTGACCATTCTTCCAGAAGAGCATTTGTGCGGTCAGGCACTGATGTCGGACCAGAAGGCCTGGCTTGCAGTCTCCGCTCTAATTCATCCCAAAGGTGTTCTATCGGGTTGAGGTCAAGACTCTGCAGGCCAGTAAAGTTCCTCCACCCCAAACTTGCTCATCCATGTTTTTATGGACCTTGCTTTGTGCACTGATGAGCAGTCATGTTGTAATTGGAAGGGGCCATCCCCAAACTGTTCTAACAAAGTTGTGAGCATGAAATTTTCTAAAATGTCTTGGTATGCTGGGTGTTTGGTATTCTTAAGAGTTCCCTTCAGTGGAACTAAGGGGCCAAGCCCAACCCTTGAAAAATGACCCCACACCATAACCCCCCCTTCACCAAACTTTACACTTGGCACAATGCAGTCAGGCAATTACCATTCTCCTGGCAACCATCAAACCCAGACATGTCCATCGACAGAGAAGCATTATTTATCACTCCAGAGAACATGCCTTCACTGCTCTAGAGTCCAGTAGCAGCATGCTTTACACCACTGCATCTGACGCTTTGCATTGCACTTGGTGATATAAGGCTTGGATGCAGCTGTTGGGGCATGGAAACCCATTCCATGAAGCTCTCTATGCACTGTTGTTTGTGTGACCTTCAGATTAGCCCAAGTTCTGAGGTCTTTAGCTATTGACTCTGCAGACAGTTGGCGACTTCTGCGCACTATGCGCTTCAGCATGTGCTGACCCCGCTCTGTCTTTTTACGTGGCCTACCACTTCGTGGCTGAGTTGCTGTTGTTGCCAGTTGCTTCCACTTTGTTATAATACCACTAACAGTTGACTGTGGAATATTTAGTAGCATACATAACGAATATGACAAAACTAAATTCTTTAACTGATTATGTCCATATTTCTGTGCTCAAAGCGGTACATTTTTTTGCATGGAAATATGTAGTTTTTTATTGTAGGCCTGTAATTTTTAGGAATAAGTCACTGAAATCTGTCCGAACAAGAGTCTAGTAAACATTCCGGGTATGATAACATTTGAAACACAAAACCATAAATTATAATTTAATAAATAATCATAAAAAATAATAATACATTTAATTCAATAATATAATCAAACCAAAAACACTGAAATTTGAAATAGAGCACCAGTTCGCACATCACTGAGGAAAGTCGCAAAATCTTTTTCAGTGTCTGATAACGAATTTCCCCACTAATTATTATCACTCAATTCTGCAAGTAGTTCTAATTTACTATCGCTGTTCTCTAGCTGGTCGAAAACCGCTTTTGAACTAAAGGGACACTTTTTGGACGCCAAGGACTTTTCTCAGTTTCCAGGCAGAAAGAACAGTAACAATGCAGGCAGGGCACAGGAAAAAACACTAGGGACAAAATGTATGTGAAATGGTTTGATACAGTAATGTTTTACTATGTGATTTTAGTGTATTTAGTGAATGTTACTTTTAAAATTTTAAAATTTTCTGCCAGTTCCATCCCTGTACGTCCTAACGCCGCAGGGAACAGAACCCGGAAGACAGATGCCGGCATCGGCACACATGTGGCTTGGGGACAAGGTGGGATCTGAGAGAGGCTGCGGGCTGCTTGACTCTCGTTCCTGGGGATGTCCAGAGCTGTGAAGGTGTCTTTCTATCTCTTGCTGGGAGGGGAGTGGCTGGTGTATGGGGGCATTGGTAGTGGAAATCTCTCTTGGGTGGGGGGGTGGGGGGGTAGGTGTATTGTTGGTCAATGTCAGGCTCTCTCCGGGGGGGGAGCAAATTTTGTATTGCCTAGGGCAGCATAACACCTAAATACATCACTGGTAATAGGCTAAAACCAGTTGTTTAGGGCAATGCAAATAACAAGCTCAAATACACACACATGAAAATTTCCCCCATCACTACTTTTTATAGCTCTGTATTGAGCTTTATCTATAGATAGAGTAAAGCTCCAAGGGAGAAGCCTGTGCTCTCTCTTTAGAAACCTGTAATTCTCTGCAATACCAATTCCATGGATACAACTTAACAATCATATGTACAATCAGCTAATATTATGCTAAAGTTTATAAACATCTCAACAAGAATGGTTTACATAAGATCCAGTCCAATAACAAAAATAGTTGTAATTTCCAGAAACTGGGTGAACAGTGCCCCAAATATAATATTTTAGTTGTTGGTGTAAGAGTCATGGATACTTTACCAGTGAGATTGCCCTGTCATAATTTTTGACTCTATTCCCAGCCACCTAGGAGTTCGCAGCCATCAGGTGTTTCCCCTTTATGAGATCTGGTGGTCTCTCTTTTCCTTCTGTGTGTAGGGAGGCCACTGAGTCTCTAATCACCACACTGTAATTGGACAAAGTGCTGCTACCCAGGCTTTATTCATATCTATGAGTGCAGAAGTAGCTGCATCACCTGAACATGTAGAAGTTTCATCTTAGATTACAATGACTATTTTGGGTTTATTTAATAAAGTTGATCTATAAAATGTATTGGTTCATAGCAACCAATGAGATTTCAGTATACATTTCCATATTTAAAATTCAGTATCTGGTTGATTTTTGTCTTTCTGACATTTTCAAATCAACGCATTTGACCTGCCATATTAAATATTCTTACATTTGTATTTAATTGTGATCTGTATTCTTAAACACTTCATATACAGTACATAGAATATTCATTGTTCATGTTATTTCATTGAGCTGGACATATTTTCATTAACATGTTCTTAAATTAAAACCATTTTCAATAAACTTTGCCTACATACAGAAGTACATATGTGCAATAAGATTTTGGACATTGCATTAAAAATAACTGAGAAATTGAATTTGATAACCTACACATTTGTGTTGTCCTGATGAAAAAAAGGTTACAGAACAGCAAAATTATCTCTACATATGTCTGCAGAGAACAAAATTCCAATTATCCTGGTAAAATATTTTGATAAACTCAATTTTAGCATTGAACTTCTGCAACATGGAACTTTGGCATTATATCTATAGTCAGCTACTGCCATCTAGAGATTAGTGTTGCCAATATTAGTTAATTCAGAAAATGCCTGAGAAGCTACTACACGTTAGCTAACCTGAATATATACTCTCTCTCTCTCCTCTGTTCTTTGCCTTGACCTTCTCAAGAACCTTAGCCCCTCTGACAGTACCTACTAGTAGTGATATATCAAAACAAACGGGCACCAAACCAGGTAGTAAAGAAAAACCTAATATATTGTCACCCAATATGGTTGTTAACTAGGCAAGTATAAAATGGATTAACAATGGTAATAACACAATTTAGCATAAAAAGTGATTAACAGCAAGGACAAGGCATAAGATGACATTTGCCTTCCAGATCAGCATAAACAGAGGCAAGTCTACAGTTTCTAAATTGCAGCAGAGAGCAGTATTTTCTACCACGTGGAACTATGCTACCAGAGGGCATGTATGGCGACATTGCTAGTCCTAGAAATACTGGGTACTCACATTCAATGATGCATTGGTTGGGGGCCTATAAGAACCCATTCCTGGGGATGACGGGGTGACCATAGGGGGGCAGGTACCATGAGTGGTGCATACCCCTTTTTCTGGCGATGAAGTGTGATGAAGAGCCAAGTGCCTGTCAGCATCAGGGATTGATTCTTGGCAAAAGGAAACCCTTTCAACGTACCCCCTCAATGCACACTTGCTGTTCTTCTGTGAATATACCAATCAGTCATTTATGATATGTTTGACCCTGATTGGTGGATATCAAGAAGTAACTCCACTTCTTAGTACTGATATATTAATACATAAGCTCAGTTTTATTAGCTCTCTGGCCTTGTTGTTAGACGCAGAGATAAGCGCAGATTTATTGGCTGGTCCTGAGCTGTAAAGGAAGAATATTACTTATTAGATGTGTGCTGTTACAAGCAGAGATTTTCTTTGCCAAGTTTAATTGGATGCCTTTTACAGGCATCAATCCTCTGATTAGGATGTCTGCAGCAATTTGGTGGTGGCATGAGAAGCGGGAAATTGCAGCTACTTTATTCCAGATCATAGGCCCTAATGGGCACGACTCATCTGATTACAGTTTAGGCTTTCAGATGCATTTCCCTTGCTAGATTAAATTGTCTTTTCAAAAAGACAGGGATTGTAACATTTGATTGCAAGCTTCTATGAGCGAGGCTTTTATTCTTACATTAGATTGTTCTATATTAGATTGTGAATTCTAGAGGACACAGAGCGTGGTATTGCAAGCTCTTATCTGGATTGAATTCTTTAATATACTATATCCTGATGGTCAAGAGTTCCACCATTAGACTGTATGCTCTTCTAAGCAGTATTTCCCTGTTAATTTACACACATAGAATATTTTTATGGGTCTCTTTTCTGCCATCTCTCTTCTTTGTTTCTATTAGTTTCTTACCTGTTTCCATCCATTATTTAGCATTCGCTGATATTAGTGAACTACAACATTCCTGGCTTATCATTTTTTGGTTTATACATCCCGTAAATTATAACGGTAAATATATAGTAATTCTGGGTGAATCCAAACAGATAAATGTTTCTGGATTAAACAAGACATGTCTAAATACTCCCCTATGTGCTTAGATACCGGTAAATTAGATTTCTATTTAATATCTTATTTATGTAGGCATTTGTAAATGTTACAGTACTTATTACAAAATAGCTAAACTGTCTCTTTTGCTGGCTGGCCATGCATGTCTTTGGTGAATGTATCAGAGATTTAATCAAACATGATTGTCTGGAACTACAAAGAAATTATTTAGTTCATACATACAACTCAGCAGTTGTGCAGAGGTTAAATACTACCAAAAAATCCCTTGATTGTTTAACCACTTCCAGACCGGACACTTTTACCCCCTTCCTGACCAGGCTAATTTTCAGCTTTCAGTGCTCTCACAGTGTGAATGCCAGTTACTCAGGCATACGACACTGTATCCAAATGAAATTTTTATCATTTTTTTCACACAAATAGAGCTTTCATTTGGTGGTATTTAATCACCACTGGGGGTTTTATTTTTTTCTAGGAAAGTGGAAAAAGACTGAAAATTTTGAAAATAAACATGTTTTTCTTCGTTTTTGTTACTAGATTTTGCAAATAAATATACTTTCTTCATTAATTTAGGCCAAAATCCATTGTGCTACCTTTGTTTGGTAGAAATAATCCAAATTAGTTTGTATTATTTAGTCTGTATTAAAGTTATAGAGTCCACAGACCACGGTATATATATTTGATATATTTGAAAATTTATCAATCCTGATGTACTGGCTACCTATATAGATTCTCAGGGCCCTAAAATGCCAGGACAATACAAATACCCCCCAAATGACCCCTTTTTGGAAAGTAGACAGTCTTAGGTATTTAATGAAAGGCAAGGAGAGTTTTTTGAAGTTGTAATTTTTTGCAAATTTTTTAAGGGGAAATGATGAAAGTAAATAATTTTAATTTTTTTTTCACAAAGTTGTCATTTTAACAAGTTCTTTCTCTCACACGGCATAGGCATACTTGCAGTTACACCCCAAAACACATTCTGCTACTCTTCCTGAGTATGGTGATACCAAATGTGTGAAACTTTTTCACAGCCTAGCCACATAGAAGGGCCCCACATCCAATAAGCACCCTTAGGCGTTCTAGGGGCAAAAATTACACATCTAATTTCTTGACTGTCTATCACAGTTTTGGAGGTCCTGGAGCACCAGGACAAAAGAATTACCCACAAAATGACCCCATGTTGGAAAGAAAACACCCCAAGGTATGTTTTAAGAGTCATGTGGAGTCTTCTGAAGACTGCATTTTTTGCCAAACGTTTTTGGAAAATGTGAAAAGAAGATGAAAATGTATTTTTTTCTATGCAAAGTTGCCAATCTATGAGATATATCTATTACACAACATAGGCATACTTAAAATTACACCCCAAAACACATTCTATAACTCTTCCTGAATATGGCGATACCAAATGTGTGAGACTTTTTTACAGTCTGGCCACATAGGGGGCTCCACATCCAATAAGCATCTTTTGCAGTTCTAGGGGAAAAAATGACACATCTAATTTCTTGACTACCTAATGCCATTTTGGAGGTCCTGGAGCATCAGGACAATGGAATTACCCACAAAATGACCCCATTTTGGAAAGCAAACACTCCAAGGTATATTTTAAGAGTCATGTGGAGTCTTCTGAAGACTGCATTTTTTGCCAAAAGTTTTTGGAAAATGTGAAAAGAAAATGAAAATGTTTTTTTTTTTACGCAAAGTTGTCAATCTATGAGATATTTCTATTATACAACATAGGCATACTTAAAATTACACCCCAAAACACATTCTATAACTCTTCCTGAATATGGCGATACCAAATGTGTGATCAGAGATACCGTGAGCTGGCAGGCAATGTTTTGTGATTGTGTGTGTAAACTGTGTGCAAAGACTAAAAAGTACTCACAGTTTGCTGTAATGGCTCTCAGGTGATCAGGACTGGTATGGTGGTGATCAGGACCCGTGGGTTTGGCAGCGATCAGGATCCAATGATGTGGCGGCGATCAGAACCCGCTGGTATGGCGGGGATCAGGACCCACTAGTTTGGTGGTGATCAGGATCTGCTGGGGTGGTGATCAGGACCTGCTGGTATGGCTGTGATCAGGATCTGCTAGTGTGGCGGCGATCAGGACCCGCTGGTATAGCTGTGATTGGGACCTGCAGGTGTGGCGGTGATCAAGACTTGGTGGTATGATGATCAGGACCTGGTAGTGTGGAGGTGATCAAGACCTGCTGGTGTGGAGATCAGGGACACTGGGATGCTATGCAGTGATCAGGGACACAGCTGGGCCGCTGTGTGGCGATCAGGGACACTGACGAACAGGGACACTGACAATCAGGGACACTGACGATCAGGGACACTGACGAACAGGGACACTGACGATCAGGGACACTGACGATCAAGGACACTTGTGATCAGGGACGCTTGTGATCAGGGACACTGACGATCAGGGACACTTGTGATCAGGGACACTTGTGATCAGAGACACTGACGATCAGGAACGCTTGTGATCAGGGACGCTTGTGATCAGGGACACTGACGATCAGGGACACTTGTGATCAGGGACACTTGTGATCAGAGACACTTGTGATCAGGGACACTTGTGATCAGGGACACTTGTGATTAGAGACACTGACGATCAAGGACACTTGTGCTCAGGGACACTTGTGATCAGGGACACTTGTGATCAGAGACACTGATGATCAGGGACACTTGTGATCAGGGACACTGGCGATCAGGGACACTGGCGATCAGGGACACTGGTGATCAGAGACACTGGCGATCAGGGACACTGGCGATCAGGGACACTGGCGATCTGAGACACTGGCGATCAGGGACACTGGCGATCAGGGACACTGGCGATCAGGGACACTTGTGATCAGGGACACTTGTGATCAGGGACACGGACGATCAGGGACACTGGCGATCAGAGACACTGGCGATCAGAGACACTGATGATCAGGGACACTGACGATCAGGGACACTGGCGATCAGGGACACTGGCGATCAGGGACACTGGCGATCAGAGACACTGACGATCAGGGACACTGACGATCAGGGACACTGGTGATCAGGGACACTGGCGATCAGGGACACTGGCGATCAGAGACACTGACGATCAGGGACACTGGCGATCAGGGACACTGGCGATCAGGAACACTGGCGATCAGAGACACTGGCGATCAGGGACACTGGCGATCAGAGACACTGGCGATCAGGGACACTGGCGATCAGGGACACTGACGATCAGGGACACTTGTGATCAGGGATACTGATGATCAGGGACACTTGTGATCAGGGACACTGGCGATCAGGGACACTTGTGATCAGGGACACGGGCGATCAGGGACACTGGCGATCAGGGACACTGGCGATCAGAGACACTGGCGATCAGGGACACTGGCGATCAGGGACACTGGCGATCAGGGACACTGGCAATCAGGGACACTGGCGATCAGAGACACTGGCGATCAGGGACACTGGCGATCAGGGACACTGACGATCAGGGACACTGACGATCAGGGACACTTGTGGTCAGGGACAGTCAAGGACACTTGTGATCAGGGACAGACAATCAGGGACACTTGTGGTCAGGGACAGACAGTCACACTTGTGATCAGGGACAGACAGTCAGGGACACGTGATCAGGGACACTGTGATCAGGGACAATTAGGGACACTTGCTATCAGGCTTTCTGTTGCTCAGGCTATCCGGCTCCTTCTCTCACAGACAGAACTCCGTGTGAGGAGAAGGAGCCGGAAGCCGCACCATGCGGCTTCTGTTTACATTTAGACTGTGTCCTTATTGGACACAGTTGGTCACATGGTACAGGACGATTTCATTGGTCCTGTACCATGTTACCTGATCCCCTGTATCTGAGGGACCCGGCGATCTCTGGGCACGCGCGTGCGCGGTCAAGGGGGCGGAAGCCGCACCATGCGGCTTCTATTTACATTAAGACTGTGTCCTTATTGGACACAGTCGGTCACATGGTACAGGACGGTCCTGTACCACGTCAGGTGATCGCCGGTATCCGAGGGACACGGCAATCACCGGGCTCGCGGGTGCGCGCTCTAGGAGCCGCGCACGAGCCTCGGATCCGGGCGGCCGTTTATAAACGGCCACCCGACCCTGCACTGCCACCGTCCGGCCGTTTATATACAACGGCCGGTCGGGAAGTGGTTAATGTACAGATGTTTATATTCAACTTATAATATATGTATAGTCAAGTTGTTTTTTGTTTTGGATAGAATATAGAAAGGTTAGAACCCCTGTCAGGTTAATTTTTACTTTCTGTGTCCTGCCAGGGAAAAATTTATCTTCACTTCCAGTATTTCCAGTCTCACAACACAGTCTTTTCCAGTCTCACAACAGGAAGTGAGAGAAAATCTTTCCTAACTGAGAAATATGTCTATCTTAGACAGTCATCAGAATATTTGCCCCCTCTGAATGATTTTCCGCCATCTCTTGCTCTCATGACAACTCTAAGGGTACTTTCACACTAGAATTCAATGTGGAAAGCTATGTTCCCTTGCTGCTTTCTGTACCGCATTCCAGTTGCACTGCCCATGCGATCTGCTGTGGGTGCCAGTGAAAAGGTAACAACACCCCAAAGCAGGTAGAATACTAATACCATTGTAACTGAAATGGATGAAATAGATATATTAATTGTATTGTTTGTTCTAAGTTTTGTCTTTTCTTTCTCTCTTTATTATTTGAAAACACTTTGCTACATTGCATATTGGGTCTGTGGAGATCTGTGGTTAACCATTTGCCTACCGAGCAATTTCACTCCCTTCCTACCCAGGCAAATTTTCAGCTTTCAGTGCTGTTGCAGTTTGATTGACTATTGCGCTGTCATGCAACATTGTACCCAAATTAAATTTGTGGCATATTTTTGAGACATATAGAGCTTTAGATGGCATTTAATCACCACTGGGTTTTTTATTTTTTGCTAAACAAATGAAAAAAGACCAACATTTTTGAAAAAAACATTTTGTCTTAGTTTCTGTTATAAAATTTTGCAAACAGGTACTTTTTCTCCTTCACTGATGTGCACTGATGAGGATGCACTGATATGCATCACTGATGGGCACTGATAGGCTACACTGATGGGTACTGATTAGGCAGCACTGATGGGCACTGTTAGGTTGCACTGATGAGGTTGTACTGATATGCAGCACTGATGAGGTTGCACTGATATGTGGCACTGAAGGTCACTGATATATGGCACTGACTGGCTGCACTGATGGACATTGTCTGGTGGCACTGATGGACACTGTCTGGCGTAACTGATGGACAATGACTGGCGGCACTGATGGACACTGTTGGGTCTGCAGTGACTGGCAGCACTGATGGACACTGACTGGCAGCACTGATGGAAACTGTTGGGACTACACTGATGGACACTTCTGGGACTGCACTTATGGACATTGTTGGGGCTGCACTGATGTCCCCTTGGGGCTGCACTGATGTCCTGATGTGTGTATACAGTTGCCGATTACTGGCTCTCCTCCATTCTCACGATGTGACAGTGTGAGGAAAGTGCAGCCGATAACTGTATTTACATTGTGATCAGCTATCATTGGACACAGCTGATCACGTGGTAAAAGGGCACTGTTATTGGCCCTTTACTATGTCATGTGATCAGCTGTGTCCAAAGAACACAGTGAACACAGAGAGTGCCGGGTATGCTTGTGGGGGACATGTTCTGGGAGGACATCATCTGAGACCCTCCCAGAACTAGACGACCGCGCTGTAGCCGTCATTCAGCTATAGTTCGGTCAAGTGGTTAAATCATTTGTTGGTTTTACTAGAACATGGTTGGACAGTAGCTACCACCTGATTGATGGTTTGCATCTGTGTAAGCTGCATGTGTGAGGATAACAGGTCTCGGTGACAATGGTCACAAGGAAAAATAGGAGGATATAATCCAGTTAGCAGGGGCACACTATGCAATAAATACTTAGCAAGGGGTCTAAGCCTTTCCTACTCCATAAAAAAATTGTTTTGCCTTTACGTACACATTAATGAAATGGAAATATGTTGGTGTAATTAGTAGCTGCAAATGGCAAGTCCATGGATTTCTATTGCTTTAACTGATTCCATTAAAACAGAATCAGGGTCAAGGTGTAGAAAGCCTACAGACAGGAAGTATTGAGCTAACAATGCCACTGGGTTCCAATCACAGTTTTTGGAAACCTGTATCTAGGAAAGGATATAGTGGAGATATGTGTAGCCAACATAGAGTCCATTCATAAAGTATTCATACCCAATTCACTTTTTTCTTTTTTGTTATGTTACAGCCTGATATTATAGTTGTTTAAATTCATTTTTTTCTCAATAATCTACACTCAGTACCCCATAACGGCAAACTGAAAACAGAATTTTTAAAATGTCTTTGAATTTATTAAAAAGGAAAAACTGAAATATCACATTGACATAAGTATTCAGACCCTTTGCAACAACACTTGAAATTTAGCTCAGATGCCTCCCATTTCTCTTGATAATTGCTGAGTTGTTTCTACACCTTGCTTGCAGTCCACCTATGGTAAATTAAATTGATTGGACATGATTTGGAAAGGCACACACTACTCTATAAAAGGCCTCACAGCAATGGGGTTTATTTACTAAAGCTGGAGAGTGCAAAATCAGGCTCACTTCTGCATAGAAATCAATCAGCTTCCAGGTTTTTTTGCCAAAGCTTAATTGAACAAGCTGAGGTTAGAAGCTGATTGGTTTCTATGCAAAACTGATCTTGATTTTGCACTCCCCATCTTTAGAAAATAAACCCCAATGTATATTGTATCAGACAATAAGCCATGATGAAAAAGGAACTACCTGCAGAGCTCTGAGACAGGATTACTGCAAGGCATAGATCTGGGGAAGGCTACAAAACAATTCTGCAGGTTGAGCACAGTGGCCTTCTTAATTCTCAAATGGAAGAAGATTGGCACAACCCGAACTCTCCCAAGAGCTGGTCACCCGGCCAAACTGAGCAACCAAGGGAGAAAGTTCTCCCAGGGACTGAGAGACTAGTCAGGATTGAGGGAAAGCTGAATGAAACAAAGTACAGAGATATCCTCAATGAAAACCTGTTCCACAGCGCTCAAGACTTCAGACTAAACCGAAGGTTCACCTTCCAACATGTCATTAATCCTAAACACACAGCCAAGACAACGCAGGAGTGGCTTAACAACAACTCTGTGAATGTTCAAGAGTGGCCCAGCGAGAGCCTTGACTTTAACCCCTTTGAACATTCCTGGAGAGACCTGAAAATGGCTGTCCACAGACAATCCCCATCCAACCCGAGGGAGCTTCAGAGGATTTCCAAAGAAGAATGGCAGAAAATCCCCCACTCCAGGTGTGCAATGTTTGTTGTGCCATACCCAAAAAGACTCACATCTGTAATTGCTGTCGAAGGTGCTTCAACAAAGTACTGAGTAAAGGGTCTGAATACTTAGGTACATGTGATATGTCAGTTTTTTTCTTTTTAATAAATTCACAGACAATTCTAAAATTCTGTTTTCACTGTATCATTATGGGATACAGAGTGTACATTAATGAGAAAAAAAAAGGAATCTAAACAACTGTAGTATCAGTCTGCAACATAACAAAATTTAAAATAGTGAAGGGGTCTGCATACTTTATGAATGCAGTGTATCACATTTATCTCCAGTTGTTCTTTCCATAGGTACTTAATGAAGCTCTCCTTCATCCTTTCCACTTTTCGTCCTGTACAGAAATCATAATGACCTGTCAAATCAGATTTTATTATGTTTACTTCTAGTGGTATATGCAGGCATAATGAAGCAAACTATAGTTTGTGCAGTATGTAAAGTTCTGAATTTTGTTTTTTTAATAAATGATTTGTCTTTAACATTTTCTGCCTTGATACTTACCAGTGGTAAACAAAATCTATTTTGACCCTAACTGCCTTTGTTTCTATTATCTGAACTGAGTCATCCCATTCTCATTTTTTCTTGGAGACAGTTAATATTGCCCGTGCTTAAATAAGAGCCTCACTAATGTGTCAGCTGATTTACAAAAACCTTCTGGCACAGGGTATGAGGGATGGCTTATCTTTGTACACTGACTCATTTAAACAATGGCCAAAGAATCTTCAAATATAACTGGAGATCACAATGCACTCTGTACAGTGAAAATGAATATTAAAGTGAAACTAAACTCTCTCAACATTAACTACTTTATTCCTTACGTTGCTAGCAACAGTAAAGAGATAGGAAGGTATGTTATGTTTACTTTTTAAACTTTTTTTTTTTACATTTATTTTGCTGCTTCCAACTCATATTCATTTCATACATCCCATTAGTCTTCATGGGCATTTTTTAACTTTCATCTGGAGGAGGGGCTTTCTCAACTAAGCACAGCCCCCTGCCTGAGCTAAGGGTAGATGGATTTTAGTAAATAAATGCTACATGAATCATCTGTTTTTTAAGTGATTTCTCAACAAAATGAAGGCATGGAGATGTGGATGGATGGGCGAGTTTGATGAGAATATTAAAAATGAAGTAAAGGATGTTTTTGGTTTGTGGTGCTCAAATACAATCAAGTTCCATTTTGATTAAAAAAAAGCAGCCTTAAACGTAAAAAAATACACTAATGTTTTATAACTCAATTTACTTTTGGCATAAAATATTTTTTTTACTACCTCTACATATCCTTACGCCCTTTAAACACGTCTGTCAGCACTCCCCAGGGTCCCCTGGTCTCATTTCTGTAATTTATGCCTCTCTTAACAGTAGGTCCTCCTCACCACCCCTGTCTTATGTCTCTCAATGGGAGCAAGATCTGAGTTTCTCGATTGCAGTGGAGGATTGGCGTAGGACCTGGGGGATAGTAGCAAAATGTCCCTTCAATACCGATACTCTTGAGGCAGCCTACAAAGTTCTCCTGCGGTGGTACTGGGTCCCAGCTCTGACTGCTCACTTTAATCTGATTGGCAGAGATAGGTGTTTCTGGAACTGTGGTCTACATGGGGACGTCTTGCATATTTGGTGGTCGTGCCCGCGATTGATAGGCTTCTGGTCTAGGGTTTTTGGTTTGCTGCAAACACTATTTCATATTACGGTCCATAGTGATGCAAGGGTGGCCCTCCTGCATTGCCCTGTTTTGGGTCTGCCTAGGTCTCAGCAGAAATTGGCTTCCTACCTATTTATTGCTGCCAAACGTGCTATAGCTCAAGATTGGAGAACCCCTTTGGTTGTCTTCCAGGGGGTGAAGACCCAGAAGAGTGCTATGTTGATCAATGAACAGATGTCTAGTGTTCTTCAAGATTCTCATCTGAGATTCCTTAAGGTTTTAGAACCTTGGATACGTTATTCCTTGCCACCCCTGCCTCCTACTAGTTATGGTTTCTTATGGTCATTGCCTGTGCTAGTCCTGGATCCGTGATTCTTCTAGTTTTCCTTTCCTCCATGTTTTCTTTCTAATTCTTTCTTTTTTTATAATTTTTTTTCTATTTTTTTTATTTTCTTTTTCCTTCTTTCTAACTTTTTTGGTTTTTTTTCTCTTCTTTTTCTGGTAATATGATGGATTGCTGCTGCTATTATTTGGTTCAGCCTTTTGCCGTGCCTTCTTGATGTCATTGGACATTCCGTTATTTGGCTAATACAAGTCAGCAGGATATATCTGTTTATGTGTTATTGTTCTGTTTTGCCCCTGCGTAGGCGTATCTTGAGCTTGTTATATTCTTAAAACAAAACTTTCTTAATAAAAATATTGAAACATAAAATATTTACTTTACACATTTTCCAAATGAAATTTCCTTTCCCTGTTGGAGCTAACCAGACTTTCCCTGTTGTAGCTAACCAAACTACACTTGGAAAGGTTTTTACCTGATTTCAACCAACAATTTTTTTTTTTAAGTGGGGGGTGCTGAACTCAACAAATATTTTCCAACCCAATTATGTACCCTGTGGTGAATCCATGCAGCTGCTATGGAGCCTGGGACCCAATAGGGAGGCTATTAAAAAAAGTAAACTTAGAAAATCTGTATGCATGTTAAGATGATCATAGATCCAGTACTGTATCAGGGTTGGACTGTTTGTAGTTGATACTGACACAGCTGAAATTTTATTATTGTTATAGCTGTTCCTACAAATCTTTTGTTTTTATGTTACTGATGACTAAACCACATTCAGCTCATGCCTGCAGTAGTGGTGGGACTAAGAATTTGAATAAAGACCCTGAGATCTTAAACCCTTTAAAACATCAGTTGGAAAAAGACTACTAAGGTATTGAGAACAGAGTAGTTAGCTTGAAAATGAAAGTTCAAACCCAAATAAAGTGTCACAATGTTTATTTGCTATGCTGTCAAGCTACATAACAAGTAAACAATATGGCTTTAAAAAAAAAATCTATGTGTGTGCTGTCACGGACATGGGGCTGCAGGAGAACCATTGCCCAGGGAACTCGTGTTTTATTGTGTTTTCAAGTTATCCAGAAGGAGCTGATCACTAGTTGACTTTTATGCCCATCCAGACTTTCATCAGCGCTGCCCCAGATCCTAGTCACATTTGCATGTAACAGCATAGCGGCTAGGGCCAGTCAGACTACCCACTAAATTTACTAGGAGTCGATTCGAAGGCCCATTGTCCTGTCACGTCACTCTTTTGGGACTATGTTCTCCTTTTGGTGGGACATGCGCTGGGGTGGTGTCTGAGAGGGAGCTTGCACAGGAACCTTGTAATTTCAGCTTTATATCTCACTGGGGTTTGGTAACCATGGCTATGGAATGGTTGCCCGGTTACTCTGAACTGCACCCTGGTACCTTTAACCAGCTCTGGCCTCATCCATGGAACATGTCACTTTTTGGATGATATCATCTGGGGGTCTGGGGGATTGCCAGCACTCCCTCTAGATCACCCCAAAAGAACTATCATTGTAATATATGGCTTCCTATGTATAATGTATTTCAGTGTAGGCGCCAGACTGTCTGAGGTGGGCATTGTCTGTGATAATGTGATTAGCTCTTATCTTTTTGTGTAAATTAAGTGTGTTTCTCTAATAAAACAGTTCTTCTTGTTTATCTCAAAAACTGGTGTTGTCTAGTTCTTTGGTGTAGCTACAGCTATAATCACTTGTCTTATGTTCCAGAGTTTGGGAAGCAGCTTCTTGGCAGAGATACCCAGTCAGGGTGTCCATCACATGTGCTAAAACTGGAAAGACTGCCCTGTATCAGCAGCACACTGGATAGCCAGGCTGCTATTCTGCCATCTAGTGCAGTGGTTTGAAATGCCCCCTGCACAGTACACTTTTAGGTGTTAATTGTGAGCATGAGTTATTTAATAATTATTATTATTATTATACAGTATTTATAAAGCGCCAATAGTTCACTCAGCGCTGTACATTACAAAGGGGGACAGAAGATGTGACAGAACAATACCAATACAATGCAAAACATGAGGGGATCGAGGGCCCTGCTCTTTCGAGCTTACAATCTAGAAGATGTTCACAACAGTATTTTCTCAACAGAGCAACTAAAAACAGGCAGGTAAGCATGTATAAATTAACTCTGTTCTCCATCTGCTAGTTGTAAATCCACTTATTAAATATTTGAATGCTATATTTCATTTTTTCTTCTAAATTTTATTATTTATATGTCCGTTTATGAAACTGAGATCAGCTGCGGTACTGTGGATCGTTGCTGATCTCAGTATATTAGTGGTTTATGAAACAGAGATAATCAGTAGAGAACATGTTCTGTGTGTGTGTGTGGTGTAGTGAGGTACTGAGAGGTCTCCTCTGAAAGAGCTGCCAACAAAGCAGCAATAATTTACCGTTGCTAAATAAACTGTGTTTGACTGATCTCTTACTGAATCTCGCTTTATCTCTTGAGAAAACAGTAACAGCAGCCATTTCCTAGAGTTCAAAGTGTTTGCAGATCACTTCACTCCTCATTAGGAAACACGATCTACACTGCTTCATAAACAGGCAGTCAGAGGAGAGCTGTCTCCTCTGAGAATGCCAGAGAACTGAGCAGTGGTCATTTACCGCTGCATGATAAATGGACACCTTAATCCTTAACATAATAAAACATATTCCATTTATGTACTAATTCTCAAAGTTGAACTGTACTGCTTGCAGGGTGGGTGGCCTCTTACTATTAATTGCACAATAATATTAGATTAAAAAAAAAAAACAAGAAACAAAGAGAGGAGATGATCTGTTATTTAAAACATCCTATCAAGTTCTTGCTTTGAAAAAAGAACGTGAAAAATAGGGTCCATGGTGGTTAACATATCATTAGTCATTGGACTTTGGTTACTGCTTAATACAAATACAACAAGAAATATATTGATTGTTCTCAGTGACATATAAAATATTATTTTGTCATTTACCTCTTCATGTCAGCTGCCTAGTAGTAATTTTATAATGCTGGGCAAAGTGTTTTTGTAGAGACACTACTCACTAGTGCTCCCTTGTCATTCTCCCTTCTGTCTCAGCTGGCACAAAAATTCCTAGTATCAGGTTAGATGCTAGGGGGAGCAGTGATGTATTTTCCTGTGTCATAAGGCTGTCAAAGGGGAGGGGGTATTGTCATTGGCTGCATGGAAGATAAGAGCAGAGAGCAGCCATAGCATGGTGATTATAAGTTGGTTGGGGGCCCTCTTGCAAAGACTAGGGAGCTACTAGTGGGGTTAATTTACTAAAAAATAGAACATGTTCACTTTGCGGAGTGAATTTCCACTTTGCAAGGGAATTTTGACTTGACTTTGAATATGCTGAATATTCACTTTGCAAACAATACCCAAACATGTGCAAGAAGAATGCTAAAAAAAAGCTGTTTTCATAATTGGATGATGGAAATCAGCAAAGTCTCATTCACTAAACTAAAGGAAATTTCCCTTGCAAATCAAACAGCTTATTTGCCTTAAGGTAATCAACACTAATCAATCCTTTATAAGCCTGCAGGTATGGTCAAATCCCATGCTGTTCTGATTGTCAAAGCTCCACCATTTCCAGGTAGTGTTAAAACTTA
The DNA here is from genome assembly GCF_062004578.1 of Staurois parvus. NCBI lineage: Eukaryota > Metazoa > Chordata > Amphibia > Anura > Ranidae > Staurois > Staurois parvus. The sequence goes on along the minus strand of NW_028318841.1, from coordinate 6,974,279 downwards.
CTGTTACCTCCCATCCCATATGCACTCTTGATGGCTCAAAAAGAGACAAGCAAGTTTCTGCATTATCATGACGCATCTATATGGCCCAGCATACAACCATAACCACTGCTGATGTGCACAGGCAGCAGTTTTTTTTTCCTGGCAGTTTTCCTTAAAAAAAATTGTGTTGAAGTTAATGCTTTAAAGAAACTTTTTCCACAGAGAAATAAAAACTCTTTTTGGTAACAATTTTAAAGCAGACTCCAAACAGCGGTGCCTTGTATAGGTTGCAATGTTATAGTTCAAATTGTTTTAGTTAAAAATATAAATCATCAATTAAAGTTTATTTGGACATATATTTTAAAACAGGAATATAAAATACATAGGAATAACTATTAAATATTAACAGTTAAAATGAAATAAAATATTTCTCAGATAATGCTTCTGTATTATTTTGCAACAATATGTGGATTGCTGGAAAGGGGACATCTCTGTGTTATTACAAGGAATACAAGGAAGGGTCCCAACCAGGTTGAATTTAGAATTACCCTTTAAGGGGCACAAGTAGAAGGCTTCATTTAGCAACAAAAAAAATTTAAATAGTCCAAAAGGTGGCCATTTTGGAAATGGTAGCTAGCTTAGGAAATTGTAATTAGCTTTTTAAATGCTCTTCATTTTAAAGTGCTAGATCATGGAAAGTCCAGTGTAACATGGAAGCTGTACTTCTCTGAACATCTTGCTGCTGTCTGATGACCTTTATTGTATTGTATGACTCATAATTCTGTACATAGCATCAAAATGATCAGTACACTATTTCTTTAGCTTTGTGCTGTAACTTCTCTGACCAGTGCCTGTGACAACAAATAAAAACGTAATTTTAGGATCATAATAATTCAATAGCAAGCATACGTTAGAGAGAACAGGGTATGTCATCATAACAAATAACGAACATTAGTTATTTATTTTACATGTTCTGTAAAGAGTACTCTTTCTCAACAATTCTGAAGCAGTTTTAACACTTCTCCCCTGTACTAGACATGTGTGTTTCATTTCGTAATGAATCAATTTTTGGACGAAAATTAGATTTTTGGAGATTCACAAGTATATGAATCTCCAAATGGACATAGTAATGAATGTCAATGAATCCAAAACAGTTATAAAGAAATTAACAAATGCATTAGTTTAATCTGTTTCATGCGGATAACGTCACACATTAGTAGATTGGGATCATGGGGAAATTAATTAAATTTCCTCATTTGTTTGATAATTCAGATTCAAGTAAATTTGTGATTTAAATTGCATTCGTAATTGTAACAGTCAGTCAGTTCAGTTACACAGACTAATGCAATTCTTAGGTTTGAAAAATTTAGGGCTGCCAAATTTTGCATTATTTATTTTGTTGCATCCAAAAATATCAAATCCTTCCAAATAGTTTCAATATATGAATATTGAATCCACCCAAAATATACAGAAACTTTCCAAAAAAAACTGCTAAAATTTTTGAATCTACCTGGACCAATGAATATACAAAAAAGAATGCCAGATATAACAAAACAAATTCAGAAAACAAATCAGTTCAATATAACAAATATGAAGAAACAAAATTCTTCAATAAGTGGAAGCATCCAAAACTAAACGAAACAAACATTTCCAGCGTGCACATGTCTACCCTGTACTGTATATATTTAAAAAAATTGCCTTTAATAAAAGGCATCGTGATAATATAAAATGTTTTTGGTCTGTATTAAAAATAGGCAGTAACTTTACTTTACTTTACTCTATATACTTTATATACTTAGCTAATAAACTAGTTACCATACTGAATTGAAGAATTGTCACTCATTTTATAATATGAATAGAGGAAAGGGACTTATGGATAACATTTTCAAAGTAATGATCACTCTAAAATACTTATAAATTGTTTAAAAAAATGAAAAATAAATTGATGAGATCTGCCATATATAAATTAATACTTTGCATGATCATAATAATTGGCATAATCTAATCATTTTTATTATACATTTATAGCCTGCATTGTTTATGCATCATGTACCACCCCATCAGTTTAAGGTCTATTCATGTACAAATGGTACAGCCAAAGATTTAGTTTGCTTGAAATTATGTTCACTAATTTTGATTCCAATATTGCTATTTTTCAAGTTAAATATAGTTTGTTGAATGTAAATTTCATATCCCATTGTTCAGATTGTCTCAATGATAAATATATAATGGCAGACATGTCTAGTTAAATAGCAATAAAATGTTTCATCCATCAAATGGACTGTTGTGTATACATATCCCAAACAATATTATTCAAGCTATATGAAGATCTATCTCCTGATATACAGCTACGTGCTGTTGTTTTATTTAACTAAGTGTTCCAGTTTGCTGGTTATTCATAGATATGTATTGCCTAAATATTAATAAACTGTGACAGATATTACTGATATTACACGTCATACATACAGTGTTATTAGTGTTCACACTGCCTTAGGCACCTAGATGATCATGCATCCTCATACAGACTTCACCCTTCACCACGTTATCAAAAATATTGCATGTTCATTACTGGGAAATTTATTCACAGCAGCTTGATCTCTGCGGAGATAAAAAAAACTCTCTATTGTTTAAGGAACTGATGATATTGCAGCTCCTTTTGTTTTTTTCTCTCTTGTTTACTCCAAAAGGTTCAAAGATGGCCAGAAAAAAAATGTAAAATGCTAATTAGGTGCTTGGTGCTACCCCCCCCCCCATCTCCCTTCCTACACATTGGTTAACAACTGCCTTAAGTTAAATCACCCTGTCACATGAATCATTGATGAAGAGTACAAACAGCCATGCCAACACACCCTATGCAAGCATGGTCCATTTCTCCATTATTTTCCACCAGAAAAAAATATTACATTATTACTATACGTCTGATAAATTTTTTATTTATGGACACGTACTTTTTCTTCCTAACTACATAAAGCATTGCAATCACAAAGAAACCCAACAGAACTGTTGCTGAAACACCAATGCAGTAGATCCACTTCATGTTAGGCATCTCGGGTATTGGCGATGACTCTAAAATGAGAAAAATATTCCATTATGTATTTATCAGGGTAAAAGTCTACCTAAAGCAAACTCTATCTACAGTATATTATTATAGAATTGATATTCCACAAAATATTATAATGTTCGTTCTCCATGAACAGATATAGGCATAGAAGTCATAAGGTATTTCTGCAGGGCTGGCTCATTTAGGAGCTGATTTGTGAAGTCTAGAGAAAACTAAAGTGAAAGAGAAGCTGATATATTGAAACCTAGAATAGAAATGGTTCCATAGACAACAGCACTGATTTTTCTAGTTTTCATAAAAATATGTTTTTCATTTTAAAAAGTGTCAGATCAAACAGTTTGGACACTTTTAGGTGTGTTTATAAAGTCATTTAAAGACCAATTCTGGTTAAAAGGTTTGTTTAGAGTAGGAAGCAGATTTTTATTACCTGTGTCACCATCACAGAAATGCCCCCTCACTTTCTGTCTAGGTGACCAAACAGGAAAAGAGATCTCCCTAGCGGGGGCACAAACAGCAATGCAAAACCTGTAAAAGCTCCTAGCCCCTCCCTACTTGACTTTCTATCAATTTTATTTTTCTATTGGCGTGCCCTTGTTGGAGAGTTTTTAAATTACTTCCTGAGAGAGCTTTCAATCCTTCCCTGCTCAGTACAGCACCAAAGAAAACATTTTGGCTGAAGTTTGTCTTTAAATATGTTCAGACATTTTGATAGGGGCAATGCAATTGTCTTAAAATTAGCTGAAGTATGGACTGTGAGGTTTGTCCAACCAAGCAGAATAAAACCAGCACTTAAAAATAATAGATGTAGTCTAAAAATATGAATTTTATTTGTCATGGTGGGGAAACATCTTCATATAGGATGTTTTGTCTGTACAAAAAAAAAGATGAGTAAGGAGAAGATGAGTGATCATAATTTTTGCAGACTGCAAAGAACAAAAAACATTAAACTGAAATTTTCTGCAGTCAGAAAATTGTACCTGCCAGTAAGCGTTTCATACCTCTCAATGGTTGATATGAGGTATGAGGAACACATTTTGGCACAAAGTTTGTAGGAAAAAGGCACACCCTATTTAGGAATACAGGCACAGATAATTAAAGGATACGTTTACCTTTGGGAAAATGTCACATGTTCCACCCGTTTTTTGGGGGGAACATGTAACATGTTCCCACTCCCAGATCTGCTGCATCTAGTGCCAGCTAGTGGGGTATCCTTTTCCCCCATCTAGCTGTCACTATTAAAAATATATATAAGTGTGAATTCTGTGAATGTAAAACTACAAGTACTGACAGCCTTTGTGGCTGTTGGATTGTAGTTCTCAATGAACTACCACAAGGCTGTTATGTGCTGTGGTAGTTCATTGTCTCTTCCTGTCAGTGTGTATCTGCCTGCCCGTATGAGGTTCAAGCAGACAGATACACTGGCAAGTCTACAGGAGTCCTGCATAGCACCCCCAATCTGTTGATCAAGGGTGCAATACTTTCTAGGCTCCAACTAAAAAGAAAAATAAATGCACTTTTTTTTACATGCAAAAAGATGTATTTGTTTTTTTTACAATGATAAACTTATCCTTTAATGTAGAAACCCACTAGCACCTATTTTATAATAGCCTTTTAAAATAACAAATGCAATAATTTATAAGTTGGATCAATAGTATACTTTGGTAAACCACTTTTGGTTGGTAAAAAGTTCTTAACAAAAAAAAACAAAAAAAAACAGGTCCATACATTGAAGCAAAAAGAGGGACAAATGAGTAGGAATGATCGGCAGAGGGATTTGGTTTCAAATGAGGGACAGCCCCTCCACATAAGAGATCACTGGAAACGATGATATTTGTTAAAGAAGGAAGGTAGCATGAAAGATTCTGTATTAAAAGAAAAATGCATGGAAAATGATGTAACACCCAAAACTTTCTAGCAGTACTGGACCTCTATATCTTCTACATAATGTGGAGGTGCACATTATTAAAACTTGTTGTCCAGGATACATTGTAAAATGATCAAGAACCCTTTCAGGTTAGTCTATGAGGTTGATGATTAAAGCTGTTTTCATGTGGTGTGAAATTCCATACTGCTGTGTGTGGTATGTTATTTGATTAAATTCCCAGCAATAATGCTAAATAGTATAAGCCAGCTGAGATCTTCTCACAATAACAGTTTACGATCTAGCTCTGTTTACAGTACTTAGCCGACATGTCAAAAAAAATAACAGAAAATAGCCAACAGGTGCAAATGTGTATTATAGCCCAGTTCCAGCAACAACAAAAAAAAAATTTTATTTTACAGCTGTAGAGAACAGAAAAGGATTAGAACACCTGACAACTTTTTTTCAGTTGTGTGTCCCTATTTGAACTGTAAAGTGAGGTGTGTAACCAGCACAATGGCATATTTGCCATCGAATGTATTTATTGTGGTCACATAACAGAAAGATGTGATGTTATGGTGTCTCAGGAGGGATCGTCACTATTTTCTTCATGAAGAGGTCCACTTGAGGCCCTGAGCCATTGCATTTTTCTGTTATGTCACTACAATAAATAGTGTGAATTATGCTATTGTCCAGTGGCCATAGAGTACTTCACTTTGCATTGCTCTGCTCACAACAGCACCATCTGTCATTGTCATTACATCATCCAACTTTTTAAGAGGTCTGTATGCTGTATGGAGTGTACTCATCTACAATTTGCTTGTAAAAATAGAAGCAGAGGGAGACACTATTTGTGATATTCTTTTTGCATATATTCAACTGTTTGCCAGGAAACTAATACAACTAATGTTAATTTTTGTGCAGCTAATGCTCATTCTCGTGAAGCTAATGCTCATTTACGTGCAGCTAATGCTAGTGCACATGTACAGCACACAGACGAGCTTGGGATAATATCCAGTGTGCATTGATACATAGGCACGTGTGTGTGCCAGTGTGCATTGGTGCGCACATCCTCCTGCATTGGTGCCAAGCTGCCTAATTAAAAGAGATCCTGCTGTGTGCTAATCGCTGGATGTTCTTCAGCTCCCCATGATCTTGTTTTTGCTGACTGATCCTTCGCTGCAGACTTCGCTTGTTCCTGGCCTTGCTCTGTGAACTCTGACCTCTGACCTCAGCTTGCCTCTTACTATTCTCTTCTTGCTTCCCTGATGTTGACCCATACAGGACCTTGCTCTGCCTAATCTCCTGATGCAGACCTCGGCTTACTACTGGACCTTGCTCTACCTACTTCTCTGGTACTGACCCCTGCTTCCTGACCACGCCACTGTCTCACCATATTTGACCTTGGCTCACGTTGACTAAATTCCTGACCATGGAAGTCACCTGCTATCAAGTTACCGGCACCCATGCTTTTTTGAGCCTTGTACCTCTGTCACCGCATTCAGGGGTGTTTGGATTAGAGCCGCAAGTGAAACCCTCTCGTCAACTCAGCCTCCAACCAAGGTACGTGACACTGTTTTGTCTATTCCATTTTCCTCTGACTAATGATATTGTAATTACAGTTTACACATTACCTTTCCAACAGCTTTCGGAGCTCCAATCACTCCAATATCCATCATCTGCACAGTATCTGTTTGTTTTGCCTCGGATACGGACACAGAATCCAGGCAAAGGCATAGACATGTTAAAGCTATGAATAAACTCTGTCTGTTCTGCAATTGTCTAGAAAGCAAGAAATTAAAATTGAAATGGAAGTATTAAAAACAATAGAAAAGGCTTCTGGTTTATTCAAAAAGTCAGAACAATGATTAATGAATTCTTGCAAATTGTAACTAACCCTAATAACCAATCAGATTTCAATTTACAGTTGACAGACCAACTAAAGCCCATGTAAAAAGCAGAAATAGAAAAGGCTCTAGAGGTTGGGTCAGAGATAGGCAAAATTAAAAAATTGCACATAGTTTTATAAGTTCTGAAAACAACTGGGTCGGCGATTAATAAAATGCTGGAGGATTATCATTTTCAGAAGGAGGTTTTTCCTTAAACTGTACTTTTAGTGAAAAGTCAAGCAGAATAAACTTTCATCTGAGGTCTGCAATGCAAGTGTTTGAGACAAGATACTTTTGCACCCAAGGTGAAGAACCCAATGTTCAATAAAGGTAACATCATTTAGGGCCAAAGCACACCTTTTACACTGTGGTGTGTTGTTGTAACACATCTTACCACAAAACAGTTAATGCATGCATTAACACTAAGGCAATGCAACTTCAAAGCACATGCATTGTAGTCCTCCACAACCCATGACAATACACGACCTACTACATTTCTATTTTTGGTAAATACCTGTGCATTGTCAGCCCATTGCAATTGAATAGGCTACCTTAACACATAGCATATTAAGGTGTGACACAGTGTGCAACAGTGCAGTATATAGGAATAAGGAAGTGGGAATGGGCCCCTAAATTTTACCCATCTTTCAGTAGTTTTTCCAGATTAATCTGGACAAAAATATTTATTACATAGTGTACATCTGTCATGTGCATGCAAATATCAGTTATGGAAACTGCTACTTTAAGAACAACCTGTCAATTGTGAGCAGCAGGGCTCACAACAACCAATCCTAGTTAATTTTGTACTTTAATTTACCAAAATACATTCTGTTTATTAACAATAGTTTTTTTCTTGTTTTGTATGGAACAGGGTATGGTTAACACTGTCATATTTTTATTGCTATCTGTGTTTCCACTTTGGATGTTTATGTTATCATCTGAACAGAATATTAGGGGAAAACATCCTGTGCACTTGTACAACAGACATTTTCCATGCTACTGATGACGTCAATTCTGGCGAAACAAGTCAGACCAGACATGACGCCACCAAGCCTGTGCGAATGAGTACAGCATTTTGGGTATTGTAGTCTGTTTTGATGCTGATCACTGTAGATGTTTTTACTGGAGTTTCTTTATTTAAATAAAACATCTCTTGAGGATTTTATACTATGAAAGTGTGGTGCTCTCGGTTTTCTCATTCTTGAGCTTTCATTCGTGGCAACAGATCTGAGCAGGGAGTTCCGAGTAGAAGTGGGTGTTTAACCCTAAACTCAAGCGTTGCTTGACTTTCGGACTTTTATTTGTTCTTTACACTGCTGTTTTTTGCACATTACATTTCACATTTTAGATTGCATTATTGATTTAAAAAGCCTGATGTCATTTGATGTACTGATTTCTAAGCATGGCATATTGGGGGCGCATGCGCGGCCAGCACTGAAGTTGGACGTGCAGTAGAACCGCGCCGTCCACCCGCCAGCCTAAACGCGGGTCAAACCGGCCCTGGGTATCTGTAAGTGTGAGGCACCGATACACATAAGGTGCTCGCACACCCGCTGCAATGCCAAGGAGGAAAAAATCCCTGGATCAGCCAGGGAAACTAACAAAATTCTTCCCGGCCGTCGGGCCGGGAATCCAAGATGGCGCCCGCGGCTGCAGACAGGGAGACAACAGCAGCACTCAGCAGGAGGACTACAGGGCTCAGCAACCGGATCCCAGGCTGCAACAATCACTATACCCAGGGGACCCTGGTGAGTTGTCTCCCCCACTGTCCCCTACACTACGCAGCCCAGCTAAATCCAGGCCACGGCTAGATCAGGACACTAGCACATTTCAACAGGCCTCAATTTCTTCATTACAACCACCCCATGCTGCTATGCCTGACTTAGAAGCATTCCCGGTGTCAGACATACCACTGACAGAAATATGCATGAAAAATATGCTTACGTCATTGCGCCAATCTTTACATAACGATATCTTTACGCCACTTAACCAACTATCAACTTTAGTACAACAGCAAGAACATAGAATCAGCCACATTGAAAATGCCATGGGAGACATAACAACGGCGCACAACAACCTAATTGATGCGCACACAGGGCATTCGGCTGACATTGAGCAAATCAATCAAAAATTAGCTGATCTGGAAGACAGATCACGTCGCAACAACATCAAACTCAGAGGCATTCCCGAATCTGTCACCAACGCTGACTTAATCCCATACATACAGCAATATGTCAAAATACTCCTCCCTGCTATCTCTGACTTGGAGCTCGCAATTGACCGGGCACAACGCTTACCTAAGCCCCCTTTTTTGCCGGCATCCATTCCGAGAGATGTATTGGCACGCATTCATTTTTTCCACGTGAAAGATAAAATTATGTCGGCGGCTCGAAACCCACCGCCGCTCCCACCATTATACACGAATCTCCGATTATATGCTGATTTGTCCAAAGCTACCCTCCTTAACAGAAAACGAATGATATCTATCACCAAGGCCCTAAGAAACCATGACATAGCATACCAATGGGGGTTTCCCACCAAACTATTGGTGTGTCATCAAAGTAGAATTTTTACTATCAAAACTTTGGAGATGGGCCTGGATCTACTGAAAACTTGGAATATACTCCCTGCTGATCCGCAAGAACCCACATATAGCTCTATGGAGGCAACTTGATCTTCACAAGACATACTCTTCCTCCTTTCCTTATATATCTCCATACTTTTACCCAGGAGCAATTTCTAATCCGATTGTCTGGCGTTTGGCCTACATTTGGTTCAGTTCGTTCAAAATGGTTGTAATTGGATCGACCCCCGTCTGGCGGTCAAGCCCACCTGCATCCCCCAGTTTTGAGGTAGCAAAGTTGGCTACTCGGGACATTTGCATTTTTTGCAAATCCTCTTTTATTGTTATTCTTCCTATCCTTACCCCTTCCCTACCATGGCACCTTTGGATACCCACGCAACACCCATATATCACCTATTTCGACACATCTTGGAATACTCCCCTCAACACTCCGATTGAGTCACAATTCTATCACCTCCTCCTACATGCTTGTCTCCTAGCTAGACACAGGATCATCTGCCTCTCCCAAATACCACCTCAAGTCATGGAAAAGCGAGAAATCATAACTCCAAATGATTAGTCTTACATCACTTAACGTCCGAGGTCTGAACTCGCCATATAAACGCTCGTTACTCTCTAGAGAAGCACGGAAGTCACAAGCGGACATACTCTTTATTCAGGAAACACACTTCGCTACTGAAAAGACGCCTAAATTATACCTCCACCGTTTCTCTCAAACATTTATGGCAACTAACCCAAAAAAAAAGAATGGAGTGATCACGGCCATTAAAGATTCCCTCTCCTTTCACCTTTTGTCACAGAGGGCGGATCCACTTGGACGCTTTCACGTTTTAGTATGCCAAATAAATGACAAGACTTATACCCTGGTAAATGTTTATGGCCCGAACTGCAAACAGCTATGTTTCTACCGTAAACTTTACAAAACCATCTCCATACTTAAACAAGGGAAACTCATCATCGGCGGGGATCTTAACATTACGGGTAATTCGAACATGGACTCTTCTTCTACTTCAAAATCCACGAAACCAACTATCAATCAATTTCTGCACGACAATGATCTATACGACATCTGGAGATGTCAACATGGCTCTGAAAAAGACTATACTTATTACTCCCCTTCACATCTTTCATACTCACGGATAGACATGTTTCTCACGGACAAATGGACATTGCAACAAGTGACAGCATCCAAAATTGGAACTATAACTTGGTCGGACCATGCCCCGATTCATATATCATTAGACGACGACCAAAACACAGCGCTCCCACCCATCTGGAGACTCAACTCTTCACTTCTGACGATGCCGGAGAACCAGAAGCGTATCCAAGAAGCCCACAAACTCTTTTTTGACACCAACGCCACACATGATATTTCTATTACCACACTTTGGGTGACTTATAAGGCCTACATGAGAGGTATTCTTATCCAGTTAAACGCCCGCGCTAAGAGACAGCGTTCTCAACAAATTGATCAGCTCATGACTTCCATTCGCGCTAATGAAAAACTAAACAAACAGAATCCAAACCCTGACATAACAACGACTCTAAACTCAGATAGGAACAAACTACGTGCCATTTTACTCCACGCATACGACACTAACCTACAAAAAACAAAAGCAAAATTCTATGCACTCGGTAACAAGGCAAATTCACTCCTTAGTAAAATTATCAAACAAAAACGTCTTAAATCCAAAATATCCACAATCCGACATCCTGCTTCGCACGACACTCTGACGAACCCACAGGATATCGCAAATGCTTTTGCGGCCTACTATCAGACATTATATAATCTAAAAGACGATGTCAATACAATCCAACCCACGACACATTCAATAGAACAATTTCTATGTAACATTAACCTCCCACACATAACCCCGTCTCAACTTGAATCCATTTCTGTACCAATCTCTTCGGTGGAGATTGAAAAAAATCATACGCACCCTCCCTCTGAATAAATCACCAGGGAACGATGGCTTCACTAATGAATACTACAAAGCCTTTGCCCCCGACCTTTCTCCGCACCTATCCCCCCTCTACAACCATGTCGCTACTTGTGGCGCATTCCCCCAAGAAATGCTGCAATCGGTAATTACCACCATCCCGAAACCAGGAAAAGACCCTCAACTGGTACAAAATTACAGACCAATTTCGCTCCTTAATACAGATATAAAGATTTACGCTAAGATAATCGCCCTAAGACTGATCCCTTACCTACCGACTTTAATCCATCCTGACCAGGTAGGATTTATCCCTGGTAGACAAGCCCCTGATGCCACCAGACGGATTATATCCCTGTTACACCACCTTGAATTAGATCCTCAACCTTCGCTCTTATTATCGTTTGATGCAGAAAAAGCGTTTGACCGAATCCACTGGAAGTTTATGACACATACGCTCCAAAAATTTGGAATAAATGACTGGATACTTTCGGCCATTTTGTCCCTTTATTCCAAGCCATCGGCCAGGGTCCTGACTGACGGCACACTTTCTCAACCCTTCTACATTTCTAACGGAACTAGACAAGGCTGCCCGTTATCCCCTATAATTTTTGCGCTACTCATTGAACCATTAGCAACCACCCTTAGAAATGACCCCAAGTTCACGGGAATTAGATGCTTAAAATCCGAACACAAAATAAGCCTATTTGCCGACGACATTATCCTAATGGTCACTAATCCATACAACTCCTTTAAAACTATACAAACGCATATTCGAAACTACACATCTGTATCTTACTATAAACTTAATGAACCGAAATCTTCTATTTTGAACCTACACACACCAGAGGTCACCCAAAATCTAATTTCCAAACACTTCCCCTTCACATGGGAAAAACTTAACATACCATACTTGGGAATCAAACTGACTCCAAAGACCAACCTACTATATGCCGCTAATTTTAAACCATTACTTGAATCCATTCCGCAAGAGATTAAAGGCCTACGCACCACTACTCTCTCGACACTGGGCAGATTGGCGACAGTTAAAATGTGTATCTTACCCAAGATACTTTATATCTTTCGCACGCTCCCTATACCAGTTCCTCACATATTTTTTACAAAACTTCAGGCAATATTGAACAAATTCCTTTGGAATGCGAAAAAGCCTAGATATGCTACAAATCTACTAATCCGCCCATCCTCTAGAGGCGGAGCGGGACTCCCACATATGAAATCATATTACCTAGCCACTTTACTTGACCAGCTCTTTTTTTGGTGGCAACCCACGTTCAACAAAACTTGGACTCTTTTGGAAGCTTCCTTATTCCTACCACACACCTTGTCAGACTTATTATTCATACCTCGAGGGACACACATTACGCATTTACATGGTCACCCTTGTATAATAGCCTCTCTAACAGCTTGGTATGACTTTATTTCTCATACCCAACTACGTAAGGACAACCTCCAAATTCTCACCCCGCTCTCATCCCTACACTTCCTCTCTCCTTATTTAAACTTAAAATTATGGAACGACCATGGCTTACTCTACATACAAAACCTGTACACCAACAATACAATACATTCCTTTCAGACTATTAGAGAAAAATACCAAATCCCAGCTATTGAATACTTCACCTATATACGTATACCCCATACCCTCTACAAAGCGAATGTACCCTGTAGTATTAAAATCCCAGCGACTACACAGCATTTCTTACAAAACTCAACCTATCCAAAAAAAGGCATTTCATTGTTCTACAAACTCCTAGTTGAATCGCAATTTAATACACACACATCGTCCATAACAAACTGGGAAAAAGCAATTCAACAACCCATATCTCTGAGCACGTGGGAAAAAACCTTTACCATGACTTATAAATCTTCAAAGTGCAGTTCGCACTGGGAATCGTACCTGAAAATACTCCATCAAGGGTACTTAACTCCTGTCAAATTAGCCCTATTCTATCCTCAACACTCACAATCCTGCTGGAGACATTGTGGGGAACCAGGTACTCTCACACACTTATTATGGGCGTGCAGGTCCCTGACTTCCTATTGGAATCAAGTCTTTCAAATAATCTCTTCCATTACAAAGACACCAATAGCCCCAAACCAGGCTCTAGCGCTCCTCCATATCGGAATAGATAAAATTCCACTGTCCTCACGCACCATCACTATACATATTCTGTCAGCTGCAAAACTCAATATCACCAGACGGCGGTCTACTAACACTCCCTCCCGGACTGCTGTCCGATCTTAACTTCCTATGTGAAATGGAGAGGAGAACAGCCCTCCATAACTTCTCATACCACAAATTTGAGACTCAATGGACCCGATGGTTACACAACCCCAACTGCTCGATAAAATGATTATATAAGATTCGACCAAACTACATGATTATGATATCCTAGGTGCCTCTACCCCCTCCTCCCCCTTCCTCTTTTCCCTTCCCATTCTCTCCTTTACTGTTCATACCACAATTCAATAAGGTGCACTAAATTGAGCATACCTCTCATGTAGCTGAACCAAGATTTCGCAAAGTACCTCGGCCGGCTGGCGTGGTACCACTACCCCATTTTACCTTACCTATGCAAGATTTTGTATTAATTGTGCACCTCTCTATGCTAATGTTTTCAATTATTTTGTATGTTTCAAATTTTCCAATAAAAATATTTGAATATAAGCATGGCTTATTTGGTATTTAACTGTTTATTGTGTGTTTATCCTGCACATTTTTGCCTCAACTCACTTATCACTTTGGTTTCTTTTTATAATAATAATTTTTATTAAAGTTTTGATGCAAAATAAAGTTTTGTGCAGTACACACATTTCTAGTTTTTACAATTCACAACTGCCTAGTCCAAAAAGTGAGTGAATCCAGGCCAAAAAATACTTAACTTTTATTACACTCTAATATTACAAAAACAAAAAAAATCTAATAATAAACCATATGATACAAAGTAGAATGATTTTCAAAATGTGTTGGAAATTAAATATGGAAGAAGAAAAAGAAAGAATGACATAATACAAACCTTCCAATTGCCTGTTTGGTCTTTATACTGAATTTCATATTCTAAACAGCGTGAAGGAATTTTGCCATTGGGTGGTGTCCAATCCAATGTGAATTCATCAGCTTGGCGTTTGCTGATATTTACATCTTCTGGAGGACCAGGTTTACCTATTATATTAATAAGAATCTAATTTTGTTTAAATTCCACAATACATTTGCTTTAGTTCCAAATGCAAACTATTCCAGATCTGACAGCTCATTGGAAGCTTACTGCAAACTTTCTAAATGAAAAAAAAGTTTTTTTCATTCAAGCTAATATCAGCTATGTAGGAGGAACAGTGTTACAACCTATGCAAACATAGGTTCCATAGATTTCAGTGTTCTAAATAGCGTAGGTTTTATTAAAACTGTTCACAATCTATGTAAAAACTGATCAGTTGTGGGAACAGACTTGACAATGTTAAGTGTAGCTTTACTTTAAAATTGGAGAATAGCAGTGAACACCATGATTTCACATTGAAACAATCAGGGTATTTGAATGTCTCACCTATATTTTGAAGCTGGAAAGAAAAGTATGAAGGTCTGATTGGATCCATGCCAGGGATTCCAGTGACACAAACAAACAAATTAGAGAACAGCTGAAGTTCCTGCCTTTCAAATATGCATCCAGTGTTCTTTCCAATTGTTTTCAAGTAGTGATTGCAGGTCTTTTTCTCAGACATTCCCACTTGCCTTTCAAAAGAAATAATATTTACTGCATCATTCCACATAGCAATTGACTTGATTTTTACATGTTTTGAGCAGGGGCGGACTGACAACTCATGGGGCCCCCGGGCAATAGGGGATCATGGGGCCCCTGTGTCCTTGCCCAAACTCACAAAAGCCTATGAAAAAGGTACCAGGGGCATCTCATGGGGCCCCCTACTGACCCCGGGCCCTCGGGCAGTGCCCTAGTTTCCAAATGGTTAGTCCACCCCTGGTTTTGAGAAGACTACATTGGGGTTTAAGACTACTGGACCCATATGGGTATGTATAACACTCTAGACCACTAGCAGCAGCATACTTATGAAATATGTTGCTCTAATTGATACTCTATTCCAATATAACAGAACAAAAGTGCAGCACTGAAATCAATACGAACTCTATAATGCAATATAGTGCAATACATCCAAAAAACCAATGAGAAACAATAATAATGTTGCTCTTCAACTTTTGTTACTAAAGTGAAGATAGTGTTAATTGAAGTGACAGGTAAATCAATACTGACACAGTGTGAATAATCCTCTTTAAAGTGATTACTAGTGCTGATAAAGTGACAAAGTCCGTATGTATAAATGATAATAAACGTGAAGTTCCAATATGAGATCTCAGATAGAGGTGATCCTTTTTCTATCTTCTGGTGATATATAAATAATAAAATTGCGCACTCACCAGATGCACAATAACATTACACATTTGAGAACACAATTTCTCAGTAGGTCAGCTGGATCCTCTTATGGACATTTACACCCTAGTATGGACTCCCCTCTGGATCATCAGTAGAATGCAGCACCTCTCACCTCCTCCTTATATGGCTCTGTGGGTGGTAGGCTTTGCCATTTTGCTGCTAGTGTAAAGTAGGTTTCAAAGGATGGCCTGCTGTGTTTCCCCCTCTGGCTAGCAGTGAGATGCTGCTGATCAGGCGGAGTGTCAGAAAGCAATGGAGACCCAGCCACAGCCCAGTGTGTGGAAGTGAACTCAGCTCTCCCAGACACACCCTACCTGCGATGTCGGGACGTACGGGGACGGAACAGCGGAAAATTTGAAAATGACAAAAAGTGACATTCACTAAATTCACTAAAACATAGTAAAACATTACTTTATCAACCCATTTCACATACATTTTGTCCTTAGTGCTTTGTCCTGTGCCCTGCCTACATTTTTACTGTTCTTTCTGCCTGGAAACTGAGAAACGTCCCTGGCGTCCAAAAAGTGTCCCTTTAGGTCAAAATCAGTGTTAGACCAGCTAGAGAACAGCGATAGTAAATTAGAACTACTTGCAGAATTGAGTGATAAAGATTCGTGGGGAAATTCATCATCAGACACTGAAAACGATTTTGCGACTTTGCTCAGTGATGTGCGAACTTGGTGCTATATTTCAAATTTCAGTGTTTTTGGTTTGATTATATTATTGAATTTAATTTATTATTACATTATTATTTTTTATGATTATTTATTAAATTATAATTTATGATTTCGTGTTTCAAATTTTAACATACTCGGAATGTTTACTAGACTCTTGTTCGGACAGATTTCAGTGACTTATTCCTAAAAATTACAGGCCTACAGAAAAAAAAATACATATTTCCATGCAAAAAAAGTAACGCTTTGAGCACAGAAATATGGACATAATAATCAGACCGCTAGGGAGGTTAATCCAAACACAGGTAGGTAACAAGATAAATAGAAAACCAAAAACTGACCATATAAATGTTGTCAAGATGGTCACCGGACCTGCAAGGGGCCTCGACGGCGTTTCGTGCTCTAGCACATAGTCATAGGGGGTGTGCCTGCAAACGTCCGACGTCCTGTATGCCCTATTTATAGTAAAAAATGGTGCGCGTGCATATCGCGTCCGCCATTTTGCCGGCTGTTCGCCGCATGCGCGTTACATCAGGTGCCATGTTTCCGGCTATCCTGCACCTGCGCAATACACCGGCGCCATTTTGTTGTGGATCTGCAGAACGTTAATAGATCCATCTAAACTTCAGCAAAATGCGCGTGAGTCCGGGTGCCATTTTCCTGATGAATAACAGCTTCATAGAATGACTTTCCATGGTCAAGCAGCAGCCTCCAAGCCTTACATCACCAAGTGCAATGCAAAGCTTCGAATGCAGTGGTGTAAAGCACGCCACCACTGGAGACATGTTCTCTGGAGTGATGAATCACGCTTCTCTGTCTGGCAATCCAATGGACTTGTTTGGTTATTGCCAGCAGAATGGTACTTGGCTGACTGCCAACTTCGTGGGAACAGTTTGGAGATGGACCTTTCCTGTTCCAACATGACTGCGCACCAGTGCACAAAGCAAGGTCCATAAAGACATGGATGAGCGAGTTTGGGATGGAGGAACTTGACTTGCCTGCACAGAGTCCTCACCTCAACCCGATAGGACACCTTTGGGATTAATTAGAGTGGAGACTGCAAGCCAGGCCTTCTTATCTGACATCAGTGCCTGAACTCACAAATGTGCTTCATGAAGAACCCTATGGACGAAGATTGGGATGCCATAAAAGTTCATGGGCGTGTAAAAGCGGGCATCCCAATACGTCTGATATACATTTTATATATATATATATATATATATATATATTTTTTTTTTTTTTTTAAACTGATCCAGCTGGCACAGATTTCTTCTTTTAATATTTTTGTGAATGACTAAGGTCTATGCATAGATTACCAACATTCTGCAATCATTCATTATGCATACAGCCTGAAGCTTTCGTTATGTGATTGTTTGCTAAATATATGTTCTGTATTTCTGATATTACTTGTCTGAAAATATTTGACAAGAATAAAACTTAATCTATGTAGATATGTGATTTACAGCATCCTGAGCTGTCATGCCCAACTATCCATACACACATCAATGTGAGTCCACATTGGAAGCAAAAAGCAAAGCACCATGCAGGAAAATGCACAGTTCACAATGGCCTTACTGACTTCTGACATATAAGGCCAGTGTTCAGGGATAAGTGCCTTTGTTCAGACATGCACATGTTCCTTGATGTATTAAATAACATGCATGCATAGATTACTCCAGTCTATGAAGATATGTTAATAACGGCATCCTGGGATATAGATTACTACATTGCTATAAAATGCAAATAAGAGACAGGGTCCTGTGTTAAAGTACTGTATATGAAAGCCCTCACTTTGTAAAACAATCCATACAGTTTATAATAGAAATGAAAGGTAAAACAGTTGTGTATACATATAAAAAAAACATTATAAATACCTTGTTTCCCCTTTTTTATTATTGATCACATACCCTCTGTTCTCAGCTGCATATAGATTTGAGGGAGGAAAAGCAGCAGCACACTGATCTTCCCAGTGAATGGCTGTGAAGAGGGGGCATGTCAGCACAAGCCTGATCATGTAGGAGCACAGCAGGAAAACTGACCATGCTGTGCTCTGGCTATCCTGCCTAGTGTGGTCAGTTTTTGATAGGAAAGCAAGGGACTAGCAGGAACCCCAGGGATTTGACATGAAGGAAACAATACAAAGAGAACAGAATACCTTTTCATACAAGTTCATGGTACAGCAGGCACCTATCAGGAATATGAAATGTTGTGTTGAATATTCTTTAAGTGCTTTTTGAAATATTTTTTATGCGTTTGGTTTTAACCTTTTGTAGAATGTTAGTAATTAACAAGTGAGCTTTAAATTGAAAGGAGGGTTATTCCTTGTTTTGTTGTATTCTTGTATGAAGATTTTTGTCTGCCTGCTTGTGAGAATCATCCCTATATTTGTCCTGGAGGCTGTTGTCACCAAGGCAGAAAGTGAGGTCAAACTCCTACATGTTATACAGTGACCCACAAAAAATACTTAAGGGTCCCCGCTCAAGCTGTCAAGGTCCAATGAATTGGATGCCGTTCAATAGTGAGGGTGCAGGCTGAGGCAAGGCATGCTGCAGAAATAGGAAGAGATAGCCATGGCACTGCACACCTCGCCTGATCCAAGTGGTTAGCAGGTAAAAGCAGCCTCAGCTCGATTCATCCAGACCACATCTCCATGGACCGGGCGAGGTGCGTGATGGCTGGACTATCATATGCTATTTCTGCAGCATCCTAAATGTTACAGTTGTCACTAGAGAAAGAGGTAAGGAGATATCATCCAATGAGGATCCCTTGGGAGAATATTCGATTTCCTGCTGTGCCTCCACAACAGGAAGTAAAAGGAAATCTCCTCAGCCGGATGCAGACAAGCAATAAATTGAAAAGGGTTTGACCCTTCAACACTGTATCCGAAATGTAAAAACCTTTTGGCTTCGCATACACTTTAAGCCTGAAATTTTAAGAAGGAGGGAGTTGCATGGAAGCAAATACAGTAAGGTTAGGTTATGTGAGGTTCTGTAAATATAGAATACATACCAGTATTGTAACTCGTAATTGCCATTGCTGAGTTTTCCAGTTTTCCACTCACATCTCAGTGTTTCAAATTTGTAATATATGCAGTAAAAATCTTTAACACTCGATTCAGGATCCCCTGCAAAGGTTAACAAGCTGATTCACAATTTGTATGGTTTTATGTATAGGTGCAATCCTTAATTAAAACTAAATTTCAGTCAAAACATTTTTCTAGTTTTGGAAAGATTGAGGAATGCTTAGGACATTTGTCTTGTTAAACTTGCAGGTTGTGATTCCATTGCAGAGATTTCCATGACTTTTTGTCATTGTTACAACATGACGTCACGGTGTTATTGACTCCTCCTACACGTTTCGTGTAACACACACGTTGTCTGGGTGGATCGTCCACCCAGACGACGTGTGTGTTACACGAAAAGTGTAGGAGGAGTCAATAACGCCATAACGTCACGCCGCCGGAGCAACATGGAGCTCCGGCGGCCATCTATTCTCCAGGACGGTTAGTCCTAGTTGCACTGCTATTTGTATTTTCCACCTGGAAACCTGCCACCTTCTGGATGTTTTATGCCTAAATAAATGCCTTAACATACTACACTATGGAGTTTCTTCTGCTTTAAACTCCCTTGGGTAGGATTACTTTACAGATTCGCAGGACTCACAGTAAGGATTCCCATACACCCGGTGAGCTGACCTGTCCATCCCTAAAAGGTCCCCGGTTACTTCACCATCACATACCAGAGGTTACAAGATCCATTCGTATTCAGTGAGCGATTCATCTCCATTCCTGACCAGACCTTGATGAACCTTAGTGACTTCAGGATATTTATATACAAATGCGCATTTGATTATGCGCTCTGGTGAGTGCGCATTCTTATCACTTCTGACTGCACAAACACCAGTTTCTGGTTGGAATAAGGATTCATGTTTTCTGACACCGGCTACGAAGTAATTTTTCTCCCTCACTGATGTGCACTGATGAGGCTGCACTGATGAACACTGATAGGCTGCACTGATGGACACAGATGAGGAGGCACTGAAGAGGCTGCACTGATTTGCGGCACTGATGATCACTGATAGGCAGCACTGATGAGAAGGCACTGATAGGTAGCACTGATGGGCGCTGATAGCCAGTACTGATGAGCACTGATAGGCAACACATGTGATGGGCACTTATAGGCGGCACTGTTGGGCACTAATATGCAGCATTGTTTGGTACTGATAGGGACTGATGGGACTGCACTGATCATCAAGGCACTGATGATCAGTGCCCTGATTATCAGTGTAAATGTTCCCAGTGTGAATTACCGGTTACCGGCTCTCCTTGCGCTGTGACAGTGCATGAGGAAAGGACTGTTGATAACCGGCAAGTCTGTTTACAATGTGATCAGCGCAAATTGGACCCAGCTGATCACATGGTAAAGGGCCACTGTGATTGGCCCTTTACCACAATCGGTGATCAGCTGTGTCCGAAGGACACAGAGATTGCAGCGCGTGCTGGGCATGCGCCCTAGGGGGGTATGGGGGGGTGCGGTTCTGAGAGGAGGTCTATAGATGCCCTCCCAGAACTGGACAATCATGCTGTAGTTTTCTTTTGGCTGTAGCGCAGTCAGGAAGTAGTTAAACTACTGACAGTTAAAGCTTAAGTGCAGAAAAATCAGCACAAGGGACTTAACTTAAAGTTAGTGGGATGTGTCCCTTTTTCTGATATCTCTTCTATTAGGTGAAATCCACCTTTGTTCATGACCCCTCCCAAGCCCCACACTACCTTAATCTTCTGGAGCTGCAGGGGGTAATAGTACTGTAGGGGCTGTCACAGGCTCTCATCAAGAGTGCCTAGCTATGCACCCCTTTCCACTCAGCTTGACCATTCAAAGAAGCTGTACTACAGCTTCTATGAATCAAATTTGATCTAAGAATCGATGGGACACTTTCAATCATCTGCCCATCCTCCATTCATAGATACTGTAGTGCAGCTTCTATGAATGGCAGAGCTTGGCAGAAAAGATAGGCATAGTTGAGCTTTCTTTATGAGATGATGAGAGCCTGTGACAGCTCTCACAGTTCTATTAGTCCCCGCTCACCAGAAGATTATGAGAGCATATTAGGCATCAGCACAAGGGACACATCATACTGATTGTACGTTATGTACCTGTTATGTGCTGATTTTTGTTTTTTTATTTTTCGCTGCACTTAGACTTTAAACAGATCAATTCCTCTAAGCATAATACAATTATCCTGCAATTGTCATAAAAGAATAATACAGAACTAATAATGAAACCTCACAAAGATTATGTGGTCCATAAATCAAAGTAATTTAAGTGTTTGAAGATAAATTTTTTGGATCGAGAAGGGATGGGCTAAAACCCCTATCAGTTTATTATTGCAGTTTGTGTCCTTTTTTTTCCTTCCCAAAGACACAACAGGAAGTGAGAGGAAATTTATGCAAAGTGAGAGGTATTTCCCTTTAGGACAGTTGTTGTCAGAACAGGGGTTCCTATTCGAAGATTGCTCCTCATCGTTTGTTTTGGTGACAGATTTAAACTTTTCGATTTCCCATTACTGTCAATCAGAAAATATGGGGATTTAGAATAATTAGGCAATGCCATGACAAACACAAGTGAATATCTTGGTAATCTATAAACTTGATAAACTATACAAAAGCATGTGAGCCAAGTAAATGCACCTGGTTATCTGAAACCAATTTGCAACCTTTTTGCATAGGTTTTCACTAACACTATCATTGTCTCTGCAGCCTTATTTTTTACATATTACTCATATTGAGACTCAAATTATAAAATGGCAAAGTGCTGCTTCTGAGCACCCACAAGGGATTATTTAGCTAGTAAAGAGTATGGACTCATTCACACTATGTGCAGTGACTGGCTTTTTTCCATACTGGATAAACACCAGTCATTGCAAGAACAGAAAGAAAACAATTGTTTTCTGTGTGCGCCCTTCACACCACAATTCTGGTGCAGTGCAGAAAAATGCAGGTACAGTTCATTTTTCCGCACTGCACCCTGGATGGAACCACACGTCATTGTACTGCAGTGTAACACACCGTGCTGCTGTGTGGAGACATGAATGAAATGCATTTCAAATAAAGATAAACTAAAAAAGAAAGGGCAATGCATTGAAGTGCACATCATACTGCTCTGTCAACACAACTTAATTGAGGGGATAACTGACAGCTGCCTGCACACCAAAGTGGAACCTTTAGCACACAAATAGTGTGCACCAACCCATTTTACCCTGATCTCACTTTATTCATTTGTGGAGCATGAGTTTTTATTAAAGAATAATTCCGGGTATGGTATATTTTTACATAGTTACATTGGTCCAGATTGGACCAATGTACTTAACTATGTTCAGTATATACTGTACCTGGTCAATGACACTGGAAGTCACCTAAAGTGGAACTTCACTTTCTCAATAAACATGGGCTATTTTTAATCCTTATGCTGATAGCATTAGTAAATAGATAGGAAAGTATATTGTATTTACTTGTTTTAAAGTTTTTTTTCTGTACTTTTCTTCAGTTACTTCCTGGTTTCCATGCCTAGGCAAATTATATCATACATCCCAGCAGTCTTCAGGAGGAGAGGGAGGATTTTCCGCTCAACCCATGCCTGAGCTAAGGGCAGATGGATTCCAGGAAGTAAATGCTACATGAATCATCTACTCTTACCCAAGATGGTCACTGCCAGAAATGCTAGAGGGTGTTTTTCAAAATTATTTCTCAGCAACATAAAGCATGGAGAGGAGAATGGATTGGTGAGTTTGCTTTGAATATTAACAATCAATTAAATAGAATTTTTGGTTTGTGGTGGTCAGATGCAATGCAGTACTACTTTAAGTAGACACCGTTACTCCAATGATCTCCAATTGCTGTCAAGTCCTGTGCTGAGTGGCTGGCCTTATACATTCTAAATGCTGGAGATTGGCCACCACTTTAAGTAGACACCACTACTCCAATGATCTCCACTTGCTGCCAGGTCCTGTGCTGAGTGGCTGGCCTTATACATTCTAAATGCTGGAGATTGGCCACCACTTTAAGTAGACACCACTACTCCAGTGATCTCCACTTGCTGCCAGGTCCTGTGCTGAGTGGCTGGCCTTATACATTCTAAATGCTGGAGACTGGCCACCACTTTAAGTAGACACCACTACTCCAATGATCTCCACTTGCTGTCAAGTCCTGTGCTGAGTGGCTGGCCTTATACATTCTAAAAGCTGGAGAGCGCCCACTCAGCACAGACAGCATTCAGAGAATGTTTTGCATTTTCTGATTGAATGCAACACATACTCTGATTGGAAGTGGTGGAGAGGCAGGGCAGTGATGTCTCGCTCTCCACCTCGTGCAAGTAGAGAATGCTTTGCATTCAATCAGAAAATGCAAAGTTTTCTCTGAATGCTGTCTGTTGCCATAGTGCCAGTGCTGAGCAGCCAACCTCCAGTGTTTTGAATGCATCAGGCCAGCCACTCAGCACAGGACCCAGCAGCAAGTGGAGATAACCGGAGTAGTGGTGTCTCCTTTAGTGATTTCCAACTTGTAGGGACCAAGTATAGTATAGTTACACTGGTCCAAGCTGGAAAAGCTGGAAACCTATACCATACCTGGATTTCATCTTTAATCATTTTTTATCGTGTATGTGAATTGTTGTTATTATTGCAGAGTGTTGGAAAAGTGTTTACAATTAATGGTCTGTTTCTGAGTTGGGGCATGTGTGTGTGGCCTAACCATTTGAACAGATTTTGTCCTCCTCTGTAGGATGTAGTTTGCTGGAGTGGGACAGTACACAGGGCTGATGTGATGCTGCATGAGACATGCTGTTTGCTGAATCCTGGGGACTACACAGATGAGAAATGTGTTTTGTGGTTCTCAACTGAGTGCTTGTAAATACATTTGGTTTTGGGGGGCTGGAATCTCACTCTTTTTTTGAGCTTTGATGGTTCACTGTTTCTGCAGCCCTATTCTCACACAGATCCCATATACAGAATCACATTATAAAAAGGCACAATGCTACTTCAGACCACCAGAGGGAATCATTTAGCTAGCTAAAAACATATGTATCACTTTATCTATTCTGCGCTGTCTCTGATTCCTCTAGCTATTCATCGTACATTTATTTTCGTGTATTTACAAGAGGCTTATATTGTTATAGGGTAGCATCCAGAATTTAAATTTCCTTATTCAGGTGCAGCACTGACTACTTGATTCCCCATCAAGACATAGTCACATGTCTACTAATAGGCAGTGGCTAAATGGTTAACACTTCCGCTTGGCAGTACTAGGGTCTTTGGTTGAAATCCCAACCACAGCACCTGCCTGGAGTTTGCATGTTCTCCCTGTGCCTGTGTGGGTTTCCTCTGGGCACTCCTGTTTCCTTCCACACTTAAAGATATGCTGGTAGGTCAATTGGATCCTGTCTGAATCGGCCCTAGTATGTGTATGTACAAATGTAAGTTAGGGACCTTACATTGTACACCCCTTGAGGGTTAAGGACTGATGTGAATGTATTATATATATATATATATATATATATATATATATATTCACAGCGCTAAATAAGTACATGGAAAAAAATAATCTTAAACATTTAAATATTTTCTTATTAATTCTAGCAGCTGTCCTAGGCACATAAAATGGTCAATGAGCTCAGTGAAACAACAAACTAACAAATTCCTCCATCTTCACAAACGAGAGGGATAAAGGAATTCCCTCTGCTGCTGATCAAGGAAAATTTTCCAACATGTCTCTTTGATCCAATGGTCAACTTCTGTTGAGCAGGGACAGCTGGTAATATGTAGGAGGTGGACCTAGGGCCAGTAGGAGATGTGTGACACAATATGGTGGAATATTTCCTAAAACAATAGGAAGGTGACTATCCCATCCAAAAAGAATCGGGCAATATGGCGGTAACCACTATCCAATCCGGGACCCTGACATTGTTCCAATCAGAATACAAGACTTTTTATGATAGAGTTCCTTTAAGTGGAATTTCTTTTGATCTCTTCTAAATTGCCATTTCAGTTTTGTCAGGTGAACTGTATAAGCTGGTCCTATTCAATAAAAAAGTAATTATTTTTAAGTACAGCCAACCAGAATTCATTACTTTTTATTGAATAAAGCTGTTAGTTTGTGGTATCTTTAATTTATTTTATTTATTTTTATAGGTTTAAAATGTGTAACCTGATCTGTTAAGTAATATTTTTTCATTAAGTGTATAAAGTCTTCATTTTAGAATAAAAAGATGTAATACAGGTTGTTTATATCTTACTTTGTCAGTGGGGTGATTTATCAATAGTGGAGCATTCATAAACTGGTGCAGCTGTGCATAGTAGCTTCTGGATTCAGGTTGTTCAATTAAGCTTTTGATATAAAACCTGGAAGCTGATTGGTTTCTATGCAGAGCTGCACCAGATTTTGCACTCTCCAGTTTTAGTAAATCTTTCCCAATGTGTTCATTTTTCTAATAAAAACAGCCCAGTATTAGCTATTGAGTTGGTCACTCATTGATATTACATATAGAGGCAAATCAAATAGAGAAAGGTAAGATGTGTTTGTTACCTCTGGCACATTCAGCTATGTGTGATTTATGAATAAAACTGAAATCAGTGGATTAAGATATACCCTTGTTACCACATAAAATGATAAAAACAAATAAGTAAAAATAATGCTATACAAAAATATGTAACATAGGTTCATTCATTAATGTTTATGTAATGTGCTATACTTTATAATCTCGTATAACAAATAACAATTAACATTGATCATACTAAAAAGTTTTTTTTCAACACATACTACCTTGCAGAGGAATGGATTCATTTATTTGTATCCACTTGCTCCATATTTCCTTATCATCTGTACATTCTCCTTTCAAGTATGTTCGAATTTTTATGACAATTTCCTTCCCAAAATTAAATGCAGCTCTGTAGTTTTGTTGCTTCGTCCTAACTGACTTTGAAAATGAATAAAAGACAAACGTGAAAAGAAATATTAGAAATGATGTTTATTTAAGGACATTATTTTCTAAATTAAAACATATTCTTGTGGATAAGCCATTGTTCATATATGAAGAAAATCTTACAACCACCATGTAAAAGACTGAATTTCTGACTAAAGCTCCACTTAAACTCAGTTTTGGCTACAACCATCGACTTTAAAAATTTGACATCTTAAATCACTATTTTGTAAATTTTATCTTACCTTCCAACGCTGTTCGTTAGTATCATAGTGTTGTAATTCATATCGTGCTATGCACTGACTGTTATTTAGTGAAATGGGTGGCTCCCAGGTTACATCCATCAGTCCCAAATATCCAAGATCATTAACCTTAACATTTGAAGGCGGGTCAACTAAAAGAACAGTTAGAGTATGCATCATTTGTAATGCTTGACTTTGTTTGATAATCATTTTAAGTTTGATGCTCTGTATGCATTATAATCATCATTCCCTTTTTATGTCTTTAAAGGGATGCTGTTGCTAACAAACAAATTCTTTAAAAGTCAAAACAAAGGAAAATGTACTTGTCCTACTGCCATTGCCACCTAATACTGCTCCAATGCAGAGTAATCCCTTGTTAAAGTTTTTTTGAGACCAACACTTTTGGAAGTGTCAGTCTTCTGGGTCCCTATCATTTCTCAGTGCATATTCTGACGTACTTCCACTCATTTTAGGATAGAGTAGTGAAGGTAAGCAAGTGAAAAGCAATATATAAACATAATACAGTGATGAACCCATGTAAACAATTGCCCAAATACAATTGTCAAAAGATATATACATACAAAATATATATATTCTCTTCTGATCCTCATCTGAGGGATCATAAAATAGTGCAAATAGGTGTGTGCATCCCTAGCCAGGGATGAAATGACTATATTGTGAACTGTGAACCACACTGAAAACAATCCACAATGAACCCCAATGCACATCAAAAAATCCTCCCACATAAATACTGCGATAAATAAAGTCCACAAACAAATCAAATTGTGCTCCAAATGGTCACCAAACACATGCAGGTGATACTCTTGTGATCGTGGTCATAGGTGCAAATCCTCAGATGGCCAAAATGCCCCCTCACCTTCTTACAAAGACCCCACAGGGCCAGCACGCTTTTTGTGGATCACCCCACGATCCTCACAGGTGGTACTCTTCGTGGGTCAATCCCCCACTTGTGGTCATCAATGGTGACACTCTCTCCTCTATTTATAACTCTCCTCCAGCCAATGTATGTAGATAATTAATCGCCTTTACACCACACTATGGGTGTCTTACATGGGTATAGGGTGCACCAAGATGACGCCCGCACCGGAAGTGACGTCACCGCGTACCGGAAGTTCCTCCCCACGTACCTACGAGTTATGTCACGCTAAATCACGTGACTTCTTCAGGAGCTGTAAAGGCGAAGGAATATAGGTGGTCATGAAATGACGGTGAGTTTACATCTATGTGGGGCACCAGTGTGAACACAGCGAAGCACTTATCATTTCAGTATGGAGTATCTCAGTTAAAGATACAGCACCGTTGCACCAATTATTCACATTTTGGGACTGAATATTAATATTTTGTATTTTGCTCAGTGTTATCACTTTAAAGATTGCACAGTTTATTTTGTCAATTTATGACCTTAGCGTGGCCCATTTTTGAAATATATAAGATTTTGTGTTTAGAAATTCACATTTAGGACTGCTGATATATAGGTTTCTTATATATAGTTAATTCTTTCACATATATATGAATTTTTTTCCTAAGCGCAACAGCAGCCCCTTGTTTCTTTTAGACAACTATAGTGTATATTCCTTGTTTTAAAAACTGTATGATCATACTAAAACTTGTAATGATATTTATAAAAATATTTCAGCTCCAGCGAATACATTAAGCTGTTGAGGCAGCAGATGTGTCAGAGACACAGACAAGTATTCTGGCAGCACCACCACCCTTTGGAACCATTATATAGATTGGGGCAAAGTTTTACAGCCTCTTAAATTAGCAATGTGTCTGGAATGTAAAAATGTAAAAGGTAAAGCACACAAATTAGAAATATGGATTGCTAGAACTGTGAAAAAGAAAATTTGCGTTTACTTCCACTTTAAACACATACAAAGCAGTTCACAATGGATCATTGATATTTATATCTTTAACTGCTGTTAAAAGATGTATAATCTATTTGCATAGTTACAGAGGTACCTTCATAGGAAAAAGACATATCTATCAATAATTCCAAACTATGCTCATTGACTTTTGTGTTGCCATGCTCTGGAACCAAAATTGCATGAGCTCAAATGCGGCTAATTTTGCCACAATGGAAAAGATATCCCAACTGGCCTCTAGTTTCAGTTTAATATCACAATACTTTTCATATGTCTTGTGGAAGTTCCTTGTGACGAAATAGAAGTGCAGACAGAGAGCACACAGAAGCAGATCACACAAGACCCAATGTGTGGGCATAGGGCAGGTAGTCCATAGGGCAAAAGGGCAGAGCAGTGTGTGGGTACAGCAGAGATGAAAGTCCTTGGCACATGTACAGGGCCCAGATATTTAAGTCTTTGACACACAGAGCAGGGTTGGTGCATCAGGGCAGTAAGTCCTCAGCACAGGCATGGAGCAGGAGTTAAGACCTTGACACACAGAACAGGGTACAGGAAGTTAAGTCCTTGGCACACAGAGCAACATACAGGGAGTTAAGTCCTTTGCACACAGAGCAAGGTTGGTCCAGCAGGGCGGTAAGTCCTCAGCACAGACAGGGTGCAGGGGTTAAGTCCTTGGCACACAGAGCAGGGTACATGGGTTTAAGTCCTTGACACAGAGCGGGGTTGGCACAGCAGGGTGGTAAGTCCTCAGCACAGGCAGAGAGCAGGGGTTAAGTTCTTGGCACACAGAGCAAGGTAAAGGGAGTTAAGTCCTTGGCACACAGAGCAGGGTTGGCACAGCAGAGTGGTAAGTCCTCAACACTGGTAGGGCACAGGAGTTAAATCCTTGGCATACAGAGCAGGGTAATGGGGGTTAAGTCCTTTTGAGGGGGGCCTATGGGGTCTGGCTGCAGTGCAGGACCACTCACAGCATGCCACCAAGGGAGAGAGAGAGAGCACGGAGCCTGTAGCAGAGGCAGGAGTCTTCCGCGGAGTCCTGGAACAGGGGGCAACTGTGTGGTGTGGCCGCAGCATGGACCTTGCATAGCAGCAGGCAGGGGAAATCAAGTGAACAGTGAGAGAAATCTGATACCCAGGCCCCACTCCAGCATTTATCCCTGGAATCAGACACATTCTCATTCTCCAGGTAACCCAAGACTTGGCATCGAGAAACCCGGGCAACAGACCCCACCCCCCGACGCCAGCCCTGCACAGGGAGCGTGGCCTTGGTTTCTAGCGGGCACAAAGCACGGGTATCAGGTACCTGGTGTTAGAGGCCAATGGAGAGAGGGCTTCCCTTGCGGCTAAGTTCCAGACTCCCCTGAGAGTGGGACAGCAGGAGTCAGGCCCAAAGTGGCACAGGTCGCCTGTAGGAGTGCTCATTGGTGGTCCACCCAGGAGCACAGCTAATGCACAGAAATGGGATCTGCAGACATGTGGTGCCTGTGCACCACATGCAAGTATGCAAGTCTTCCAGGAAACAGAGGATCACAGGATAGCCAGTTCAAAGCCGAGGTCAGGTACCAGGTGAAAATCAGAGCAGACATAGTCAGATGGGATAGCTGAGGTCATACACAGAGGAGCAAGAGGGAATATACATTAGCCAAGCCGAGGGCATACACAGAGGAGCAAAGACGGAATATCCGTTAGCCAAGCCTAGGTCATACACAGAGGAGCAAAGAGGGAATATCTGTTAGCCAAGCCGAGGTCAGATCAGGGATTAAGCAGAGAAGACAGGTCCAAGAGCAAGCCGAGTCGGTATCAGGAAGTCACAGATCACAATAGCATAGGAAAAGGAACAAGGTACTGGGAAGCCAGAGATCAACCAGCTCCTGAGAGTAGAGCAGGGCTTCCTTATAAAGGCCATTTGGAGCCACATTTGAGCTGATGTGAACTTCTGCGGCCTTGCAAGGTACTGGCAGGGGTGCCAGGTCTCCTAACACCTCTGCCAAGGACAGAGCCCTGACAATGGAAGAAGCAGGACCACGCTGTGTCCATGGAGACAGGGAGGGGGGCATGGAGCGCAGCCTGCATGTGGCGAATCCACATGCAGGTACAGTGGGGAGGTCGACTGGCCGGCTCTTAGCCAGAGGAACAGAACGCAGCCTCAGCAGGGGTCAGTCCTCTGGCAACAGCTGAGTGAGGAGATGCTGTGGTTAGTGACAAGAGGGGGGTGGGGAGGACTAGTCCTGTGACATTACTAATTTAAAAGTATCTAAAAATAGTGTGCCCCTTATGACTATAAACACAAAGGGGGATTTACTAAAACTGGAATGTGCAAAATCTGCTACAGATCTACATAGTAATCAATCAGCTTCCAAGTTATCGTCAAAACTTAATTGAACAAACTGAATTTTATTCTTTTATTTATTTATTTCAGGTACTTATATAGCGCCGTTAATTTACGCAGCGCTTTACATATACATATATATTGTACATTCACATCAGTCTTTAACCCTCAAGGGGTGTACAATCTAAAGTCCGTAACTCACATTCATACATACACATACTAGGGCCAATTTAGACAGGATCCAATTAACCTACCAGCATGTCTTTGGAATGTGGGAGGAAACCCACGCAGGCACAGGGAGAATATGCAAACTCCAGGCAGGAGGTGCCGTGGCTGGGATTCGAACCAACGACCATAGGAAGTGCTAACCATTTAGCCACTGTGCTGCCTATTTTGAACCTGTTTGGCTACCATGCACAGCTGCACCAGATTCTGAGATCTCCAGTTTTAGTAAATCTCCCCTATAGATCACTTATTTACAAAACTCTTGCTGACAACATGTAGAGAAAATGTATTTCTATACATTTTAGTGCTAATATTAAAGGGATCAATATACCTTAATTCCTACAGTTAAATCAGTGACCATAAGTCCTCATCTTTAGCGGCTGTCCACAGTAGTTTAAAGGGTAATTTGTCATTAATGTATTTTTGAATGTGATCCAAAGTTATTGGATCATACATAAAAAATCTTTTTATAAAATTTGTTAACAGTCTTGCTGGGATGGATAAATAAAGAGTAATAGAAGGCTTAGAAAAAATAGGCTTTGGCTTAAGAAAAGGTCAAAGAAGATCCCAAAATGAGCCATTTAAATGTAAGGAGACGTGTAACGTCATACTACAAAAGATGCTGTAAACTTTGCGATTGATATTTATGGAATAAAAGAGCAATAATTCTGAGAGACAAAAGAAGAAGTAAAAGCATATTCCTTCCTAGAACATTGTCACTAGAACAGGCATCCTCATTTAGAGCTTTCCTCTTGCCCTCTGTTATGGTGACAGCTCTAACATTTTGTATTTTCCATCACTTTCTATACTGGACAGAGTGGTCTTTAGGAACTCTCCAGTGGCAATGCAAGCATCAATTCAAACCTGACAAGGATTTTAACACTTAGATATTTATAGTATATCCAAAAAGAAAAAGAAAAATGTGAGCTTCACATAAATTAATATTTTCCTTTAGGTTCACTTTAGGAGGGAGGGATGAAGAGAGAAAAGGAGTGAAAGGTAGAAGGAAGATTTACAATATTACATTTTTTTAATACCTACCATTCATTACTGATGTTGTTGCCAGTTCTGCATTCACTATGAAGTATATCATAATTCCAGATATGTATTGAAAGTTTAAACTCCTGACAACATCAGATCCAGTTCTGGAGTTTAAGTTCCACATGTTCCTTCAAACAACAAAATAATATTAAAATAAAAAAAAAATACAGGAAGCAAATTGTGTCAGTGATGTTTTTTTTAAATTTGTTTAGCAAATTATATAAAGGTAAAAAGATATTCCAGTTTTAGGTATTTGCTACTGAATGAACACCCCAACTTATTATTTCTCTTGGGGATAATGGTAAAATTCTGCACTGCATTTCCAGGTCCAGGATACTACTACAGCCAATTCAAAATGTGTTCAAGGGCATCTAAAAAGCTAAATATACGGTATACAGTATATTTTTTTAAATTGTGGATAGAGTTTTTTCGGTTTAGAACCCTGGTCGGGTTTTATTGCTACAAAAAACATGAAATAAACTGTGCCACAACATGTTTTGGTTGTTCACAAACCTACCTATCAAAATATATAAAATATAAATTATACCACATGAAGAATATGTTAAAAAAAAAATTCAAATATGTAAATTAAAGCGCTGCTGCTATCCTATTGGAACTAAAGTCAACCCAAAATGTGAAATATATGAAAGGTAAGAACTGCGCTGCTTTGTTAGGGTGTCAGTATTAATCAAACATATGTGCATATTAAAGTGAAAATAATTCCAATGTGTAATCCTAAATCCATTGAAAAATAACACTATGACCATGTATAACCAATAATTATGTGCAGCATCTGTGAAAGGAAGTCCATATGCATTTGCAAATATTTAAACAGTCACAAGTGTGATGCTTAATTCAAACCAAGCAAAATAGTGAAAACCCTTCTTTTTATTTTTTCTTCTTTTCTTCCACCACCACCAATGTGAAAATCCACCACCATGTAATACTAAATGAACTCAAGAGAGGCAAATGCTGGTGTGTTTAAAACCAGCATGCAGCACATTCCCCTCTGGGAATAATAATCTACATACTCAGCCAGATCCTCAGTATGTTCTCACGAACACTTGTATGGTTTGCACTACCACGATCACCAAATTATAATAGAGGAGGAAGAGCAAAAAGATCTCAAATAGCATAAGATCCTTAAAAACCTTTTATAATTCATATAAAATCATCTCCACTGACACAAGTGTACAAGCATAAAACTCTAAACTGGGCTTGCTCCGATCTCCTGATTGCAAGCGTACAACATCAGCATGCATGGTGATGTCATGTCACAACCTCTCCCTGCGCATTCTGTCATCTGACATCCTCGTAATCTGGCCCTCCACCGCCACTGGTCGATGTGAGATGATGAAACGTGTAGGGTTGAGCTGAGACGTGACATCACCACACACATCAATGTTCTACGCTCGAGGTCAGGAGATTGGTGCGAGCCCGGTTTAAAGTTCAGTTGCTAATTATAAAAAAAGTCCCAGTTTTGTCCAGTTGCTTTATATAAAAGTCTTTTAAATCCTTGACAGAATCTGAGAAGCTCTTTAAGACTTAGAGGTAACACCTAAACATTTCTCAGTCTTTTCTAAGATTATATACAAACCTAAATTCTATTTTAACTTTTGTATTAAAACACAGAAGAAGGATGTTGATCTCCATATATCTGAGAAAAAATGAAGTCTACTCGGAGATATGCTAAATACAATTTTGCATATTAAGGTTACTGTCCCAAATTGTTTTACCATAGACTAAAAAAGGGTCTGGCCATAAGCAGGTAAAGGCATGGCTTGCTGAGGCTTTCACTACTCCTTGCAAAAACACAGATTAAAGCAATGAATTAGAGGCAGTACTTGTCTCCTCAAAACATACCCAATGCACCCAAAGCTTTGCAACAGTGCCAGAAAACTGTTGTAGAACAAATCAATGCAAAGAAAAAGTGCAGTGGCCTTAGTGCACTAATAAATTAGTATTGCACTTACAGGAATAGAGGACTAGAATCAGATTGTCATGAGCCTTGGATTGGAGGTGCAGTAACACAACTACAAAATAGTGCCTCCCTCCCATTTGCACATAGATGTGGAAGCTAGAGGATAATTGTACTTCATAAGGGTGCCAAAATGCATTTTTTTTCACAAAGTAGCACTTGGGGACACAAGCTACAACATGCAGCTGCTCAGTATTCTTTTCCTTCTTCTAGCTTTACAGATACAGCTTCCAACCCACAGAGAGATGTAGATAGCCACAGTATTCCTACTACAGGCAGCTCCCAGAGCTCTCTTTCAGAGGAGTCTGCAATGGATGTGGAGCAGGACAGGACTATCAGGAGCAATTCATACACAGAGTGGAAAAGATTTTTAAGCAGGATATTGAGCTCAAATCTGATACTACTCAGCCTGGACATAGATTAGATACTTTGGATGCTAAATATGATGATGCAATTCACTCACTTGAGCTCCTAAAAAGATTTGAAAACTGAATCTTCATTTTTACAACTTGAAGATAACTTGATGACAGTAAGAATAGAAGCAAAATGTATCTATAACAGACCCTCAAGAACCCACACAATCTCAGGATTTTATTTATGCACTCACTGGAATATTCATGCAGGTACTTGGCAACAAAGCCCTTGAACACATAGAAGTAGACTGAGCTCACTGCCCCCCAACCACCCAGCCAGAGGACTGGCAGAATGAGAAATTTAATTTTTCACTTACACTAATAAGCAGTTAAAGAGGACATCATTGCAAAAATTAAAAATACAGCCCATTTAAGTTTGGATGGTACCAAAATTAACCTGTAACCTAACCTCTCCCAGCAGGCTCTAACGATGTGGATGGCACTCCACTCCCTGCTGAAACTGTTATGTAAAGAAGGCTTACACTTTTTTCTAATACAAGAAGATGGCAAAACAGTCTCTTGCATAGATAAAAGAAATCTCCTTGATTTCAAGGGATTGGATCTTCCAGATATCGACATCCCTGAATGGCACACCATTAAACATATTCCTGTATCAGCATGTCAGGGACAATGACAAATAGTACTCCAGAGTATGCAACAGAGATGCCAAACCAGGTCAGAGCCAGAAAACTACTTTCCAATCTATTCAAAGTTTTCTTCACAAAGCTCTGGATTTTGCTAGCAATCCCATTAGTACTCTCTCTGCACATACCATGCTTTCACATTGCAATAACCATGGCTCTCATTTGTGTAGCCTAAAACAAATCTATAAACCCAAATCCTCTGAATGATGCATCCAGGACCTACTGACCTATATTGGCACACTTGTGCCTTGTAACAAATCCCAAGAAAGGGTATTCTTGACTGCACTGCACATATTTTTCAC
This sequence comes from Staurois parvus, assembly GCF_062004578.1. Classification (NCBI taxonomy): domain Eukaryota; kingdom Metazoa; phylum Chordata; class Amphibia; order Anura; family Ranidae; genus Staurois; species Staurois parvus. The sequence goes on along the minus strand of NW_028318841.1, from coordinate 6,938,803 downwards.
ACACTTTTTACCTGTTTAAGGCCAGCCACTCTACCATACAACACCTGAGAAGACAGGGATAGGCAGTGGATGGTGGGCCTTAGCTTACTGAGATAGGGCCCTTAAGGAATGCAAGAACCCCCCCCCCCCCAACCGGACCCACAGGAAGAATGCATGCCTGAAAGCCCCTTAGCTCATCTTCCCCCTGCTTAGAAAACTGGGATAAAAACCACAAGGGTACCCATGATAGCTGTGACAAGAGGCCAAAAGCTAAAATTCTGATGTTCTGGGAGCTCTACCTGCCTGTGTACTCAAGGTAGTCTGATGTGCAGCTGAACTGCCTCCAATGACACAGCCGTTCTGTGTAGAAAATGGCATTTGACATCTGTGACCATAGGGTTGTACTAAGATGAAGCTGTCAGTAAATGCAGGCACAGCACTACACATTGCTGTGTCACAGTGTCACTTTCTGATCACATTAAAAAATCAAACAGCCAGTCCCAGATACACACTAGAGGCAGGGTAAGGATGGCCAGGGGGCACAAAGGGGTAGATATAAAGGGACAGGCCTTACTAACCAACCGGTAGAACAATATGACCACAATATTTGAAGGGGAGTGAAGCACCCCGCTTTACTCACTTAACTTAAGAAGAAAATGTGCCAGAAGGGGTCTTTAGGGACTGGATCACACCTAAATGGATCACCACTGCCCTGGAACTGTATAGCATCCTGAAGCTAACTCCACGCACTGCACAACATGCTGGCATGCCAAGGCAGTGCACCTAATGCAGAATCCAGTGCCCAAGTGACTTTACAGGCTGTTCCCCTGTCTTTCATCTCTGGCAGACCTGGGTATGATCCCAGAGGCATGCCTAGAAAGGCTGGTGCATAGTCAGGTAAGTGGAGCAGTAATCCAGATAAGTGAAATTTCCAGAAAAAAAAAAAAGAAACCACTCCCCCCCCCCCCCGATAGAAATGAGACATCCATAGCCTAACAGCATTAACAAAAAAACTGCGTACCATTTAAATATTACAAAGAATATAACAGAATATGTAAAAAGGAAATCAAGGCCGCATAAATTGAAAACGAACGACAGATTGCAAGAGTTAGCAAGACAACCTCCTAAGAAATTCTTCAAATATATTAATAGTAAAAAGATCAGGTCTGAGCATGTAGGCCCTTTACAAAATAACCAAGAGTGGAAGACTGGGGACAAGGAAAAGGAAAATGTAATAAATAACTTCTTCAGCTCTGTGTATACAAATGAGCATGGGAGAGATGATGTCCACAATGGGCATGATATTGACACAGCCCCAAATGATCCACCATGGTTCAAAACTGATATGGTCCAGAAATATTTAGACAGAATAAAGGTGAATAAAGTACCTGTCCTGGATGGCATACACCCATGGGTCCTAAAAGAATTTAGCTCTGTCATTTCAAAGCCATCATTTCTAATTTTTAGGGACTCTAATTAGAGATGAGCGAATCGAACCAGGCGAACCGGAATTCGAGTCGAATTTCAGGAAATATTCGATTCGCGGCGAAACCGAAATTTTGCCTACTTCGGGTGCGCGAATCGAACATTTCCCGATCAGCCGGCAAAAGTGTCCCTGCAGTGAGCTCCGCTATTTCTGACAGTTCTCTGACAGAAGGAACACATGTTTAGCGGTTGAAACATTGTATCTATTAGTTTATATTTAGGATACAGATGTTTCAACCACTGTTCATGTGAAGAAGCTGTGAGAGAACTGTCAGAAATAGAGGAACTCTGCACATACACTTTTTGCCGGCTTGGAATTATTCTTCTTTTCATCCTACTTCTTCTTCTTCTTCTTCATCCTCATCCTCATCCTCTTCTTCTGAGGATGAGGATGAGGATGAAGAAGAAGAAGAAGCAGTAGGATGAAAATAAGAATAATTCCAAGCCGGCAAAAAGTGTATGTGCAGAGTTCCTCTATTCTGCAGATACACTTAGAGGAGCTCTGCACATACACTTTTTGCCTGTTTGGAATTAATCTTATTTTCATCCTACTTCTTCTTCTTCTTCTTCTTCTTCTTTATCCTCATCCTCAGAAGAAGAAGAAGAGGATGAAGAAGAAGAAGAAGAAGAAGAAGAAGTAGGATGAAAATAAGAATAATTGCAAGCCGGCAAAAAGTGTATGTGCAGAGTTCCTCTATTCTGCAGATACACTTAGAGGAGCTCTGCACATACACTTTTTGCCGGCTTGGAATTAATCTTATTTTCATCCTACTTCTTCTTCTTCTTCTTCATCCTCATCCTCATCCTCAGAAGAAGAAGAAGAGGATGAGGATGAGGATGAAGAAGAAGAAGAAGAAGAAGAAGAAGAAGTAGGATGAAAATAAGAATAATTCCAAGCCGGCAAAAAGTGTATGTGCAGAGCTCCTCTAAGTGTATCTGCAGAGCTCCTCTAAGTGTATCTGCAGAATAGAGGAACTCTGCACATACACTTTTTGCCGGAAACCGCTGTATGGAGGGAATGTCCCAGAACTGTCAGAAATAGTCTATTTCTGACAGTTCTGGGACATTCACTCCATACAGCTGTTTCAACCGCTGTATGGAGGGAATGTCATAGAACTGTCAGAAATAGACTATTAATGACAGTTCTGGGACTGTCCTTCCATACAGCGGTTGAAACATTGTATCTATTTGTTTCCATAAATGGATCCATTTATGGAAACAAATAGATACAATGTTTCAACCGCTGTATGGAAGGACAGTCCCAGAACTGTCATTAATAGTCTATTTCTGACAGTTCTATGACATTCCCTCCATACAGCGGTTGAAACAGCTGTATGGAGTGAATGTCCCAGAACTGTCAGAAATAGACTATTTCTGACAGTTCTGGGACATTCACTCCATACAGCGGTTGAAACATTGTATCTATTTTTTTCCATAAATGACATTCTGCAGATACACTTAGAGGAGCGCTGCAGATACACTTTTTTCCGGCTTGGAATTATTCTTATTTTCATCCTAATTCTTCTTTTTCTTCTTATGAGGATGAGGATGAAGAAGAAGAAGTAGGATGAAAATAAGATTAATTCCAAGCCGGCAAAAAGTGTATCTGCAGCGCTCCTCTAAGTGTATTTGCAGAATGTCATTTATGGAAAAAAATAGATACAATGTTTCAACCGCTGTATGGAAGGACAGTCCCAGAACTGTCATAAATAGTCTATTTCTGACAGTTCTGGGACATTCACTCTATACAGCTGTTTCAACCGCTGTATGGAGGGAATGTCATAGAACTGTCAGAAATAGACTATTAATGACAGTTCTGGGACTGTCCTTCCATACAGCGGTTGAAACATTGTATCTATTTGTTTCCATAAATGGATCCATTTATGGAAACAAATAGATACAATGTTTCAACCGCTGTATGGAAGGACAGTCCCAGAACTGTCATTAATAGTCTATTTCTGACAGTTCTATGACATTCCCTCCATACAGCGGTTGAAACAGCTGTATGGAGTGAATGTCCCAGAACTGTCAGAAATAGACTATTTATGACAGTTCTGGGACTGTCCTTCCATACAGCGGTTGAAACATTGTATGTATTTGTTTCCATAAATGGATCCATTTATGGAAACAAATACATACAATGTTTCAACCGCTGTATGGAAGGACAGTCCCAGAACTGTCATTAATAGTCTATTTCTGACAGTTCCATGACATTCCCTCCATACAGCGGTTGAAACAGCTGTATGGAGTGATTGTCCCAGAACTGTCAGAAATAGTCTATTTCTGACAGTTCTGGGACATTCACTCCATACAGCTGTTTCAACCGCTGTATGGAGGGAATGTCATGGAACTGTCAGAAATAGACTATTAATGACAGTTCTGGGACTGTCCTTCCATACAGCGGTTGAAACATTGTATGTATTTGTTTCCATAAATGGATCCATTTATGGAAACAAATACATACAATGTTTCAACCGCTGTATGGAAGGACAGTCCCAGAACTGTCATTAATAGTCTATTTCTGACAGTTCTATGACATTCCCTCCATACAGCGGTTGAAACAGCTGTATGGAGTGAATGTCCCAGAACTGTCAGAAATAGACTATTTCTGACAGTTCTGGGACTGTCCTTCCATACAGCGGTTGAAACATTGTATCTATTTTTTTCCATAAATGACATTCTGCAAATACACTTAGAGGAGCGCTGCAGATACACTTTTTGCCGGCTTGGAATTAATCTTATTTTCATCCTACTTCTTCTTCTTCATCCTCATCCTCATAAGAAGAAAAAGAAGAAGTAGGATGAAAATAAGAATAATTCCAAGCCGGCAAAAAGTGTATCTGCAGCGCTCCTCTAAGTGTATCTGCAGAATGTCATTTATGGAAAAAAATAGATACAATGTTTCAACCGCTGTATGGAGTGAATGTCCCAGAACTGTCATAAATAGTCTATTTCTGACAGTTCTGGGACATTCACTCCATACAGCTGTTTCAACCGCTGTATGGAGGGAATGTCATGGAACTGTCAGAAATAGACTATTAATGACAGTTCTGGGACTCTGACAGTTCCATGACATTCCCTCCATACAGCGGTTGAAACAGCTGTATGGAGTGAATGTCCCAGAACTGTCAGAAATAGACTATTTCTGACAGTTCTGGGACAATCACTCCATACAGCAGTTTCAACCGCTGTATGGAGGGAATGTCATGGAACTGTCAGAAATAGACTATTAATGACAGTTCTGGGACTCTGACAGTTCCATGACATTCCCTCCATACAGCGGTTGAAACAGCTGTATGGAGTGAATGTCCCAGAACTGTCAGAAATAGACAGAAACTGTCACAGAACTGTCCTTCTTCTCATCCTTCTCCTTCTTCTCATCCTTCTTCTCATCCTTCTTCTCATCCTTCTTCTCATCCTTCTCCTTCTTCTTCTCATCCTTCTCCTTCTTCTCATCCTTCTCCTTCTCCTTCTTCTCATCCTTCTCCTTCTTCTCATCCTTCTCCTTCTCCTTCTTCTCATCCTTCTCCTTCTCCTTCTTCTCATCCTTCTCCTTCTCCTTCTTCTCATCCTTCTCCTTCTTCTCATCCTTCTCCTTCTCCTTCTTCTCATCCTTCTCCTTCTCCTTCTTCTCATCCTTCTCCTTCTCCATCTTCTCATCCTTCTCCTTCTCCTTCTTCTCATCCTTCTCCTTCTCCTTCTTCTCATCCTTCTCCTTCTCCATCTTCTCATCCTTCTCCTTCTCCTTCTTCTCATCCTTCTCCTTCTCCTTCTTCTCATCCTTCTCCTTCTTCTCATCCTTCTCCTTCTCCTCATCCTTCTCCTTCTCCTTCTTCTCATCCTTCTCCTTCTTCTCATCCTTCTCCTTCTCCTTCTTCTCATCCTTCTCCTTCTCCTTCTTCTCATCCTTCTCCTTCTTCTCATCCTTCTCCTTCTTCTCATCCTTCTCCTTCTCCTTCTCCTTCTCTTTCCTCATCTCCAAGGGCATTTAAATTAAAGGTACAGTGTTCTGCACTAATTTAAAGGCTCTCTGAAGCCTAGAAACCCTTTTTATAAGTCATCTTCGTAGCGAAGAAATTCGCATCGAATCGAATTTCACACTGGAATTCGCCGAATCAGCCGAATCGAATTTTTGAGAAATTCGCTCATCTCTAACTCTAATGATTGGCATAGTAACACTGGACTGGCGTAAGGCCAAATGTGGTGCCTACATTTAAAAAAGGGATCAAAGTCTTTACCAAGTAATTATAGACCTGTTAGTTTAACTTCTATGGTCAGGAAGATACTGGAGAGTTGAATTAAAGACCACAAAGATGAGTTCTTGTTGGAAAATAATATCTTAAGCAACAGACAGCATGGATTCTGGAAAGATAGAAGTTGTCAAACAAATCTGATTTCTTTTTATGAGGAGGTGAGCAAAACCTTGGACAGAGGAGTGGCAGTGGAAGTGGTATACTTGGATTTTGCAAAAGAGCTTGACGAAGTTCCCCATACAAGGGCATTGTATAAAGTCTATAGGATTTGAAAAATCTGTTTGTAAATGGATAGAAAACTGGCTAAAAGACAGAATTCAGAGAGTAGTGGTTAAGGATTCATACTCTGAATGGTCTAGGGTTGTCAGTGGTGTACCCCAAGGTTCAGTGTTGGGACCCTTACTTTTTAATACATTTATAAACGATATAGGGTCTGAGATTGCATGCATCATACATACTAGGGGGATAAAACTGGGGGAATCAATGGTGAAGGATCTGGGAGTTCTGGTAGATCATAAGCTTAATAATGGCATGCAATGCCAAGCTGCAGTTTCTAAAATAGCAAAATTCTCTCTTGTATTAAAAGAGGTATGGACTGCAGACAGAGAGAGAGAGATCATTTTACTCCTCTATAACTCATTAGTAAAACCTCATCTGGAATGTGCAGTTCAGTTTTGGGCACCAATTCACAAAAAGGATATTGGGGAACAGGAGAAAGTGCAGAAAAGAGCAACCAAACTGAAAGGAGGCATGGAAGTCAACTATGAGGAAAGATTAGAGGAACTGAATTTATTCTCTCTTGAGAAGAGGAGATTAAGTGGGAATATGATCAACATGTATAAATACATAAGTGGTCTATATACTGAACTCAGTGTAGAGTTATTCACCTTAACGTCATCACAGAGGACAAGGGGGCACTCTTTAAGTCTGAAGAAAAGTAGATTTAATCTCCAAATACGGAAAGGCTTATTCACAGTAAGAGCTGTGAAAATGTGGAATAGAATCCCTCAAGAGTTGGTTCTGGCTAGGTCAGTACATTGTTTTAAAAAAGGTCTGGATTATTTCCTAGATACACATAATATAACTGGATACTAACATTTTTAGGTAATGTTCATCCACTGAATATCTGGTTGCCTCTTGGTGGATCAGGAAATACTTTTTTCCCCTGCAGGAGCAAATTGGGTCATACTTTGCTGGAGTTTTTTGCCTTCCTCTGGATCAACTGAGGGTATAGGATATAATTTTTTTTCCTTTTATGGTTGAACTAGATGGACTTGTGTCTTTTGTCAGCCAGACTAACTTTATAACTATGTAACTATATGCTGTGATTGCTTTGAATGGGGGTCCTGATAATTCTGTTTGCCAGTGTCCAATTACCTGAAGGTATCAACACTTAACCTAGTTGTTTATGATTAGAACTGTGTCCTATACTGTATGACCAATAAATACGATTTTAGTAATTCACTTCAGGAAAGTGTTCTGGTATTTCCTTTCCCAGATTTACTCTGGCAACAAAAAAGAACCTTTTAGTGTATCTTAAGCATTTTTTGATGAAGTGTGGAAGGCTTAAAACCTCTTTTGGATCTTTCATACTGTATGCTGAGGAGATTTATCCTCTATATTTGTCCTAGTGTCCATTGTCACCAGGACAGAAAGTGAGGGGAAAATTCACAGTTTCATATTAACAGCAGAAAAAGAAAATGTGACAAATTTACCATGATTTAATGGTATTTTCTCTCTTGTATTTCACATTTTATCTTCAAGGTAAGAAAGAAGGAAAATCAGACAGCAAAAAAAAACAAAAAAAAAACCTAATTGAAACTCACTTTAAAAGGGATAACATTCTTGACATTGTCACATGTACTGCATCTACAAAATACACCCTTTGCACAACACAAAAGACTTTCAAACCTCTTTTCCTTAACCTCAAATCTGCTGAGTCAGCTATTGAATGACTCTCACCCCATTAATCATGGTCTGTCCCTTTCTTCCAATGCCAATCTTTTCACTTGTTTCCAGTTAACCTCTGAATCATATTTAAAGCCTAGCTGAACCCTCTTAAGTCATTATCTGAAAAGTCACAGCAGTCCAGCTTTTTGACACAGTCCACTAAACACTGTTCTTATTAACATCTTTACCCAGGGAACAAAACAATGTTGACTAGAGTTTAAAGGAAAGTGTTGGGCCACAGGAGAGCTTGTGTGTGAGAGCTGTGGCCTGATTCTGCTATGTGCTTCTTTGACCCTTGCAGCACTTAGATGGTAAGAAAGAAAAAGTTAAAAAGAGGTTTATTTATAATTTTATATGCAGCCTAACTGCATTATAGTCAGGGATTTTTTTTTTCAGAAAATAGGTGCATGAACTCAACCACGACCCCCCAAAACCCCCCTCCCCCCACACTCATCCCCTCCAAACTGCATCATACAGTGGGTGTGGTTAAATTTCCCTAACAGCGGGAGGGTCTTAAATGGGTATTAAATACCAGGAGTGCATTATGTACAGAGTGCAAAGTTGGGGAGGAATATTACACACAGAGTGCAGCGTTCAGGGGTGAGCTACACACAGAGTTCATGGGTACGCTACCTACACAATATTGCAGATTTTAGGGGCGTGCAGCATACCGACTGCAGAGTTCACCGGTACGCTATGTGCAAAGTTCGGTGGTACGCTACGTTCATAGTGCAACTCCTTAAAGCTCCACCATCTTCCACATGTCTTACTTTTGTTGCTGTATTAAGCTGAAGCACAAAGCCGAATCCAGTACCTCCCCAAACACTATAGCTGGCTCTGCCTCTTTCACTTGCAGGGAGATCATCCAGTGGGGGTGTCAGTATCCACACTACACCCTGGGCAACTGTATCTCCCTTTTCCCCATCCTGCACTCAGTGAGAGCCACTCAGGAGATCAGATCTGTGGGAGCCATTGGGAGAACAGCTTCTGTGTTTACAAGTGACAGCTTGACTTCTGTGTTTACAAGTGATAGTTGTGAGAAGGGAGCAGAGGGCCTGAACCAGAGGTGGTAGAACCGAGGTCCACCAAGTTCCAGCTGTAAAAAAACCTGGTTACAGTAATTATTTGGGAAGGTTCAGTTGGGTATTAATTCATTGTCCTCAGTCTTCAAAGCTATTGACAACTTGACCCCACTTATATTTCTGACCTCATGTACCAACATGGTCTCTCAGACTTTCAAAATTCTCTTTATTTTCCTTTTCATGCATGACCTCATCTTGTTCATGACCTACACTATATTGCCAAAAGTATTGGGACACCTATCTTTACACGCACAGGAACTTTAATGGCATCCCAGTCTTAGTCTGTAGGGTTCAATATTGAGTTGGCCCACTCTTTGCAGCTATAAAAGCTTCAACTCTTATGGGAAAGTGGTCCACAAGTTTAGGAGTGTGTCTATAGGAATGTTTGACCATTCTTCCAGAAGCGCATTTGTGAAATCACGCACTGATGTTGGATGTGAAGGCCTGGCTTGCAGTCTCCACTCTAATTCATCCCAAAGGTGTTCTACTGGGTTGAGGTCAGGACTCTGTGCAGGCCAGTCAAGTTCCTTCACCCCAAACTCGCTCATCCACGTCTTTATAGACCTTGCTTTGTGCACTGGTGCACAGTCATGTTGGAATATGAAGGGGTCATCCCCAAACTGTTCCCACAAGGTTGGGAGCATGAAATTGGCCAAAATGTCTTGGTTTGCTGATGCCTTAAGAGTTCCCTTCACTAGAACTAAGGGGCCAAACTCAACCGCTGAAAAACAACCCCACACCATAATCCATCCTCCACCAAACTTTACACTTGGCACAATGCAGTCAGGCAAGTACCGTTCTCCTAGAAACAACCAAACTCAGACATGTCCAGACAGAGAAGTGTGATTCATCACTCCAGAGAACACGTTTTCACTGCTCTAGAGTCCAGTGGCAGTGTGCTTTACGCCACTGCATGCGACGCTTTGCATTGCACTTGGTGAATGTAAGACTTGGATGCAGCTGCTAGGCCATGCATACCCATTCCATTAAGTTCTCTACCCACTGTTGTGCTAATCTGAAGGCCACACAAAGTTTGGAGGTCTTTAGCTATTGACTCTGCAGACAATTGATGACTTTCAGAGGCGCATTTGTAAAGTCAGGTACTGATGTCAGATGAGAAGGTCTGGCTCACAGTCTCTGCTCAAAGTCATCCCAAAAGTGTTCTATTGGGTTGAAATTACTGCAGGCAATGGATTAATTGCTCAGTTGTATTACACCATTGTGCTAGTGGCTAGTGCTAGTAGCTAGTGCTAGTGCCTGAACCTTTTTTAATAAAAGAGAAGTATGGGATGACTTTTTTTTAAATCATACTTACCTAGGTGGATGCAGCATCAGTCTGATGCTGCAGCTGTTCCCTGCCAGCTCTAAGTGTGAGAACTTACATGACTGCTGACCACTGAGTTCTCACCACCGCTCTGAGCAGAGAGCTGTGACTGTCAGTCTCTGCTCTCTGCTTTGTACCTCCTGCACTTACTGAATTGCTGGCTGTGGAGGGGGAGGAAGCAGCTAGCTCAAGCTCTCAGCAGCTCCCTGAGAGGCTGAGCTAGATGTCTCTCCAGACTCTGGGGTGGATCCCGACTTTAAAATGTTGTCAGCCGACAAAAGGCTTCAGCCCGCTGTCAGATGAAAATGAGTCACAGCAATGCAGAATGAACTGCACTCCTGTGATCCACAGGAAAAGGACAGCCAAAAGAGCTTCTCCTTTAATGACTGAATTTAAAAAATAACAGCATACTTGGTTACTGTGGTCTTTGTTTGCCCAATTTTATTTCCGTTTCATATCATATTCATCACTGTAGGGCAAGTTATTGAATTTCCTCATATCTTTAATTGGCCAGAAATGTTTGTGGTAATCAGCTCCTCTTGCCAAAAACACAAATGGAAAAAAAGACCAAATGGATTATTAAATCATAGCTGTGGTCTTGATTGGCTTTCATTCAAATGTTCTTATTTCTTATTGGAAAAAAGCCCTCTTCAATGCTACAAGCTCTACTTCACAGTTCAGTCTCCACTCTTCTCTATATCAAAGATACAGTAAAGGGCAAAAGCCCAAACTATTTGTTTTCAATATGTGTAGAGTGGCGAGGGGTTAAAAATTTTGTTTGGTCTTGGAAGATCTCTGTAATTAAACAGAATTATTGGAAGCTTCAGCCAGTTGGACAACAAAGATCACTTATTAGGGTATGACATGAAACATATTGATTGTAATTGGGGATCTCCTTTACTCAGGGCTTTGACAGTGTTAGATCTGCTGGTCCTGGGCACTGTCTATGTTCTAAAATGGTGTTTGTGTTGTGCCAGGGAGAGTCACTCACTCTATTTGTCCTTGCAACCATTGTTTTGGTAACCAGTTTTCAGGACTGTAAGTAAGATTATTGTCTGTGAACCCAGTGGGAAGAGTCACTATCTCTATTTTTTCCTGGTGCCCAATGTGATGGGAACCACATGTGAGGGAAAAGCCTACATTTTGAACAGTTAAATCAAAAATCGAGGGAAATGTTTTCAATGAGAACATTTGCTGTGGTGACATCTAAGATAGGTCTTCCACCACTGTGAATATCTTTCTGCTACTTTCTGTTGTGTCTTCAGGACAGAAAATGATAGGAAACAGATCCCAAAAATATTCTGAGATGAGTGTTACAATCCCTTACTATATCCAAATGAAAATAAGTTTTGTCTTTAGATTTACTTTTTATAGGGAAACGCTAAAAGCCAAGTTGGTAAAGAATACTAACTGTTTTGGTGAGCGAGGTTTATAGGAAATAGTAGTCAGAAGAAAAGCCACAGAAAAGTGTGTATCAAAGCAATTGATGAAAACAAGATGGATCACTTTTTTAAAACTTCTGTACAGAAATTGACTACTTTGCTACTCATATATTTTTTCTTTTTGTTTTGTCATATTTTAATTGACAGTGAAAAATAGGCACGTATTGGCTCTACCTTTAGTTGCTATTTGTATGCTAAGCAGTGTAATTATCCTTCTTGCCAAATTACTCTTTACAAATTACTGCTGCATACATTCTTTATTTTGGATAAGTCATCTCGAAGTTAAATTTATTTCAGCAAAGGCCTATTGTCAGAACTGTATCCAAAAATTTCAAGTGAGATGAGGAGGTAAAGTACAATCAGTGTGCTGCATAATGTGCAATTAGTAACGATGAGTTGAAATGAGGGAGGGATGGGGTGGATATCTGGGACCCCCTTTATTTGAAAAGTGGGATTCTAGATTCCAATAAGTCACCTGGCTTTAGACCCCCCAAAACCTCATGAGGCCTGATATGGTTCAGGAAAGGGGGGCATGCTTGCTCCCTCATTTTTTTTTACCTGACAGGCTGCATACTTGGATAGGTCTTGTATGGATTTTGGGTTCCCCCTGAAATCCATTAACATTAGGAAGACCCCACGATATTTTTTTTACATGTCAGCCACCATTTCTGCCCTTTGTTTACCTTTACCTGTCAACTGTGATTCTCAACTGACAGCTGAATGGGCTGAATTAGGATGACTCATTTGGCTGTAAGGACGCTGGTAGCTGCTGGATCCCTTACAACCAGCCTGTGAAGGAAGCTGTCCCAATACTAGTGGTAATATCGCTGGTAAATCTTCACTTTCCACTGCAGACAGCTTGAGGCTCAGCTCAGCTGAGCACTCCATTTAGTTCAGCTGCTCGCCAAACACTGAAGATGTAAAATCCTCTTTTACTGACTAGAATAAAACATAGCACACTTTGCAGTTCCTTCCTTCCTTCCTAAAATTTCCTATCACTTCCTGTTACTTCTTTGTGACACAAGGTGAAGTGAAATCTCATCAATGGGAGACAGCAAAAAATAAATTGAAAGGGCGTTTTACCCTCTATAACTCTATCCAAAGCTAAAAAAAATGTAGTTATATGTACACTTTAGGATGCTCAATGAGATTGCGTATACATTTCTATTGTGAGGCTTTTTAAGTCATTGTGTCCAATTAACTGTCAAGAATTTCATCATTATAGAGATGCTCATGGCATAGGCTTCACTTTGATTATATAACTTGTTTTTATGAGAGAATTTTACAATACAAACTCTATAAAATGGGCCTTGTAGAAGACCTAATTTGTAGTAAGTGTCATAGAGATCGCATCAACATTTCTGGGGGCATTCTGTGCACTAGAACTGTACAGAATCCTCCAGCCTGCCAAATTGCATTGAATTTTACAGAAAACTACAGCGACCGCAGAATGAAAAGGAAATTTAATTTGTAAATCATGCGAATTAGAAGGAACTGTATGGATATGGACACTTACCACACCCAGGCCAATGTTTTGAAGTAACGGTTCATGGAAAAGGGCTATGATGAAGTTGCACTAACTAGCTCTATGGAAACAGTAGCGAACATGAACAGAGAGGATATGGTCAAACCTACTATTAAGTAAGGACATAATAGGTTTTGTCCATTTATTATGACCTTTTTGATCCAACATAGAGCTATCAGTAATATTATAAGGAAAAATTGGAATGTTTTACAAGCAGACCCAGTCCTGGCATGGATAATACCGGATAGACCAGAGGTAATTTAAAGGAAAGCAAACACTTTGAGGAATCAGATAGCCCCAAATGTGGCAGATCCACCTGTGTCCACATCATTAGATTCTTTACCAATCTAAAAGGTTTGTTTCCATGCAACAGATGTGTTATTTGCTGCTGTAACAATATTAGGAAAACCAAAATTAACTCATTCGTATCACACACTACAGGTAAAACCTACAGTATAAAAAGTTTTATATCTTGCAACTGGCGATTTGTCGTATACATGCTATAGTGCCCCAATCGGAAGCAATATGTGGGACGCACAACAAGCAGACCGCCTATGAGAGCATGTTTACAACATCAAAAGAGGCTTTAGGAGCACTCTCTTTCTAGACACTATAGGCAGTATCATAACAGAGACCCCTCCTCTCTTAAGTTTGTTGGAATTGATATCATTACATCCCACTGGAGAGGCACCTATAAAAAGAGAGTGGTTTCCCAGGCTGAAACAAAATGGATCTTTGAAATAGACAGTCTGCACCCAAAAGGACTCAACATAGATATCGATCTTAATTGTTTTATTGACAATAGTTGATGTTTTTACTGCCTTAGTTGCTTTTTAGTCTCCTTTTTTAGCCTATTTTTATATAACATTTTTTATCTGGTTATTATCTTTTTTAATCTTTTTATAATTTTCCTATCATGTCCTCCTCCCTATCATTACATTTCATTTAATTTTATTTCATCAAGATGGATTTTATGATTTGGGTAACCACATCCTTTTTGAATTATTACCATTTTAGTCCTCTTTTTATCGGGATTTTATATACCTTTTTGTGGTAATTTTAGTGTATTCTATTCTATTTTTTGATGGCATTCTATTCATTACCAATGTTTGTTTTTCTTGCATATTTTCTGGACTCTTAATACTCATATTACCTTTTAATGATGATTTTATATTATTTGATCTTATTGAGCAATCTTTTAAGGTTTTGCATTATCTCAATAATTTTATGCTTTTACTGATATTTTATTCTGTTTATGCAATTTTGCTCTTCATGTGCTATAAGTTTAATTTAGCTAATGGATTGTGTAGGTTTTTTTTGCCATAGACCGTGATTTTTGTTTTTGTTATATACTAATTAATTTTATATATGTATGGTTTTACCACCTATATACATTAATTTTTTTCCCTTCATTGGGACATATTAACCTACTGGCTTTTATTAATATGCATACCCTCAGCCCACTTATTATCCAGCAATTATGTTGGGGAATATACATATTTCTTTCCCACATTAATGTGGGTGTTTTTTCACAGCTGTTCCGATTGTTTTTATAATAGCATTACTTACAGGACACAAGTTTGTGTCTATCCTGAACGGACTATGGCAAAATGGCGCTCGCGCATGCACGCGCAGCCATTTCCGCTCTTCGGGAACATGGCGCGGATGTACTGCGCATGTGTTGGCCAATACCTACCGATACGCGCATGTGCAGAGCATGGCAAGATGGTGCGCGCGTGCACTGCGCATGCGCAAATGATTGAATAATGATTTAGATTATAAATAGACATGACGCACGGCACTGGCATGATGGCCAGCCTTTCTGAAGAAATGCTTTTGCATGAAACGCGTTAAAGGGGCCATTACGCTGTGACGTCTTGCCGCCAGCACCTAGCTCAGGTCCAGCGGCCGTCTTTTAAACTGTAAATGGTCAGTATACCATTGTTTGTACATCTACCTGCTTTTATCTTCATACCACGTGCATTAATAAATTGAATCATTTTAAACTACTACACTATGGGCCGTTTTTTGGTGGGCTCCTTGGCGAGCTAACGTTCACTTTTAGAGCCCATCCTAGAGGATATAGGAGCTGAATCACCTGTGACACCAGAGGAGGGAGCTGTTCCCATATTAGCTGACAAACATCCACCCATCCATTAAGGAGGCCATTCGCACACACCAAGGGAGATATCTCTGTAGCTGCCTACCACCCATAGGGGGAAGAGTCCAACTCATCCATCCCATCCTGAGAGGGGGAACTCTGGTCATACTAATTATATGCGTATTTAAAGATACGCATCTGGTGAGTGCGTATTTTTGCTATTTATTGGCACGCCACTGAAGTTTGAAGTCACCATCAACTCCTGTATCAAGCACCTTATTAAAAACTGTCACCATTTTATAAATATAATTTTATTCCATTATACTTTGAAATACTTTTAAGCGCTGCACTTTTATATATTTGAGTTTTATGAGGTTTTTACTTGGTTACCTTTATGTGCATTAGCTGCTAAATTATTAAGCGCTCACTGATTATATATTTATTGCATAATTTGTAATAACATTAAATTACACAATGACTTGTGTGGCAATTGTATATGCTATATTTTTTATTTACTATATTTTTTCCACAAAAGCGGAGTTACCCTTTAAATCAATAAAAGAACAACACCCACCCAGAGCTTGCATCTTTAAAAAGAAATCAGCAATGCAGCTTTACTTTTATGCTTGTCAAACTCAAGTATATACAGAAAAAAAATTCCACCCAGAAAAATGAAAAAAAAACTGTAAAAAGAAAAAACAAAAATATGAACATTCAAATGTAATTAAACATTGTTACTTTCAGTATCCCAGGATATACAGTTCATCAGTATAAGAAATATATGGCAGAATCTCAAAAACATAGGGGAGAAAATGATAAAGAATTCTGCAGTACAGTATATTTCTCTGGAAAACATTCAGGTCAAGGCACCCTAACACTGTGCTGATACTATGCCAAAAATCTCTTTCTGTTGACTACACTGCAGGACATTATCTTTATGAATGTAATTTATGAATTGTTAACCACTTGCCAATTAATATAGACACACAGAAGTGTGTCTTTCACCTCAATACTGATTTTTTTACACTACCTTTTTATTGTTTACTGTACATTTACTCAATTCAGCACCACAATTGGGCTGATTTATTAATGGTGTTGAGGATCATAGATTAGAGAATATTGAATTCAATTATCCAATCTTGGAGTAGCCAATACGCATATGGGGTATTCAAGGTGAATATATATAGTATATATATATATATATATACAGTATATATATATATATATGTTTGGATAATTGAAGTCAACACTCACACAATTTGTTGAATGAAGATACATTACTCTTTTAGTAAATCAGCCTAAATGTCCCTGGTCCCAGGGAATTTAATTTCCTCTATTTCCTAATTCTGCAGTTTTTCTGTATATTCTACTGCCCCTTGCTCCCCAACCACAGCTTAGTATCATACTATCCATGGAATTGTTTCTGTGCACTGTGCACTGTTGCTCAGCAACACAATGGCCTTAGAAAATGTTGTGCACACATACCCATTGCTCAGCAGTACAGTGACCTTAGAATTTGTTGTGTACATTTACCCATTGCTCAGCAGCACATTGGCCCTAGAATGTGCTGTGCACACCTACCTATTTCTCAGCAGCACAAATTCCCTGAAATTTGTTGTGCACATCTGCCTATTGCTCAGCAGCACAACGGCCCTAGAATTTGTTGTGCATACCTACCCATTGCTGAACAGCACAATGGCCCTAGAAATTGTTGTGTACACCTACCCTTTGTTCAGTAGCACATTCTACCTAGAAATGTCTATGTTTTCCATCTCCTACTCAGCAATGAAGTGTCACTCTTTCTCTCCCCATCTTGACTGAGGTATTCTAGAGATGCTTATCACTTTTCTGAACATCCCACTAAAGAGAAGGACCAGATAGGAACATTATTCAATAGGAAAATGCAGGGCAATATTTATGTTCAAACTATGATAACTTAAAGCTTGTTGGCCTTACTCCAGCAAATTGTTTTTACCAAAAAAGAGTTATTTCAGGTTTAAACTACAGGTAAAAAAGAAGATCCCCCTAATAAGACAGGAAATGAGTTCAAACAGAAACACAGGTATATATATATATACACACATACATATACAATAGATAGATAGATAGATAGATAGATAGATAGATAGATAGATATAATATAATATAATATAATATAATATAAAGTAGTAGAGTAGGGGAAGGCTAGAACTCTTGTCAACTATTATTGAGGTATTTGTCCCTGCTGCTTCTCATTTCCTGCCCCATAAAAAGTGTTGTCACCACAATATGACAAATGCTAAACAGAAATCCCTCTAATGGAGCTGAGGATAGCAGTAAAATCATGACAAGGGTTCTAACATTTATCCACTATGTCCAAAACTTCAATAAAAAAGTATCTTTTCTCTGGACATACACATTAAAAAAAACCTTGCTGGCCTTCTTCTGAAAAATGCTAGTTGCTTGGCTGTCTCTGATGTCAATGCTTTCTATTTTACTAACTTTGAAACATGAGAAATCAGAATAATGTGAGAGGTTTGCAACTTCATCCAGGGTCACATACTATGAAACTATTGGAGCCATTAGATTAATATAACAGTTGGGTAATTGACATATTTAGAGGACGATCAGCAATGGAAGTCCTTGTGTTTCTTTGAAAACATGTTATTTCTTTTAAATAGTCTATAAAAACATCATTATACCTAAGTGTAGAAACCGTTCTGAATTTTGTTATATAAATTATTACATAAACTGCAAAATACATAAACGCATACATTTATTAAATGTTTATAATAGCTTATCATTGTATTTGTAAGGATGACCTGCTAAAGAATGTTGATGTAGAAAATCAAAAATATGTTCACATTAGAAGACATTCAAGAATATATAGCTCATGACTGTCTGAAATGATTATCCAAAAAGATTACTTTTACTGTTATCCTTCTCTGGCTTTTCATTGAAAGTAAAGATCAAAAAGGTGTTACATCAACAAAGAATTGTTTTCTTAACTAAAATTTACTTTAGAAAGTCAGCAGCTTCTAATTTCCTCTATGAACTCAGTAGCTGAATAACACTCACCTAGTGCTAGTTGGATCAGCATCCACTGCTGTGCCTCTTGCTGCTGTCAGTGTACAGTTGTAGTACAATATATGTATGCAAAGGAGAAGGTGTGGTCAAAGAAGGGCAGAAAATACTAACAGTTAACACCCAATTGTAGAATAACTGCAACATCATTATTACACAGTATTACATATTATAATGAATCATGACATTACCACACACTGTCCATGTGCTTATCTGGAAGTAATACACTTCCTTTTCATTGCTTAGAAAAATTGACACAGTATTCAACAACATGTAAACATCCTCATTTTGGGAAAAGGAAACTATATTTCATTTTCAGGTATCATATCTATTGAATTTATATTGTGTTTATCTCAAATTCACCTTGTGTTTGGGCTTTGTGGAATTTTTCTAGTGTCCAGTTTGATCTTGGCTTTGTTCACTTATCACTATCAGACTGTAATGGATTTTCTTGTTAGAAGAATAAATATTACAACGTCCAGCGCAATCCTATATGCCGGGATGACTAGCTCCTGCGCATGCACAATAGTGACATCATCCCATGCTGGCCAATGAAGAGGCCAAAAAAAATCGCACAAGAGAAGATGCTGGCACAGGCGAGGGACCATTGGAAAGGTGAGTATTCCTGCCTTTAGTTTCACTTTAAACTATGTTGACTTACTTTTCTTGTTATGCAGCATTTCTGGCTCCAGTGATAATATGAGATCATTGGAAAGATAAGCTCCTTCCTGGTACCGGGAGGAGGACTTTCTTGCTGCAGTCACATCCATGTTCCATGATGCAAAGGGTTCATGTGCAGCAAACCTGAGGAGGAAAGGAGGGGGAAGCGGAGGGTGGAGTTGGCATATAGGGCTGTATCTGCACATTGCTGTCACTATCCTGATACCCACAGTAGGCAGCTCAGACTGGAATTCTCAAACTAATGAGTCGTCCCACTGCAGCAAACAGGGATGCAATTAGGTCTCTGCTTCCTGTACAAAACTACAGAGGGGCAGAGACAAGACCAGTGGCCAGGGGGATACACAGCCAGTGGTGTATTTTGGTTTTGTGCTGCCCTAGGCAACCCAAGAATCGGACCCCCCCCCCCGCCTGACATTGACCAACAACACACCTGCCCCCCCACTCAGAGAGAAAGTCATTCACTGGACATCCCTGGACATGAGAGTTGAGCTCTGCATACATCATCAAGCAGCCCGCAGCCTCTCTCGGCTCCCACCTGGTCCCCATGCAGCAAGTATCCCTTCTTTCAGGGGGCAGTGCTGCCCCCCTGAAAAATGCCGCCCTAGGCAACTGCCTTGTTTGCCTTGTGGTAAATACGCCACTGTACACTGGCAGTTACTAGTCTTGCAACATATATGTTACAGGAAAAAGCATTTTATATTAAGGTATGAAACCACCAGTGATTACAGGTAATACATTTTCTGCTGGAGTTCAGATTTAATGTCCGATTGAGACCATGACAGCCAGAGGACAACAGAAGTGTTCAGCGATGGGGAGTGATGGAAGAGCTGTCAGAGAAAACAGTGTGTGAAAAGGAAAGGGGCTCCCAGAGAATGTATTGTGGATCCTGGAAAGAAGTTGTCAGATAAGGGCTCATGTACACAGGGCGTTTGAAAAACTCTTCTGACCACTGGAAACTGACTTCTAGAAAACGTAGGTCAAAATCTTTAGTTTAGCCACGTTTATGCACTTTTAGCCATGTTTAAGCACATTTGTGATTAGAAGCGTTTTTAAAAGATAACCTCAGGAGACCCTCCCAAATGCCCAGAATGCACTGAAAAATAGTAAATAATTGACTATATCAGACATTTTGTGAGAAATAGAGAGAGAAGAAGCAGAGAGAGCAGTATGTTTTGAGATGACCTGTCTTTCCTGGTTGTATTCACTATGGATCCCATCATGAGCATAATGCAGCATGTTATACCATTTTTTCCTTCACGCGAAACCTGGAACTGACTGCACTGGTGTACTGGGTCCATTTGAATATATGGAAAATGTTGTGCCTGCATTTTTGATGAAGAAAAAAGGACAGCATCTGTATATGGACCAGCCAAAAAACATGTCTAAATGCAAATGCGCATAAACGCATTTACACGCTTTTACAAGCATTTGGCATTTGAAACGCCAGTAAACTCTACTCCTGAGAGCAATTTTTGTGCTTTCAAGAAAATGCCTGTAACCTCAACTGCCTGTAAACTACTATAAACGACTATGTGTACATGGACACAGGAAAACATAAAGGAGAGTTCAGGGGCTGCTGAAAAAAACGCACAACTGCTCCTAAACGTCAGTTTAGCAGCTGCAGTGTACATGAGCGCTAACACAGGGGTTAACTTATTAAAACTGGAAAGTGTAACATATGGTGCAGCTCTGCATAGAAACCAATCAGCTTTCAGGTTTTATAGTCAGAGCTTAACTGAAGAAGCTGAAGTTAGAAGCTGATTGGCTACCATGCACATTTGCACCAGATTTTGCACTCTCCAGTTTTAGTAAATCAGCCCCATAGTGTGGATCTGTAATGTCAGCAGGTCTGCATTCTCCTGAACCTCGACAATCCCAGGGTCTCTGTTTTGCTGTATGAATATTCCTCATTGATAGCCACAGATCTTACGTCCATTTCACTCAATGTACAAGGGGTGGATAGGAATAGAAGGACAGGGCCACAACATGATTGCCATTTATTCTGCAACAGATAATTGTTTATGCTTAGCCAACAAATAGTTTGCTTATTTGAAATGCTTTAATGGGAGACATGCTTAGCAGTGGCATACTGTATCATCCATGTGTGCAGTGTGTGTGAGCACACAGGCCCTCAAGGATGGGGGGCCCACTGTACCCTGAGACACACTGCACACAAGGACTAAATTAAAGTGAGTTCATAATAAGCAGCATTGCTTCGCCTCCCTCAGTAATTCCGGAAAGATGAAGGCAGAGTGCTGTCTGACAGCCAGAGAGCCAGCTTGCCATGGTGTTGGGCTGTATCTGCTCTGCCTGTCACTGCTGTCCTTGCAGCCCCTCCCTCAATCCTCCATCTGTCTAATCCAACCTCCAAGCCACCTCCTATTTGTGTCCACCCAATCCCACCAAAACACACTCCAACCTCATGTATGCAATGTTTGTGGGCAGATGAGTGGCTGCTACTAACTGTCACAGCCTGAGCCCCACAAGGGGAGACCAGCCTCACCCAGGACAACCCCCCTTCCCTTTTTTGCTATACTCCTTTTTCTCTTCTCCTCTCTCTCTCTTCATCTCTTTCTGTTTTACTTCCCCCCTCTCTCCCCTTGGCTTTCTGTTCTCTATTTCTTTCTCCCCCATCTCTTTCTCTATTGTTATCCCTTCTCTCGCACCCACTTTTCCCCCTCTCCCCCCAGCTTTCACCCCCTCTCTTTTCTCTGTTTCTTTCCCCCCTCCCTTCTCTCTCACTCTCTCTTTCCCCTCTCTTTCTCCTCTCTCTCCCTCCTCTCGTTTTCCTCTCCCTGTCCCCTTTCTGTCCCCCTCTCCCCCTATAGCTTTCCCCTTCTATCTCTTCTCTCTCTCTCTCCCATTCTCCCCCCCCCTTCCTTTTTCTCTTTCTCCTCTCTCTTCCTCCCTCTTTTTCTCATCTCACACCCCCTCCCTATCCTTTCCCCCCTCTTCTCTCTCTCCCTCTTTCTCTCCCTTTCTCTTTCTCCTCGCACTCTCCCCCCTTCTCTCTCTATTCTTTTCCTCCTCTCTCTCTTCCCCCCCACCTCTATATTTCTCCGCTCTCCTCTCTCCCTCGCCCTCCTCTCCTCCACTGTCTTTTCCCTATTTCTCCTCTCTATTTATCCCCCTTTCTTTCCCTCCACTCTCTCTCTGTCCCCTCTCCCCTTTATCTCTTTCTTTCTCCTCTCTTTTTTGAAGCTTTCTCTCCCCCTTCTCTCTCTCTCTCTCCTTCTCTCCCCCTCTCTCCCCTCTCTGTCTTTCTTTCTTTTCTCTGCCCCCCCCCCAATTCTATACATCTCTCTCCTTCTCCCCCCTCTCTCTTTTTCTCCCTCCTCTTTCGCCTCACTTTGTCTCTCTTTGTCCCCTCCTTTTCCCCTTAACTCTTTTCCTGTCTACCTTTCTCCCCTTTCTCCCCCTTCCTTTCTCTCTCTACCCAATCTTTCCCCCTCATCATCTCACCTTATCTCTCTCTCTCTTTCATCCATTCAGCTCTCATACCCTGCTTCTCCACCTCACACTCTTTCCCCTCTTTTCCTTCATCACTCTTTCTTTCCCATCTCTTTCTCCATCTCACCCTCCTCTCTCCCCTCTTTAGCACCCCCTTCTCTCCCCTATTTCTTTTTTCCTTACTTCTCTTTCTCTCACCCCCCCGATCCTAACTTCTGCACTCAATGTACTGTGTTGTTAGTTACTTACTCCTGATGCCTGCGCTCAGACATGTTGTATGACATAGACCTGAGTTAAGTGTTAAATGTATCACCAATTACTGGTTTTAATGAAGATAAGAGGTTTAGACAGACAAAATGATATTATTCTGCAGAAAAGCAAACATGATTGATAATTTAATTTTTTTAAATGTCCCTTTGTCCCAAGGTTTATATGTGTGTCTATGAGATTGTCAGTTGTGGCACAGTAATTAGAAATATTTTGTTGGTTAAATAGGCTGTGGCATAGACATGCAGTGCATACAGACACTAGGTTCTGGTTCTGACCACAACAGCTATTTGCCACAGCATGCCACACACCCCGCAGCATGTGTTTTTCTTCCCTATCTAAAATTTCATATTCTTAGTCACACTGGCATTGTGGTCATACTGACTTTTTAATTGTAAAGCCAGGCAGAATATTTATTATGGGTATTGTTAACCTCCCTAGCGGTCTGATTATGTCCATACTTCTGTGCTCAAAGTGGTACATTTTTTTGCATGGAAATATGTATTTTTTTTATTGTAGGTCTGTAATTTTTAGGAATAAACTCTCTGAAATCTGTCCGAACAAGAGTCTAGTAAACATCCCGGGTATGTTAAAATTTGAAACACGAAATCATAAATTATAATTTAATAAATGATCATAAAAAATAATAATATAATAATAATACATTTAATTCAATAATATAATCAAACCAAAAACACTGAAATTTGAAATATAGCGCCAAGTTCGCACATCACTGAGCAAAGTTGCAGAATCGTTTTCAGTGTCTGATGACGAATTTCCCCACAAATCATTATCACTCAGTTCTGCAAGTAGTTCTAATTTACTATCGCTGTTCTCTAGCTGGTCTAAAACCGATTTTGACCTAAAGGGACGCTTTTTGGACGCCATGGATGTTTCTGTTTCCAGGTAGAGAGAACAGTAAAAATGCAGGCATGGCACAGGACAAAGCACTAGGGACAAGATGTACAGTCATGGCCGAAATTGTTGGCACCCTTGATATTTTTCCTGAAAATCAAGTATTTCACACAAAAAAGGTATTGCATTAACACATGTTTTGCTATACACATGTTTATTCCCTTTGTATGTATTGGAACAAATATAAAACAGAGGCAGAAAAGCAAATATGACATAATGTCACACAAAACCCCAAAAATGGGCTGGACAAAAGTATTGGCACCCTTAACTTAATATTTGGTTGCACACCCTTTGGAAAACATAACTGAAATCAGTCGCTTCCTATAACCATCAATAAGCTTCTGACACCTCTCACCCGGAATTTTGGACCACTCTTCCTTTGCAAACAGCTCCAGGTCTCTCTTATTGGAAGGACACCTTTTCCCAACAGCAATTTTAAGATCTCTCCACAGGTGTTCAATGGGATTTAGATCTGGGCTCATTGCTGGCCACTTCAGAACTCTCCAGCGCTTCTTTGCCATCCATTTCTGAGTGCTTTTTGACGTATGTTTGGGGTCATTGTCCTGCTGGAAGACCCAGGATCTTGGACGCAAACCCAGCTTTCTGACACTGGGCCCTACAGTGCGACCCAAAATCCTTTGGTAATCCTCAGATTTCATGATGCCTTGCACACAGTCAAGGCACCCAGTGCCAGAGGCAGCAAAACAACCCCAAAACATCATTGAACCTCCACCATATTTTACCGTAGGTACTGTGTTTTGTTCTTTGTAGGCCTCATTCCGTTTTCGGTAAACAGTAGAATGATGTGCTTTACCGAAAAGCTCTATCTTGGTCTCATCTGTCCACAAGACGTTTTCCCAGAAGGCTTTTGGCTTACTCAAGTACATTTTGGCAAACTGTAGTCTTGCTTTTTTATGTCTCTGTGTCAGCAGTGGGGTCCTCCTGGGTCTCCTGCCATAGCGTTTCATTTCATTTAAATGTCGACGGATAGTTCGCGCTGACACTGATGCTCCCTGAGCCTGCAGGACAGCTTGAATGTCTTTGGAACATGTTTGGGGCTGCTTATCCACCATCCGGACTATTCTGCGTTGCAATCTTTCATCAATTTTCCTCATCCGTCCACGACCAGGGAGATTAGCTACAGTGCCATGGGTTGCAAACTTCTTGATAATGTTGCGCACTGTGGACAAAGGCAAATCTAGTTCTCTGGAGATGGACTTGTAACCTTGAGATTGTTGATATTTTGCCACAATTTTGGTTCTCAGGTCCTCAGACAGTTCTCGTCTCCTCTTTCTGTTGTCCATGCTTAGTGTGGCACAGACAGACACACAATGCAAAGGTTAAGTGAACGTCTCTCCTTTTTATCTGCTTTCAGGTGTGATTTCTATATTGCCCACACCTGTTACTTGCCCCAGGTGAGTTTACAGGAGCATCACATGCTTGTAACATTCTTATTTATCCGCAGTTGTGAAAGGGTGCCAATACTTTTGTCCAGCCCATTTTTGGAGGTTTGTGTGACATTATGTCGAATTTGCTTTCTTTCCTCCCTTTTTTTGTTTTGTCCCAATACACACAAAGGGAATAAACATGTGTATAGCAAAACATGTGTTAATGCAATACGTTTCGTGAGAAATACATGATTTCCTGGAGAAATATCAAGGGTGCCAACAATTTCGGCCATGACTGTATGTGAAATGGTTTGATACAGTAATGTTTTACTATGTGATTTTAGTGAATTTAGTGCATGTCACTTTTTGTCATTTTCAAATTTCCTGCCACTCTGTCCCCGCATGTCCTGACGTCGCAGGGGATGGAACCCAGAAGACAGATGCCAGCATCCGCCAGAGGATATTACAGGGGACACTGCAGGAGGAACATCACGGGAGCGCAGGACAAGGTAAGAGAAGAACAGATCCCGGAGCAGCGCCGCATGGTAAGCCCGAGTGTAGCTCGGGGTTACCGCTTGTGGTACTGAAACTTTACCCCGAGCTACACTCAGGAATACCGCCAGGGAGGTTAATGTTTATGTATTGTTTAAATGTCAATTGTCTTAGGTTTTTAATAGTTCCTATCATATTTCGGGATGTCAGTAATAATTTCAGCTTGTCGGTAATCTTTCTAGGTTTTATCAGTAAAATAAGTCATGGGGGTTTGGAAACCCTGCTCACCACCCCCCCTACTGCAGCATTCTAGCCTGTCATCGCAGACGTTATTTAACCACACCCCTTTAAGCCACTCCCAATATTTATTGCACCGCAAACCCTGCCCGCTTTTTCTTTAATTTTTTTAGATAATTTCCTATTTACAAAGACTAAGTGAGAGGTTTTACAGAGATTTATACCCTGGTCTCTTTTACAGATGTGTTTGTGCTGACTTGTTTGTGATTGCAGTAAATTAGAAATCCATTATTTTGATATGAGAGTAGTTCAAGCGAAGCATCCAGTTATTCTTGGATTGCTTCCATTTCCCTAAAGCCAGGGCGCAGTCTTGGGAGGTGTCAGTCTAAGGGCATAACAAGCATCCAAAGAGAATATGAACAATAATCCTTCAGATAAAAAAAACATCCATCCACTATTATAGTGGTTGACGAGTAACCTGGTGGCTTCCTGTATGTCCAGGGGACTTAAACATTCAGATCTCCTTACTATAGTTCTAAACTATCTTGCTACCTTAAAGTCCCACTCTTCCTTCTACAAAACTGATGTTCCCAACTATCCTATCCCACTGTACATAATTAACAAATAAAGGTTTAACAATGAGAGTAAAACCCCCTTGTAAGCATCACTGCAGATGTGCAACACAGGAAGCGCAGGAGAAAAATCTTAACAATCATGACCCGAAAGACATAAAACATGTCTTACATACATGAAATTATATAATTCTGCAGCAGAAACATCAGTTTTACATTGACTAACCTTTTACAGTTTTATCAGATGAATTTTTTTCAAAGATGAGCTTTACTAGAAATTGATTTAACCAAAAAAAAATGAATTTGCATGTACTCTACTTCACTAGAGCAATGAGATTTGAGAAGCCTTTCACATGACCTTTAGGGCCTATTTACATCTTCACAGTGCATTAGTGCATGTACATTAATGCACATTATGCCAAGCATTAACGCGCATCCATAATGAATGAGCTGCCACGGCATCATAACATACCTAAAATCACACATGAGCCTTTTTTAGAATGCAACATGCAGTAATGCACTGCCATATGTTTCCATGAACTGTGGCAAGCTACAAGGCAGGTGCACTACCATATTGAATGGGGGTGCCATTCAAAATGAATTGCACTACACCATGGCAACACATGTTATGTGCATTACCACGCATTACTGCAATGCTCAAATGTGAACCCAGCCTTAGCGAAGCAGAACAGCAAGTAAACCTGGTCCAAACTTGTGAAATTCAAACTACACAAATGGTGAAAAAAATTTATAAGGTTACCTTAATTGATAAGCACAGGTTGAAACAGTAGGCAGATCCAGAGACATAGGTAACTGAAATTATGCAGAAATATTAACTTTAACTGTAAAGTTAAGATTATTCTCCCTAATGATCTTTTATTTTGACAGGCATCTCCACTAACCTAAATGTGTGACTAAGTTCATCCTTCACAGGAAAAGAAAAGATTTGCACAGGCCAACAGCTGTCAATAGTTCTAAACCTTCTGATCCTTTTAAAATGCTTTTGTATTGCAACTTCTGCTTGTATATTTTCAAAAATATGCTCAGTTTGGATTCCCCATTTTTGTTATTAACGCTTCATTTACTACATTTATTAAAAGATAGCTAAATGTGTTACATGATCAATGAAATGCAAATAGTCTTTTCTGCTCCTAAGAAGACATGATGGCCATACGCATCAGTGCTCCACCAAATTCAGAATTTTCAATATTTAGTTAAATTAGGAATATTTAGATATTTAGAACATAATCAAAATTAAAATAATATTTAGTATGTTTTCACAATATTTCTTTAACATCATAAATTATCAAATACATACAGTACACATTCCATTCGTATTATCTAAAAATATCCAGCCTCTTGATTACTTTCTTTTTGATTGTTAAAAAAATTGAGACATGATCCTCACACACAAAATTAAATATCAAAATGTTTACAGTATTACAAGTCTATATTCAAAATGTTTGTGGTTATCAATGTATATGTGCACCTACATTAATATTAATTGCAGCGCTTACTCCCGTAGGAGCCGCTAAAACGTTGCCCAGGTTCTTTCCCAATGGATTGCCCCACAGCCAGGCACAGAACACATGGCATACTCCAAAAACAAAAACTATGTATAAATTGAGGACAATGAACTCCTTTCTGTAAGGCTAAAGCAGAAGTCCTTGCATATAGCAAACTGTGGACTTGGCTTATAGTAGAACAGTAAAAGCACACACGCTTCCTTCTTTAGAGCAAACAAGAGCAGACTAAGCTCTTCAGAACACCAGCCCATGTCCCCTTTAGCAAACACACAGCTGACTATCTAGCACATAAGGGGTTGGGTGTCAGAAGCCTAAAATGTCGCTAAGATCTCTCAGCAGTCTGTACTAATGAAATGTCCGGGGACAGTTGGTTGCCTCCTTCCAAATCCCAAGCCACACATTCCTCCAATGATAACTGACCAGATCTTCAGCAGACATCCTCTCAGTCAGCTCTCAGTAGTATCTGCATCCGGGCCCTCTGGTCACCCACATGAGGTCTCAAAAACAGCAAGTACATGGCAGGATAGCCCAGGGGAGTATACAGCCCCCCTTAGGCTGTGTTCCTCTCCAACTAGAAAAGACACAGGGCTCAGTGCATTCAGTTATCCAGTATCCTTTAGGGCCCGGCTCCCTGGGATTGGGCGGGGCTGTATAAATATTCATGCTGCCATCTACACAGCTTTTCCAAGATCTTGAACATATACTGGGAAGACTTGGAGGGTTTTTCTGATGAGTCATATAGGCAAAATATTGCAATATGCCCTTCTTAAAAGTGGGGCATGAAGGATGTAGGGTTGTGGTCAGGGGCGGACTGACAACTCATGGGGCCCCCGGGCAATAGGGGATCATGGGGCCCCTGTGTCCTTGCCCAAACTCAAAAAAGCCTATGTAAAAGGTACCAGGGGCATCTCATGGGGCCCCCTACTGACCCCGGGCCCTCAGGCAGTGCCCTGAGTATCCAAATGGTCAGTCCGCCCTTGGTTGTGGTTAAATTTGATGGCACTACAGAAACCAAAAATTCCTAAACCGCAATTGGCATCTGTAGTGTCACCGTATAAAAGAGGTTTTTGTTATGCCTATAATGAAAGCCAATGCAAATGGCCTGACTCATGCAAATATAAACATGAATGCTCATACTGCACAGAAACACACCCCGTACTTAAATGCTATAAAAGAAATAACAATTCACAACATGCATCAAGAGAAAATTTTCACAAAAGCACACACTCCAGTGAATTTAGCAAAAATGCTGAGATGGCTGCATTTGTACCCAGACAAGGAGAAAGCTAATTTCCTTATTGATGGTTTTATAAACGGTTTCCCACTGCCAATATTTTCAGGGGAAGGTTATGAGACAGTTCCCAACTTAAAATTGGTAAAAAAAATATTTCAGATATAGTAAAGGAAAAATTGCAAAACGAAATAAAGGAGGGACGCATGGCAGGCCCTTTTCCTTTCCCTCCATTTACGAACTTGTGTATATCTCCTCTGGGTATTATTACGAAGAAAGAACCTAATTCTTATTGTTTAATACATCATTCCCTAAGGGTTCTTCATTAAATGATGAAATAGTGGATGAATTAGCATCTGTTTCATATTGTTCTTTCAAAGAAGCCATAGAAGAAATAAAAAAATTTGGTCAGGGAGCGTTAATGGCAAAAGCGGATATAAAAGCGGCCTTTCATTTATTACCAGTTTCTCCTTTGTCCTTTAATTCGTTAGGCATTAATTTAGAAGGAAATTTCTATTACGATATGTGCTTGCCCATGGGCTGCTCATTGTCATGCGCTTATTTTGAAGCCTTTGCAACATTTTTACAATGGGTGGTTCATTTTGAATCAAAAATAGATGGCATTATACATTATTTAAACGACTTTTTATTTATTGGTCCAGCTAATTTATAAATCTGTGAGGATTTGCTTCAGCTATTCTACAAAATTACACAACTTTTTGGTGTACCATTAGCAAAGGAAAAAACAGTTTTACCATCTTCGGAGATCAAATTTTTAGGAAGACACATCAATACGGTTATAAGGGAATTTCAATTACCAAGGGAAAAAACTGAAAAATTTAAATTCCTAATAACATGTTTTTTGCATCGAAAGAAAGTATTGTTAAAAGAGCAGTCTTTGCTTGGCCTATTAATATGCACGTGCAGAATTATGCCAAATGGTAGAATTTTTTCACGTCGTTTGTGTTTAGCTACAGCGGGGTTAAAATCCCCATTTTCACACATTCGTTTAACATAGGATCTCAAGGAAGATCTTAGTGTGTGGTTTCAATTCCTTGACAAATTCAACGGTAAGTCATTTTTTCAAGAAGACTTTGTTAGGGAGATAGATTTTGAACTGTTCACAGATGCAGTGGGTTCAAAAGGTTTTGCAGCAATATGGCAAACACACTGGTGCGGTGGTGTGTGTCCTATCGAGTGGATAATTAAAAGAGCCACAAAAAAACATTGTATTATTAGAATTGGTCCCATTAGTTGTAGCTTTGGAAATGTGGGGGGAAAATTTTAGAAAGAAAAGGATGCTCATACATTCACACAATAAAGGGGTAATTTATGCGGTGAATTGCTTATCGTCAAAATCGTTATATGTCATCAAATTTATAAGACACTTGGTTTTCTTATGTTTGCATTTTAACATATGGATTAAGGCTAAGTATATTCCAGGAAAGGAGAATCAAATTGCAGATGCGTTATCTCGATTACAGATGTTAAGATTTCGTCAACTACTGCCCATGCAGATTAAGAAGGCATTACTTGGCTGGATCACCTGTGGAGATTGATTTGACAGTAATATTCGATTCGATAAAAAAATTCCTTAGCTCACAGTACATGGACTGAATATTCGTTCGCAAGGTGAAAGAATTCGCTAGAGAATTTGGTTTCCAATTTGATTCTCCTTCTGAAAATGCTATTCTGTCTTTTTTGTGTTATTAAATGCATTTAGAATATTCGTATAGCCATATAACAAAATTATTAGCCGGAGTATCATGTTTTCTAAAGTTTAACAATCAACCCCCATGTACCAGTTATTTTATGGTTCAGCAGGCCCTTAAGGCATGTAAAAAATTCCATATGTCAAAAGATAGTAGGAGACCTCTGTAGATCCCCATTTTAAAAAATATATATGTAGCTACTGCTAGCGTATGTTTTTCAAAATATGAAGCATCGTTATTTAAAGTTGCCTTTGTTTTAGCATTCTTTGGAGCACTACAAATATCTGAGTTATTGCCACGTTATTGCCACGCAATAAAATCTCCAGACAACGGCTGGCAGTTGACCATGTGGTCCTTTTTGACAATGGAGTGCATCTGTTTATTCCTAAATCAAAAACAGACCAATTTAGTAGAGGCAGATGGATTAGTGTATATGCTTGTAAAGATCGCAGCAAATGCCCTTTAGAGTCAGTTAAAAATTATTGGTTGGTGAGGATGGAAAATAAAGGTTTATTTTTAATTCATTCTGATTTATCCCCCTTACAAAATACCAGCTTAGTTCGGTGTTTACAAAGTTCCTGAGACTAGCAGGTTTACAGCATCTAAGATTTACCTCTCATTCATTTAGAATAGGTGCAGCCACGGGAGCTGCTAGAATGGGCCTTGATGAAATGATAAACAACTTGGTAGGAGGTCTTGTGATGAGCGGAGAGTACGGTTTGGGTGATATTTAGAGACAAGATCGGTGATGTAATTTGGGGCAGAGTTATAAATGGCTTTATACGTTATTGTTAGTGTTTTGAATTGTAACCATTGGGCAACGGGAAGCCAGTGGAGGGATTGGCAGAGAGGGGTGGAAGATACAGAACGGTTAGTAAGGTGGATGAGTCTGGCAGCAGCATTCATGATAGACTGAAGAGGGGATAGCCTGCGATGAGGTAGGCCAATGAGGAGGGAGTTACAATAGTCAAGGCGAGATATAACAAGGGAGGGAATAAGTTGCTTAGTGGTTTCCGAGGTTAGGAATGGGCGTATCTTGGTGATTTTGCAGCGGTGAAGATTTGGACAGTGATTGGATTTGGGGCTGAAAGGACAGATGGGAGTCTAGGATTACACCTAGTACCCTGGCATGAGGGGAGGGACTGATGATTGTGTTATTGATCTTGATGGAGAAGTCAGTCGAGGGGGCACGGGCTGAAGGGAATACTCAGCTCAGTTTTGGAAAGATTGAGTTTGAGGAAGTGGAGTGATATCCATGCCGATATGTCACTTAGTAGGTTAGTAATGCGAGTGGAGACTGAAGGGGTGAGGTGAGGGGTATTGGTTATTATTCATCTTGAGGGAAACGACTTAGGTAAAGTTAAAACTTTGGAATTGCTATTTATGATGAAGCGGGATTTACACTGTTTCAGATTCATAGCCCGGAACACTACATTAGTTTTTTCCGAAAGAGTTCCACGTCTGTTATGGTTGTTGTACCCACAATTTAAAGCATTAGAGAAGATTAGGAGAAGGCTGAATAAGTCAATGGAAAAATGTATGCCATTGATTAATGGTTTTTCTTATTGACATGTGGATCTTGAAGATGGATTTAGTGGTCTTTACCGGTCAGACTATATCCACTTATCGGACATAGGATATTTTCAATGTGGGATTACAAAATTGTGTTGAGCTGGTTGCGTTTTTGGGGTAGGCCAGGCTTGTAATACAAGTTTAGCTAGTGGGGCTTGTGTTGTATTTTATTTATGCTATGCCTGAGTCCTCAATGACTGAGCAGTTCAGTTTTCGATGTTAACGTTCAGTATTATAGAAAATTAAGAAGAACATTTTACAGATATTATATATTATTTGAGTATTCATTTATTTACACCAATAGAATTGCCGCTGCCAAAATTTTATGCCAACAAAGCGTTTTGTGTCCTTATTTATTTATAGATAGTAGTATTCGGGGGAGGGAGTATGTGCGGCCTGCATTCCCATGTTTTTTTACCCTAATGCAGAATATGCATTAAGGGAAAAAAAACATTTAGCCTTTACAACCACTTTAATATGAAGAATTTAAATTAAGCTAATGATACACATGGCTGCTGGGAAATTAGCTGTGTGACTTGGGGTGCAGATCTATCTCACTGGTGACTCGAAATCTGGGAAGTGAGCTGTATGCAGTAGGGTGCAGATCTCACTGGTGATGTGAATACAGAGAAGTGCATGCAACCTCATACTGATTTGAATAAAGGAACTTAAGTAACTCAACGATTTACAATTACTGAGTGGGGAACTACACATAAACTGGAGAATGTGGAGTTATCTGTGTGTACTGGAGTGCAGATCTCACTGGTGAAAAGGATACTTGGGAGTGAGCTGTGCGCACAGAGGTTCAATTCACTTTGGTGACATTGGAAACTGGGACGTGAGCTATGTGTGCTGGGTGTGGATCTCTTTGTTTGGTGACAAGGATACTAGGAAGTGTACTGGACTGTAGATCTCATTGATGACATGGACACTGGGAAGTGAGCTGTGTGTAATGCGAATATGAAGTCTAGATAAGTGACCAGATCTTTGATTTGTGGGCATGTTAATAGCCCCCTTTAAAAAAAAAAAAGAATCTTTACCCTTTTCAGGGAGCAAAAGCTGATTCGCTAAAGGATATAACACCAGAGGAGCTATGGCATCTTCTTGGTCATGTGATCACTGTGATTGGCTGTCATAGTGAACACATGAATGGGAACACACAATGACTCTTTATTGTAAACAATGACTGGCAGCTCCCAGCACAAACAAGGGATGCCAGCTACATACAGTTGCAAGAAAAAGTATGTGAACCCCTTGGGATTACGTGGAGTTTTGCATGAGTTGGGCATAAAATGTGCTCTGAACGTCATCTAAGTCACAACAATAGAAGAACACAGTCTGCTGAACATAATACTACACAAACATTAGATGTTGCCATGGTTTAATTGCACATAACATGTAAACATTCACACCAGACATCCCAAGAATATTGCTACACTGAAACAGTTTTGTGAAGAGGAGTGGTCCAAAATTACTCCAGATCGTTGTGCAGGTCTGATCTGCAACTACAGGAAACGTTTGGTTGCGGTTATTGCTGCCAAAGGAGGGACAACCAGTTATTAAGTCCAAAGGTTCACATACTTTTTCCTCCCTGCACTGTGAATGTTTACATGTTATGTGCAATTAAACCATGGCAACATCTAATGTTTGTGTAGTATTATGTTCAGCAGACTGTGTTCTTCTATTGTTGTGACATAGATGACGTTCAGAGCACATTTTATGCCCAATTCATGCAAAACTCACGTAATCCCAAGGGGTTCACATACTTTTTCTTGCAACTGTACATGAACAGATGTATGCATGCTGCCACATATATACGCATGGCCAGTACTAAGGGGTTATTAATGCATTTTTAATTACTATCTACTGTTGTATATTTAGTTTAAAAAACTCAGGGTTGCTAAGTTTTCTGTATCAAATTTCACCTATGCCAAAACAAATGCCTTACATATTCACCAACAAACACAAAATGTAAACAGTGAAATTGATTTTAGTACTATACAGCCCTGAGGCTCTCCATCTCAAACACTCTGACAAGAACAGTGCTGACACACAGCCAGTTTTCTGCCCAAAACTGAACATTTCCCCCAGGCTATACTATGCAGAGTTTATCATTTTCTCTATGAAAGTAAACAATTATAGTCATATTTTTCAGGTGCTATGTAAAAAAACTGAGCTAGGAAAATGCCTTCCTGTACACTGGTATGAAATGTCCCTCAAACCTTTTATCCTATATTATGGCTCCCATTGACCATATTATTATTCTATTCCTTATATTTGTGTACATTTCTGCCTATTTTTATGTATTCATACAGTAATGACTTTCACATCCAAGCATACGCTTTATGTGTGCAAGGAATTGGGCTTATAGTTGTAGCACTATCCCCTTAGGGACCAATGGTCCTTCTGTTGTCCCAGTGATGACCCGCCAGCACACCAGTAGGTAAAGTAGGCTTCAGCTCCAGGTAATTTCTGGCACTTTTTGTTTACACGTTAAAATCAGTATTTTTGCTATAAAATGTCTTGGAACCCCCAAACATTACATATTTTTAAAGCAGAGGCCCTAAAGAATAAATTGGTGATTTTTACATTTTCTTATGTCATGCAGTATTTGCTCAGCAGTTTTTTTAACTGCAATTGTTTTGGAAAAATACACTTTGAGTGTTTTTTTTAGTGCAAAAAAACACAATACATAACCCAATTTTTTTGTAAAAAATTAAATATTAGATAAAATTGCGCACGCCCATGTAACTGCAACAAACAACATAAATTTTACTATTCATAGGTGATGCTTTAAAATCAAAAAGAACAAACAGGAAGGTGGAAGCGCCTAGTGCATTATGAAAGTTTATTTGAGGGTTTACAACTGCTAAAAAATGAATACTCATGTAGCGCTACCCCCAGAGGAGCCGCTTGTATTTTTGCTCAGGTTTCCCCCTTTCTTCGCGACGTAGCCAGGCACAAAGTATTTTCCCACATCCAGCTGCAACGACACTTTCGCTCATTGTCTTCATTGACAAGTCTAGGGAATGTTTGTTTTTGGAGTTTTATTGTAGAACTGGGGATAGGGATAGGGAATTTAGTACGATACACCAAAATTATAACTATTCACACTGAGGACATTTAGCTGATCTCTTAGTTGATCACTGTTGAAGTTCTGGCTGAAAATAGATAGCAGACTTCTCTTTAGTCTGCAGTAACCAGTAGTTTATGAGTGAGCAAACTCTCTTTAGCAGTAGTAGTAGCAGGCCTGAGCTCTCCGGGTACAAGCCAGTTATGACAGACTGCGACAGCCCAAAAGTAATGTAGCTGAGTAAAGTCCTATACAGTAGCAACAGTTGGACAAGCTCTTAAGAATACCAGGTAGTGTTCTCTTTTTCTCAAACCCACGATGACCATCAAGCACCAGAAGGGTAGTGAGCAAACCAGGTGTGGACTGACCATTTGGAAACTCAGGCACTGCCCAAGGGCCCGGGGTCAGTAGGGGGCCCCATGAGATGCCACTGGTACCTTTTTCATAGGCTTTTTTGAGTTTGGGCAAGGACACAGGGGCCCCATGATCTCCTATTGCCCAGGGGCCCCATGAGTTGTCAGTCCGCCCCTGGAGCAAACAGAGTCCCCAAGATCTCTCAGTGTCTGTACTCACAAGCCCAAGGACAGAATGACAACCTCCTTCCAATCTTCCAAGCGACTGTTTCCAGTGATACCAGACAGATCTTTAGCAGACAGCTCCCCTTGGTCAGCTTACTGTAGAAGCAGGGTCACTCTCTCCAACTTCAGGCCCTCAGGTTACTCACCTGAGGCCGGCATGGCCACAAGTGCCAGGCGAGGCAAGCCTGCCTCCAGCCTGGCTTGGTGCAATCTTCTCCAGGTAAAGACACTGAACTCAAGTGCTCACAGAACATAATTACCACTCCCAAGCATGCAATTGGGACACCCTCCCCTGCAATTGGCCAGGATTGTATCCATATTCTTGCCATTCATTTGCTTAGTCCCTTCCCATGTTCTGGAAGGCTCTCATACTGTAATTTCCTGAAGGAGGGCAGAACTCAGACAAATTCAAACAGCACCAGAGTATCATGAGCATGCCTGACTAATTCACCACAGAACTCTGTTAAAGGAGTTCCAGCTGAAAAAAAAAAAAAAAAAAAGTCAGCAGCTACAAAAAGCGTAGCTGCTGACTTTTAAAATACAGCCACTTACCTGTCCCTTGGTCCAGCGGTATCATCACCACCATTGGTTTCACCGGCCGTCTTCTCTCCCTGGATCCAACATCTTTAGTTTGGGCATCCAGCTGTAATAGCTTGCGGCTACACAGCCAGGTGCCCACTGAGCATGCGTGAGAAACCCTGCGCTTTGTGAATGGCTCCATAGTCTTCTGGGACCTGTCACGTGTCCCAGATGACTACAGGGAGGGAGGACAACTTCTGCTTTTGATTGCCTAGGCGATTGCAGCAGAAGTGGGAGTGGGTAAATGTCAAATTCGGGTACCCACTTGCATCCCCCCCGCTCCCAAAAGCTGCCAATCCTTAATGGGAAGCGGGGGACAAAGCATTAAAACGGAACT
The DNA here is from genome assembly GCF_062004578.1 of Staurois parvus. Classification (NCBI taxonomy): domain Eukaryota; kingdom Metazoa; phylum Chordata; class Amphibia; order Anura; family Ranidae; genus Staurois; species Staurois parvus. The sequence continues at coordinate 6,901,989 of NW_028318841.1, read as the reverse complement.
TCCCCTTTTGGGTGGAACTTCGCTTTAATCAGAGAAACACAGCTATGCTTAACCTAACTATACAAATCCTAGCACCTAACTAGGAAGGTGCTACACTCACATAAGTGCAACATGTGAAAGCATGTAAACTAGAAGATGCCTTGCAGTGCAGGTTACGTGTACTGTAGCAACACCCCACTATGTGTTGTTAGAGTGCACGTATCCTGCACTGCAAGGCGTCTTCTGGTTTACATGCTTTCACATGTTGCACTTTTATGAGTATTCATTTTTTTATCAGTTTTACACCCTCTAATAAACTTTGATAATGCACTAGGTGCTTGCACTTTCCTGTTTGTTTTTTTTGTAGTTTAACATTGGATTCCCCCATCTGTGGAGGGCTGCATCCGCCCGGCATTTTGGGTGTTTATGGATCCACTATTTGTAAGCTCCATGAGCAGGGCCCTCATATTCCTTCTGTACTAAAATGTATTGTAATTGTACTGTCTCCCTTATATTGTAAAGCGCTGCGCAAACTGTTGGTGCTATATAAATCCTGTATAATAATAATAGTCCACTGTTATGTAATCCTATCTCACTATGGAGGACTTCTGAGTGCTGGGAGTGACTGCTTTTCTTTGACGCATTAAAAGCTTTTATAGGTTACCACTTTAGATTTACAGAGGAGGTCTAGTGCTAGAATTACTGCCTTTGATTTGACATTGTATGTGTGGCTGCAGGCTTCACCCTGGTATACACTTGAAATCCAGTGACGTACGGGCACATTCTAGACTAAACAGCAAAAACAGTTGATCAAAAAAGTTAACTATTTGGCCTATCTAAGATCAGTGGGCCCTAACTACATTACTAGCCAGGAGTCTTTATATAGTATGCTGGTATTGGGGCCTGGGATCTCCCGTAGTAGTGGTCATTTTAGGATGTAGCAAGCCCAGAGTTATTAACAAAACTGGTGGCCAAGAGGCCTCTTACCACAGGTGATTATCCTTATCTATCCTCTGAAGGCTCAGTGAGGGGTTACACACACAGCCCCCCCCCCCTCAGCATTAGATGAAACTGTGACCTTCTCCCTCTCCCTCCATTTAATCCTCCCTGCAGCTCTGGACACTTGCCATGTACCAGATAGAGGCCAAGCTGATGAGAGGGCTTCCCTTACACTTTCTGTCCAATACCCACCGGAGTTGGCAACAGGGTGTAGCAGGTAGATGAGTGTCATGGCTGCCTGTGGTAGGTCATGACACAGTGAGAGCTCAGTTGACATTCTTGATACTGCTGGGATGCTGAGGATGCTCAGAATGGAACTTGTGCAGCATGCTAGCACACAAATGATGCACAGAAATTGCAGATGGATTAGTCAAGCTGAGCCAGAGTCAGCCTCAACAGGGCAACAGAGGTACCAATTTGGAGGGCAGAAGCAGGGTCAGAAGCCAGGCAAGGGTTGATTCCAGGCAGTTAGAGGAAATATAGAAACAGCAGACATAAGACAAAGTTAGCATACAAGCCAAGGTCAGCAACAGGAGAGCATAATTAAACAGGAGACAAACCAGGTCAAACACAGGACCACGGGATGCAGGTCTGGTCATGAGTCACAAAAGCAGAATGTCACTCAGTAATTCTCCTTAGTTCTGCTCTGCTTTCTGTAGTAGTCACTCCCTACGGTCTTTTCCCACAGTTGCACCCGCAGACAGGCACACAGTCACAGTCACTTGTTTGGCTCAATGAACAGTCTAGAGGTATGCTTTTCTGATGCTTTATTGCAGAACCTGAACTTGGATAGGAGTAGAGTAACTGTTGGCTACTCTAGCCACTTTATGCAGCAATTTCAGGACACTAATCTTCCTCCTAAAATTCTGAGTCCTTGCTTGCAGCAAATATTGGCTGCGATATACTAAGACACCATAGATAATGTCCACTTTGAGCAATGCTGACACTGGCACAAGAGGGAGAGCAGTAGCATGCAGTCTCCGGGATCTCTGACATCAGTCTGTACTCAATAATGTCCTTGGATAATTGGATGCCTCCTTCCAATATCTTACAGACACTTCACCTGTGATCCCAGACCAGATCCTCAAAGACAGCCCCTCAGTCAGCTTCAATGGATTTCAGCAGAATAGGCCCCCAGCTAGCCTAGTTGGGACCTCGATGAGCAGCAGACACATGGCAGGCATGTCCAGGAGAGCAGTAGCTCTACAAGATTGTATCTCCTCAACTAAGACAAGAACCCTTCTGCTCTAAGTCTTAGAGTATTTATGCTCCCTCTAATCACCATATGGGCACATCTTCCCAGGGATTGGCTAGGGCTACATGTATATTGACTCTCCCAGCCCACTATCCTCCAGAACCTTCAAGATAGTCAGGGGGAAGCTGTCAACATTGCAGCCAGTGAAACACAGAACAGACCAAAATAATAACATGCAGCTCAACTGATTACAATGAGCCAGTAACTAAATTTACCTAACCTAGCACCTATATATGAGGGTGCTATATTTAAATAGACCACTGGGCATTAAACATCAGTGCCATATATGAATTCTAATTCACACTAACGCATGGATGCAGCACAACCTTGATTCAATGCACAGGTCCATGAGCTGCACTGTGCACACATACACCACTGTTCTTTGGGGCTATTGCCCTGCCATTCCTTGGCACCTCTGTTTGAACACACAGGAGGCTATCACCAGCCTTATGGCTCTTCCTCTTCTCTCCCAGTGGCACACTGTCATCTCCTCCTCCAGCTCTGTGCACTCTGGGCGGTGTAGTCAACACAGCCCAGGAACTACATTCCCCAGCAGCTCACTTTTCTCCTTTCTTCAGTGAGCAGTGCCAAATTCCAACGTTGCACATTCAGCTAATCAGAGCCCTGGTATCTTTTGATCCTTATCAAGCTGTCTACTGCTCCTCCTTTTTCCTCATTCTTGGCAGTAGTGGGCAGAGCTATAGCCCACTGAGCAAGGATGGTCCTTCTCTCTATCCTTTGCTGGGGGGGATATGATCCAGACTGCAGCCAGTTAGCACCCTTATTTGTGCCTCTCCATGTGCTTTGTAAGTTCTTGCAGGGAGGGTGCAATGATCTGTGGTCAGGGAAAGATGTTCTGCTGTGTGGCTTAAAGGGCCAGCAGCTGTGCCACATAGTGTATATCTAGATAAAACTTTTTTGTTTTGGATAGAGGTTTTTGTTTTTTTGGCTTGCTTTCTTTTGCTGATGGTATAAAAACAACGTTATTTTAGGTTAAACAGCACGTAAATGTCTCTCACTGGTGTAAAGACTCTATTAGAAAAGAATCTGTTCTGGCATATCTTGCTGTTTTTGTTCTGAAGATTGATACCTGAAGATTAGAGGAGAAGCTACAAAACCAAGTAGCTCACTATAATTCTATAAAGCATAATGTAGTCAGTGAGAGCAGCTTGGTTGGGATGTGGTTCTCTTGCCTCTCTCCAGGGGCCTTAGTAACTTTTGGGCCTACATTAACTGTACAGATGGTCTGGGTTTGTAGACATATCCATATAGGGTAGCCCAGTGCCTAAATGGTTAGTACTTCTGCCTGGCAGCACTGGGGTTGTTGGTTCAAATCCCAACCATGGCATCACCTGCCTGCAGTTTGTATGTTATCCCTGTGCCTGCGTGCAGTTTCCTCCTGCACTTCAAAAGTGCTGGTAGGTTAATTGACTCTTGTCTAAATTTACCCTAGTATGTGTATGAATGTAAGTTAGGGACCTTAGATTGTATGGGTTAGGGACTGCTGTGAATGCACAATATAAGTGGCATGTATAAAATCTGTGTTTTTAATTGACTCCAAACATGTGTCTTACCAAGAAAAACTTTGTTTTACATTCTCTATAAGAGATATATATGTAAATAGTACAACAATAAGACGACTATGAATGCTGTTTACATGGAGCCACTTCCTGTATTTTCCTGCAAATAAATTAGTCATTTTCATTATATTTCATCTTATTTATTCTGTTGCGCTCTTGCAAAAATAAAGTATAATACCAATTACAATACTGGTAATATGCTTTATTTTGGAGTTTCTTGGTGGTTCATTAAAAATTGAATGTATTTACTCTGCAGAGGCAAGTCACAAGAGCACAAACAGAATAATTACGATAGAAGTCATTTTAGGCACCAGTTTCTAAAACAGTTCCGTTTAGCACTCCTGTGAGATCATCGTGATATATTAGATAGGGGTCTGCTGTTTAGACAGTGCTGTCTTTTTTATTGTGTAGTGAAAGGTATTGGAGCATTTTATTCTATTACATTTTTGTAGTAATTTGTAAGAATTTATATTCCTAATAAACATAATAATTTATTTATTTTAGAAAGCAACATTAAAGGCACATATTTCACAAAAAGCAACTTCTTTTTGAGCATGCAGTCGGTTCCAAGGCTAGTAATAAGTGTTATATGAATTTGATTGCAGTGACCACACCTAATGTAGTAAGCTGGCATTAACTAACAGTATTAATCCTTATTTATCTAAGTTTTGAGGTTTTACTGTTGCTGTGTTCCTGTAAGTGAGATTTCCCTTTGCTTACTGCCCTGTTCACCACTTCTGACTAATATTCTTGTCAAGGGGCACAGACCACCAAACAGGAATAGAGGGGCATTTAACATGATAGTGGCTAGACTGCACACATCTGTAGCTTCCAGATTCAGCATTGAATTGATTAGGTACCTCTGTAATGCAACTTGATCGAACACTGTGTTTAATCACAAAAATTGCAGAACTGCCATGCAAACACCACTTATATCCAAGACTGTAGATGTAGAAAGAGGTATAAACTAATATAAAGCACACAAAAACAATCCATAGAATGAAAACCAAGATATGGTCTTGTGGGCCAAATTCACTATATATATATATATATATATATATATATATGTATATTTATTTTAGATGGCTCAACATCTGCAGAAAGACAAAAAATTTAGGCCACAATGTCTGGTGGAAACCACTAAATATGGAGAAGATCTGTAATGCTATAGGTAGACATTATGTGATAGTCATTAGATATGATCGTTGTTCTTCATGTTGTACAATGGCCAAACACAACGAGGCCTTGTTACAGGAACAGGCACACAATCACTCACTATATTTATATACTTCAGTATGAAAATGCCCTCCTCAATGCCAAATAAATTAAAGATTAGATTCATGAATGCATAGTTAAACCCATTCCATGTCATCCTAGTTCACCAGATCTAAATTTACCTGAACCTTTACTGGGACGTTCTACAGTGCAATGCATATTTCCACCGCTGTTCCTGCAAAGTATTTCCTCTTGGACAACAGTACCCCACATATAGCACACAATTTGGGCTGGCTTTCATTATCCTTTTCATTCGTTGCAATATTGCATTCCAAAATCACAAGTTTTATTCAGCTCTGTCCAACTATATAAATAACTAAAACACCAAAAATACAGATATTTACTGAGGATGTGTGAGTATCAATTCCAGACATCCAGTTCTGGGTGTATGATGTCATTACCAGACAGATGCTTTGCTGAAAGGATACGTTTATATAGTGCAGTCTGAATCATGGTGGGCACTGAGTACATTAATGATGGATTACCGGACTAGAAAGGAAAGGTGACCTGTATTGCTGGACAGAGTTGAAAGCAGCCTATTGTCCTTGTCGAATGGAACAAATGCTCAATATGGAACAAAGTTTGCATATTTATCCATCACTATGACATGGCTTAATTTGTCCTTTTATATAGTTCCTGAGTATTCCTAACCAGAGGATTAGGTCACAGATATGGTGACTATCAGATATTTTGTATATCACTGACTTTTACCATAAGGGATGTGTTTCAATATAGTACTGAGGTCTCAATTCATTTTGCAGGGCAGAAAGATGCATGGACATAAGATGATCTATCCTCATCAATATAGTCCATTCATACCTGTATTTTTGGTGCGTTGTTCTGCAGTTTACCACTCATGTCATTTCAAATTTAAAAAAAATCATTACTCACAAATGAATATCTGTTACTGTATGCATTTTGGTTTGAATGAGTCCTGATTTTTACCACATGAGAAAAGCTGTTTCAACTAAATGATAACTGTAAGGAATAATTATTTCCTTCTGCCAACATTTGAAAAAACCAATGAAAGAAAATGTTCCTCTGTATGGTCTGATCAATCTTAGATTTGCAATGCAGAAATTTGCATTTTTAAGGACTTTCTAAGGCGACAATTTATTTTTTTATGGGTTTTTTTTACTTTATTGGATACATTCATATGTTGATATGAATATCACACTAATAACATATGTTTCCAACAACTGCACTGCCATGCTTTAGAGCAAGAACTGCTTTAAATGCTGCCTGCTTCCTGGTTTAGGGTGCACATGGTGCACTCAGAATCTGGTGCAGCTGTGCATGGAACCCAATCAGATTCTAACTTCAGCTTGTTCAATTCAGCATTGGCAATACAATCTAGAAGCTGACTGGTTTCTACACAGAATTGCACCAGATTTTGCTCTCTCAGCTTTAATAAATAATCCCCATGGTGTCATCTTCATGGCTGTCCTGAGTGAGGACAGGGTAGGCAGAAATAGTATCTTTTGTAGCAATCATGCACACAGAGATGGACGCGGTCATCCATTTTGCTCCAAACCCCTCCATCTTGTATCTCTCTCTCCCAAATCAGATTCCTCTGATATCCCCCCTCCCTCTCTGTTGAGTGACATGTGGTCTGGCTGATGACAGAGATCACAGGCAGCAAACTCATTGGGAGGGCGTCATGGCTATAAACCCCACTAGCTGGTGCCCCTATGTCTGCCAGACTCTTGCTGGAGAAGGGATCGTAAAACCATAAACCAAGCCCTCAGTGAGCTTCAAAGACATTCCAGGTAGTCATAAAAACAGACTTACATTTAAAAACTCACTTTTCCATATAATTTTATATCTTCAAATAGGACATAATTACATAAGCATGGAGCACATATTCGGACGGCTCACTTTAATACAAGTCACCTGATATATTACACTCCCTAGCTGTCATATACAGGAGAGCATACAATTATATCTCCTTAACCATCCAAGCAGGTATGTCATATTTCATATCTAACTGTTCAGCAGGTGCGTCTGCATATTACTCCACTAGTAGCCAGGCTGCTAAATGCACCGAGAATAAGTAATGAACCATGACATCAACTGCAAGAGTTTTTGGTTCTAGCGTGGGTCCCTGCCCCAACACCCCTCCCCAAATCAGGCAATTGATTCTCTGCTTTAAGGAGACCCCCTGCTGAGTTCCTAGAAAAAGCTGAGCTAAGCTGAATTGAGTGAAATTGAAGATTCTCCCTTGTAACATCGAAACCAACTCTGGGAGATGGCCCTTTTGCTCAGAAAACTTGACTGCTGGTTAAACCAAGGCTTTTAGCAAGTACTTTATCTCCCTAAATTCCTTTCTGTTATCTCTTTGCTGTGTAATTGCTTTCTGTATATTTATATATCTATATATTGGCTACATCTTTTCTGTAAATATTTTTATTGCACCCTTTTGACCTTTTAGTAATAAATCTTACTTTCTGAAAGTGTTGAACTGTTTCTAAAGCTCTGTAATGCAAACTAAGAACCCCTGCCTCTGAAGAGCGCTACTGTGTGTGTGTTTTAAACTTCGGTATAGCTCTACCTGTGGTGACAATGGTATACCGGCGCTTATGCAAACATCATAGTGTTATTGCTGATATTGCCGAGTTTCCTCTTTCTCTGTACAAAAAGGAGGTGGTGGGAGTGTGAAGGGTTAATTGCGTAATTAACCTGACCCAGTAACAATCGCTCCTAGGCTGCAGATACACAGATTGTGGTCCATTAGCTGGAAAATATTTGTGCAGAGTGCAGCTGGGTGTGGCATTGTTACGCACGTGACAGCATGGTTTTAGATTGGCTAGTCCTTCGGTCATGAGTTTGGTGAGAAGGGCTGGGGTCTGACGCCACGATCGTCACATCTAGAGATGAGCGAAGTATTCAAAAATTCGATTCGACTGATTCGGCGAATTCGTGGAAAAATTTCGATTCGAGTCGAATATATTCGCTGTGAATTTAACTTAAAAAAGGGTGTTTCTAGGCTTCAGAGAGACTTAATATTAGTGCTGAACACTGTACCTTTAATTTAAATGCCCTTGGAGTCTGCTGGGGAAGAGAAATAATACTGTCAGGCAGTATGACATGCAGATGAGTGCCGTCGATCTTAGAATCACCGCACACTTCACTCATTTGGCCAGTCACGGGGCCAAAACCAGAGTGTGGAGCCACAGTGTGGCGGTGGAGGCAGCAGCAATGGGAGGCCATACAGCACCCTATGACAAAAATGGAAACCACCAGCAGTGTGAGGAGACCTGAAAGTGGCACATGGCAGAGTGTGGCGATAGAGACAGCAGCAATGGGAGGCCGTACAGGGACCCATGACAGACTCTGGACCTGGCAGCAGCATGAGGAGGCGGTACAGGGGCCCATGGCAGATTACGGGCCTGGCAGCAGCATGAGGAGTCGGTACGGGGGCCCATGGCAGATTACAGGCCTGGCAGCAGCAATGGGAGGCCGTACAGGGACCCATGACACAATCTGGACCTGGCAGCAGCATGGGGAGGCGGTACAGGGGCCCATGACAGATTACGGGCCTGGCAGCAGCATTTGGAGTCGGTACGGGGGCCCATGACACACTCTGGACCTGGCAGCAGCATGAGGAGGCGGTACAGGGGCCCATGGCAGATTACGGACCTGGCAGCAGCATGAGGAGGCGGTACAGGGGCCCATGGCAGATTACGGGCCTGGCAGCAGCATGAGGAGTCGGTACGGGGGCCCATGGCAGATTACAGGCCTGGCAGCAGCAATGGGAGGCCGTACAGGGACCCATGACACAATCTGGACCTGGCAGCAGCATGGGGAGGCGGTACAGGGGCGCATGACAGATTACGAGCCTGGCAGCAGCAACTTGGACAGGAGGACGTTCAGTTTCTGCACCGTCTGGTGCGTGCTCGCAAACTGTTGTCTCTTGGAAACGGATTCCAAGAAAGACTGCTGACGGAATCCGTGAAGAGGAGTAGCAGGAGAAGGAGCATCTGAACGAGCGGAATATGCCAACAAGCGACAACAGGGGCCCATGACAGATTACGGGCCTGGCAGCAGCATGAGGAGTCGGTACGGGGGCCCATGGCAGATTAGGGGCCTGGCAGCAGCTATGGGAGGCCCGTAATCTGCCAGCACCCTATGACAAAAAATGGAACCCACCAGCAGTGTGAGGAGACCTGAAAGTGGCACATGGCAGAGTGTGGCGATGGAGACAGCAGCAATGGGAGGCCGTACAGGGACCCATGACAGACTCTGGACCTGGCAGCAGCATGAGGAGGCGGTATAGGGGCCCATGGCAGATTAGGGGCCTGGCAGCAGCTATGGGAAGCCCGTAATCTGCCAGCACCCTATGACAAAAAATGGAATACACCAGCAGTGTGAGGAGACCTGAAAGTGGCACATGGCAGAGTGTGGCGATGGAGACAGCAGCAATGAGAGGCCGTACAGGGACCCATGAGAGACTCTGGACTTGGCAGCAGCATGAGGAGGCGGTATAGGGGCCCATGGCAGATTAGGGGCCTGGCAGCAGCTATGGGAGGCCCGTAATCTGCCAGCACCCTATGACAAAAAATGGAACACACCAGCAGTGTGAGGAGACCTGAAAGTGGCACATGTTTGGGGCATGATTCATGGCGGATTTAGTCAGTTGTGTCAGGAACTGGTGGTTTGAAATCCAGACTAATCCACGCCTGATTCATTTTCACAAACGTCAGTCTCTCCACACTTTGGGTGGACAGTCGTGTCCTCCGCGGAGTTGCAATACCTCCTGCCGCACTAAACACGCGCTCCGATGCCACGCTACTGGCCGGGCATGACAGCCTTTCAAGGGCAAATTCAGCTAGTTGGGGCCAAAGGTCAAGTTTCGTTGCCCAGTAGTCAAGGGAATTGTCTACCTCGGTTGGCAGGGTGCTGTCCAAGTAGGCCTAAGCCTGTTGTTTGAGGTCCTGCTCCAGGTCCACCTGATGCTGCTGCTGCTGCTGCGGCTGGTTAGTAGTTTCCTCACTGCGCTGGTGAAGAAAGCTACTCATCATCGACTGCAGACTGAGGCAGCCGCTGCTGGTGGAGCTGCCACTGCTCCTACCACCCCACCCCTCCCCTGCTGCCATGGCAGCGGAACGCGAGCGCACAGGGCCCACAGTGTCTGAGGATGGACGTTGGCGCAGACAGGCAGAGACCAGCTGACTACATAGGTGGTTTTTATAATACGTTATTTTGGCCTCCCTCTCAGCAGGTGTGAAAAAGGCCACCATTTTTGAACGGTAGCGAGGGTCCAACAAGGTGGACAGCCAAAAGTCATCCCTCTGTCTGATGGTTATTATTCGGCTGTCGCTACGCAAGCAAGCGAGCATGCTATGGGCCATTTGTGCCAAGGAATGCGAGGGACTCCCTGCCTCCATCTCCACAGCATACTGCCACGGTGCGTCTGGGTCCTCTGTCTCCTCCTCCTCTACCAGATGCTCCTGCTCCTCCACTCCTGTCCGCTGAGTGGAAAAACCACCCATTTCACTCAATAATTCCTGAGCACCAATGTCCTCCTCTACCTCCTCCTCTTCTTCCTGTCCTGCCCCCACAGGGGTCATGTGGCGTTGAGATCTGTGCGCCACGTCTACCGCACCCTGACCAGCCATTGTTAACAGCATTTGTTCCAGGACGTGCAACAGAGGAATGACGTCGTTCATCCCATAGTCCTGCCGACTCACGAATAGCGTGGCCTCCTCAAAGGGCCTGAGCAAGCGCAGGTGTCACGCATGAGCTGCCAATGGCTGACATCTAAGTTACACAGGGAGTACCTTTATCCGCTTTTAACATCAGGAAATCGGTGATGGCCTTTCGCTGTTCGTAAAGGCGGTCTAACATATGTAGGGTTGAATTCCACCTTGTTGCAACGTCACAGCATGAGGAGTCGGTACGGGGGCCCATGGCAGATTACGTGCCTGGCAGCAGCAATGGGAGGCCCGTAATCTGCCAGCACCCTATGTCAAAAAATTCAACACACCAGCAGTGTGAGGAGACCTGAAAGTGGCACATGGCAGAGTGTGGCTATGGAGACAGCAGCAATGGGAGGCCGTACAGGGACCCATGACACACTCTGGACTTGGCAGCAGCATGAGGAGGCGGTATAGGGGCCCATGGCAGATTAGGGGCCTGGCAGCAGCAATGGGAGGCCCGTAATCTGCCAGCACCCTATGTCAAAAAATTCTACACACCAGCAGTGTGAGGAGACCTGAAAGTGGCACATGGCAGAGTGTGGCGATGGAGACAGCAGCAATGGGAGGCCGTACAGGGACCCATGAGAGACTCTGGACCTGGCAGCAGCATGAGGAGGCGGTATATAGGGGCCTATGGCAGATTAGGGGCCTGGCAGCAGCTATGGGAGGCCCGTAATCTGCCAGCACCCTATGTCAAAAAACTGAACACACCAGCAGTGTGTGAGGAGACCTGAAAGTGGCACATGGCAGAGTGTGGCGATGGAGACAGCAGCAATGGGAGGCCGTACAGGGACCCATGAGAGACTCTGGACCTGGCAGCAGCATGAGGAGGCGGTATATAGGGGCCCATGGCAGATTAGGGGCCTGGCAGCAGCAATGGGAGGCCCGTAATCTGCCAACACCCTATGTCAAAAAATTCTACACACCAGCAGTGTGTGAGGAGACCTGAAAGTGGCACATGGCAGAGTGTGGCGATGGAGACAGCAGCAATGGGAGGCCGTACAGGAACCCATGACAGACTCTGGACCTGGCAGCAGCATGAGGAGGCGGTATATAGGGGCCTATGGCAGATTAGGGGCCTGGCAGCAGCTATGGGAGGCCCATAATCTGCCAGCACCCTATGTCAAAAAATTCTACACACCAGCAGTGTGTGAGGAGACCTGAAAGTGGCACATGGCAGAGTGTGGCGATGGAGACAGCAGCAATGGGAGGCCGTACAGGGACCCATGACAGACTCTGGACCTGGCAGCAGCATGAGGAGGCGGTATATAGGGGCCTATGGCAGATTAGGGGCCTGGCAGCAGCTATAGGAGGCCCATAATCTGCCAGCACCCTATGTCAAAAAATTCAACACACCAGCAGTGTGAGGAGACCTGAAAGTGGCACATGGCATGAGACACTGTGGACCTGGCAGCAGCATGAGGAGGCGGTATATAGGGGCCCATGGCAGATTAGGGGCCTGGCAGCAGCTATGGGAGGCCCGTAATCTGCCAGCACCCTATGTCAAAAAATTCAACACACCAGCAGTGTGTGAGGAGACCTGAAAGTGGCACATGGCAGAGTGTGGCGATGGAGACAGCAGCAATGGGAGGCCGTACAGGGACCCATGAGAGACTCTGGACCTGGCAGCAGCATGAGGAGGCGGTATATAGGGGCCCATGGCAGATTAGGGGCCTGGCAGCAGCAATGGGAGGCCCGTAATCTGCGAGCACCCTATGTCAAAAAATTCTACACACCAGCAGTGTGTGAGGAGACCTGAAAGTGGCACATGGCAGAGTGTGGCGATGGAGACAGCAGCAATGGGAGGCCGTACAGGGACCCATGAGAGACTCTGGACCTGGCAGCAGCATGAGGAGGCGGTATATAGGGGCCCATGGCAGATTAGGGGCCTGGCAGCAGCTATGGGAGGCCCGTAATCTGCCAGCACCCTATGTCAAAAAATTCTACACACCAGCAGTGTGTGAGGAGACCTGAAAGTGGCACATGGCAGAGTGTGGCGATGGAGACAGCAGCAATGGGAGGCCGTACAGGGACCCATGAGAGACTCTGGACCTGGCAGCAGCATGAGGAGGCGGTATATAGGGGCCTATGGCAGATTAGGGGCCTGGCAGCAGCTATGGGAGGCCCGTAATCTGCCAGCACCCTATGTCAAAAAACTGAACACACCAGCAGTGTGTGAGGAGACCTGAAAGTGGCACATGGCAGAGTGTGGCGATGGAGACAGCAGCAATGGGAGGCCGTACAGGGACCCATGAGAGACTCTGGACCTGGCAGCAGCATGAGGAGGCGGTATATAGGGGCCCATGGCAGATTAGGGGCCTGGCAGCAGCAATGGGAGGCCCGTAATCTGCCAACACCCTATGTCAAAAAATTCTACACACCAGCAGTGTGTGAGGAGACCTGAAAGTGGCACATGGCAGAGTGTGGCGATGGAGACAGCAGCAATGGGAGGCCGTACAGGAACCCATGACAGACTCTGGACCTGGCAGCAGCATGAGGAGGCGGTATATAGGGGCCTATGGCAGATTAGGGGCCTGGCAGCAGCTATGGGAGGCCCGTAATCTGCCAGCACCCTATGTCAAAAAATTCAACACACCAGCAGTGTGTGAGGAGACCTGAAAGTGGCACATGGCAGAGTGTGGCGATGGAGACAGCAGCAATGGGAGGCCGTACAGGGACCCATGAGAGACTCTGGACCTGGCAGCAGCATGAGGAGGCGGTATATAGGGGCCCATGGCAGATTAGGGGCCTGGCAGCAGCAATGGGAGGCCCGTAATCTGCCAGCACCCTATGTCAAAAAATTCTACACACCAGCAGTGTGTGAGGAGACCTGAAAGTGGCACATGGCAGAGTGTGGCGATGGAGACAGCAGCAATGGGAGGCCGTACAGGGACCCATGACAGACTCTGGACCTGGCAGCAGCATGAGGAGGCGGTATATAGGGGCCCATGGCAGATTAGGGGCCTGGCAGCAGCTATAGGAGGCCCATAATCTGCCAGCACCCTATGTCAAAAAATTCAACACACCAGCAGTGTGAGGAGACCTGAAAGTGGCACATGGCATGAGACACTGTGGACCTGGCAGCAGCATGAGGAGGCGGTATATAGGGGCCCATGGCAGATTAGGGGCCTGGCAGCAGCTATGGGAGGCCCGTAATCTGCCAGCACCCTATGTCAAAAAATTCAACACACCAGCAGTGTGTGAGGAGACCTGAAAGTGGCACATGGCAGAGTGTGGCGATGGAGACAGCAGCAATGGGAGGCCGTACAGGGACCCATGAGAGACTCTGGACCTGGCAGCAGCATGAGGAGGCGGTATATAGGGGCCCATGGCAGATTAGGGGCCTGGCAGCAGCAATGGGAGGCCCGTAATCTGCCAGCACCCTATGTCAAAAAATTCTACACACCAGCAGTGTGTGAGGAGACCTGAAAGTGGCACATGGCAGAGTGTGGCGATGGAGACAGCAGCAATGGGAGGCCGTACAGGGACCCATGAGAGACTCTGGACCTGGCAGCAGCATGAGGAGGTGGTATATAGGGGCCCATGGCAGATTAGGGGCCTGGCAGCAGCTATGGGAGGCCCGTAATCTGCCAGCACCCTATGTCAAAAAATTCTACACACCAGCAGTGTGTGAGGAGACCTGAAAGTGGCACATGGCAGAGTGTGGCGATGGAGACAGCAGCAATGGGAGGCCGTACAGGGACCCATGAGAGACTCTGGACCTGGCAGCAGCATGAGGAGGCGGTATATAGGGGCCCATGGCAGATTAGGGGCCTGGCAGCAGCAATGGGAGGCCCGTAATCTGCCAACACCCTATGTCAAAAAATTCTACACACCAGCAGTGTGTGAGGAGACCTGAAAGTGGCACATGGCAGAGTGTGGCGATGGAGACAGCAGCAATGGGAGGCCGTACAGGGACCCATGACAGACTCTGGACCTGGCAGCAGCATGAGGAGGCGGTATATAGGGGCCTATGGCAGATTAGGGGCCTGGCAGCAGCTATAGGAGGCCCATAATCTGCCAGCACCCTATGTCAAAAAATTCAACACACCAGCAGTGTGAGGAGACCTGAAAGTGGCACATGGCATGAGACACTGTGGACCTGGCAGCAGCATGAGGAGGCGGTATATAGGGGCCCATGGCAGATTAGGGGCCTGGCAGCAGCTATGGGAGGCCCGTAATCTGCCAGCACCCTATGTCAAAAAATTCTACACACCAGCAGTGTGTGAGGAGACCTGAAAGTGGCACATGGCAGAGTGTGGCGATGGAGACAGCAGCAATGGGAGGCCGTACAGGGACCCATTAGAGACTCTGGACCTGGCAGCAGCATTAGGAGGCGGTATATAGGGGCCCATGGCAGATTAGGGGCCTGGCAGCAGCAATGGGAGGCCCGTAATCTGCCAACACCCTATGTCAAAAAATTCTACACACCAGCAGTGTGTGAGGAGACCTGAAAGTGGCACATGGCAGAGTGTGGCGATGGAGACAGCAGCAATGGGAGGCCGTACAGGGACCCATGAGAGACTCTGGACCTGGCAGCAGCATGAGGAGGCGGTATATAGGGGCCTATGGCAGATTAGGGGCCTGGCAGCAGCTATGGGAAGCCCGTAATCTGCCAGCACCCTATGTCAAAAAACTGAACACACCAGCAGTGTGTGAGGAGACCTGAAAGTGGCACATGGCAGAGTGTGGCGATGGAGACAGCAGCAATGGGAGGCCGTACAGGGACCCATGAGAGACTCTGGACCTGGCAGCAGCATGAGGAGGCGGTATATAGGGGCCCATGGTAGATTAGGGGCCTGGCAGCAGCAATGGGAGGCCCGTAATCTGCCAACACCCTATGTCAAAAAATTCTACACACCAGCAGTGTGTGAGGAGACCTGAAAGTGGCACATGGCAGAGTGTGGCTATGGAGACAGCAGCAATAGGAGGCCGTACAGGGACCCATGAGAGACTCTGGACCTGGCAGCAGCATGAGGAGGCGGTATATAGGGGCCCATGGCAGATTAGGGGCCTGGCAGCAGCTATGGGAGGCCCGTAATCTGCCAGCACCCTATGTCAAAAAATTCTACACACCAGCAGTGTGTGAGGAGACCTGAAAGTGGCACATGGCAGAGTGTGGCGATGGAGACAGCAGCAATGGGAGGTCTCCCATTGTCCCAACATGGCCCAAATAGTCCCAACATGGGCCCCCTGGCCACGCTTGACTTTCTGGCCACATAGTCGACATACGGCTACGTTTACTTCCTCGGGCGGCTTGACGAAAAATTGCCACACCGCCGAGTAGGAAACTTTGCCCCCGATACTCCTCACTGGCTGACTGCTGCTTCCTCCGTGCACACCGGCACCACTACTGGCCGTGGTGGTAGGCTGCAGTGGAGCTGGTGCTCTACTCCGTGGCCGTTTGGCTCCACTGACACTGCTTCCACTGACACTGCTGCGACCCTGCTGCTGTCTCCTGGGCAACCCACCGACTGTTTCGCTCACTGCCAAGCTGCCACCCTCTTCTCCTGATGATGCGGAAGAAATTGCCTGATGACGACGAGGCTGCCAAGTGCGATCAACCTCCTCATCATCAAGTAGGGTCTCCGCCTCACTACTAGCCCCCTCGGCTGCGTCTGGGTCAGGAGACAGACCTGTCTCTAGACCGGCTACCGGGCCACTCTCCTCGCCACTACTTCTTCGCCTAGCTGCTGAAAAGGCGGATGTCTCCCCCCGTTCCTGACCGCCCTCTGTTAGCTCTTCCTCACTGTACAGTGGGGCTGAGCCCACAGCATGCGATACTTCGCTTGGTGAGGGAACACCAAAGGACAGGGGCAGGTAGAGGACACGTGATTTCAGTGGGCTAGGTCCCGGGCCATGCCAACTAACGGTTGTGTCTGACGTACCCACCGACCGTTGGCTGTAGGTGTCAGAGGTGACCTGGGAAGAGGAAGACGACCGAGCCAACCAATCGATGACGGCAGGGTTGTCGGTGGAGACACGACCGCTGGATGACACCGGGAGCACTGGCCTCTGGCTGCGAATAGTGCTGCCTCGACCCCTTCCTCTGCTGCCACGTCTGCTCGCTCCTAAAACATTGCCTCCTCTGCCACTCCTCTGCATGTTGTCTGACATACTCTTTAATTAAACGATTATGTGTCCCTGAGTAACAATTCTGTGTCCCTGAGTAACAATTCTGTGTCTGTGCGAGTAACAATTCTGTGGCCCTAAGTAACAGTTCTGTGGCCCTCAGTAACAATTCTGTGTCTGTCCCTGAGTAACAATTCTGTGGCCCTAACTAAAGTTTCTGTGGCCCTAAGTAACAATTCTCTGGCACTCAGTAACAATTCTGTCTGTCCCTGAGTAACAATTCTGTGGCCCTAATAACGTTTCTGTGGCCCTAAGTAACAATTATCTGGCACTCAGTAACAATTCTGTCTGTCCCTGAGTAACAATTCTCTGGCACTCAGTAACAATTCTGTCTGTCCCTGAGTAAAAATTCTGTGGCCCTAAGTAAAGTTTCTGTGGCCGTGAGTAACAATTCTCTGGCACTCCGTAACAATTCTGTCTGTCCCTGAGTAACAATTCTCTGGCACTCAGTAACAATTCTGTCTGTCCCTGAGTAAAAATTCTGTGGCCCTAAGTAAAGTTTCTGTGGCCCTGAGTAACAATTCTCTGGCACTCCGTAACAATTCTGTCTGTCCCTGAGTAACAATTCTCTGGCACTCCGTAACAATTCTGTCTGTCCCTGAGTAAAAATTTTGTGGCCCTAAGTAAAGTTTCTGTGGCCCTGAGTAACAATTCTCTGGCACTCCGTAACAATTCTGTCTGTCCCTGAGTAACAATTCTCTGGCACTCAGTAACAATTCTGTCTGTCCCTGAGTAAAAATTCTGTGGCCCTAATTAAAGTTTCTGTGGCCCTAAGTAACAATTCTCTGGCACTCAGTAACAATTCTGTCTGTCCCTGAGTAACAATTCTCTGGCACTCCGTAACAATTCTGTCTGTCCCTGAGTAACAATTCTCTGGCACTCAGTAACAATTCTGTCTGTCCCTGAGTATGAATTCTGTGGCCCTAACTAGCGTTTCTTTGTCCCTAAGTAACAGTTCTGTGGCCCTGAGTAACAATTCTGTGTCTGTGCGAGTAACAATTCTGTGGCCCTAAGTAACAGTTCTGTGGCCCTCAGTAACAGTTCTGTGTCTGTGCGAGTAACAATTCTGTGTCTGTGCGAGTAACAATTCTGTGGCCCTAAGTAAAGTTTCTGTGGCCCTCAGTAACAGTTCTGTGTCTGTGCGAGTAACAATTCTGTGTCTGTGCGAGTAACAATTCTGTGGCCCTAAGTAAAGTTTCTGTGACCCTAAGTAACAATTCTCTGGCACTCAGTAACAATTCTGTCTGTCCGAGTAACAATTCTCTGGCACTCCGTAACAATTCTGTCTGTCCCTGAGTAACAATTCTCTGGCACTCAGTAACAATTCTGTCTGTCCCTGAGTAAAAATTCTGTGGCCCTAAGTAAAGTTTCTGTGGCCCTGAGTAACAATTCTCTGGCACTCCGTAACAATTCTGTCTGTCCCTGAGTAAAAATTCTGTGGCCCTAATTAAAGTTTCTGTGGCCCTAAGTAACAATTCTCTGGCACTCCGTAACAATTCTGTCTGTCCCTGAGTAACAATTCTCTGGCACTCAGTAACAATTCTGTCTGTCCCTGAGTAAAAATTCTGTGGCCCTAAGTAAAGTTTCTGTGGCCCTGAGTAACAATTCTCTGGCACTCCGTAACAATTCTGTCTGTCCCTGAGTAACAATTCTCTGGCACTCAGTAACAATTCTGTCTGTCCCTGAGTAACAATTCTGTGGCCCTAAGTAAAGTTTCTGTGGCCCTGAGTAACAATTCTCTGGCACTCCGTAACAATTCTGTCTGTCCCTGAGTATGAATTCTGTGGCCCTAACTAGCGTTTCTTTGTCCCTAAGTAACAGTTCTGTGGCCCTGAGTAACAATTCTGTGTCTGTGCGAGTAACAATTCTGTGGCCCTAAGTAACAGTTCTGTGGCCCTCAGTAACAGTTCTGTGTCTGTGCGAGTAACAATTCTGTGTCTGTGCGAGTAACAATTCTGTGGCCCTAAGTAAAGTTTCTGTGGCCCTCAGTAACAGTTCTGTGTCTGTGCGAGTAACAATTCTGTGTCTGTGCGAGTAACAATTCTGTGGCCCTAAGTAAAGTTTCTGGGGCCCTAAGTAACAATTCTCTGGCACTCAGTAACAATTCTGTCTGTCCCTGAGTAAAAATTCTGTGGCCCTAAGTAAAGTTTCTGTGGCCCTGAGTAACAATTCTCTGGCACTCCGTAACAATTCTGTCTGTCCCTGAGTATGAATTCTGTGGCCCTAACTAGCGTTTCTTTGTCCCTAAGTAACAGTTCTGTGGCCCTGAGTAACAATTCTGTGTCTGTGCGAGTAACAATTCTGTGGCCCTAAGTAACAGTTCTGTGGCCCTCAGTAACAGTTCTGTGTCTGTGCGAGTAACAATTCTGTGTCTGTGCGAGTAACAATTCTGTGGCCCTAAGTAACAGTTCTGTGGCCTTCAGTAACAATTCTGTGTCTGTGCGAGTAACAATTCTGTGTCTGTGCGAGTAACAATTCTGTGGCCCTAAGTAAAGTTTCTGTGGCCCTAAGTAACAATTCTCTGGCACTCAGTAACAATTCTGTCTGTCCCTGAGTAACAATTCTCTGGCACTCAGTAACAATTCTGTCTGTCCCTCAGTAAAAATTCTGTGGCCCTAAGTAAAGTTTCTGGGGCCCTGAGTAACAATTATCTGGCACTCAGTAACAATTCTGTCTGTCCCTGAGTAACAATTCTCTGGCACTCAGTAACAATTCTGTCTGTCCCTGAGTAAAAATTCTGTGGCCCTAAGTAAAGTTTCTGTGGCCCTAAGTAACAATTCTCTGGCACTCAGTAACAATTCTGTCTGTCCCTGAGTAACAATTCTCTGGCACTCAGTAACAATTCTGTCTGTCCCTGAGTAAAAATTCTGTGGCCCTAATTAAAGTTTCTGTGGCCCTAAGTAACAATTCTCTGGCACTCAGTAACAATTCTGTCTGTCCCTGAGTAACAATTCTCTGGCACTCAGTAACAATTCTGTCTGTCCCTGAGTAAAAATTCTGTGGCCCTAATAACGTTTCTGTGGCCCTAAGTAACAATTCTCTGGCACTGAGTAACAATTCTGTCTGTCCCTGATTATGAATTCTGTGGCCCTAACTAGCGTTTCTTTGTCCCTAAATAACGATTCTGTGGCCCTCATTAACAAGTCTGTGTCCCTGAGTAATGGTTCTCTGTCCCTAAGTAACTTTTCTCTGTCCCCAATTATCGTTTCTGTGGCCCTAACTCTGTCCCTGTCCCTAGTACAGAGCGGTCTGCCTCTGTTCAATGACTGCAGGCAAATGAAGAATTCCAAAATGGCCGCTATTTATAGCTCGACCATTACACAGTGCTGGCTGGCTGGCTGCTGATTGGCTGATGCGATCACATGTAGTTGAGGAATGCATTATGGGTCAGCGCGCCTTGTCTGCGCGCCTTCCCAGACATCCCCGCTCCGTCGCCGCACATGTCAGCCGCCATTTTCTGAAAAATTTCGATTCGCGCGTCCGAATTAGGCTATTTTTCGGATTCGGCACGAATCAAAATTTTTCCGATATTCGACTCGAATTCCACTTCGGATACTTCGATTCGCTCATCTCTAGTCACATCCTTTAGCAGGTAAAATTACTTTGGCAGGTAAAAAAGCTACATATATCTATAGATCTATATTAATCGATCTATCTATATTCACAAAACACACTATATTGCCAAAAGTATTGAGACACCCCTTCAAATCATTGGATTCAGGTGTTCCAATTACCTCCATGGCCACAAGCACCTAGGCATACAGACTGCTTCTACAAACATGTATGAAAGAATGGGTTGCTCCTGGGAGCTCAGGGAATTCAAGCAGGGAACTGTGATAGGTTGCCACTTGTGCAATAAGTTCATCCATGAATTTTCCTTGCTACTAAATATTCCTGAAGCATACAGTGCATACAAGCAGCCAACTTTGTGCAGAGTCAATAGCTAAGATCTCCAAACTTCATGTGGCCTTCAGATTAGCACAACAACAGTTCATAGAGAGCTTCATAGTATGGGTTTCCATGGCCGAGCAGCTGCATCCAAGCCTTACAGCACCAAGTGCAATGCCAAGCTTCGGATTCAGTGGTGTAAAGCACTCTGCCACTGGACTCTAGAGCAGTGGAGGCATGTTCTGTGGAGTTATGAAACACACTTCTCTGTCTGGCAATCCAATGGATGTGTCTAGGTTTGGCAGTTGCCAGGAGAACGATACTTGCCTGACTGCATTATGCCAAGTATAGAGTTTGGTAGAGCGGGAATTATGGTGTGGGGTTGTTTTTCAGGGGTTGGGCTTGGCCCCTTAGTTCCAGTGATGGGAAATCTATATACACTATATACAGTCAGGTCCATAAATATTGGGACATCGACACAATTCTAACATTTTTGGCTCTATACACCACCACAATGGATTTAAAATGAAACAAACAAGATGTGCTTTAAATGCAGAGTGTCAGCTTTAATTTGAGGGTATTTACATCCAAATCAGGTGAACGGTGTAGGAATTACAACAGTTTGCATATGTAATGTTAAATTTTTGGAAGTGCAACCATCTCACAGAGCTGTCCAGGCCTTCCATGGAAGTTAGCACCTCAACAGGAGTGTCTTCTGATGAGGAGGATTGAAGAAAATCACCTGGAAAGTTCACTGCAGTTAGCTACAGAAGTGAAAATCTAAACTGGGGAGATTGCTTCTCGTGACACAATATGGTATACACTGAGGAATGGCATGCATGGGTGTCATCCATAAAGGAAACTTCTCCTAAAATCCATGGACAAAAAAGCCCACCAAGGATTTGCCAGGGCCCATACTGAAAAAGAGGAAGACTACTAGGACTCTGTACTCTGGAGTAATGGGACCCAGTTAAATGTTTTTTGAACCGATGGTTTCAAAACTGTATGGTGTCGCAATGGTGAGGAGTACAAAGAAAAATGCCTTTGTGCCTACAGCTAAACATTGTGGTAGTAGTGTCCTTCTTTGAGGCTGCATGAGTGCTGCTGGTGTCGGGAAGCTGCATTTTATTGATAGTATCATAAATTCACAGATGTACGGATCTATATTGAAAGAGAAGGTGCTACTATTACTCCATGCCCTTGGTCCTTGGGCACTTTTCCAACATGACAATGATCCAAAACACACATCTAAGTCCACTGTTGCATTTCTGAAGAAGAAAAGTGTGAAAGTGATTCAGTTGCTAAGTATGTCTCCTGATCTGAACCCAATCAAACACCTATGGGGAATTTTGAAGAGACAAAAGATAGATGTTGCAATATGTCACCAACTTGTTCATTTCATGTCTAAAAGACTTGGTGCTGTCCTAACAAATCATGAATCATGGAGGTCATACAAATACTAGATGTAGTAGCTGTTGTTGTGGGGTGTATTCATTTTTGCATCAACTAATTTGAGTAAAACTCAAGATTTTACCATTTAAATTATATTATTAATCTTACTTTCATGTAACGAAATGTTCTATAAAACTCAGTTTTGTCAAAATTTTGGAATTTGTTCTTGTGTTCATTGAGAACAAAATCTGTTCTTGTGTTCATTACTTTTCAAGTAGGAGTGTACTCATTTATGCGCATATATGTATATATATATATATATATATATATATATATATATATATAAAATTAAATAGATCCTAGCTAGCTCCAGTGGGGCCCTTTTTGAAGGTATTTTAAAATGGTAAAAATATTGTTTATTTATATCCTTATATCTTCTGTCACACGTTCAACTTTTTAGAAGTAACAGTATGAGAATTCTCAATAGAGAGAACAAGTATAATTTCTGAATTTAGGTAATATGAAGTAAGCTAAAGAAGGGATTAATATAGAAAGGGCGATGTAATAGTGTCTTAGAAATTTAGTTTATGATGAATTATTCCTTATAGCTTGACCAAAAGCTTCACCAATAGATAAAGCTGGCCACAGACAGTTTCAAACCTTACCCAGCTCAATAGGGACTAGCAAAGATTCAAACCCTGTATGGGCAGGCTGAATGTACCCAAGTTTATCGATCCATCAACTTAGGAACAACCAGTCTGTCGGATTTTATGTGTGATTATTGCTAGCAGCTAATATAGCCACTAGTCGTAGTTAGTTTTCCTGGTGGGGGTGGCTCCCTCTTCCCCCCCCTCCAGAAGAACACAGTGGCTGTGTTCCCCCATTTAATATTGACTGTGTTGATGGGGGAATCAAGCAATTTTCTTTCCTGCAAAACATGGTTGCAGGAAAGAGATACACACCATCCATGGCCGGCTTAAGCATTTCTAAATAGTGTTACAACTTAAATTCTGATTTATCCTAATTGAATTTCTCAATGCCACAGATTTCAGATTGCTACAATGGCTACTAATCTCACTTCGGGGTATTTACCAATTTATCTGATGTAGAGCTGATGCCTCTCTAGAAGTGGATGACTGATATCTTGTATATAGTAGCCTCTGTGAGCTTGTCTGTAGTATTCAGCTATTAATTCGCCTGAATTAACCAGCTGACAACTTGTCTATAGTACTTTCCCGGGTAACTGATTGATATCTCTCAGGCTCAGAGCTCCCAGTCGGTGCATCCTCTCACTCTCCTTATCTCCGTGCACTCACTCCAGAACCTTCCAGAGCCACTCACGCACTTTTTTTTTCTGGCTCCTCTCCCTGTGGCCTGCGAAGCCTCTCAGAAAGCCATAGTCTGTCTAGTGGGTGGAAGCTGCACCCACACTACACAAATCTCCCTCTTCATCCACCTTACACAAAGTGTCACCTAGCAACGAGGTGTCACACAAAAGTCCTTTTGAGTTTGCAGTTGCTGAGATCTCACTTTTCATATAAAGCTCTGAGCTCTGTCATGTGGGTGGAGAAGGGGCGGAGACTTCTCACAACAGACTTGACCTGTCACTGAAGCACCAGCACTCACTCAGCTGCAGAAGTCTGAAATTTCTCTCATTTATGTGTTGCATGGTGCTTCGGGTAAAAAGAACAAATGGTGGCCACAGCATCCCCCATGAGTCCGCACCCAGAGCAGACCGTACCCCCCACACCCCCATTAGTTTGCTACTGCCTCATGCCAGACTAACAATGCTGCTGCACAAAGGTGCCCCTGCGCTCCTTTATCCAGAGTGGGGACACTCTAATACAGGAAGTGTGTTATTGGTCAGATCACCTGGTGAAAGCAGAGGGAAGCAAGCCTAACAAGAGAAAACTAATGAAACAACCACATCTAACGATTGGTAAGCTGCAATATATTACATTTTGGTTTTGGGTTTAATACAGCTTAAAGTTTGCATTAAATTATTTTGTCCAGAGAGTGGAAAAGGTTATATTCTGCTTCATTCTGTGGCTTCCACACACAGAATGATTATACCACATTCTTTTGGTCAAATGTGTAATACTGCCAGACAGCAAAAATCCAAGACTTTTGTTGGTAGGAAATGCTTGTTTTTTTTTTCATCTTTATTAGTATGCTTAGCTAGTATCTTTCAGGGTAACTAATCACATAACAATATGGACAATCAGACAAGTTTATTATTATGAGGAGGATCACAGGAGGTGGACTGGCTAACTGCCTGTAAAATTGATTTTCCATTATTTTCTAATATCTAGTAACATCCTTATTATAGAAGCCAAATATGGACCACCTAACGTGTACAATTGAGCTATGTCGTGTTTCCTGGAAATGTTTTTCAACTTTAAACAGAAATTACTCACACAATGACATTCTGTTACAAAAATGATAACATTAACATCAATAAGATTAAACCATAATTTGAAATGAAAGACAAATAATGCAATAACGACTTGACCTCTTCACGAACAGAGCATTTTTTGCTATTCAGCCCTGCACTACTTTACCTGGCAATTGGTTGCCCATGCAACACTATACGTAAATTAAATTTATATAATTTTTTCACACAAATGGAGCTTTCCTTTGGTGATATTTAATCACCACTGTTTGCTATATCAATGAAAAAAAACTGAGAATTTAAAAAGAACATGTTTTTATGAATTTCTGTTATAAACAAATAATCTTTCTGTGCAAACAAATAATCTTTCTTCATGAATTTAGTCCAAAATGTACTCTGCTACATTTATTTGTTAAAAATAACCCAAATCAGTATACATTATTTAATCTGTGTGAAAGTTATACAGTGTACAAACTATGGTATGTACTGTATATTTGAAAATTGATCAACCCTGATATACTGACAGCGTCATCTTATCTCTTTTCTTGGGGCCCTAAAGTGCCAGGACAGTACAAATACCCCCCAAAAATGACCCCTTTTTGGAAAGTATTTATTATTTCATTCCTCTTGTATTTTTCCCCACAGAGCCTGTCAGGTGACTGGACAGGCAGGATCCAAAATCCAGAACTGAGCACAGACCTACGGATCGAGCCCAGAGCTATACTTCCAACCAACCAGCCAGCCTGGAACAAGGATCCCTCCTCTGGACACCAGCCTCCTCTGCAGCCACGCTTCCGGCGGACTCCGCCAGAGCCACACGAGAGTGGCTGATCTGCCACATGTGCTTTAGAGAATAAAACTGCTTTATTTGGATTGTTTTTACAAATTCTGCTTTCTGATATATTTTAAATTCTTTGGATGATCATCCATTATTAATAAATGGAACATATTAAATACTACATCATGAGGCAATTCTAATCATTTGGCTCTGATGTGAGCTAAGATCACAGAGACCCCCAGAAGAAGCCTGGCTAAAGAGGAGACTGGTGTCCAGAGGAGGGATCCTTGTTCCAGGCTGGCTGACAGATCCACCTAAAGCGGCTCCCTACAGAGTCATATTGGCTTAATGCGCATAACATATGTGCATCTGGTGAGTGCGCATTTTATATGTTGCTGCACGGATTAAAATCACATGGATTACTTAAGTGTGATTAATGAGTCACTTATGAATTTTAAGAGTGAAGCACGAATTTGCTGACCTGACCACGTCAAGCCTGCACTATTTCTGAACACTTCTTTTTATTATAAGACTATTTATTATCACATTCCTTTTTGCACTTGATGAAGCGCCATATCCACCTGGAGTCTTGAATATATTACTACACTACGCATTAGTAATTTATTTCTTTATTACGCAATATATTGGAGTTAATAATTAATTTAGCATTTTAAGTGCTGCTCTATTTTATTGATTGATTCTCACTAGGTTTTGGGTTCCTAAGTTGGTGCATTTGCAGCTGGTTATACATTTTTATTATCTAATTAATATATTATTTAAATAATTTTACATCTGTTTTGAGCGCTCACTGTATCTGTATATATTGAAGAAATCATACAGATGCACCGCTTGACAGACAGATTCTAGGTATGTTATTAATTGAGATTCAGCATTTTAGATGTTTCACTCAAAGCATTATTAAAATTGCTATTCCCTGCCAACTGGAATTTCTTTTACATTAGTACATGTCCCTAAGCAGTGCCAAGTTCACCATAAGATTTGTTTGCCAACCCCTTGCCTATTAGCCTTGGCCATTACTGATTCCTGAGTTTCACCTCCTGTTGAATTCACTGGGGTTCGGATTTGGCCTTCGGTAAAGTTTCACAAACACACCCTGAACTGGACAGATTAATTTAGCTCATTAAGAAAAGACAGTTACTCACTAAAGGGGATATGCAAGTGTTAACTTCATGAGGTATGTGTTAAAGTGGTTCTAAAGGCTCAAGGTCTTTTATCTTAATACAGTCTATGCATTAAGGCACAGGTGTCAAACTGGTGGCCCTTTAGCTGTTGCCAAACTACAAGTCCCATGAGGTATTGCAAGATTGGCAAATGCAAGCAGGACTCCCAAAGGCAGAGGCATGATGGGACTTAAAGTTTCGCAACAGTTGGAGGACCACCAGTTTGACACCCCAGCATTAAGGTAAAAAAAACCTTCTGGATGCAGCTCCCCTCCACAGCCAACCTTTATATTTACCTGAGCCCCATCTCAATCCAGTGATGTGCATGAGAACAGTGGCTCTCCTGGGTCTCTGTCTTCTACGTCAGGCGGATGTGATGTCAGATGTAACTGGAAGTGCGGCAGTGGCCATTTTGGAACAGATTGTTTGCATTCTTTATCCATGCAAGCACAATTTTAATAATAAATATGTCATTTTACATATATTGCTGCACTATGGGTTTGTATATTTGAATTTATATGGTGTTTGAGAGTATATGAAGAATCGTTAAGGAGTGGAGTAGGGTGAAGGTTGTATTAGGGATTGAAGGCACATATTGATGTATGCAGGGTAAGGTGCAGGCCTAAAGGGGAAGGGAAGAGCATGTGGATTTGTTTGAACTGTGGGGGTGAATGGTGCAGTGTGACCTCAATGAAGAGTCATAGTTATATTGATTGAGAGTGATACCCTGGCTATATGCACATAATTCTCCCTGTGAGGGTAAGACTAATTAGTGTGGATAGTGGTGGACACTATTTATGGAGTGGCTTCATTCAGTTTGAACACAATTTTGGTTGTGTATAGTTGGCACACGGGTGTATCACAAATTATAGTTTATCAGAATTTACTACACTATATTAGTTTATTTTGTATTTTGGAGACTGGGAGCAGTGGAGTAGATGATAAAGAAGAGGAGACAGAGAAGATTGTATGATATACAATCCATGCTCAATGGAAAGAATCTTGTGAGAATATATGAAGACCTTTGGTCTTATTGAAGGATAGTTGTGCGCTGATGTGTGTACATATTACATTGGCTCCTACTGCTGTCAATCACAGCCAGTGAACCAATGAGGAGAGAGCAGGGGGCAGGGCCAAGCCACGCATGTGAATGGACACACAGAGCGCAGCTTAGGAGTGAGCCTGCTCGAGTGATCCCACAGCAAGGTGGGAGAAGCCAAGACCGCTGGCAGGGTACCTGAGAAGAGAAACCGTTGCACAGAGCAGGTAAGTATAAAATGTTATTTCTTTTTATTCTTTCCTTTAGAATCACTTTAAATAATAGATCTACAAGTATAACAGGCCATTACAGTGCAGTACAATGCATCAGATACACTACCAGCAAAGGAACATTTGGAAGACTCAAAACTTCAGATCTGTTCATGTTTTCCTGGCGGTTAACGTTATAGGTGGCGAAGATCCAATGAAACTGAAGTGTTTTTTTCTTTCTTAAAAAAGAAATCCTTGGAAAACAGCTTCATTTTCTCTTCCCACTGTAGACACAAATAGTGCTAAGACACAATAGTTATGTTCTTTAAATATAGAGTAACATCAGAGTTGTAATTGTAAGCTGAAAATATTAGGAAGTGTGCAGGGAATAATTCCAGCCTGTATATAACTGTGTGCACTAAATGAAAGAATTTGGCTTACGATTTACTGTCAACAGTGAAACAACAATATATGACCATTCTTTTTACTTTCCAGCTAATCTTAAAAAGCCCAGAGGCAGTAAGAATCTCTTCCTGAGAAATGTACTTACAACATAACTCCCCTATGAAACCATATGATTTTTATCAGACACAAGAAAACACTTCATAGACAGAACCCATAATATGTGGGAGGTACATAACTTTCAGATATACAGTATGTTTGCACAGCACATGCAATGTTGTGCTGAGTTTCTCAGTAAAAAGCTTCGGTAAATACTACTAAGCTTATTTTTTAAAGTGCATGTATTATCCCCTTTATGACAGAAGGTAAGACAAATTGTAACACCAGAACACAATTTTTCAACTTTGACATGTTAGTAAAACTGTACATATCATCACCACTACTTTGGAATCAAGGTGGATTATATGTTGTTGTTTTTTCAGGACAAATTGGGCTTTTGGTGGTAAATGGTAATAGATATCTCCCAACTTTCTTTTTATTATCACAGGAAAACTGGCTCAAAATAATTTAAAAAATTATTTTCTAAAATGTAGCAGTATTTGTCTTGCTACTACCATAACCTACCACCAAATAACAACTAAGTAAATTCTCTTACTTCTGATGATCGCAATTATACCACATATATGTAAGTTATTTGTTTTTTATACACATAGTACAGCCCAACCGGGCTTTCTGTTTCCCAATCATTAGTATGGGACCTGGGGCAGTCCCTTTGTAATGGGAGTGCATTGCACAGTGCACTCCCAGCAAAGATATGTATGCATACTGTAAATGCAGCCTCACAGAAGAAGATCCACTTCAGTGAGGTCGCATATATGTGTACAGTCAGTGGCAAGGAATTGAAAATATAGATTTTTTTAATCTACTTCAAGTTTATTGCCAACAAAGGAGTGTTATTCATATCAAACTGTAAGTTTGTTGAGCATTCTCCCCAGCTTTAGCACTGAGATGAGTCGTCATATGGTACAGACTAAATTCTGGAATCTTTAGCTAAGACTGCTGGGAATTTAAATGCGTTCTACGGTCACAGCATACACGTTCATTTTATAGCATCAACATTGTAAAATCAATACAGACAATAGCTATTTTTGACAATCTTACATGAGAAATTTCCTTTCAGAAGCACTACTGAAGAAATCCCTAGAGGGTGTCTCATGTTCAACAGCGCAATTAGTCACCTTTATATTTTCCACCAAAACAAATAATTGATCACTCGTGGAAATCTACCATGTTGAAGTCCATGAAGTCCACTCTCGTTTGAATGGAACCATGGAATTTTTCCTTCTCTACTCCCCACCCTTGCCCTCCTGTCCCTATTCCTTGCACCCTATCTCTCTCTCTCTCTCTTCCTTCTGTTCTTCTTCTTCCTACTTCTCGCTTATCATCTTGTGATAAACCTAGATGCCCTGTTGATGACATTGACAATGTCCATAATATAAGCCACTCTGATAAACTTTCCATATGCTTTCATGTTTACTCATATCTGTTTCTATGCTGTATGACAAATAGTCCATTATTGTGAAGAAGTTATTAATGACCTCACTTTTTGATAGATGGCATCTGTACTATTTTGTATTCTGTGTTGCGTTAAAACAATGCTGGTATTTTACCCCCACTGTCTTTGTACTGGAAAACACAACTGAACAGGAAACATTTCCTTTCATGTTGTGAATGCTGTCTGTCTGCTGGTTATCTCTTTCTATAACCCCCAGGATGGAGCTTCCCCTCCACTGTTTACTTTGAATTTCTTAGGACTATCCCATGGTACCTTGCCACCTCCTAAAACCCCTACTCTGAGCACCCCTGTAGTTCAGAAGACAGGCTTTCTGAAATATGTGACACAGTAGTGCCTACCTACAGGACATTGTGAAAAATATCACAAAGTTCAAGGAAGTAACTGCCATTGTATCTTCACAAAGTAAGTTTACAAACTTCAAGATCATTCAGAATAATAGCAGGCGAGAAATATTTAAATTACAAAATGGAAACTAATACATGGCTTTAAATTTTGACCATAGATGCTCTTTAATGTTTTCATCATCAGAGAGTTGTTCAGTTCCTCTATCTAGCTGTTGTAAAATGATGTGAATGCAACCTGCCATACTGATGTCAGGAGTCAGAAGTCATATTTTCAGGGTTGCTCAGAAGAGGGCTGAATTATCAAACAGAAACAGTAAGAAGGAAATGGCATGTAAAGGAGATCCTATGTGGTGATTTCAATCTGTACTTGCAGGCCCCTGATGTCCCACTTGCCCTCCAGTAAAGCTAATGGAGCGTAGATTGTGCTCCATTAGCTTCTTCTCTGGTCCAGAGCAGCTGGGGGAAATGGGCAGCCAAACCTAAAAATGAGGATTTACATGCAGCTTCTGGGTTCTTAGTAAGAAGGGGAGATCAGCAAATGGACATTCAGTGATCTCCTTCCTCTCTACCTAGCAGCACCCACCATGCCAGTCTGCTGATGGGAGCTTAGAGCCCCCAAACATGATGGGGGTGCAGGGATAGACTGTTTGTTGCAGAAACCCAATAACTTGCATCTGACAGTCAACAATCAGCTTGTAAAAAATATATACATACACTCTCAGCTGGTGTAGCAGCCAGAAGTGTGTGAAGCCCCCCACCACCACCACCTTCCCACTGCAGTGAAAGAGTTAAATCAGGTAAAATGCACTTAAGCATGTGTAAACACATGTAAATGTGTTTAAATAGAATGCACAGAATTCTATTTAATGTGAACACAGTTAAACTGATCACAGGAAAACACACAGTATGAATGATGCCACTGAAAAATCATTACATATGAATTTAGAAATGAATAGAATAGATATAAATATAAACAAAGGGTTACAGTGCCAGTGAAAAAGAGGCCTAAAGATAAAGAGATGTAAGCAGGAAAATAGTGGTACCTCCTCAATGCATTTGCAATAACTTTAAAAGATAAGGTAAACCCATTAGAGATGTATCTTTTGATGTATTGAACCAACCAACAAAAAAAAAATAGAAAGCACATATGATGGAACTACAAATCACTTTGTGAAAATAAAAAGAAGTAAACTAAAAAGTAACTGATTGACAATTAAAGAAGACATAAAAAAAATATATTTCCTAAGAATTTTAGAAGTGCGTATTTCTTAGTAATACACACATCTAGCAGTAGCATCCAAGGAAGGAAGTGCCTCCAATGTGCATTGTTATGCGAGGTCAGTGTCTGATTAATAGTAAAGAAGGAAGAGCATAACATCCAGCCAACTTGATTTTCACAAAGGAATCTGAAATATTATCGCAGTGTTTTGTAACATGTCACATATGTGGTGAAATATGTACATTTTCTCCACTGTTGTCTTTAATCAAACTGTTTAGGTACTTGGGGATGTACAGTTTGACCTGTTACCCACCAACTAAATGTCAGCACAGTGCTAGTAACAAATGCACATAGGGACATAGCATATGTCAGCTTCACAACCTGTGCAATAATTTGACTTGGCAAGAAGACACATGCAGGCATGCATTATGACTGGCTGTCAGTTGGAGAATTACCCGGTGACTGGTCTGATTTATACACCTGTCTGAGTATTTTGGCAAGTTTAACTGTAGGTTAATAAAAATGAATGACAATAAATGTTTTCATGTTCACAAATTGTACTAATTCCTATCAAAATGATTGTGCTGAATTCCTTATTACAGTGATGGAAAAATGCAAAACATTATAAAATAAGATTGCTGCTGTTCTTCAGGTCCTGCAATGCATTATAAGAAGTTTAACTTTCTAAATGTCTTGCAAATCTGTCACCAAGTACTAATTAGGGATGAGGTCCAGGTTCAGCAAAACAATGAGTTTACAGCAAAACCTTGATGGTTAGTGTTCACAGACCCAGCAAAAAAATGCAGAGGATTTCCCACATAGACTGTAGCACCACTCCTTGTGGTGGCATAGAATGACCCATCAAGTAATGAGGAAGGCTAGCATTTCAACCTTAGGGTCTAGTCCTTGGTGCAAGGTGGGGCAGAAAATAACATGAACACCAGTCACTTTAGTCTTATTTACCTTTTAGTGCTGAACTCAAAACTAGTTTTAGCAAAAACAGTAAATTGACCATTGATCATTGAACATTTGTGGGGCCTAAAAAGTCAGTAGCATTTTTTTTTATTCTACAGGTAATGTGCTTTCAGAAAATATATGGTTTGGAGGGGGGGTCTTTTGCAAATTCTGAAAAATGTAAGTGAAAAATGGTAACCTCCAGATTTATAGAATAAATTAATTTTATTTATAGCTTTGGGCACCTTCAGTTTTCACCATTTCACTAAAAGGCGCAATTTATTTAGTAGAAATTAAACAGGAATTTTGTAAATTTTGCCATGTATAGGCTAATAATAATTACGCTAATAATGATTTTAGTGTATTTTTGGCAAAAAAATTGTTTTGATGAACATTTGCGTAAATATCATAGGGCCTAATTCAAATAAATGAAATCAGTAGCATATATGTTTTTTGTTTTTTTTTGGGGGGGGGGATCATAAACTCTGAAAGCTGCAAGAGAAAAATAAAGAACTGGAAAAAGTGCAAAAATGGCCTGGCCACCTGAGCTTAAAAGTTGAGTGCAGGGACTGGCAGTGAAAGGGTTAAGTCAAACACATATATACCCTAAATAACAACTTTTGCATAGTATTGGGCATTATTCAGGGTACATATGTGCTTGCTTCTGTTGACATATGACATTTGTAGCATATAACGCATATGTAATTCATATTTAAATATGGTATTTTTAATCCTTCCCCCATCTTCTCACATTTCCGGCTCTAGTTGTATCCTTCCTTCTCTTTTCTATCTGTCCTATTATTTTATCATTAGCCTCCTCCCCCCTTCTCTCTCCAACCTTATTTAAATACTACTCCAACGTTCTCATAAACATTTCCCCTAGAACAGGCTACCCCCATTTTGTATTTAAATACTTTCAGTTTTCACAATACTTTTCAGTTGAATTAAAGGATAGGTTCACCTTTGAGAACATGTTACATGTTCTGCCCGTTTACACGTTCTGTGCAAGTGCCATAAAGTAACAACTGTAAGCGCCAGAAGTGGCTTCATGGACTACTTTAGTAGGGTCATGCATGTACTAGCCATTTCCTGCTGCCTCCAGAAATGCTGCTTTTCAAAGATTAGAGAGAAGTTTGTCCTCCTATTGTTACTGATTAGTTTGGAGTATCCTGTGACCCTAAACCCCTCTCCTGTTAAAGTTCCTCAGCAATAATACCTAAAAGACATTCCCTAGACCAGTGATTGCGAACCTTTTTGAGCCCGAGTGCCCAAACTGCAACCCAAAACCAACTTATTTCTTTCAAAGTGCCAACACTGCAATGAAACCTGAATATCGAGCTTTTGGTTTAGAAAAAACAACTTGTACAGTAGTGCAAACTAATTAACAGTACAGGGATGACCAGAGACTGCGGACACAGTACAGGGATGACCAGAGACTGCGGACACAGTACAGGGATGACCAGAGACTGCAGACACAGTACAGGGATGACCAGAGACTGCGGACACAGTACAGGGATGACCAGAGACTGCGGACACAGTACAGGGATGACCAGAGACTGCGGACAGTACAGGGATGACCAGAGACTGCAGACACAGTACAGGGATGACCAGAGACTGCAGACACAGTACAGGGATGACCAGAGACTGCGGACACAGTACAGGGATGACCAGAGACTGCGGACAGTACAGGGATGACCAGAGACTGCGGACAGTACAGGGATGACCAGAGACTGCGGACACAGTACAGGAGATGACCAGAGACTGCGGACAGTACAGGGATGACCAGAGACTGCGGACAGTACAGGAGATGACCAGAGACTGCGGAAAGCACAGGGATGACCAGAGACTGCGGACAGCACAGGGATGACCAGAGACTGCAGACAGTACAGGGATGACCAGAGACTGCGGACAGTACAGATGACTGCTGACCTTTGGGGAGGGAGGGGGAGCGGGTACCTGAATTTGACAGGTACCCGCTCTTACTTCCGCAGAGTTTTTTTTTTATCTTACCTGTTCCTTTATCCAGCCGCGCGCTGTCTTCCCGGCTTCTGTAGTGTGGGAGCTCGTCGGACAGCTGGATGCCCAGTGCGCATGCGCGAGAAGCGCTGCGCTTTGTGATTGGTCCGGCGGCTTCTGGGATCTGTCATGTGTCCCAGGTACCACCTTACCATTCACAAAGAGCACTGCTTCTTGCGCATGCGCACTTGGGACCCGGCTGTCACGCACACTACAGAAGCCGGGAAGACAGCGCGCCGCTGGATAGAGGGACAGGTACGGTCCCACTGCAGAGCTGAGCGGCCGGCCCGGTATTCTGACACGGCGGCGGTGGAAATACCGGACCGGCCGCTCTATATTCGCTCCATAAGACGCACTGACATTTTCCCCCCTTTTTTGGGGAAAAAAAAGTGCGTCTTATGGAGCGAAAAATACGGTATTCTCCTGGCGTGCCCACAGATAAGGCTCGGCGTACCAGCTGTGGCACGCGTGCCACGGGTTCGCCATCACTGCCCTAGACTAAGCCTATATTGTTGGTGTGTGTGGGATTGTACTTGTGTGACTAGCAGCCTTTGTACTACCTGGGAGAACTTATCTAATCTCAGGAGCCCGTGCAGGGGCAGTACTGCATAAAAAGATGTTATACTTACATGCTCTGTGCAAAAAAAAAAACTCTCTAGCAATACACACTAAACTGAGCATGTGCAGAATGGCTACTGTTCAGTCTGTCTTATCGGGAGATAAGACGTGGACATTTGAACAAGAGGAGGAGCAGAGAAGTCATGATCAAAGGGTCTTTTTACACAATGCAGAGGATTAATCCCTTAGGTTCCACAGTGAGTATAACAAGCATGCTTTACTGCATATACAGGCTGATTTTACTCTTGTGGGTTTAGTAACACTATAGCCTCCCTGGCGGTATTCCCGAGTGTAGCTCGGGGTAAAGTTTCAATACCACAAGCGGTAACCCCGAGCTACACTCAGGCTTACCATGCGGCGCTGCTCCGCGATGCCTTCTGCACTTACCTTGTCCTGCGCTCCCGCGATGTCCCTCCTGCAGTGTCCCCAGCAATATAATCCGGCGGACGCCAGCATCTGTCTTCTGGGTTCCGTCCCCTGCGAGCGTCGGGACGTACGGGGGACGGAACGGCAGGAAATTTGAAAATGACAAAAGTGACATTCACTAAAATCACTAAAATCACATAGTAAAACATTACTGTATCAAACCATTTCACATACATTTTGTCCCGAGTGCTTTGTCCTGTGCCCTGCCTGCATTTTTACTGTTCTTATTGCCTGGAAACTGAGAAACGTCCATGGCATCCAAAAAGCGTCCCTTTAGGTCAAAAGAGGTTTTAGACCAGCTAGAGAACAGCGATAGTAAATCAGAACCACTTGCAGAATTGAGTGATAATGATTCGTGGGGAAATTCGTCATCAGACACTGAAAACAATTTTGCGACTTTGCTCAGTGATGTGCGAACTTGGCGCTATATTTAAAATTTCAGTGTTTTTGGTTTGATTATATTATTGAATTAAATTTATTATTATTATATTATTATTTTTTATGATTATTTATTAAATTATAATTTATTATTTCGTGTTTCAAGTTTTATCCTACCCGGGGTGTTTACTAGACTCTTGTTCGGACAGATGTCAGTGAGTTATTCCTAAGAATTACAGGCCTACGAAATAAAACGCCAAATTTCCATGGAAAATAATGGTACCGCTTTCAGCACCAAAAATCTGAAATAATCATACCACCAGGGAGGTTAAGCACTCATGAGCATCTTCATAAATCAGGGAGAGAAACATGAGGGAACATAAATCAGGTAATCTTTGACTTCAATCAATGTGCTTATTTTTGATGTGGGGATTTTAGAGAACTAATATGTAAATTAATTGTGAATAATATTCAGCTTTGAAATGTCTGGCACATATAAAGTAGGTACTTTATATTTTAAACCTAAAATAAAGTAACCTAATCCTAACCCTAACCTTAACATAACCATCAACTCCAACCCTTAACCAACTGTCAACCTTAAAATCTACTCCTATTCTCGAAACGTAAGGCCAAAACGTTATATCCTAACCTTTAAAGTCTAATATTCCCAAGGCTTCTGTTACACTGGCAACACATTTTTTTTCACT